>NC_086447.1:72815720-73415720 GCF_028390025.1 Pseudophryne corroboree
AAATTCATTACTGATTGTAAATTAGACGCAGAAGTACCTCTCACTGAAGAGTACACTCAGGAGAATGTACGACAAATCAATCTGCAATTAGGAGTATATTTCCCTACTGTTGTCAAATGGAACAAAATCTTTTCCATAAGACAAAAAAAAGGTGAAACGGCATCTGAATATTTCCACCGAGCACTGCAGGAAATGTCTAGATACACTGGGATCGAGGACATTAAGGAAAATGTACATCATAGAGAGGTAGCTGTGTCAGTATTAATGGACGGCTTAAAAGAAACGTTAAGAACCAGGGTACAAACCTCTCTACCTAACTGAAGAGGTATCTCGGTGGCTGCATTAAGAGAGTCCGCTATCGAGCACGACCGTAATATCCAGAGAACCAGGGAGGCACAGGGAGAGCGGTTGATGGTGATGAGCATCCAAGCACTGGAAGAAGCATCAACTCGACCAAAACCCCAGGCCCCTGGCACATGGAGGAACCCAAGAGTTTGTTATCTGTGTAAAAGGGAAGGGCATTATGCCAGCAATTGTAACAGCACACATAAATTCAGACCCCCTAGACAAGAACACGAGCAAAGTTATGATACAAGTAATTGGGATCAGGGATCACATAGGAAAAATTTTGGGCCACACCTGTAGTCTGCAGCCAGTGAAGTTGATTGCTAGCCTTGGTAGTGAACCTGAGGTCACAGTTGATGTAGCTGGTAGATCATTCCTTGTAGATACAGGGGCGGCCAGGTAAACTCTGTGATTTATCTTTAAAGTTTTCTCTTCATCTCTGACGTTCACCGACAGATTTACAGCTCAAACGTCACGTCTACTCGGTCTTTTCAGAGGTCTGCCCAACCCCAGTATATCTCACCAGCATCACTGTGCCTGGCCATGCACAAAGGGTGGAGAGTGGAAATACTGGTGAAGGGAGACTGTGCATAGATACCGATAGACATGATGGTGTGACAGGCTGATGGTGAACGCAAATCTGACAAATTTTCTTTTGTTATTCTCTCTCTCTCTCTTTTTCATCTTCCACGGATGGTTTACTTCACACAACAGTGAAACACATTGTAATGCAAGATTTATGTTCCCTACAGAAAGGTCGCTGACTCGGAGAGAACATCGTATCACTGGAGTGTCTGTTCCGGGAAGGTTGCGAGGCAGGACTGTTGTCACGTCACCTGAGCACGGAGAACTACAAGACCAGATGCGGTTGTCGCACCAAATTTCTTTTTCCCTTTTATTATTTTCTCCATCTCCCATTACCCTCCTTCCCCCCCCCCCCCTTCTTGCTCCTTTTTCTCTCCCCTTAACAAGATGGACTTACCCCAAGAGACTGCATTCCGGGTTTTCCTGTTGACCCTGTTGTTGACCAGAGCAGTCTGTTTCTGTGAGAGTACCAGAGAGGTCAAGAAAGGATCTGGAATGGGTTCTGATGGCAAGGACGGATTTGCAGAATTCCAAGAGCAACACATCCACTGAGCAAAGGCTAGTATCAGAAAATGATCTGGTAGTCAAGAAACTAAGAGGCACTGTGAAGGGTTATTGGCTGAGGAAAATTGTATGTGTAGAAACTGTGAAAAGTTGAGGACGGGTGCATCCAGAGATGCCAGTCCAGCCTTAATATCAACATGGACCGTCATCCATTGAGTGATTATCACTCATTAGTGGGTAAGGTTTTAAACCAAACAGAATGCTGGGTGTGCTCACAAGTACCTCAAGGTCAGAGCAAGTCAGGACTAGTGCCGTATCCCTTAACAATAGATGAGGTACTTGAATTACGGGGTGGGAGATCGGTGGACAAGAAATTTAATTTTTCTAGGCCCCCTAGTTTGAAGCTCCACCAATATCATGTGGATAGATCCTTAGTATGTTTCAACATTTCCAATTCCCGAAAGCCGGGAAATTGGGAAGTGACATGGAATAACCAAACCATGGCATTTTCACACAGAGCCGACAGAATACCCGTAGACTCTGAATTTATATGCCAAATAGCCGACGGTGGAAGGTATTTTCGGTATAGGTATACTCTAGGAAGTAGGACCATGCGGGTTGGAGAAGTATCACCAGGGTACTGTGCGCATATCATACAGCCTGATACGTGTACTGAACAGATGAGAGAGTTAGGAATAGGATTTTTCACTTGGAAGGTTTGCAATATGGTAATGTCATATTCTGTCCCATACATAGGTGTGCGCAGCACATTTTATTAGGGTGTGCACCGCTAGAGGGGGTGTGTTTAGCACCACCTATTAGGTGTGGCTAGCACCACCGACTGGGCGTGTCTAGCACCACCTACTAGGAATGTCTAGCACAACTTTAAAATTAGTGCAAGTGGGAGAGATTAAGAATGCAAAAATAATGGGGGAGGACTGAATGGGATGGATACGTTGGATCGACCCTAAGTCAATCCCAGAATGCAAGCACTAGCCTGTGAACAAGGATAACATTACTTAGAGCATTTTAACTGGATCGGCATTACAACAGTAAACATGCTGGGTAGGCAGTATGTATAAAGTGTTACTCTTGATCTAGTTAACATGCTGTAAGTAGCATGCTGACAACATACCGGCACCTACATTCTGGAATTGACATATTCACTGTCCATCCTGTAACTACTTCCTGCACACACCTTATCCCATGTGCAGTTCTTCCCCCTGACACGTCTGATACCTGATGCAGTTCTTTCCTCTGACACGTCTTAGGCTGGGGCCACACATAGCGGCCAAGCGGGTCCCTCTGAATGGGACCCACTTAGCCGGGAGGTTTTTTTTGTCTGCACACAGATCCGGCCAGTGACACATGGAATGCTGCGGTTGGATCCTGCGGCGGCGGGACTGACGCACCTGTGGGCGCCTGCATAGGCACCCCTGTGCAGTCTCCTTGCGGCCAAGCAGGTCCCGCTGAACGGGACCTGCTTGGCTGCTATGTGTGGCCCCAGCCTAATATCTGACTGCTCTTCTCCGACACATCTTATCCCTCACGCATCTCTTGCCCCTGACACATCTTATACCTGACGTAGCTCTTCTCCGACACATCTTAGCCCTCACATAGCTCTCCCACCTCAAATTTCTCCCCGCTCATACAGCTCACCCTCCCTTACACAGCTAATCTCATACCCCATACAGTTTCTCTTCTTATGTGCCCCCCCCATGTAGCTTATCACACCTCTTGTGTCTCCCACTCCCCTCGTGCAGCTCATCTCCCCTCTTGTGTCTCCCACTCCCCTCATGCAGCTCATCTCCCCCCTTGTGTCTCCCACTCCCCGCGTGCAGCTAATCTCCCCCCTTGTGTCTCCCACTCCCCGCGTGCAGCTCATCTCCCCCCTTGTGTCTCCCACTCCCCGCGTGCAGCTCATCTCCCCCCTTGTCTCCCCCTCCCCTCATGCAGCTCATCTCCCCCTTGTGTCTCCCCCTCCCCTCATGCAGCTCATCTCCCCCTTTGTGTCTCCCCCTCCCCTCATGCAGCTCATCTCCCCACTTGTCTCCCCCTCCCCTCATGCAGCTCATCTCGACCCTTGTGTCTCCCCCTCCCCTCGTGCAGCTCATCTCCCCACTTGTGTCTCCCCCTCCCCTCATGCAGCTCATCTCGACCCTTGTGTCTCCCCCTCCCCTCATGCAGCTCATCTCCCCCTTGTGTCTCCCCCTCCCCTCATGCAGCTCATCTCCCCCTTGTGTCTCCCCCTCCCCTCATGCAGCTCATCTCCCCCTTGTGTCTCCCCCTCCCCTCATGCAGCTCATCTCCCCACTTGTGTCTCCCCCTCCCCTCGTGCAGCTCATCTCCCCACTTGTGTCTCCCCCTCCCCTCGTGCAGCTCATCTCCCCACTTGTGTCTCCCACTCCCCGCGTGCAGCTCATCTCCCCCCTTGTGTCTCCCCCTCCCCTCATGCAGCTCATTTCCCCCTTGTGTCTCCCCCTACCCTCATGCAGCTCATCTCCCCACTTGTGTCTCCCCTCGTGCAGCTCATCTCCCCACTTGTAGCTCATCTCCCCACTTGTGTCTCCCCCTCCCCTCGTGCAGCTCATCTCCCCCCTTGTGTCTCCCACTCCCCGCGTGCAGCTCATCTCCCCCCTTGTGTCTCCCCCTCCCCTCATGCAGCTCATCTCCCTCCTTGTGTCTCCCCCTCCCCTCATGCAGCTCATCTCCCCCCTTGTGTCTCCCCCTACCCTCATGCAGCTCATCTCCCCACTTGTGTCTCCCCTCGTGCAGCTCATCTCCCCACTTGTAGCTCATCTCCCCACTTGTGTCTCCCCCTCCCCTCGTGCAGCTCATCTCCCCCCTTGTGTCTCCCACTCCCCACGTGCAGCTCATCTCCCCCCTTGTGTCTCCCCCTCCCCTCATGCAGCTCATCTCCCTCCTTGTGTCTCCCCCTCCCCTCGTGCAGCTCATCTCCCCACTTGTCTCCCCCTCCCCTCATGCAGCTCATCTCGACCCTTGTGTCTCCCCCTCCCCTCGTGCAGCTCATCTCCCCACTTGTGTCTCCCCCTCCCCTCATGCAGCTCATCTCGACCCTTGTGTCTCCCCCTCCCCTCATGCAGCTCATCTCCCCCTTGTGTCTCCCCCTCCCCTCATGCAGCTCATCTCCCCCTTGTGTCTCCCCCTCCCCTCATGCAGCTCATCTCCCCACTTGTGTCTCCCCCTCCCCTCGTGTAGCTCATCTCCCCCCTTGTGTCTCCCCCTCCCCTCGTGCAGCTCATCTCCCCACTTGTGTCTCCCACTCCCCGCGTGCAGCTCATCTCCCCCCTTGTGTCTCCCCCTCCCCTCATGCAGCTCATTTCCCCCTTGTGTCTCCCCCTACCCTCATGCAGCTCATCTCCCCACTTGTGTCTCCCCTCGTGCAGCTCATCTCCCCACTTGTAGCTCATCTCCCCACTTGTGTCTCCCCCTCCCCTCGTGCAGCTCATCTCCCCCCTTGTGTCTCCCACTCCCCGCGTGCAGCTCATCTCCCCCCTTGTGTCTCCCCCTCCCCTCATGCAGCTCATCTCCCCACTTGTGTCTCCCCCTCCCCTCATGCAGCTCATCTCGACCCTTGTGTCTCCCCCTCCCCTCATGCAGCTCATCTCCCCCTTGTGTCTCCCCCTCCCCTCATGCAGCTCATCTCCCCCTTGTGTCTCCCCCTCCCCTTATGCAGCTCATCTCCCCACTTGTGTCTCCCCCTCCCCTCGTGCAGCTCATCTCCCCACTTGTGTCTCCCCCTCCCCTCGTGCAGCTCATCTCCCCACTTGTGTCTCCCACTCCCCGCGTGCAGCTCATCTCCCCCCTTGTGTCTCCCCCTCCCCTCATGCAGCTCATTTCCCCCTTGTGTCTCCCCCTACCCTCATGCAGCTCATCTCCCCACTTGTGTCTCCCCTCGTGCAGCTCATCTCCCCACTTGTAGCTCATCTCCCCACTTGTGTCTCCCCCTCCCCTCGTGCAGCTCATCTCCCCCCTTGTGTCTCCCACTCCCCGCGTGCAGCTCATCTCCCCCCTTGTGTCTCCCCCTCCCCTCATGCAGCTCATCTCCCTCCTTGTGTCTCCCCCTCCCCTCATGCAGCTCATCTCCCCCCTTGTGTCTCCCCCTACCCTCATGCAGCTCATCTCCCCACTTGTGTCTCCCCTCGTGCAGCTCATCTCCCCACTTGTAGCTCATCTCCCCACTTGTGTCTCCCCCTCCCCTCGTGCAGCTCATCTCCCCCCTTGTGTCTCCCACTCCCCGCGTGCAGCTCATCTCCCCACTTGTCTCCCCCTCCCCTCATGCAGCTCATCTCGACCCTTGTGTCTCCCCCTCCCCTCGTGCAGCTCATCTCCCCACTTGTGTCTCCCCCTCCCCTCATGCAGCTCATCTCGACCCTTGTGTCTCCCCCTCCCCTCATGCAGCTCATCTCCCGCTTGTGTCTCCCCCTCCCCTCATGCAGCTCATCTCCCCCTTGTGTCTCCCCCTCCCCTCATGCAGCTCATCTCCCCACTTGTGTCTCCCCCTCCCCTCGTGCAGCTCATCTCCCCCCTTGTGTCTCCCCCTCCCCTCGTGCAGCTCATCTCCCCACTTGTGTCTCCCACTCCCCGCGTGCAGCTCATCTCCCCCCTTGTGTCTCCCCCTCCCCTCATGCAGCTCATTTCCCCCTTGTGTCTCCCCCTCCCCTCGTGCAGCTCATCTCCCCCCTTGTGTCTCCCACTCCCCGCGTGCAGCTCATCTCCCCCCTTGTGTCTCCCCCTCCCCTCATGCAGCTCATCTCCCTCCTTGTGTCTCCCCCTCCCCTCGTGCAGCTCATCTCGACCCTTGTGTCTCCCCTTCCCCGAGTGCAGCTCATCTCCCCCCTTGTCTCCCCCTCTCCTCATGCAGCTCATCTCCCCCTTGTGTCTCCCACTCCCCTCATGCAGCTCATCTCCCCACTTGTGTCTCCCCCTCCCCTCATGCAGCTCATCTCCCCCTTGTGTCTCCCCCTCCCCTCATGCAGCTCATCTCCCCACTTGTGTCTCCCCCTCCCCTCGTGCAGCTCATTTCCCCCTTGTGTCTCCCCCTCCCCTCGTGCAGCTCATCTCCCCCTTGTGTCTCCCCCTCCCCTCATGCAGCTCATTTCCCCCTTGTGTCTCCCCCTCCCCTCGTGCAGCTCATCTCCCCACTTGTGTCTCCCCCTCCCCTCGTGCAGCTCATCTCCCCCTTGTGTCTCCCCCTCCCCTCATGCAGCTCATTTCCCCCTTGTGTCTCCCCCTCCCCTCGTGCAGCTCATCTCCCCACTTGTGTCTCCCCCTCCCCTCGTGCAGCTCATCTCCCCCCTTGTGTCTCCCCCTCCCCTCGTGCAGCTCATCTCCCCACTTGTGTCTCCCCCTCCCTTCATGCAGCTCATCTCCCCCCTTGTGTCTCCCCCTCCCTTCATGCAGCTCATCTCCCCCCTTGTGTCTCCCCCTCCCCTCATGCAGCTCATCTCCCCCCTTGTGTCTCCCCCTCCCCTCATGCAGCTCATTTCGCTCATCTCCCCCCTTGTGTCTCCCCCTCCCCTCATGCAGCTCATTTCGCTCATCTCCCCCCTTGTGTCTCACCCTCCCCTCATGCAGCTTATTTCGCTCATCTTCCCCCTTGTGTCTCCCCCTCCCCTCATGCATCTCCCCCAGTGGAGCTTTCTTACCTCTCTTTTGAGCTCCTCTGTGCGTACAGTCCTCCTCCACCTCTCTTTTCAGTATCCTTTCTAGGCTTTGCGGACCGCGGGCCGCGGCTCCTCTTCCCGCGGCAGCGCTTACAGACGTGCGGCTATGACGTCACTGCGTCATCACCGGCAATGTCTGAACGGGGACAGCGGGAGGCGGGGTTATGGGAGACCACTGCAGCTGTCTAGCACTGCCCGCTCGCCACAAAATGATGTGGGAGATGTGACGGCGGGCTACTTCTTTAATTCAGTGGGCTGCAGCAGCGGACCTGGCGTGCGGGGGGTGCCCGACATTAGGGGGTGCCTGTGCGCACCAGGCACCCCCCGTGCGCACGCCTATGGTCCCATATGTTCTCCCCGATGATGCATATTTCATATGCGGGAGGAAGGCGTATAAGTGGCTTGCCCCAAACTCAGAGGGATTGTGTTACATTGGAAGAGTGTTGCCAGAAGTTATGACCATAACCCATAATAAGATGAAAGACGTTCACCGCAATGCTCAAGCTCCTTATACTCATACTCACTATGAACACATCGTTAAGAGACACCTTATAGATAGGACAGAGCACGCAGCCTCTGATTTGATCCACGAATCAACCGGGATTCAATTCCTTCTCGCATTAGATATCACCCGTACCGCCAGAGGAATTATAAATTATAGGTATATCCACGCGCTAGCGAACCTAATAGATAATAGCACCGAGATGTATGATGACACCTTCAGGTATACAGGGAGGGAGTTGAAAGCTTACAAAACGGAACTGATCCAGCACAGGATGGTTCTCAATTATATCACAGCGGTGACAGGCGGGTACTGTGTCACTTTGGCAACTCAGTATGGTGTGAAGTGCTGCACGTAAATTACAAACAGCACTGATGACCCAACCGAGGTCATAGATCAAAAGATGGACGATATCTTGCAGTTGAAGTGGGAGTTCCGGAGGAGACACAACCTTACCCTTACTGCTGTGAGTAATGAACTGACCGGCTGGGTCTCATGGTTGAACCCACGAAATTGGTTCTCAGGTTTAGGAGAATGGGCTCAAAATGTTATCGTGAGTGTAGGAAAGTTTCTCCTTTGTATCCTGGGAGTTGTCATAATGATTGGTTTGATATTTAGGTGTGTTCGAATTTTAACGCGGTGCAAGCGCGGTACCAAAGTGATGAGTTTGAGGAGCGGGGGCATTGTTACACAAACTGATTTAATTTATGACCCATCAATAGAGACAATGTTGTGATAAGACGTGATTCCACGGTCCGTTTCTTTCACTCGTATCTCCTTTGTTTTCCCTAAGCAAAAATACACCCATCCGGAGAAGACTTCAATCAACACCCAAGAATGATTACGCGAATGTTATGTGAATGTATGTTTGATACATGTCTTATCTTCATCTCTACAACCTTCAGGTAGTGACACACATAGTCGACAGGTGATATCCACATATTAGCATTCACATGTGTTCCCCCTCCATGTATCATCAACTAAATGTGCACCCCATTTGTTGGAACAAGAAGCCGAAAAGAGCTCGGTAGTGTTTGTTGGCCCACTTACAGACCCTTAATACGGGATGAGAAGGATTTAATGTATACTTCGCAATACCTCAGAGCTTATCTAGAACATATACGGCACGATGATACATGCCCCTCAGACATGGATTTCATACATACATGCTTTTACTATCCCACTAGGTCATACATTTCCCACCTACACCTCTCCTCCTACCACCCACTCATCTATGGATAATGTATTGTATATTTTTATCCAATCATCTGTAGATATTGTATTGTATATTTTTCTGTTTAATGTTTAGATAGTGGCAGTTATTGTTGACTGCCAAAGGGTGGACTGTCAAAGTCGAAAAATATTGTAATGCATATATCCTGTACTAACCCAATGCACATGCCCGCTGCGCGGGCACTCAGTCCGCCGTGCGTGCACACTTCCGCAATTTGCGTAGGATCACTCCTGCGATCATGCGCGTGGTATGGGTATTTACAGAGGAGTTTGTGAGCGCATAGAGGGTTATTAGAACATTACATATTTAACCCAAATAGTGTACATTTTAGATATAACTCCTTTGCACCACATCAGCGAGTATCAATAGTTTAAACAGTTCCAGGACTAAGGGATTCGCCTTTGCATGATAGGAAGGGTCAGATAAAGGTT
Organism: Pseudophryne corroboree; assembly: GCF_028390025.1. Taxonomy (NCBI): domain Eukaryota; kingdom Metazoa; phylum Chordata; class Amphibia; order Anura; family Myobatrachidae; genus Pseudophryne; species Pseudophryne corroboree. The sequence goes on from NC_086447.1 coordinate 72,825,009, forward strand.
GGAAGGTGATGTCTAGTATCCAGCTGTAGGGTATTTTAAGGGTAACATTCCGGTGTTGGTTAGAGAAAGATCGCATGTTCCAGCGTATAGTTATGTGCAGAAGTAGAATATAGATATTAACTGTGTTTACTGTATATTATGTATGCGGCGGGAATCCAGAGGATACCACCCACAAGAGCAGTTGGGGAAAGACATCGCCCACCTTTTCAAATCAACCTATGACCTCACCTGTAATGAAAAGACATATGTCTGTGTCCAATGGACAATGAGATTACAGTGACCATTGTATTGCGTATGTAAGTTGTGTATAAAAAGACCGTTGTTGCCTGGCCAGTCAGAAGACTCTGAACGCTTTCTATCTGACTAGCGGAGGACCGGCCGGGTTGCGCAAGCGAACATTCTCACGTATGTACATTGACTGTAGCCATTACTCTGTTTTAGATTTATCTTGTTAGCCTGTAGTGTATGATTTGTACTGTTTTACCTTTTGAAATAATCCACGGTGGCCTTAGAACCCTGTGGTTTCAACTACAAATCGGTGTTGTGTCCTCACTTTCCTGCAAGGGTTTAAAAATAAGATTTTACTCACCGGTAAATCTATTTCTCGTAGTCCGTAGTGGATGCTGGGGACTCCGTAAGGACCATGGGGATTAGCGGCTCCGCAGGAGACTGGGCACAACTAAAGAAAGCTTTAGGACTACCTGGTGTGCACTGGTTCCTCCCACTAAGACCCTCCTCCAGACCTCAGTTAGGATACTGTGCCCGGAAGAGCTGACACAATAAGGAAGGATTTTGAATCCCGGGTAAGACTCATACCAGCCACACCAATCACACCGTATAACTCGTGATACTATACCCAGTTAACAGTATGATAACAACTGAGCCTCTCAACAGATGGCTCAACAATAACCCTTTAGTTAGGCAATAACTATATACAAGTATTGCAGACAATCCGCACTTGGGATGGGCGCCCAGCATCCACTACGGACTACGAGAAATAGATTTACCGGTGAGTAAAATCTTATTTTCTCTAACGTCCTAAGTGGATGCTGGGGACTCCGTAAGGACCATGGGGATTATACCAAAGCTCCCAAACGGGCAGGAGAGTGCGGATGACTCTGCAGCACCGAATGAGCAAACTCTAGGTCCTCCTCAGCCAGGGTATCAAACTTGTAGACTCTTGCAAGAGTGTTTGACCCTGACCAAGTAACAGCTCGGCAAATTTGTAAAGCCGAGACCCCTCGGGCAGCCGCCCAAGAAGAGCCCACTTTCCTCGTGGAATGGGCTTTTACAGATTTATGAATGTGCAAGTTGAATCGTGCTACAGATCCAGCGAGCAATAGTCTGCTTAGAAGCAGGAGCACCCAGCTTGTTGGGTGCATACAGGATAAATAGCGACTCAGTCTTTCTGACTCCAGCCGTCCTGGAAACATATATTTTTCAGGGCCCTGACTACGTCCAGTAACTTGGAATCCTCCAATCCCAAGTAGCCGCAGGCACCACAATAGGTTGGTTCACATGAAAACTGATACCACCTTAGGAAGGAATTGGGAACGAGTCCTCAATTCCGCCTTATCCATATAAAATACAGATAAGGGCTTTTGCATGACAAAGCCGCCAATTCTGATACACGCCTGGCCAACGCCAAGGCCCACAGCATGACCACTTTCCACGTGAGGTACTGTAGCTCCACGGATTTAAGTGGCTCAACTCAATGCGAGTTCAGGAAATCCAACCCTACGTTGAGATCCCACGGTGCCACTGGAGGCACAAACGGGGGCTGACTATGCAGCACTCCCTTAACAAAAGTCTGAAGCCAGTTCTATTTTGGAAGAAAATCGATAGAGCCGAAATCTGGACCTTAATGGAACCCAATTTTAGGCCCATAGTCCTCTGACTTGTAGGAAGTGCAGAAATCGACCTAGCTGAAATTCCTCCTTTTGGGGCCTTACTGGCCTCACAGCACGCAACATATTTCCGCCATATGCGGTGATAATGGTTTGCGTTCACTTCTTTCTTAGCTTTCAATAGCGTAGGGATAACTTCCTCCGGAATGCCCTTTTCCTTCAGGATCCGGCGTTTAACCGCCATGCCGTCAAACGCAGCCACGGTACGTCTTGGAACAGACAGGCCCCCTGCTGCAGCAGGTCCTGTCTGAGCGGCAGAGGCCATGGGTCCTCTGAGATCATTTCTTGGAGTTCTGGGTACCAAGCTCTTCTTGGCCAACCCGGAACAATGAGTATAGTTCTTACTCCTCTCCTTCTTATTATTCTCATTACCCTGGGTATGAGAGGAAGAGAAGGGAACACATACACCGACTGGTACACCCACGGTGTTACCAGAGCGTCCACAGCTATCGCCTGAGGGTCCCTTGACCTGGCGCAACATCTTTGTAGCTTTTTGTTGAGTCGGGACACCATCATGTCCACCTGTGGCCTTTCCCAACGGTGTACAATCATTTGGAAGACTTCTGGATGAAGTCCCCACTCTCCCGGGTGGAGGTCGTGTCTGCTGAGAAAGTCTGCTTCTCAGTTGTCCACTCCGGGAATGAACACTGCTGACCGTGCTAACACATGATTTTCCGCCCATCGGAGAATCCTTGTGGCTTCTGCCATCGCCGTCCTGCTTCTTGTGCCGCCCTGTCGGTTTCCCTGAGCGACCGCCGTGATGTTGTCTGACTGGATCAGCACCGGCCGGTGTTGAAGCAGGGGTCTAGCCTGACTTAGGGCATTGTAAATGGCCCATAGTTCCAGAACATTTATGTGTAGGGAAGTCTCCTGACTTTTCCATAGGCCTTGGAAGTTTCTTCCCTGTGTGACTGCCCCCCCAGCCTTGAAGGCTGGCATCCGTGGTCACCAGGACCCAGTCCTGTATGCCGAATCTGCGGCCCCCTAGAAGATGAGCACTCTGCAGTCACCACCACCACCTTGGAGACAGGGTTATCCGCCGATGCATCTGAAGATGTGACCCGGACCACTTGTCCAACAGATCCCACTGGAAGATCCTTGCATGGGACCAGGTGAATGGAATTTCTTCGTAAAAAGCTACCATCTTTCCCAAGGCTCGCGTGCATTGATGCACCGACACCTGTATTTGTATTAGGAGGTCTCCGTCTAGAGACGCCAACTCCTTGGACTTCTCCTCCGGGAGAAACCCTTTTTATCCTGTTCTGTGTCCAGAACCATACCCAGGAACAGTAGACGCGTCGTAGGAACCAGCTGCGACTTTGGAATATTCAGAATCCAGCCGTGCTGTTGTAGCACTTCCCGAGATAGTGCTACTCCGACGAACAACTGCTCCCTGGACCTCGCCTTTATAAGGAGATCGTCCAAGTACGGGATAAGTACTTCGGCCATTACCTTGGTAAATACCCTCGGTGCCGGGGACAGACCCACGGCAACGTCTGGAATTGGTAATGACAATCCTGTACCACAATTTTGAGGTACACCTGGTGAAGAGGGTAAATAGGGACATGCAGGTAAGCATCCTTGATGTCCAGTGAAACCCTGAAATTCTCCATGCTTGCAATAATCGCCCTGAGCGATTCCATTTTGAACTTGAACCTTCGTATATAAGTGTTCAAGGATTTCAATTTTAGAATGGGTCTCACCGAACCGTCTGGTTTCGGTACCACAACATTTTGGAATAGTAACCCCGGCCTTGTTGAAGGAGGGGTACCTTGATTTCACCTGCTGGAAGTACAGCTTGTGAATTGCCGCCAGTACTACCTTTCTCCGGGGGCAGCAGGCAAGGCTGATGTGAGGTAACGGCGAGGGGGAGTCGCCTCGAACTCCAGCCTGTATCCCTGTGATACTACTTGCAGAACCTAGGGATCCACCTGTGGGCAAGCCCACTGGTCCCTGAAGTTCCCGAGACGCGCCCCCACCGCACCTGTCTCCACCTGTGGAGCCCCAGCGTCATGCGGTGGACTCAGAGGAAGCGAGGGAAGATTTTTGATCCTGGGAACTGGCTGCCTGGAGCAGCTTTTTCCTTCTTCCCTTGTCTCTGTGCAGAAAGGAAGCGCCTTTGACCCGCTTGCTTTTCTGAAGCCGAAAGGACTGTACCTGAAAATACGGTGCTTTCTTAGGCTTTTGTGAGGAAACCTGAGGTAAAAATTTTTCTTCCCAGCTGTTGCTGTGGATACGAGGTCCCAGAGACCATCCCCAAACAATTCCTCACCCTTATAAGGCAGAATCTCCATGTGCCTTTTAAAGGCAGCATCACCTGTCCACTGCCGGGTTTCTAATACCCTCCTGGCAGAATGGACATTGCATTAATTCTGGATGCCAGCCGGTAAATATCCCTCTGTGCATCCTTCCTATATAAGACGACGTCTTTAAAATGCTCTATGTTAGCAAAATATTATCCCTGTCTAGGGTATTAATATCATCTGACAGGGTATCAGACCACGCTACAGCAGCACTATTTTGCTGAGGCAATTGCAGGTCTCAGTATAGAACCTGAGTGTGTGTATATACAGACTTCAGGATAGCCTCCTGCTTTTTATCAGCAGGCTCCTTCAAGGTGGCCGTATCCTAAGACGGCAGTGCCACCTTTTTTGACAAACGTGTGAGCGCCTTATCCACCCTAGGGGATATCTCCCAGCGTGACCTATCCTCTGGCGGGAAAGGGTACGCCATCAGTAACTGTTTAGAAATTACCAGTTTCTTATCGGGGGAACCCAAGCTTCTTTACACATTTCATTCATTCATCTGATGGGGGAACAAAACACTGGCTGCTTTTTCTCCCCAAAAATAAAACCCCTTTTATGTGGTACTTGGGTTCATGTCAGAAATGCGTAACACATTTTTCATTGCCGAGATCATGCAACGGATGTTCCTAGTGGATTGTGTATATGTCTCAACCACGTCGACACTGGAGTCAGACTCCGTGTCGACATCTGTGTCTGCCATCTGAGGTAACGGGCGTTTTTTGAGCCCCTGATGGCCTTTGAGACGCCTGGGCAGGCGCGGGCTGAGAAGCCGGCTGTCCCACAGCTGCTACGTCATCCAGCCTTTTATGTAAGGAGTTGACATTGTCGGTTAATACCTTCCACCTATCCATCCACTCTGGTGTCGGCCCCACAGGGGGCGACATCCCATTTATCGGACTCTGCTCCGCCTCCACGTAACCTTCCTCATCCAACATGTCGACACAGCCGTACCAACACACCGCACACACACAGGGAAAGCTCTGACTGAGGACAGGACCCCACAAAGTCCTTTGGGGGGACAGAGAGAGAGTATGCCAGCACACACCAGAGCGCTATATAATGCAGGGATTAACACTATAACTGAGTGATTTTTCCCCCAATAGCTGCTTGTATACATATATTGCGCCTAAATTTAGTGCCCCCCCTCTCTTTTTAACCCTTTGAGCCTGAAAACTACAGGGGAGAGCCTGGGGAGCTGTCTTCCAGCTGCACTGTGAAGAAAAAATGGCGCCAGTGTGCTGAGGGAGATGGCCGCTCCCCTTTTTCGGCGGACTTTCTCCCGCTTTTTCTGGAATACTGGCAGGGGTAATTTTACATCTATATAGCCTCTATGACTATATATGATGTAGATTTGCCAGCCAAGGTGTCATATATTGCCCTCAGGGCGCCCCCCCCCAGCGCCCTGCACCCATCAGTGACCGGAGTGTGAGGTGTACATGAGGAGCAATGGCGCACAGCTGCAGTGCTGTGCGCTACCTTGGTGAAGACCGAAGTCTTCTGCCGCCGATTTTCCGGACCTCTTCTTGCTTCTGGCTCTGTAAGGGGGACGGCGGCGCGGCTCCGGGAACGAACACCAAGGTCGGGTCCTGCGGTCGATCCCTCTGGAGCTAATGGTGTCCAGTAGCCTAAGAAGCCCAAACTACCACCTGTTAGGTAGGTTCGCTTCTTCTCCCCTTAGTCCCTCGTAGCAGTGAGTCTGTTGCCAGCAGATCTCACTGTAAAATAAAAAACCTAAATATACTTTCTTTCTAGGAGCTCAGGAGAGCCCCTAGTGTGCATCCAGCTCAGCCGGGCACAAGAATCTAACTGAGGTCTGGAGGAGGGTCTTAGTGGGAGGAGCCAGTGCACACCAGGTAGTCCTAAAGCTTTCTTTAGTTGTGCCCAGTCTCCTGCGGAGCCGCTAATCCCCATGGTCCTTACGGAGTCCCCAGCATCCACTTAGGACGCTAGAGAAAGCATATTTTACTGTATAAGGTTTATAAGCATTGATAAGGTGTACGCACTGCAGGTACTTTATACCGTCAGCGCTACTTAAGGTTTAAGATATAACATCATTGCAGTACTTTGCTACTAAGGGTTTAAAGTGTAAACATATCATTTCATTGTAACACTAACAAGGTTTAAAGGTTATCAATTGTGTGTGCGTGCGCTGTGTGTACTCTGTACACTCAGCGCGGCGTGTGTACGCCAAATACGTACCACGTATGGGACTCTGTACGCAAATAGCGTACAGAGTGCGTAGCACGTGTATTCAGTCTAGCGGCCATTGCGGCTCCACGGTTAAAGTGTATGTAGAGGTATAGCTTTACGGTCTAAGATAGTATCGACATTATCACTCCTCTCAGCTCTGGGCCCCATAGCAGCTGCACTCCCTGCACCTATGGTAGCTACACCCTGTATATAACACATGTAACTGTGACAGGGAAGGTGGCCCCTCTCAGCTCTGGGCCCCATAGCAGCTGCACTCCCTGCACCTATGGTAGCTACACCCTGTATATAACACATGTAACTGTGACAGGGAAGGTGGCCCCTCTCAGCTCTGGGCCCCATAGCAGCTGCACTCCCTGCACCTATGGTAGCTACACCCTGTATATAACACATGTAACTGTGACAGGGAAGGTGGCCCCTCTCAGCTCTGGGCCCCATAGCAGCTGCACTCCCTGCACCTATGGTAGCTACACCCTGTATATAACACATGTACCTGTGACAGGAAAGGTGGCCCCTCTCAGCTTTGGGCTCCATAGCAGCTGCACTCCCTGCACCTATGGTAGCTATGCCCTTGTATATAACACATGTAACTGTGACAGGGAAGGTGGCCCCTCTCAGCTTTGGGCTCCATAGCAGCTGCACTCCCTGCACCTATGGTAGCTATGCCCTTGTATATAACACATGTAACTGTGACAGGGAAGGTGGCCTCTGTCAGCTCTGGGCCCCATAGCAGCTGCACTCCCTGCACCTATGGTAGCTACACCCTTGTATATAACACATGTAACTGTGACAGGGAAGGTGGCCCCTCTCAGCTCTGGGCCCCATAGCAGCTGCACTCCCTGCACCTATGGTAGCTACACCCTGTATATAACACATGTAACTGTGACAGGGAAGGTGGCCCCTCTCAGCTCTGGGCCCCATAGCAGCTGCACTCCATACACCTATGGTAACTACACCCTGTATATAATAGTGATGTGCACCGGACATTTTTCGGGTTTTGTGTTTTGGTTTTGGATTCGGTTCCGCGGCCGTGTTTTGGATTCGGACGCGTTTTGGCAAAACCTCACCGAAATTTTTTTGTCGGATTCGGGTGTTTTTTTCAAAAAACCCTAAAAAACAGCTTAAATCATAGAATTTGGGGGTCATTTTGATCCCATAGTATTCTTAACCTCAATAACCATAATTTCCACTTATTCCAGTCTATTCTGAACACCTCACACCTCACAATATTATTTTTAGTCCTAAAATTTGCACCGAGGTCGCTGGATGGCTAAGCTAAGCGACACAAGTGGCCGACACAAACACCTGGCCCATCTAGGAGTGGCACTGCAGTGTCAGACAGGATGGCACTTCAAAAAAATAGTCCCCAAACAGCACATGATGCAAAGAAAAAAAGAGGCGCACCAAGGTCGCTGTGTGACTAAGCTAAGCGACACAAGTGGCCGACACAAACACCTGGCCCATCTAGGAGTGGCACTGCAGTGTCAGACAGGATGGCACTTCAAAAAAATTGTCCCCAAACAGCACATGATGCAAAGAAAAAAAGAACGCACCAAGGTCGCTGTGTGACTAAGCTAAGCGACACAAGTGGCCGACACAAACACCTGGCCCATCTAGGAGTGTCACTGCAGTGTCAGACAGGATGGCACTTCAAAAAATTATCCCCAAACAGCACATGATGCAAAGAAAAAAAGAGGCGCACCAAGGTCGCTGTGTGACTAAGCTAAGCGACACAAGTGGCCGACACAAACACCTGGCCCATCTAGGAGTGGCACTGCAGTGTCAGGCAGGATGGCACTTCAAAAAAATTGTCCCCAAACAGCACATGGTGCAAAGAAAAAAAGAGGCGCACCAAGGTCGCACCACAGGTATAGAATGTAGATGGATAGTATACTTAATGATGACACAGAGGTAGGTACAGCAGTGGCCTTCCGTACCGTACTGCTATATATACTGGTGGTCACTGTGTCAGCAAACTGCAAAACTAAAATGCACCACAGGTATAGAATGTAGATGGATAGTATACTTAATGATGACACAGAGGTAGGTACAGCAGTGGCCTTCCGTACCGTACTGCTATATATAGTATACTGGTGGTCACTGTGTCAGCAAACTGCAAAACTAAAATGCACCACAGGTATAGAATGTAGATGGATAGTATACTTAATGACGACACAGAGGTAGGTACAGCAGTGGCCTTCCGTACCGTACTGCTATATATAGTATACTGGTGGTCACTGTGTCAGCAAACTGCAAAACTAAAATGCACCACAGGTATAGAATGTAGATGGATAGTATACTTAATGACGACACAGAGGTAGGTACAGCAGTGGCCTTCCGTACCGTACTGCTATATATACTGGTGGTCACTGTGTCAGCAAACTGCAAAACTAAAATGCACCACAGGTATAGAATGTAGATGGATAGTATACTTAATGACGACACAGAGGTAGGTACAGCAGTGGCCTTCCGTACCGTACTGCTATATATAGTATACTGGTGGTCACTGTGTCAGCAAACTGCAAAACTAAAATGCACCACAGGTATAGAATGTAGATGGATAGTATACTTAATGACGACACAGAGGTAGGTACAGCAGTGGCCTTCCGTACCGTACTGATATATGGAGAACGAATTGACAGAATAGGAGAGGAGTGGGTTAAACCTCAGCTAGTCTGGGGGCAGGACGGTAAGGCATTATGGGAGTATTATTGTTAGCCAATAGGAATGAATGTTGGGGGTAGGTGGAATGGGTTCTTAAGCCTGAGAAAGGGGCTGGGTCAGCCTCTTCTGCTTTTGTCGTCCCACCCTCCCTCCCTACTGGTGGTGTTTGATTTTGTTGTTGCGTTGGCTATTTTCGTGCTGTGGGTTGTCATGGTTTGGGTTGTGGCGGGAAAGAACGGCAAGTTAACATTTGTTGGATTAAAGAGTGAATTGGAGGTAATTTGGCTGTTGATTTTAGGTGCGCTCTCCTTCGCTGACTGGTTTTACATCTGCTGGACCACCTTCACGGGTGGCAGCCTCATCACCTTCACGGGTGGGTAGTCAGGATGGAGGTTGAGCGGATACCTATTTGTGTGTTGGAAGGTTTACGTAAGTTCTGTTTTATAAGATAGTTATCTATGGGATAGGGTTGTTTAGCCGTTCTTTCTGGCCACCATACTTTAGTTTAATTATTCACAGTTAATAGTACACTTAAATAAATAGCTAACAATTTCTGCCAAATTCAAGTCTCCGTGTCTTTATTTATTATAGTTAAGTGTTAAGATGTTATGGTTTATGTGACGGACAATCCTCAGACTATATGAGGTTTAATAGTATACTGGTGGTCACTGTGTCAGCAAACTGCAAAACTAAAATGCACCACAGGTATAGAATGTAGATGGATAGTATACTTAATGACGACACAGAGGTAGGTACAGCAGTGGCCTTCCGTACCGTACTGCTATATATAGTTTACTGGTGGTCACCGTGTCAGCAAACTGCAAAACTAAAATGCACCACAGGTATAGAATGTAGATGGATAGTATACTTAATGACGACACAGAGGTAGGTACAGCAGTGGCCTTCCGTACCGTACTGCTATATATAGTATACTGGTGGTCACTGTGTCAGCAAACTGCAAAACTAAAATGCACCACAGGTATAGAATGTAGATGGATAGTATACTTAATGACGACACAGAGGTAGGTACAGCAGTGGCCTTCCATACCGTACTGCTATATATACTGGTGGTCACTGTGTCAGCAAACTGCAAAACTAAAATGCACCACAGGTATAGAATGTAGATGGATAGTATACTTAATGACGACACAGAGGTAGGTACAGCAGTGGCCTTCCGTTCCGTACTGCTATATATAGTATACTGGTGGTCACTGTGTCACCAAACTGCAAAACTAAAATGCACCACAGGTATAGAATGTAGATGGATAGTATACTTAATGACGACACAGAGGTAGGTACAGCAGTGGCCTACTGTACCGTAATGCTATATATTATATACTGGTGGTCACTGGTCAGCAAAACTCTGCACTGTACTCCTCCTATATAATATTATACTGGTGGTCCCCAGTCCCCACAATAAAGCAGCACACTGAGCAGTGAGCACAGATATGGAGTGTTTTTCAGGCAGACAACGTATAATACTGGTGGTCACTGTCAGCAAAACTCTGCACTGTACTCCTGCTATATAATACAGCTGCTCCCCAGTCCCCACAATTAAGCAGTGTGAGCACAGATATATGCAGCACACTGAGCACAGATAAGGAGCTTTTTTTTCAGGCAGAGAACGGATAAAACTGGTGGTCACTGATCAGCAAAACTCTGCACTGTACTCCTCCTATATTATACAGCTGCTCCCCAGTCCTCCCCACAATTAAGCAATAAAGCACAATCAAGTTCAACAATAAGTGAGAGGACGCCAGCCACGTCCTCTCCCTAACATTTCCAATGCACGAGTGAAAATGGCGGCGACGCGCGGCTGCTTATATAGAATCCGAATCTTGCGAGAATCCGACAGCGGGATGATGACGTTCGGGCGCGCTCGGGTTAACCGAGCCATACGGGAGAATCCGAGTATGGCTCGGACCCGTGTAAAAAGGGTAAAGTTCGGGGGGGTTCGGTTTCCGAGAAACCGAACCCGCTCATCACTAGTATATAACACATGTAACTGTGACAGGGAAGGTGGCCCCTCTCAGCTCTGGGCCCCATAGCAGTGGCACTCCCTGCACCTATGGTAGCTACACCCTTGTATATGAAAAAACAATGGTTCCCTAATGCACACCGAGTGAAAAATATTACTACATAATAGTCAGATTATACGGAGATCTTGGTTGCGTATATCTGCAGATATAGGGTTAAGCCCCCAGGCCGATCGACAAGGCCTCTCCGTCACTGGGGGTCCCTAATACTAGGTATGGGTCCGGGGTGCAGGACCCCATCATGTCGGCACAGGTCGGCCACCCCAGGTCAGCACACAGGTGAAAATTAATAAGGGTTAATAGGAAGCACAGAAGTGCTATGTAAGTGGTGTGATTAAAATAATACAACAATATATACAAAGTGATAGGGAAAATCATTGTTTTTTCCTACACAGAATTACCCCTCCCTTTTAGCACCTGAGTGACATCACTATCTGATTGAGCAGCTTACCATTTTTTGTACACCCTTGTATATAACAGATGTAACTGTGACAGGGAAGGTGGCCCCTCTCAGCTGTGGGCCCCATAGCAGCTGCACTCCCTGCACCTATGGTAGCTACACCCTTGTATATAACACATGTAACTGTGACAGGGAAGGTGGCCCCTCTCAGCTGTGGGCCCCATAGCAGCGGCACTCCCTGCACCTATGGTAGCTACACCCTGTAGTATTATTATTATTATTATTATTACATTTTATTTATAGGGCGCCACAAGTGTTTTGCAGCGCCGTACAAAGGACAGTACAGGGAGACAAAACTTAGCATAACAGTAAATAAATAACAAAAGTGGAGTGCAGGTAACAAAGAGCAGCACAATTCTCAAAACATAATACAGCTTAGATGTAAGTAGCGAAGGAGTAATCATTGTACTACTTGGAGCTGGCGGCCATAGATAGAGATGAGCCTTTACCAGCAGGAGAGAAAGCAGGTAAAGATGGTCGCTGAGTGAAATGTGTCAAGAAGAGGGCTTAGACAAGAGGAAAGAGGGCCCTGCTCTGAAGAGCTAACAATCTAGTGGGGAGGGGCAACAGACAGATGACATGAGGTGCAAGCAAGCAGGTAGAAGCCTGATGGTGGTATGCGAGCAAAGCAGAGATGTCCAAGGCATGGGGCAGGGGGATGGAGGAGCAGCCTAAGGACTAGGTTATGCATTGGAGGGGTACGCTTTGATAAATAGGTGGGTTTTCAATGCCCGTTTGAAGCGTTGCAAGGTCGGGGAGAGTCTAATGGAGCGGGGGAGCGTATTCCACTGAAGGGGTGCAGCACGGGCAAAATCCTGCACTCGTGCATGGGAAGCAGTGACCAAGGCAGAGGAGAGGCGACGGTCATCAGCCGACCGTAGTGGGCGGGAGGGAGTATGAAGGGAGAGGAGGTTGGAGATGTAGGGAGCAGTGGAATTAGAGATGGCCTTGTATGTGAGGGTGAGGAGTTTGAAGAGGATTCTGTAGGGGAATGGGAGCCAGTGTAGATTTTGTTGAAGGGGAGTGGCAGAAGTGGAGCGGCGGGAGAGGAAGATGAGCCTAGCTGCAGAGTTGAGGACAGATTGGAGGGGAGCGATGTGGGAGCAAGCGAGGCCAGTGAGGAGCACATTGCAGTAGTCGAGTCGTGAGATGACCAGTGAGTGGATGATAAGTTTAGTTGCTCTCTGGGAGAGAAATGGCCTGATGCGAGCAATGTTGCGTAGCTGGAACCAACAAGATTCCGCCAGAGCTTGGATGTAGGGTGCAAAGGAGAGGGAGGAGTCAAGAGTGACGCCCAGGCAGCGGAGTTGGGGAACGGGGGAGATGATAGTGTTGTCAACAGTGATAGAGATATTTGTAGGGGGTGTTGCTCTGGCTGGGGGAAAGATAATAAGTTCAGTTTTATCCATGTTGAGCTTCAGAGAGCGCTCAGACATCCAGGAGGAGATATAACACATGTTACTGTGACAGGGAAGGTGGTCCTTCTCAGCTCTGGGCCCCAAAGCAGCAGCACTCCCTGCACCTATGGTAGCTACACCCTGTATATAACACATGTAACTGTGACAGGGAAGGTGGCCCCTCTCAGCTCTGGGCCCCATAGCAGCGGCACTCCCTAAACCTATAGTAGCTACGGGTGTAGTATTGTATGCCGGTAGCCGGGCTCCCGGCGGCCAGCATACCGGCGCCGGGATCCCGACCGCCGGCATACCGACAGTGTGGCGAGCGCAAATGAGCCCCTTGCGGGCACGGTGGAGCGCTACGCGTGCCACGCTATTTATTCTCTCTCCATGGGGGTCGTGGACCCCCAAGAGGGAGAAAAATTGTCGGTATGCCGTCTGTCGGGATTCCGGCGCCGGTATACTGTGCGCCGGGATCCCGACAGCCGGCAAACTGAAGACCACCCGTAGCTACACCCTTGTGTCCATCTCTGAATTACATCCTCTAATATGTGGCATTTCTTGGATCCGGGAGTGTGTGCGGCAAAAGTTGTGTCAGGATGGACTCAATGGGGTAAATTTACTAACACTCTAGATTGAGCAGATTTCAGCTGAGATCAATCTTGGCTGACATCAGCCATTTGAGATTGCAACTTTTTGGAAAAAATCAATTTACTAAACTATTGTGTTTTATCAATTCGTGTTTAGCAATGTCCATGTCATTCCTATTGTCAGGCAGTGTTTTATGGGGGAGTTTAGTAAAACACTGCCAGACATGACATAATAAAGCCCAGCCGAATCAGTGAGATCCGTGCAGGGCTTCTTTGTGTACAGCATTTAACTAGTTAAAAAGATTTTCTTAAATTGCGTGGCGTCCCCCTCCCGAATATAACCAGCCCCGGGCTCTTTGAGCCAGTCCTGGATGTTAAAATACCAGTAAAAAATCCGAGTAGGGGTCCTGGTTCCAAACAGCTGTGTGTGAAAGGATGTAGGGGTCCCCAGTATTTTTGACACCACCCCCGGGCTCCACTAGTCAAGAAAATAATGCATAATGTGTCGGGGGACACATTTATATAGGTCCCTGTGACCGTGGCATTACCTCCCAACTAGTCTCCCCAGGCCAAGGTTCCCTGGGGGAGTGAACTCCCCAATAAAGGCCCCCCCCCCCCCCCCTCCAGGCATCCAAGGGCCAGAGATGAAGCCCGAGGCTATGGGCAAACCGTGGCTGGCGGCTCTCTGGGAGAGCAAAGCCAATCAGGGAGCTGCTGTTATGGCAGTGGCTCCTGATTGGCTGAAGGGTCCCTCTAGTGACAGTAGTCACATGGAGGTCTCACAATCGCATTGAAAACATACACACCTACATGTCCGATGGATCGAGTTAGCTGTGGGTTTTTTTTTTAAACCCTTTGATGCCTACTTGGAACAAAGAGGACCATCAACACCAGATTAGGGAGGTTACTCAGACCTGGACGCAACCACGCATTCGCATGCAGTGGCTGCATCCAGGTGGTCTGCGCACGTGCACCGGCCGCTGTGTGCGAGCGCGACCTTACACATTGTGGGCACATCCAGGAATGATGCGGCCTCAATGTGATCGACAGCAGTGGCCATTGGGGGCGCATCTTTGTCGGCATTGGGGGGGGGGGTTTCATTCTGAACCGGGGCGGGCCGGGACTGTTTTTGGGGCAGCTGCGTGATGTTACTTGCAGTCGTTCTGAAAAACGCCAGAAGTCAACCTTAGTTCCAAAGCGTTGGGGGGCAGCCTCACACATTCTGGCCTTGCCCTGTGCTGGGCGGCCCCCAGCATGTCAGGAGATGAACGCAGGTCTGGCTGCGTGTGCAACGATTTGCGTTCATCTCTGAATAAGGTCCAAGGTGAGTATAATTTTATTTTTTACAGGTACCCTGTGAATTCTACTAGACAAGGAGACCAAGCGGCTACGTGGGACACTAGGTAAGTATATCTACAGTAAGTTTGTTTGTGAGTGTGAGTGTGCATGGATGTTTTATTAAAGTTATATTATGTACGATGTGTGAGTCCTGTGGTTATTGTAATATTTATTTTGTTGTGGACTACGGGTACCAGGGGGCCCTTTAATGGCCTGCATGCTGGTACTTGTGGTTCTCCAAGTACCAGCAAAGACAATATAATCTCTTATTTTTACACTTAATGGCTATCAGCGGGACAGCCTCGGGCTCCATCCTGGCCCTTGGGTGCCTGAGGGGGGGGGGGGGAGCTGGTTTTTAAAATACTGGTAACCCCTACTCGATTTTTCCCTGGTATTTTAACAACCAGTACTGGCTCAAAGAGTCTTGGGCTGGTTATATTCAGGAGGGGGGACCCCATGCAGTTTTTTTTGTTGTTGCTATTTTTGTTGCTAGTTTTTGTTCTCGATAAAGCACTGCGGAATATGTGTACGCTATATAAATAACTGGTAATAAATAATAATTAAATTATTTGACACATTTTGACACAGAGAGGCATGCTCGGATCTCACTGATTGCATGATTCTCCAAACACGCCAGCCAAAAGCAGTTCTATTTGAAAGTTCTATTTACAGTATATACAAATTCTATCCTTTAGCGGCAGTGTTTGGGTATTGTCAGCAGAGATTGAACAATATAAATGCTTTGTAAATTCCCGTGTTGTATTAGGTACATGTGAAAAACCAACCGTGTTTGATCGATGGTCTATTGATTCATATTTGTGTTGTCAGCCGTGTAAGTGAATACGAATTGGTAGAACTCTGCCGTGAATAGTGTTTAGTAAATTACCGAGATGCATTTTCGTCAGGAAATGTCATCTCAAATTAAATCGAGAGCTTAGTAAATTTACCCCAACGTTGGCAAAGGTTTGCCTCCTCCACAGTATTGTGTCTGAATGCCGGGCAGAATGTGGGTTTCATTTGCTTGTGAGTAAATAGATGACGACGGTGATGAGAATATTGCATCTGGCGCAGATATTTTTAATTTTTTTTACCTAATTGGCTAATGTCATTTGCAGAAATTATTTATATGAACGCACATATTTTTCTTTCATTTCAGATATTTATCATAAAATAAAGGCATGTTACCTTAGCGGAATGAAATCGGCAACGTGAATGTCACTGCTACCTAATTGATGCAAAGTAGACATCCTTATTAATGGGAGCGTTACATAAATTAAGATGCAAATTATGTCACGGGGGATGTTATTATGAGATAACAAAGATAATAACAATTATAACTGAACCCCTGGCAAAACTCGCAGCAAAATGTCTCATTTCCCCAAGGTCTGGGATCTTTCTGTGAGCGAGCTGCTGCATTCTCCAGGAATATTAACCGCTAGATGTGCAGCTACATCTATTTTGGGCTCTCCTGTGCCAAGCACCACCGTTCCACCAAATCCACGCACGTGTCACGTGAGAAGAGACAGTGCCCGGTTAGACTAAAAATATTCCTGGGGAAAGACAATATCCCTGGAGTCGATTACATTTATAACACACAGGAGCGCATATCTGTCGCTATTTGGGAAAGCTGGACCCTAATTTACAAGATGTGTTCCTGGGAGTGTTGCCCATCCTTACGGTGACACTTAACCTGCTCTATACGGTGGCTGGTGGGTTCCCCGGCTCACCCTTCTCCTCTGCAGCCGAGTGGTGGACTTAGATGTGCTGACACTAAAGTGGCAATGAGGCTGCATCAGACGCAGACCATTTAAACATCAACTCCCCGAGTGAGTGTATAGTTGCGCGTAATTGACGCCGTAACGGAGACACTAGATACAGGTCATCTGGGTATGGGATCGCAAAAACTACCCGAAAATGGCCTGGACACGCCCGCGTTTTTGCCTGTCACTCCTTGTTATCTCCCACAAAACGGTCGCCTCCTGTCAATCACTTGCGAATAAAAATAAGATTTTACTCACCGGTAAATCTATTTCTCGTAGTGGATGCTGGGGACTCCGTAAGGACCATGGGGAATAGACGGGCTCCGCAGGAGACTGGGCACTCTAAAGAAAGATTTAGTACTACCTGGTGTGCACTGGCTCCTCCCTCTATGCCCCTCCTCCAGACCTCAGTTAAGGAAACTGTGCCCGGAAGAGCTGACATTACAAGGAAAGGATTTTGGAATCCAGGGTAAGACTCATACCAGCCACACCAATCACACCGTATAACTCGTGATAAACTTACCCAGTTAACAGTATGAACAACAACAGAGCATCAAACAACAGATGCCAACATAACATAACCCTTTTATTAAGCAATAACCATATACACGTATTGCAGAAAGTCCGCACTTGGGACGGGCGCCCAGCATCTACTACGGACTACGAGAAATAGATTTACCGGTGAGTAAAATCTTATTTTCTCTAACGTCCTAGTGGATGCTGGGGACTCCGTAAGGACCATGGGGATTATACCAAAGCTCCCAAACGGGCGGGAGAGTGCGGATGACTCGGCAGCACCGAATGGGCAAACACAAGGTCCTCCTCAGCCAGGGTATCAAACTTATAGAACTTTGCAAAGGTGTTTGAACCCGACCAAGTAGCTGCTCGGCAAAGTTGTAATGCCGAGACCCCTCGGGCAGCCGCCCAAGAAGAGCCCACTTTCCTTGTGGAATGGGCTTTCACTGATTTTGGATGCGGCAAACCAGCCGCAGAATGAGCCTGCTGAATCGTGTTACAGATCCAGCGAGCAATAGTCTGCTTTGAAGCAGGAGCACCCAGCTTGTTGGATGCATACAGGATAAACAGCGAGTCAGTTTTCCTGACTCCAGCCGTCCTGGCTACATAAATCTTTAAAGCTCTGACTACATCAAGCAACTTGGAGTCCTCCAAGTCACGAGTAGCCGCAGGCACCACAATAGGTTGCCCCGTATGTAGCGGAGCAATCCACCTCTCACTCTCTGATGATTTCTCCTAATTAGGAGTACTCATATCAGTAGGTAACCGGAAAGAGAGGAAAATGCAGAGAATAGTTTGATATCATAAAAACAAGTATTTAATTACAACATTCTTCTAAAAACACACAAAATGTAATTCCAATATGGAAGATACTGGTATAATGACACAGCATGTGTCACAATGGACAGAAACATTCACAAAAAAGAATCCACCCTCATGAGAGGAACAGAAGCAATGGCTGATTACCGATTCCTGGTGAACTGATTTGCGTCAGTTCTAAAGCGCATGTAAATCCAGGTGGTCTCTCCCAGCTGCAGCAAGGGGATCTCCCGGTCTCAGTTTTATCCAGGCATAGGCTCAGTCCATAGGCATCAGTGTCAACATGTGGGGTATGAAGGCAAGGCCGAAGGGTATGAGCCTCCGGGAGAAACACCTTTTTCTGGCTTGTGTCCAGAATCATGCCCAGGAAGGGCAGACGCGTCGTAGGAATCAGCTGCGACTTTGGAATATTCAGAATCCAGCCGTGCTGTCGCAACACTTCCTGAGAGTGTGCTACGCTGATCAGCAACCGCTCCCTGGACCTCGCCTTTATGAGGAGATCGTCCAAGTATGGGATAATTGTAACCCCTTGCTTCCGTAGGAGCACCATCATTTCCGCCATCACCTTGGTAAATATTCTCTGTGCCGTGGACAGGCCAAACGGCAACGTCTGGAATTGGTAATGACAGTCCTGTACCACAAACCTGAGGTACTCCTGATGAGGTGGATAAATGGGGACATGCAAGTACGCATCCTTGATGTCCAGAGACACCATAAAATCCCCTTCCTCCAGGCTTGCAATGACCGCTCTGAGCGATTCTATCTTGAACTTGAATTTCTTCAGATAAATGTTCAGGGATTTTAAATTCAAAATGGGTCTGACCGAACCGTCCGGTTTCGGTACCACAAACATAGTGGAATAGTAACCCCTTCCCTGTTGAAGGAGGGGAACCTTCACTACCACCTGCTGGAGATATAGCTTGTGAATTGCTGCCAACACTACCTCCCTTTCCATGGGGGAAGCTGGCAAGGCCGATTTTAGGTAACGGTGAGGGAGCGTAACCTCGAATTCCAGCTTGTATCCCTGAGACACAATTTGTATAGCCCAAGGATCCACCCGTGAGCGAACCCACTGGTGGCTGAAATTTCGGAGACGCGCCCCCACCGCTCCTGGCTCCCCAGCGTCATGCGGTGGATTTAGTGGAAGCCGGGGAGGACTTTTGTTCCTGGGAACTAGCTGGAAAGGACTGCATTTGGTAATACGGTGCCTTCTTTGGCTGTGAGGGAATATATGGCAAGAAATTTGACTTCCCAGCCGTAGCTGTGGAAACTAGGTCCGAGAGACCGTCCCCAAACAATTCCTCACCCTTATAAGGTAACACCTCCATGTGTTTTTTAGAGTAGGCACCTGTCCATTGCCGAGTCCATAGCACCCTTCTGGCAGAAATCGACATTGCGTTTATTCTAGAGCCCAGCAGGCAAATGTCCCTCTGGGCATCCCGCATATATAGGACAGCGTCTTTGATATGCCCTAGGGTCAGTAAAATAGTCTCCCTGTCCAGGGTATCTATCTCCTCAGACAGAGTATCTGTCCATGCTGCTACAGCACTACACATCCAGGCCGAAGCAATTGCTGGCCTCAGAAGAGTACCAGAATGTGTATAAACAGACTTCAGGATACCTTTCTGCTTCCTATCCGCAGGATCCTTTAGGGCGGCCGTATCCTGTGACGGCAGGGCCACCTTCTTAGATAAGCGTGTCAACGCTTTGTCTACCCTAGGGGAGGATTCCCAGCGTAACCTATCCGTTGGCGGGAAAGGATACGACAAGTAATCTTTTGGAAACCAGTACTTTCCTATCAGGGGAATCCCACGCTTTTTCACATAACTCATTTAATTCATGTGAAGGGGGAAAAGTCACTTCTTGCTTTTTCTCCCCAAACATATAAACCCTCTTGTCAGGGACAGGGTTTTCCTCCGATATGTGCAATACATCCTTCATTGCTATAATCATGTATCGGATGGCTTTAGTCATTTTAGGCTGCAACTTTGCATCATCGTCATCGACACTGGAGTCAGAATCCGTGTTGACATCTGTGTCAACCAACTGGGATAGTGGGCGCTTTTGAGACCCTGACGGCCCCTGAGCTGTAGAATCAGACATGGGTTGAGACCCTGATTGATTTTCCACCCTTTTATGCAAGGAGCTCACGTTATCATTTAACACCTTCCACATATCCATCCAATCAAGTGTCGGCGTCGTCGGCGGCGACACCACATTCACTTGCACTTGTTCTGCCTCCACGTAACCGTCCTAATCAAACATGTCGACACAAACGTACCGACCCACCGCACACACACAGGGAATGCTCTAATTGAGGACAGGACCCCACAAGGCCTTTTGGGGAGACAGAGAGAGAGTATGCCAGCACACACCCCAGCGCTATATAAGCCAGGGATTACACAGTAACTTAGTGTTTACCCAGTAGCTGCTGTTTATGATAATTTGTTCCTAAATTTATGTGCCCCCCCTCTCTTTTTACCCTTTTTCTACCTTGATACTGCAGGGGAGAGCCTGGGGAGCTTACTCTCAGCGGAGCTGTGGAGAGAAAATGGCGCCGTTAGTGCTGAGGAAGAAGGCCCCGCCCCCTCAGCGGCGGGCTTCTGTCCCGGGTCTGTGTACATAAAATGGCAGGGGCTCGTACATATATACAGTGCCCAGCTGTATATATGTGTCTTTTTGCCAAGAGGTATCCTAATTGCTGCCCAGGGTGCCCCCCCCCCCCCCTGCGCCCTGCACCCTACAGTGACCGGAGTGTGTGGGTAGTGTGGGCGCAATGGCGCACAGCTGCAGTGCTGTGCGCTACCTCATGTGAAGACAGGAGTCTTCTGCCGCCGATTTCGATGTCTTCTTGCTTCCGCCGGCTTCTGTCTTTTGGCTCTGCGAGGGGGGCGGCGGCGCGGATCCGGGAACGGACGACCAAGGTTAAGATCCTGTGTTCGAACCCTCTGGAGCTAATGGCGTCCAGTAGCCTAAGAAGCGCAACCTAGCCGCAGTTAGTAGGTTTGCTTCTCTCCCCTCAGTCCCTCGTAGCAGAGAGTCTGTTGCCAGCAGAAGCTCTCTGAAAATAAAAAACCTAACTAAAATACTTTCTTATTAGCAAGTTCAGGAGAGCTCACTAAAAGCACCCAGCTCTGGCCGGGCCCAGATTCTAACTGAGGTCTGGAGGAGGGGCATAGAGGGAGGAGCCAGTGCACACCAGGTAGTACTAAATCTTTCTTTAGAGTGCCCAGTCTCCTGCGGAGCCCGTCTATTCCCCATGGTCCTTACGGAGTCCCCAGCATCCACTAGGACGTTAGAGAAATCTCAACGCGTCCGTAATCTCAATTCAATGGGCGCGCTTGTGCGTTGTGGCTAGGACACATAATCGCTCAACTGTGTGAACATCGGAATAGCGCTTAGCTATGAATTAAGCCCATAGGGGCCATTGCTGGCTACAATGGGAGTTTCCAGTAGTGATGGGACATGTCTTCTGCCTTCATCCTATACAGGAACTCTGGCTATAATGCAGCTGTGACAGAGGGTAAGTACCACAGCCTGCTGTAAGTGTCACTGGCTTTAGCTGGTAAATGTTTTTGAATAATGTATTTTTTATATGAATTTAATCTATTTTTAATGATTTTCTTTGTTTCTCTACATAAGTGGAATTGAAAGTCCAAATCTGAGTTGAGTTCTCAGAGTGACCTTCGCCCGTACTTGCCGGCTCTCCAGGAAACTCCTGAAACATCGTGACAGTGTGATTCATGGGGCGTATTCAGATCCCGAAGGCGGGTGCAGTGGAGTCTTCAGGGTTCTACCATCATGTAACTTTGACTTTCGGGTCAGACCTCTAATCCGCTGGCGCTCGGGTGAGTAATTCCCCTATTCGTAACCTTAATCCCTACCCCTCCCTCTAGCGCCTGACCCTAACCTCCCACCTCAGCCTAACCCTAACCTCTCACCTCAGCCTAACCCTAACCTCCCCACCTCAGCCTAACCCTAACCTCCCACAGCAGCCTAACCCTAACCTTCCGCCACAGCCTAACCCTAATCTCCCCCCACAGCCTAACACTAACCTCCCCTGCAGCCTAACACTAACCTCCCACAGCGCCTAATCCTAAACTCCCACAGCGCCTAATCCTAACCTCCCACTGCAGCCTAATCTTAACCCTCCCACCGCAACCTAACCATAACCTCCCTCTGCAGCCTAACCCTGACCTCCCACTGAGGCCTAAACCTACCCTCCCACTGCAGCCTAACCTTAACCTCCCACCGCAAGCTAACCCTAACCTCCCACAGCGCCTAATCCTAAACTCCCACCGCAGCCTAACCCTAACCTCCCATCACAGCCTAATCCTAACACTCCCCCGCAACCTAACCCTAATCTCCTCCTCCAGCCTAACCCTAAACTCCCACAGCAGCCTAACCCTAAACCTCCAACCGCAACCTAACCCTAAACTCCCACTGCAGCCTAACACTAACCCTCCCACAGCAGCCTAACCCTAACCCTCCCCCTAGAGCCTAACCCTAAACTCTCCCTACAGCCTAACCCTAACCTCCCCCCAGAGCCTAACCCTAACACTCCCCCTGGAGCCTAACCCTAACCTCCCACTGCAACCTAACCTCCCCCCGCAGCCTAACCCTAACCTTCCACCACAGCCTAACCCTAATGTTGACATACCCCCTGATTGCATTCTGAGACTGTCGGCAAATTACCCGACTACATTTTAGCAATGTTGACATCATAACTCTGATGTCAACATTGTGTCGACATTATGAATGTTGACGTAATAATTGTTGACCTTCTAACTACCCCACCATATACAGGTGGAGACAGAGGAAACAATGCTGGGAAATAAGATGGACCAGCAACATTCAGCAATTGCAAATCAAAGATAAAGCGCTATAAATCTCCATAACACATGGGGGTGGTACAAAAAATAACGGGGGAGGGTCAGCTGCATTTTCGGGGCGGCTGTGTGACGTTACACGCAGCCGCTCGGATCAAGAAAATGGCGGCGGACCTCCTACATATGCAGCCTAGCTGCGGCTGCAGGGGGTCATCCACGGTTGCTGCGACCACAATTAAATTGTGGTCGCATCCGATGGGCAGGCCATTCTGCATGTTGTGCTGTTGTTTCCATATCCTCACCCTACCATCTGTCTCCATAACGTGGTGCCTGTCTGTGGGACTGAACAAGCCTCCTCGCTCTCTGTTCCGCTCTAGCGTCCAGTAGCCGTTTACACCCACAGGCCGCGCGCTCAGACCCAGCTCTTTGTCTGCTGGTCCACTCTGAGTACACTTTAACAATTGCCGCCCATGAACCATTCGGCAGCGCAGTTGTTTTGCTCATTCTCGTACCTCTGCTACAAGCGCCAACGATCATTCCACGTTCAAAGTCCGTCAGATCGCAACGTTTGCCTATTATGCCATAAGTGATGCACTTCATAAGTCTCTGCATACCGTCCACAACACCCGTAGAGGGAGAATATAACCTGTGGTGAGTGCAGCATGCTCGCAGCGTGGCAAACACAGCGAGTCCGCAAGGGGCTTTCTAGTGCTTGCCCCGCTGCCGGCATACTGGTGGCTGGATTGCCGCTGTGGGTATACTAATGGCCGGCCGCTGGTAATTCATACTGAACCTCTAATACGAATTCAGACATCCTATGTCGGCATTATCTACTGAATAGCTACTTTACCTTACACAATATACAGCATACAGCCAGATTATACTACTGCAATAATGACATTAGATAAGTACATATGGCCAGGGACTGATTCAGCGATGTACGTCAACTCGATTTTTACGCAGTTCAGTGATTATCGGCAGACTGAGCGAGCGTCTAAGTCACACTGCTGCTGCGCTGGGCTTGTGATTGCGATCACAGAAAGGATATCATTTGCAAAGTGACTGACAATCAGGGACCGTCTGGGGGCAGTTACAGGGAATGGCGGCAAAAACACAGATGTGCCGCTTTCAGGGGGTGATTCAGGCCTGAATGTAGATGTGCTAAATTTAGCACATCTACGATCAGTCACAATGATATGCGGGGGGACGCCCAGCACAGAGCTAGTC
This sequence comes from Pseudophryne corroboree, assembly GCF_028390025.1. Lineage (NCBI taxonomy): Eukaryota > Metazoa > Chordata > Amphibia > Anura > Myobatrachidae > Pseudophryne > Pseudophryne corroboree. The sequence goes on from NC_086447.1 coordinate 72,849,066, forward strand.
CGCCCCGCATGACAGGCCCTGCCTCGTCGTACAAGTACAAAAGATTTGCACAGTGGCGATGCTTTTGTAATGTAGGAGTAGCTCCCTACCAGTGCAGCTCCAGTGCAGCTGGCAGGGAGCTACTCGTCGCTGCCCGAGTCGCAGTGGCTGCTTGTGATGTCACGCAACCGCCACGCCCCCCCCCGAACAGTCCGGGCACACCTGCGTCGCTCAGACTACGCTCCCTAAATGGCAGCCAAATGCCGCCGGCCCACCCCCTGTCAAGCCGGCATATGCGCACTTCAGACCTGATCGCTGCTGTGCGAAAACGCACAGCAACGATCAGGTCTGAATTAGCCCCACAGTGCGTATCTCATCCTGCGACTGCAATCCCGTACACAGCTGCAATGGCTCCACCATCATACTTATTGTGGCTATTTTGCTTGACCGCAGGGACACTTAGGGGTCATTCCGAGTTGATAGTAGCTGTTCTAAATTTAGCACAGCTACGATCATGCACACAGACATGCGGGGGGACGCCCAGCACAGGGTTGGTCCGCCCCACAAGGCATCGCACTTCAAGAGTAGCTCCCGGCCAGGGCAGCTTTAGCGTGCTGGCCAGGAGCTACTCATCGCTCCCCGGCCCGCAGCGGCTGCGTGTGACGTCACGCAGCTGCTGCAGGCCACTCCCCGCACGGTCTGGCCACGCTTGCGTTGGCCGGACCGCGCCCACGAAACAGTGGCCAAATGCCGCCGTTTCGCCCCCTCCCGCCCATCGACCACCTCTGCCTGTCAATCAGGCAGAGGCAATCGTAGCGCAGCGAGGGGCGGCCATGCACCGGCGCACTGCGGCGCATGCGCAGTTCTGACCCGATCGCTACGCTGTGAAAAACTGCAGCGTGTGATCGGGTCAGAATGACCCCCTTAGAATTTTAATAATCAACTTCTGCGACCAACACTGCGCACAGACATTGGTACTCTTGGGTTACCACGGAAACTGGGAAGAAGGACATTATTCGCATTGGGGTGATCTATAGACCACCAGGCCAGGAGCAGGATTTGGACAGGAACCTATTGTTGGACATCTCTAAAATGACTTTAAAGGGAGAAGTCATAATCATGGGAGACTTTAATTTACCTGATGTAAATTGGGAGGAGTCCTTTGCAAGTTCAGCTACAAGTGGCAAATTTCTACATTCCTTACAGGGAGCATCTCTCAAGCAATTGGTGAGGGAGCCCACTCGCAAAGACTCAATATTAGATCTAATTCTTACAAATGGTGATAGGATATCTGACATATATGTGGGTGAGCACCTGGGATCCAGTGATCATCAAGCAGTATGGTTTAGTATAAAGACAGGATCCAACTCCTGTCACACAAAAACAAAGGTGTTGGATTTTAGGAATGCTGACTTTGCAAAAATGGGGAGATGTTTAAGTGATTCATTGGCGGGCTGGAGGAACTTGGAAGGGGTGCAGGAGAGGTGGGAAAAACTGAAAAGTGCAATACTAAGGGCAACAGACCTTTGTATCAAAAGGGTTAGGAAAAGCACCAGGAAAAGGAAGCCAGTGTGGTTCACAAAAGAAGTGTGAAAGCAAAAAAGATGGCTTTTAGGAAATACAAACAGACTCAAAATAATAACAACAAAGAGGTGTATCTGGACAGACGGATGGATGCTAAGAAAGTGATCAGACGTGCAAAGGCAGAAGCTGAGGAGAAAATGGCCCAGTCAGTAGATAAAGGGGGCAAAACTTTTTTTAAGAATATAAATGTAAGGAGAAAATCAAATGAAGGAATAATGGCCCTCATTCCGAGTTGATCGGTCGCAAGGCGATTTTAGCAGAGTTACACACGCTAAGCCTACGCCTACTGGGAGTGAATCTTAGCTTCTTAAAATTGCGACCGATGTATTCGCAATATTGCGATTACTTACTACTTAGCAGTTTCAGAGTAGCTCCAGACTTACTCTGCCTGTGCGATCATTTCAGTGCTTGTCGTTCCTGGTTGACGTCACAAACACACCCAGCGTTCGCCCAGGCACTCCCACCGTTTCCCCGGCCACTCCTGCGTTTTTTCCGGAAACGGTAGCGTTTTCAGCCACACGCCCCTGAAACGCCGTGTTTCCGCCCAGTAACACCCATTTCCTGTCAATCACATTACGATCGCCGGAGCGAAGAAAAAGCCGTGAGTAAAAATACTTTCATCATAGTAAAGTTACTTGGCGCAGTCGCAGTGCGAACATTGCGCATGCGTACTAAGCGGATTTTCACTGCGATGCGATGAAAAATACCGAGCGAACAACTCGGAATGAGGGCCAATAAGACTTAAGACAGAGCGTGAGCATTTGGTGGAGGGAGACAAGGCAATAGCAACTCAGTATTTACTATAGAAGGAGTAGGGAAATGGCCACAGTTAAGCTGCAAGGACATTCATAAAAATAAGGTAGATGAAAGTACATTTACAGAAGAGAAGGTCCTAACAGAACTTTCAAAACTAAAAGTGGATAAATCAATGGGGCCAGATGGGATACACCCAAGGATACTCAAAGAGCTAAAAGATGTGCTGGTGGCACCATTAACAGAATTAGAAAACTGGTGGGTAGACCGCCCGACCATGAATTGGGTGAATGACCTGCACTGCGGGAACGCGGTCTTTACTTTATGGATTATCCTCGTAAAAAAAGTGTTCTATTTTTGCAATCAATGAAAACTTCCTGTAAGATGTAAGAAGTGTATCAGTTTAATACAGATAACAAGTGCTGGAGTTTATTCTGTACAGAAATTTCCCAACGCAAAGGTACATATTGTATTCGGCTGACTATACTTATCCCCAAGACTTTGTATATTGTACTAATCTCTGGAGATTGTGAAATAATGAAATATAGTTCTAGGCATCACCTGTGTGCTCCGGGACAGAAAACACAATGTTATTATTAGTTGAGTCCATAATATACCATTTTTTGGCCGTTATTAAACATGCTGAAGGATTGAGACATGAGTTAACGGGAAACTCGGAGTCTTGCTTTATCAAATCCGCTTCCAGAGCTCAAAGCTATACGTTGCGCTCCTTTTCGATATGGTTGCAGAGTGGTGGGTCATATAGAAAGCTGTCAAAAGGTTATTTATGCCTGCTAACTCTAAATGAAAAGATTAAATTTCATCACTTACCCCGCCATCAAGATGGCCAAGCAATAAACTGTCAGAAACCTCGGTATTCCCGGCGCTTTCGCTGATATTAATTCCAAATTCTTTGCAGGAGTAGATCTTAAATTCTTTAAAAGACACGTTACCGCATCGAGCGATCTAGACGACGAAGAAAACCAACAGTTAATCTGGTTATTTCGGTATCTTCCCCAGCAGCTACTAATCTTTGCTAATGCGGTTTTGAACTCTAGCCAATCACTCTTTTGTTTAAACTGCAAACCTAGCCAGAAATGAGAATTAGAATCATTTAACCAGATTGTTTGCTCCGCTAAAGTATGTTAATCTTCGCCATTTAGGAGGGATGCCATTTTCCTAATTTCTTTGTGCGATTCCCGAAAAAACGGCTCCTGTTTCTTTCTCTCTCGTTTTCTTTTTATATCTGCCAATTTTGTTAAAGGCATTTGGAGAATTGCAGTAAACGTTAGCAGTTTGTGAGGCGTGTGCCAGGCAGTAGCACTAAAAAGATGTCCTAATTAAACGCCATTACGAGACGGGTGCAGATCTCGTCCTACTGTACCTGCGCGCCGCCTCGGCTTTTCCAGGCGGTAAACCCTTGGAAAGTGGCTGGCTGGCTGGAGTGGCGAGGTTGATATTCCGGGTGCAGGGCAAAGCCAGATCTGTTTGCAAAAAAAAAAAAAAGGGTGAGTCGTTATGGGCATCGCAATTACAACAGTTTTAGATGAAAGGGGGGGAAAAAAGCCTTTTTTTGTGTTTACGTTTTTATGTAATGAATATAAAAATAGATACATTAATTTTAAGACAGTTTAAAACACACTCACTCAATGGGAAGTGTACAGGACCTGCTAGTTATATGGAGAGGGTTGACAGATTCTGTATATACACCTGCCTTCATTTCAGTGTTATTTTAAGAAAAAAGGGGCCCCATATACAAGTGTTTTTGTGAGGGCCCCCTTCCTCTCAAATATATGGTGCCCCAGTGGCTGTACATGAGTTAACAAAGGGGGTAATTCAGACTGGTCGCTGGGCTGCTAACTTTGCTGTCCTGCGTTCAGATAGTCGCCGCCCCCAGGGGGAGTGTAATTTCGCCGTGCAAGTGTGCTCATCCCATGTGTACGCCGAGCTGCAAAAAACCACTGTGTGCAGTCTCTGCGCAGCCCAGGACTTACTCCTCCAGTGCGATGAGAACAGGCTGATCGGATCCGGAGCTGACGTCACACATCCTCCCTGAAAACGCTTTGGCACGCCTGCATTTTTCTGGACACTCCCTGTAAATGCTCAGTAACCACCCCCAAACGGCCTCTTCCTGTCAATTACCTTGCGAAAGCCCGTGCGAACGGATCCTTCGCACCATCCCGTCGCTGGCCGGCAATGCCGTTGTTGTCATTGCAGTGCATACGCGTACGCAGTTAGTACCTGATCGCCCGCTGTGCGAAAAATGCACAGGAGCGATCGGGTCTGAATCAGGCCCAAAGACACTGGCACTGGAAATAGCAATAGAAGTATGGTGATTGCAGCCGTTTGGTCACACCCTGCTCATACAGTAAGTGCAAGTTGGTGGCGTGTGATCAATTGACTCAAGGGCCCGTATGTAACCCTGCACCAATTATAGGTTCACCACTGATTCATTGACTAAAGCACAGGTTCTCAAACTCTGTCCTCAGGACCCCACACGGTTCATGGTTTGCAGGTCACCTGTAGATTTGTAAAATGTGACAGTTGGTGATACACAGTGCACCTGCCAGGTGACCTGGAAAATGTGAACCGTGTGGGGTCCTGAGGACCGAGTTTGAGAACCACTGGACTAATGCATATTAAGATAGAGACCCATTTGCCCACTACTACATTGCTTATATTTTAGTAGCAGAAACGTTCCAGTATGGAATACATATGTATTCCTGGTGGACGGGATGCCAGAATGCCGACAGCGACACGAGCGCTTTGAGTCCCCTTGGGGGCTCGCGGCAGGATCTATTCCCGCTCTATGGGTCTCGTGGAAAGCCATGAGTTGGGACGCCGGCGTCTGTGTTGCCTCTCTTCCAGTATATCTTGCAAATGTTGGATATACAGTGCATCGTATATACAACTGGACAACATTGAGATCAATTCAATTGTATTTCTCTCTCAAAGTTATTATTATACTCATACAGCATGTTAAGTTTTTCATAGAAAGTCCATCCTGCATACACATTTTATATGCTGGAATTTAACACAATCGAGGACTGTGGTGAATAGGTAGTTGCCTTGTGTACTTTTCACATGTTTTATTGTACTAAGGGGGACATTTACTAAGCAGTGATAAGATCGGAGAAGTGAGCCAGTGGAGAAGTTGTCCCATCAACCAATCAGCAGCTCTGTATGATTTTATAGTATGCAAATTATAGATGTTACTTCAGTGCTGATTGGTTGCCATGGGCAACTTCTCCACTGTCTCACTTCTCCGCTCTTATCACTGCTTAGTAAATGTCCCCATAAATGTGGTGGCAGTGGGGAAGGGGGGGGGAGTTAGTATTTGCTGTAATCTGTATTAAAAAATAAAAATAATTAATAAGGATTGCAGAATTGTCTGAATTATTTTCCATCTTCTACTTTTATTTAACGAGGGCCTGCCAGGGTTTGGAAAAGAGCGTTTTTTATATAGTGCCTTGTGCCGGCAGTGGGGCGGGCGCAAAAGAGCCCCTTGTGGGTTCGGTGGCGCTGTACGCTATTTATTCTCCCTCCAGTGGTGTCGCGGACACCCCAAAAGGGAGAACTGTTGCCGGCATTCTGGCGGTCGGGATCCCAGCGCCGGGATGCCGGCCCGTCGAGTGTCACACCCCCCTCCCTGGACAGCGTCCTTCTCCGTCACAGATCTCGCCCTTTGCAAAACGTAAAGGATCACTAGGAGAGAGCTGCCCAGGAACGGGCATAAAACTGTTTCGCATTAGCGTACAGCAAGTGGAGATACAGTATTTAATATGATCTTTCAGCCAAAGAGGGCATAGGGGACCCTGCTCTAGTTAGGACTTAAATAGTGCACATGGGACTATACAGAACGTCTTTTGGCCAAAGCATGACAGGTCCTACTTAATCGCTGAGTGATGTTCCCTGTAAACTGAGCAATCTGGAAGAGAAGGAGTTGAAAGGCAGCTCAGATGAGGGTGTCACTCTGAGGGGGCATTTCTCCTAGCACGTCTTTTAACACTATAAAGTCCAGATTTCTCAGTGTACAGGGAACAGTCCTCTTTGCTGTGTCAGGCTACAAGTCTGTGTGCAAGTCTCTGAAGGTATTCCAGTCATTGAGAGAGACTGCACAGATAGAGGGTAACTGGTCATCTCATCCAGAGACCTGAAAATAACACTGGGAAAGAAATAATAAAAAACACTCTTCCATCATTCTTCCCAAACTGACAATAAGGCAATCAATGGGATCCCAGTAATGTAATCAGAAGTTCTGCCCAATTATAGTGATGCTATACTATACTGTAAATATATATATATATATACAGTACCAGTCAAAAGTTTGGACACACCATCTCATTCAATGGTTTTTATTTATTTTAATTATTTTCTACATTGTAGATTAATACTGAAGACATCATAACTACGAAGGGACACATATGGAATTATGTTGTAAACAAAACAGTGTTAAACAAAACAAAATATGTTTTATATTTAAGATTCCTCAAAGTAACCCCCATTGCCTTGATGACAGCTTTGCACACTCTTAGCATTCTCTCAATCAGCTTCATGAGGTAGTCTCCTGGAATGGTTTTCCAACAGTTTTGATACTATAACATTGAGGGATATATATATATATATATATATATATATATACATATATCCCTCAATGTTCTCTGCAGCCTCAATAACACCCTCCCTGTGTCCCCAGACTCATGCTTTCCACCTGTCTCTCCATTCTCATTCAACCCAGTGTCCCTTCACAACCTCATGCCACTCCTGTGTTTCTCCACCGCTTCATGTCACCCAGTGTGTCTTTCCATCTGCATGACAATCCCTGCGTGTGCCTCATACCCTCCCATGTCTCTCCAGCCTGATACCCCCCCATGTCTCTCCAGCCTGATACCCTCCCATGTCTCTCCAGCCTGATACCCCACCATGTCTCTCCAGCCTGATACCCTCCCATGTCTCTCCAGCCTGATACCCTCCCATGTCTCTCCAGCCTGATACCCCACCATGTCTCTCCAGCCTCATACCCTCCCATGTCTCTCCAGCCTGATACCCCCCATGTCTCTCCAGCCTGATACCCTCCCATGTCTCTCCAGCCTGATACCCTCCCATGTCTCTCCAGCCTGATACCCTCCCATGTCTCTCCAGCCTGATACCCTCCCATGTCTCTCCAGCCTGATACCCTCCCATGTCTCTCCAGCCTGATACCCTCCCATGTATCTCCAGCCTGATACCCTCCCATGTCTCTCCAGCCTGATACCCTCCCATGTCTCTCCAGCCTGATACCCTCCCATGTCTCTCCAGCCTGATACCCTCCCATGTCTCTCCAGCCTGATACCCTCCCATGTCTCTCCAGCCTGATACCCCACCATGTCTCTCCAGCCTGATACCCTCCCATGTATCTCCAGCCTGATACCCTCCCATGTCTCTCCAGCCTGATACCCTCCCATGTCTCTCCAGCCTGATACCCTCCCATGTCTCTCCAGCCTGATACCCTCCCATGTATCTCCAGCCTGATACCCTCCCATGTATCTCCAGCCTGATACCCTCCCATGTCTCTCCAGCCTCATACCCTCCCATGTCTCTCCAGCCTGATACCCTCCCATGTCTCTCCAGCCTGATACCCTCCCATGTATCTCCAGCCTGATACCCTCCCATGTCTCTCCAGCCTGATACCCTCCCATGTCTCTCCAGCCTGATACCCTCCCATGTCTCTCCAGCCTCATACCCCCCATGTCTCTCCAGCCTGATACCCTCCCATGTCTCTCCAGCCTGATACCCTCCCATGTCTCTCCAGCCTGATACCCTCCCATGTCTCTCCAGCCTGATACCCTCCCATGTCTCTCCAGCCTGATACCCTCCCATGTCTCTCCTGCCTCATACCCTCCCATGTCTCTCCAGCCTGATACCCTCCCATGTCTCTCCAGCCTGATACCCTCCCATGTCTCTCCAGCCTGATACCCTCCCATGTCTCTCCAGCCTGATACCCTCCCATGTCTCTCCAGCCTGACACCCTCCTATGTCTCTCCAGCCTGATACCCTCCCATGTCTCTCCAGCCTGATACCCTCCCATGTCTCTCCAGCCTGATACCCCACCATGTCTCTCCAGTCTGATACCCTCCCATGTCTCTCCAGCCTCATACCCCCCCATGTCTCTCCAGCCTCATACCCCCCCATGTCTCTCCAGCCTGATACCCTCCCATGTCTCTCCAGCCTGATACCCTCCCATGTCTCTCCAGCCTGATGCCCTCCCATGTCTCTCCAGCCTGATACCCTCCCATGTCTCTCCAGCCTGATACCCTCCCATGTCTCTCCAGCCTGATACCCTCCCATGTCTCTCCAGCCTGATACTCCCACATGTCTCTCCAGACTTATTTTCCCACTGTTTCTCTGTCATCTGTACACCCCCCTCCCCTCCCCTGTCTTTCTATCTCTCAGATCTCCATCCCTCCATCCATAATCTGGGTTGCTACGAATGGGGGACATACACTGTAAGTACGGGGTGGTGGCTCCAGATGATGACAGGGCGGCAGGTCTGCTCTCTATGGGGTTTATTTACTAAGCCTTGGATGGAGATAAAGTCACTGGAGATAAAGTACCAGCCAATCGGATACTAACTGTAATTTTTCAAACACAGCCTGTGACATGGCAGTTGGAAGCCGATTGGCTGGTACTTTATCTCCAGCGACTTTATCTCTATCCAAGGCTTAGTAAATAGACCCCTAAGTCAGCTTAGCAGCCATTGGGAGCTCAGAAGGGAGCGGGGTCCTCCTCTTACCTTTGGGCGCAACTGCTAGACAGCATGTGTACCGGGACCAAGATACGTTTTCATCTGGAACATAGTGGGGATGGGATTATGGGAAAGAGATGAGAAACAGTGGCAACTCCACTGAAGGCGAGCTCTACAAGTAGACTCGCAGCATAAACACCAAGTAAAGACCTCATGATTATTTTATACACTCATCACTTTGTATGTACATAATGTAGATACAAAGACATAAAAATACATCATATATAGTTCAAAATCTACTTGCTCTCTTGATAGGTCACTTACCTCATACACGACACAGCTGTGTTTTCCTTGAATGTTCCCATGTGTTGAGGTTGCGAAGAGAAAGAGAGACTCTTTGTTGGGGCACGCTTGAAAGACTAAAACTTAACTTTTAATACAAAATAGATTATAATATGGTACACCAAAACAAACACACATATAAAAATTAGCTAATAAAAATGACAGTGACACCTGAGGTGAAAATATTAGAGAGTAAGTTTGATTGTCACAGGATGATGGATAATCTGTTAGGTATTAAATGCATAAATGTTGCATATGTTGCAAACATGTTGAGATTTATAATCCTTATATAGTTACCTGTGAGAAAAATATATCCAACCTGGTAATGGTTTAATCTGCTACTTAGAAATTAGTGTCAAGGGAATACCAGAGATGGGAAAGCTAGTGCTTAAGACAAAAATGGACAAAAAATCAACAAAGCTCAATGGCTAGGAGAGAAGAAATATAAGGTGTGAAGATTGGTAATGATCAAAGGTTACTCCAAAACCTCCGTTTGTCACAAATACAGAGATATTTGTTACTACACCTGATATTCCCTAGCAGTCTCCCAAATAGGTACTAATCAGGCTATTCACTGCTTAGCTTCCAAGATCAGGCGAGGTTGGGCGTACCCAGTGAAATATGGTAGTAAAAACCCCTTGATTGTGAATACAATGGTATATGGTTATTGATGTATACCAAAGAAGTACTGCTCAGCCCACTCATCCACTGGTATCGTATAATGTGAAATCTTTTTCAATTGACTGTGTAATCTTTGCGTAATCTGCTATTTGTCTATTCCATCTGAGTAATATTAATCACTCAGTGAAGAACCCTAAATTCCTTATCATTTACTGTCGTCAGGGCTTAAGATATCTGTGTAATTTCACTCCTATTTTTTCTGGGCACAGGAAACCCGTCTCTTTGATCCCTTCTCTACCATGTGAGATATGTGGTTGACAATAGAGAATAGAAGACGGGACCTGTACCTACAAGTTTCCTAGACTCTACTATTCTACAGTACTTTTCACAATTTGATGCCAGTTATCCTGTCCATTTGTTAATTCTAAGGCAACAATAGGACTGGGCACAATAGTGAACTATAGAAGTACTTTCACTGGGTACGCCCAACCTCGCCTGATCTTGGAAGCTAAGCAGTGAATAGCCTGATTAGTACCTATTTGGGAGACTGCTAGGGAATATCAGGTGTAGTAACAAATATCTCTGTATTTGTGACAAACGGAGGTTTTGGAGTAACCTTTGATCATTACCAATCTTCACACCTTATATTTCTTCTCTCCTAGCCATTGAGCTTTGTTGATTTTTTGTCCATTTTTGTCTTAAGCACTAGCTTTCCCATCTCTGGTATTCCCTTGACACTAATTTCTAAGTAGCAGATTAAACCATTACCAGGTTGGATATATTTTTCTCACAGGTAACTATATAAGGATTATAAATCTCAACATGTTTGCAACATATGCAACATTTATGCATTTAATACCTAACAGATTATCCATCATCCTGTGACAATCAAACTTACTCTCTAATATTTTCACCTCAGGTGTCACTGTCATTTTTATTAGCTAATTTTTATATGTGTGTTTGTTTTGGTGTACCATATTATAATCTATTTTGTATTAAAAGTTAAGTTTTAGTCTTTCAAGCGTGCCCCAACAAAGAGTCTCTCTTTCTCTTCGCAACCTCACCATATACCATTGACTCTGGGTGCACCACCAACAATTACCTTATTTACCTATACAGGCAAGTTCAAAATATTTGCACTGTTGGTCTACAAGGGACAAATTATTTAAGAGCCCATTCCAAAGAATTTTATACCATCCTGTGCGGCACCAATCCCTTCTTTCTTATGTTCCCATGTGTGCGTGAGAAGGTCCATCTGGTGACAGGTGGTAGAAAAAACCATATCCGGCGGTGCACACCATGTTTCCCTTCAAGGAATCACACAGACAATCAGTCAGCTGTGGCAGCACTTCCCTTATCACCGGCAGTGTGACAGAATGTACAGATCATAGGATTACCCATATTTACCAGTTTAGACTATAAAATACATCAAACAAGCAGCTATAATATATATTTCCAGTTCCAAGTTGATTTATTTTAAATCTAGAGAGAAATGGTAATCTCACCATTTACCCATCACCAAAACATAGGAGGCAGCCATTTTGTGGGCTCAGTTCATTTGCATGCAGCCAATCAAATTGTTAGGAACAAGTGACTTCACTCAAAGTATTTCGTGCTGCGGACTGTTAAGCCTGACAGTTTCATAAATACTGGCTGAGACGACAAAATGGATGCCTCGACTGTGTGTAGAAGGTACATACTGTACACTTTAAAGGGGCACTAAGAATAAAATGGCAGACGTGGACACAAGGTGGAAAGATTAAAGTTGGTGTAGCCACACAGGATTGTTGAAATGAGGTGTAACCAAGGGCCTAGTAGGCACTGAGGTGCCTGGAAATCCCCCTAACCTGTCTTTATTTATTTATTTATTTATTGTTTGACATATGGAGGGGCCCATACCTGTGTGTTGCCTAGGGTTCCAGGAGGTCTTAATTCAGCTCTGGAGATAACTCCATTATGTAAGGGATCCCTGTTTTACGTTAGGAATATGGAGGGTTTTTTACCACCAAAAGACAAACTTCCTCCTATACGTTTAACCCTTTCAATGCAAAGGACAAGTGGAATCTGTACTCCTGGTGTATATTAAAAATGCAAAGGATGAGCCCCGCTCACCATACAGTTAGTACTGCAGGAGTTCAAATGGAGGGAACTGTTATCTTGGGCCCTCATTCCGAGTTGTTAGCTCGTTCTTTTTCTTTGCATCGGTGCGATAAGTCGCAAACTGCGCACGCGCAATGTTCGCAGTGCGCCTGTGCCAGGTAAATTAGCACAAAAGATTGGTATTTTACTCACGGCTTTACGAAGATTTTTCATCGTTCTGGTGATCGGAGTGTGATTGACAGGAAGTGGGTGTTTCTGGGCGGAAACTGGCCGTTTTATGGGTGTGTGTGAAAAAACGCTGGCGTTTCTGTGAAAAACGCGGGAGTGTCTGAAGAAACGGGGGAGTGGCTGGGCGAACGCTGGGTGTGTTTGTGACGTCAAACCAGGAACGAAACTGACTGAACTGATGCGCAGTGACAGAGTAAGTCTCGAGCTACTCGGAAATTGCAAAGAAAATTCTAATCGCTATTCTATTCGCAATTCTGATAATCTTTAGTTCGCAATTCTGCAAAGCTAAGATTCACTCCCAGTAGGCGGCGGCTTAGCGTGTGCAATGCTGCTAAAAGCAGCTAGCGAGCGAACAACTCGGAATGAGGGCCTTGGTTGCTTGTTCTAGGTGCCGTAACTGTGGGGAAGTGGGAAAATATGGAGTAGTGCAATAAAATGCTCTATTTCCCCAATCTTAAAGCCCACAGATTCAGGGCATTGCTTTTTGAGAGAATGGAGTCCTCTTTTTCAAATGATGTGGTCCCTGACTAGTTTGATCACCATAGGATCATCTCTACATTGAAGAGATCATTAAGAAGTGCATAGATTGGGAGGGGGGGTTATCATCCATTCTGTCTTCAATTATTTCCAGGGTAGCCTCAAATGAAAGAGGGGAGTATCCTAATTGGTTGGTTACCATTCAGCCACCTTACACAGCCTAGGAAGGGGACCATAGATTAAAGGCTGTCCAGGTGCCCAAAATAAGTATGTGTCAGTAGAGAGTTTGAAGAAAACTCCCAAATATTGAACAATCTTCCTGAATGCATGACTAACGCGTTTTGTAGCTGAAAACTTCAACTTCATCCGATGACTCTTTGCTTTAAATTCTCCACTGAACACCTGGACTTGATCATATAGAGATGAATCATATCAACGGGAATTGAGATCATTGCACGTTTCCTGCTATGGAACTCCGGAAAACAAGATGGGAACTGGGAACATCTGTCCAATTATGAAATCAAATTAATGTGACTGAGATCAGACTATTTCAACTACAATATTGAGATTTTTTTTCCAGCTGCTAGACTAACATTGTCTACTGCACTTAAATTGCGATTTCACCAATCAGCAAATGCAATGATATTAAGGAAGAGATATATCATATGCTATGGGTCCATAGTGATCTATTTTTAAGACTCACTTAAGTATTCATGAGTGGCACTTTGTTTCTCTATCACAGAGATATATATATATACTAGTATTTTGGACCTGGGTTGTTAGCTATTGTGCCCGGTACTGCCGTTTTTTTTCCATCTTTCTCTTCATATTTCTCCCATATGTTTCCCCTTTATTGCTCTCTTTACACATTTAATACTATATACAGTAACACTGTACGGACAGGATCACGTGCACCCACCCATACCTTAAACAGAGCATTAGCTGTGTGCATCCTTCTGGCTGAACAGATCATGTGATCATAGACCCCTGGACCACCCTGAACTGGTCTGTACTGCAGGTGGTGTCAGATCCTGTGCCTCAAGTCCGATTATAATATTGGCAAATGCCTACAAGTTGGTAGGTGCGTAGCAGATGAGAGCAAGTTTAGTCCACATGTTGATTCCATACCGGAGTAGATTTTATTGTCAATAAAATAAGGTATCAATCTCTCTTGGGCAAAATACCGTACAGCTGTACAGCACTGTGGCGCTCCAATAACACAGTGACAAACTTGGGCACATGCAGATACCCTTATAGAGGCCTGTAAACAAGTCTTGCACTTGGAGTCTAGACAGTCTGACCTTTAAGTTTGGTGAATAATATCTACTCAGACATGTGATATTATTTAGACAATCAGCCCTGCACAATAGCACAAAGTTAAGAGACAGCATGTAGAGATTAACCATTTAATTACATATCAACATGAGTCATGTGATGGTGCCTCTTATTATAAGTCATGTGGCGGTGACTCCAATTAGGAGTCATGTGACTGTGCCTCCTATCAGGAACCAATTCCATTGTTCCTCCGATTAGGTGTCATGTGACCATGTCTCCGAGTAGGAGTCATGTGACTGTGTCTCCGATTAGGAGCAAAACAAATCCCAGGCATTCCACTACCATTGTTTTACCCACCAAGGAAGCAAAATATTGTTTTCAAAACTGCCACTCTCTTCAATATTGTGCTACTGCAAATTACATTTTTACCACAAAGAAAACCATTAGGTTCCTTACATCTTTATTCAAGCTTTATACTTGTAAATCAATATATATTTATAAATACTAATGTTTAAACTGGAGATGATAAAATGTCAGACTATCCCCACTAACTCACCAGGTACAAGGATAGTGCCAATGAGTGGCCTGGCAGCCAGAAGGTTAAAGCAAGGCACAGCTTTCCGGTTGATTGACTACATAGCCCTTGGTTAGTAGATAAGAGGGAATCCTTAAACTGCTGTTCACAAGGTATATTAGCTCACCAAACTTTGTCATTTACACGGTCTGTTTCCACATCAGCGCTCATGCTTTAGGCAGGAACGTACTCCAAAATTACCTTATGCCATTTTCTAAATTGCACTTCTACTTGAGGTCTGTACTTTGTGCCAGTCTCATCATTAAATCAGCTCATTCATACAGGCATACACCGTCATATTGATGGCGGTTTAGGCACGTAGAGAATTTGTGTAGAAATCAATTTAGTTCCTGATTTCAATGCATTTTAGAGTTTTATGCATGTTAAATTTTAGGTGAAAATTACTAATCTATAAATGCCTGGGGAAAACGGCAGGAGCATCACATCTCACCTGAACCAACTCCAATATCACAGTGCTAGATACACATATTCCTACATGCCCTGAGACTCTGAAATGTAGCCCTGTAAAGCACTGGGAACTGCCAATAAAGCCGATTCTGATTCTGATATCCCACTGGATTTTGTCCAAGATGGCAATTTATTACATTTAATTGAACAACATTGGCGTTCTATGAACCTGCATTAATGCAATGGGGCATATTGCAGTACAATCACTAAAAAAAGAATACATTTATCCAGTGTATCCAATGTATTGCCACAAGCTTCCAGCAACGCAATAAAGGGAATGGCTTCCTGATTTGTTACCCCAAAGCCCCCGGAGAGTGCTCCCATTATCGGAAGCTCCAAGCCACCGGAGACATAAACAAAATGATATAAGACACAGTATATAAAAATAATTCTTAGATGAAAAGTCTGTATCAAAACCTGGGTCGTCGTGAAAAAGGTCTTGGTACTTTAAGTGGGTGTGGCCAATTAGGGGCATGGTCACAGTCCCTGGTGCATATCAGGCCTCCAACAAGATGCGACTCTGGAAGGGGCGTGGCCAGTGTCAGACTGGGACATGAAGGGTCCACCGGGGGGGGATGCAGTGGTAGGGGCCCATGTGTCCAGTCTTCAGAGGGGGTGTAGCCAGCCACCACAGAGGTTTGGCTAACCATTAGAAAGTGCATGGTATGGGCCCCTTCATAAATATATATGGTAAATGCTGCTAGTGCTTGCATGATAATGTATCAGACTAATAACAGCAATGTACTGTAGGAAATACACCATAGTCCTGTGCAGTAAAAGGATATCCTTACAAAGAAATAAGGATCAAACTAGGTTAGAGAAAAAAATAATGTTAAAAAAAAAGGGGCAGACTAGATGGGCCAAGTGGTTCTTCTCTGCCGTCACATTCTAAGATAGCATCTGTATAATGTATAATTCAAGTCTGGAACCTGAGAAGGAGGTGGGGCCCACTAGGGGTTTCCCCTGGACACCTGTGGGCCAGTCCAACCCTGGGTGTGGCCACACAATGTTAAGCCATGACTACGCCTACTTGACTGGCCCGGGCCCAAATGCTTTGTATCCCCCCATTTCTGTGCCTCTAGTCAAAACTGTGTAATATAGGTCATGGCTACCACTTGTGGAAAGGGTCTTGAGCCTGTCATATCACACCGATCGTGTATGCCCATTTGCAGAGTGTATCTTGCGTGACTTTGCACTGCACATGCTCTGAAAATAGGCACCACACAGGAATTTAGGCCTCTATGATGGAAGAGGCCGGGCAGGGACAGGAAGTCCCATCCTCAGGTAGGTAAAGGTCACGCACCAGCGGGCTATGCAGACCAGCACTTTGAAGAACATACAGTACGCCTGCTTGGTTATGTACCTTTACCACCTAGTGTAGGGCATGTGCAAGCACCGCGCTCACTGATAGTGAGGACTGGTAGGACACCAGGCGGTACAGTCATTTCCTAAGCATACAGCAGGTAATGGTGGTTCCCCGGGGTAAGAACCTCTTGTTTGCTTCATGGAGGGGCAGCACACAGAGAGTGGGCAAATCCACTAAGGTTAAAGCTGATGCTGTTTGGGGTTTTATTGGAGCACAGTGAGGAGTTGGCAGTCATCAAGGGAAACTACAGTTTAAAACAGCTGCAGTTCTCTCAGTAAAGCGTTATAGGGCCATTGGGAGGGCTGGCGACTTTGAGCCTGCGGAAAGCACAGTTAGATGGCTCAGGCTCCTAGCAGCACACTGCAGCGGATTATATATGAGTTGTTATAATTAGACCCAGCACAGCAATATGTAACCAGAGTTCAATGCAAAAGACTCACACTTTTACCCCACACAGAAATGGTTCTAAAGGTCTCTTCCCTCATGTGCTTTTCCGTCTCTTACTTAAACCATCTTCAACGGCACCAAATCCCACGGTTTTCTGCCACCTTGATACTTTTTTCAGTGTCGTCTGCTGATGCAGATATGTTTATTTACTCTGTACTTGTCCTACATTGTCTTCAACTGCAGTCACTGTTTTACGTATTTGTTTAAGTACAGTACAGTACTTGGGTGTAATTGGGCGCTGTGGATCCCTTGTGGCGCCAAATAAACGATAATAATAATAATACAACAAAGAGATATTTCTAGTGACCTGCATGCAATACAGAGACCATTATAGTGCCCTCAGAACAATACAGAAAGCATGTGACTGACCTCTAGACAATACAGGGAACATTCTATTTACTTATATGTACTGTATTACAGAGGAAATTTTCACTGACTGACTGACAATACAAGATAGCATTCTAGTGGTCCTGAAGCAATGCAGAGAGCATTACAGTGTCCTATTCATTATAGAGAACTTTAATACCCCTTTCACACTGCCAACGCCGGATCCTACCCGGGAATTGGAAGCGGGTCCTTCCTGGGTGGGATCCGGCATTGGCAGCTGCTGCAGGCTTCCCCGACCCGACAATAAGCCAGGCGCGTAGCCATAGCAGCGGGGGGGGCGAAGCCGGCGGCGGAGGTGGATTTCGGCAAGGCCCCTTTCACACCGCATGCCGACCCGTGTCGACCCGGCAATATGCCGGGTCGATACCGGGTTATTTGTGCGGTGTGAAAGGGGTATTATTGATCACAATACAATACAGAGAGATTTCTACTGTTTTATATACATTACAAACAGCAATCTAGTGACCACTATAAAATGGCAGAGTACATTCTGTACCAATGTCTTCTATACAGCAGTGCAAACCATTGCTGAGATGCCCACAGTGTGATGGAGTGAAACGCCCACCATGCGCTGGGGTGTACGAGCGCAGAGACTCCCACTTTCAGGCTCCATGGTCTGTGAAATTGCGATGAAGACACTCCAACATTGGTCACGCCGTAGACATTTGAAGTAGGCCTAGGGCCTACTCTAACTACATTCCTCAGATCCAATGACAGTAAGCATGGCCTCGGAAGCAGTGAGTCTGTGACTGGGAATGCAGCAGCGCTCGCAGACACACCCCTGCCAGTCCCATGAAATGGACCCTTGTTGCGTTTCACTTAAGGACACCTCCCAGTTTCCACCCTGACACGCCCAGGGATTGCAAACCACTCAGTATCTATAACGGGTGCAAGGTGTGCGGTGCACAAACTGCACCTATTTTATTTAATACTCACCTCTTCGGGGTGTCCCTCCAGCAGCAGCATCTATGACAAATTTCCGGGTAAATAGCGCGGCGGCCATTTCCCATAAGTGTGTGCTTGCGCAGTAAGGAAACCTCTGGGAAAATGGTTGCCGCACCATTTACCTGGAGATTTGCAGATGCGCAATAGAGTCTGTTCCCCTCTAGTGCTCAGACTCTATTGAGGTTACCGGGTGCCTGCTGCAGAGGAGGGGTTTTCGGGGGAGACGGCAGCACACGGCCATCGCCCTCCTGTTAAAACTAGTGATGAGCGGGTTCGGTTTCTTGGAAACCGAACCCCCCCGAACTTCAGCTTATTTTACACGGGTCCGAGCAGGCTCGGATCCTCCCGCCTTGCTCGGTTAACCCGAGCGCGCCCGAACGTCATCATCCCGCTGTCGGATTCTCGCGAGGCTCGTATTCTATCGCGAGACTCGGATTCTATATAAGGAGCCGCGCGTCGCCGCCATTTTCACACGTGCATTGAGATTGATAGGGAGAGGACGTGGCTGGCGTCCTCTCCGTTTAGACTAGAGTAGAGACACTTGATTGTTGATTTACTAATTTTGGGGAGCATATTAGGAGTACTACTTGCTGTTGCTGATAGTGTGACCAGTGACCACCAGTTTAATTAATCCGTTCTCTGCCTGAAAAAAAACGATACACAGTGTGACACAGTCACATACCATATCTGTGCTCAGCCTCAGTGTGCTGCATCATATGTAATACTGTATATCTGACTGTGCTGAGTGCTCACTGCTCACACAGCTTAATTGTGGGGGAGACTGGGGAGCAGTTATGGCAGGAGTACATATTTTAAGTACAGTGCACACTTTTGCTGCCAGAGTGCCACTGCCAGTGTGACTGACCAGTGACCACTGACCACCAGTATATTGTGATTGTCTGCTGACCACCAGTATATTGTGATTGTCTGCCTGAAAAAGTTAAACACTCGTCGTGTGGTGTTTTTTATTCTATAAACGCATTCTGCTGACAGTGTCCAGCAGGTCCGTCATTATATAATATATACCTGTCCGGCTGCAGTAGTGATATATATATATTTTTTATATCATTATCATCCAGTCTATATTAGCAGCAGACGCAGTACGGTAGTCCACGGCTGTAGCTACCTCTGTGTCGGCAGTCGCTCGTCCATTCATAATTGTATACCACCTACCCGTGGTGTTTTTTTTTTCTATCTTCTTGATACTAGTAGCTTACTTTAGGAGTCTGCAGTGCTGAGCTGACAGTGTCCAGCAGGTCCATCATTATATAATATATACCTGTCCGGCTGCAGTAGTGATATATATATATATTTTATATCATTATCATCCAGTCTATATTAGCAGCAGACGCAGTACGGTAGTCCACGGCTGTAGCTACCTCTGTGTCGGCAGTCGCTCGTCCATCCATAATTGTATACCACCTACCCGTGGTGTTTTTTTTTCTTTCTATCTTCTTGATACTAGTAGCTTACTTTAGGAGTCTGCAGTGCTGAGCTGACAGTGTCCAGCAGGTCCGTCATTATATAATATATACCTGTCCGGCTGCAGTAGTGATATATATTTTTTATCTCATTATCATCCAGTCTATATTAGCAGCAGACGCAGTACGGTAGTCCACGGCTGTAGCTACCTCTGTGTCGGCAGTCGCTCGTCCATCCATAATTGTATACCACCTACCCGTGGTGTTTTTTTTTTCTATCTTCTTGATACTAGTAGCTTACTTTAGGAGTCTGCAGTGCTGAGCTGACAGTGTCCAGCAGGTCCGTCATTATATAATATATACCTGTCCGGCTGCAGTAGTGATATATATATATTTTTTATCTCATTATCATCCAGTCTATATTAGCAGCAGACGCAGTACGGTAGTCCACGGCTGTAGCTACCTCTGTGTCGGCAGTCGCTCGTCCATCCATAATTGTATACCACCTACCCGTGGTGTTTTGTTTTTTTCTATCTTCTTGATACTAGTAGCTTACTTTAGGAGTCTGCAGTGCTGAGCTGACAGTGTCCAGCAGGTCCGTCATTATATAATATATACCTGTCCGGCTGCAGTAGTGATATATATATATTTTATATCTCATTATCATCCAGTCTATATTAGCAGCAGACGCAGTACGGTAGTCCACGGCTGTAGATACCTCTGTGTCGGCAGTCGCTCGTCCATCCATAATTGTATACCACCTACCCGTTGTGTTTTTTTTTCTTTCTATCTTCTTGATACTAGTAGCTTACTTTAGGAGTCTGCAGTGCTGAGCTGACAGTGTCCAGCAGGTCCGTCATTATATAATATATACCTGTCCGGCTGCAGTAGTGATATATATATATATTTTTTATATCATTATCATCCAGTCTATATTAGCAGCAGACGCAGTACGGTAGTCCACAGCTGTAGCTACCTCTGTGTCGGCAGTCGCTCGTCCATCCATAATTGTATACCACCTACCCGTGGTGTTTTTTTTTTTCTATCTTCTTGATACTAGTAGCTTACTTTAGGAGTCTGCAGTGCTGAGCTGACAGTGTCCAGCAGGTCCATCATTATATAATATATACCTGTCCGGCTGCAGTAGTGATATATATATTTTTTATCTCATTATCATCCAGTCTATATTAGCAGCAGACGCAGTACGGTAGTCCACGGCTGTAGCTACCTCTGTGTCGGCAGTCGCTCGTCATCCATAAGTATACTAGTATCCATCCATCTCCATTGTTTACCTGAGGTGCCTTTTAGTTGTGCCTATTAAAATATGGAGAACAAAAATGTTGAGGTTCCAAAAATAGGGAAAGATCAAGATCCACTTCCACCTCGTGCTGAAGCTGCTGCCACTAGTCATGGCCGAGACAATGAAATGCCATCAACGTCGTCTGCCAAGGCCGATGCCCAATGTCATAGTACAGAGCATGTAAAATCCAAAACACCAAATATCAGTAAAAAAAGGACTCAAAAATCTAAAATAAAATTGTCGTCGGAGAAGCGTAAACTTGCCAATATGCCATTTACCACACGGAGTGGCAAGGAACGGCTGAGGCCCTGGCCTATGTTCATGGCTAGTGGTTCAGCTTCACATGAGGATGGAAGCACTCAGCCTCTCGCTAGAAAAATGAAAAGACTCAAGCTGGCAAAAGCACAGCAAAGAACTGTGCGTTCTTCGAAATCACAAATCCACAAGGAGAGTCCAATTGTGTCGGTTGCGATGCCTGACCTTCCCAACACTGGACGTGAAGAGCATGCGCCTTCCACCATTTGCACGCCCCCTGCAAGTGCTGGAAGGAGCACCCGCAGTCCAGTTCCTGATAGTCAGATTGAAGATGTCAGTGTTGAAGTACACCAGGATGAGGAGGATATGGGTGTTGCTGGCGCTGGGGAGGAAATTGACCAGGAGGATTCTGATGGTGAGGTGGTTTGTTTAAGTCAGGCACCCGGGGAGACACCTGTTGTCTGTGGGAGGAATATGGCCATTGACATGCCTGGTGAAAATACCAAAAAAATCAGCTCTTCGGTGTGGAAGTATTTCAACAGAAATGTGGACAACATTTGTCAAGCCGTGTGTTGCCTTTGTCAAGCTGTAATAAGTAGGGGTAAGGACGTTAACCACCTCGGAACATCCTCCCTTATACGTCACCTGCAGCGCATTCATCATAAGTCAGTGACAAGTTCAAAAACTTTGGGCGACAGCGGAAGCAGTCCACTGACCAGTAAATCCCTTCCTCTTGTAACCAAGCTCACGCAAACCACCCCACCAACTCCCTCAGTGTCAATTTCCTCCTTCCCCAGGAATGCCAATAGTCCTGCAGGCCATGTCACTGGCAATTCTGACGAGTCCTCTCCTGCCTGGGATTCCTCCGATGCATCCTTGCGTGTAACGCCTACTGCTGCTGGCGCTGCTGTTGTTGCTGCTGGGAGTCGATGGTCATCCCAGAGGGGAAATCGTAAGACCACTTTTACTACTTCCACCAAGCAATTGACTCTCCAACAGTCCTTTGCGAGGAAGATGAAATATCACAGCAGTCATCCTGCTGCAAAGCGGATAACTGAGGCCTTGGCATCCTGGGCGGTGAGAAACGTGGTTCCGGTATCCATCATTACTGCAGAGCCAACTAGAGACTTGTTGGAGGTACTGTGTCCCCGGTACCAAATACCATCTAGGTTCCATTTCTCTAGGCAGGCGATACCGAAAATGTACACAGACCTCAGAAAAAGACTCACCAGTGTCCTAAAAAATGCAGTTGTACCCAATGTCCACTTAACCACGGACATGTGGACAAGTGGAGCAGGGCAGGCTCAGGACTATATGACTGTGACAGCCCACTGGGTAGATGTATGGACTCCCGCCGCAAGAACAGCAGCGGCGGCACCAGTAGCAGCATCTCGCAAACGCCAACTCTTTCCTAGGCAGGCTACGCTTTGTATCACCGCTTTCCAGAATACGCACACAGCTAAAAACCTCTTACGGCAACTGAGGAAGATCATCGCGGAATGGCTTACCCCAATTGGACTCTCCTGTGGATTTGTGGCATCGGACAACGCCAGCAATATTGTGTGTGCATTAAATCTGGGCAAATTCCAGCACGTCCCATGTTTTGCACATACCTTGAATTTGGTGGTGCAGAATTTTTTAAAAAACGACAGGGGCGTGCAAGAGATGCTGTCGGTGGCCAGAAGAATTGCGGGACACTTTCGGCGTACAGGCACCACGTACAGAAGACTGGAGCACCACCAAAAACGCCTGAACCTACCCTGCCATCATCTGAAGCAAGAAGTGGTAACGAGGTGGAATTCAACCCTCTATATGCTTCAGAGGTTGGAGGAGCAGCAAAAGGCCATTCAAGCCTATACAATTGAGCACGATATAGGAGGTGGAATGCACCTGTCTCAAGCGCAGTGGAGAATGATTTCAACGTTGTGCAAGGTTCTGCTGCCCTTTGAACTTGCCACACGTGAAGTCAGTTCAGACACTGCCAGCCTGAGTCAGGTCATTCCCCTCATCAGGCTTTTGCAGAAGAAGCTGGAGACATTGAAGGAGGAGCTAACACAGAGCGATTCCGCTAGGCATGTGGGACTTGTGGATGGAGCCCTTAATTCGCTTAACAAGGATTCACGGGTGGTCAATCTGTTGAAATCAGAGCACTACATTTTGGCCACCGTGCTCGATCCTAGATTTAAAACCTACCTTGGATCTCTCTTTCCGGCAGGCACAAGTCTGCTGGGGTTCAAAGAACTGCTGGTGACAAAATTGTCAAGTCAAGCGGAACGCGACCTGTCAACATCTCCTCCTTCACATTCTCCCGCAACTGGGGGTGCGAGGAAAAGGCTCAGAATTCCGACCCCACCCGCTGGCGGTGATGCAGGGCAGTCTGGAGCGACTGCTGATGCAGGGCAGTCTGGAGCGACTGCTGATGCTGACATCTGGTCCGGACTGAAGGACCTGACAACGATTACGGACATGTCGTCTACTGTCACTGCATATGATTCTCTCCCCATTGAAAGAATGGTGGAGGATTATATGAGTGACCGCATCCAAGTAGGCACGTCAGAAAGTCCGTACTTATACTGTTAGGAAAAAGAGGCAATTTGGAGGCCCTTGCACAAACTGGCTTTATTCTACCTAAGTTGCCCTCCCACAAGTGTGTACTCCGAAAGAGTGTTTAGTGCCGCCGCTCACCTTGTCAGCAATCGGCGTACGAGGTTACATCCAGAAAATGTGGAGAAGATGATGTTCATTAAAATGAATTATAATCAATTCCTCCGTGGAGACATTGACCAGCAGCAATTGCCTCCACAAAGTACACAGGGAGCTGAGATGGTGGATTCCAGTGGGGACGAATTGATAATCTGTGAGGAGGGGGATGTACACGGTGATATATCGGAGGATGATGATGAGGTGGACATCTTGCCTCTGTAGAGCCAGTTTGTGCAAGGAGAGATTAATTGCTTCTTTTTTGGTGGGGGTCCAAACCAACCCGTCATTTCAGTCACAGTCGTGTGGCAGACCCTGTCACTGAAATGATGGGTTGGTTAAAGTGTGCATGTCCTGTTTATACAACATAAGGGTGGGTGGGAGGGCCCAAGGACAATTCCATCTTGCACCTCTTTTTTCTTTAATTTTTCTTTGCATCATGTGCTGTTTGGGGAGTAGTTTTTTGAAGGGCCATCCTGCGTGACACTGCAGTGCCAATCCTAGATGGGCCAGGTGTTTGTGTCGGCCACTTGGGTCGCTTATCTTAGTCACAGAGCTACCTCATTGCGCCTCTTTTTTTCTTTGCGTCATGTGCTGTTTGGGGAGTAGTTTTTTGAAGGGCCAGCCTGCGTGACACTGCAGTGCCACTCCTAGATGGGCCAGGTGTTTGTGTCGGCCACTTGGGTCGCTTATCTTAGTTAGAGAGCTACCTCATTGCGCCTTTTTTCTTTGCGTCATGTGCTGTTTGGGGAGTAGTTTTTTGAAGGGCCAGCCTGCGTGACACTGCAGTGCCACTCCTAGATGGGCCAGGTGTTTGTGTCGGCCACTTGGGTCGCTTAGCTTACTCACACAGCTACCTCATTGCGCCTCTTTTTTTCTTTGCATCATGTGCTGTTTGGGGAGTAGTTTTTTGAAGGGCCATCCTGCGTGACACTGCAGTGCCACTCCTAGATGGGCCAGGTGTTTGTGTCGGCCACTTGGGTCGCTTATCTTAGTCACAGAGCTACCTCATTGCGCCTCTTTTTTTCTTTGCGTCATGTGCTGTTTGGGGAGTAGTTTTTTGAAGGGCCAGCCTGCGTGACACTGCAGTGCCACTCCTAGATGGGCCAGGTGTTTGTGTCGGCCACTTGGGTCGCTTAGCTTACTCACACAGCTACCTCATTGCGCCTCTTTTTTTCTTTGCGTCATGTGCTGTTTGGGGAGTAGTTTTTTGAAGGGCCAGCCTGCGTGACACTGCAGTGCCACTCCTAGATGGGCCAGGTGTTTGTGTCGGCCACTTGGGTCGCTTAGCTTACTCACACAGCTACCTCATTGCGCCTCTTTTTTTCTTTGCGTCATGTGCTGTTTGGGGGGTGTTTTTTGGAAGGGCCATCCTGCGTAACACTGCAGTCCCACTCCTAGATGGGCCAGGTGTTTGTGTCGGCCACTTGGGTCGCTTAGCTTAGCCATCCAGCGACCTCGGTGCAAATTTTAGGACTAAAAATAATATTGTGAGGTGTGAGGTGTTCAGAATAGACTGAAAATGAGTGGAAATTATGGTTTTTAGGTTAATAATACTTTGGGATCAAAATGACCCCCAAATTCTATGATTTAAGCTGTTTTTTAGGGTTTTTTGAAAAAAAACACCCGAATCCAAAACACACCCGAATCCGACAAAAAATATTCGGTGAGGTTTTGCCAAAACGCGTTCGAACCCAAAACACGGCCGCGGAACCGAACCCAAAACCAAAACACAAAACCCGAAAAATTTCCGGCGCTCATCACTAGTTAAAACTGCCCTGAAACCACTTTTCAAGTGTTAGCCACACAGTACACAACTGTGAATGCCATCAGACACTTGGGTTTGCGTATGCGCAGTAGCAAACAATCGCTCAATTACAATCTCCAATATGTAGGTGTGGCCCTGGTAACATAGATACACAGGGATACATTTACTAAGGTGGAAGTTTTTTTAGAACTGGTGATGTTGCCCATAGCAACCAATCACATTCTATTATCTTCTAGAAGCAGCTTGATAAATGTTAGCTAGAATCTGATTGGTTGCTATGAGCAACATCACCAGTTCTAAAAAAACTCCTCCCTTAGTAGAAAATCTGGTAGTGTTTCTAGTCTATTATGGCGAAACATTTTTGCATCCCTAAATACCTAACTAATACACTGAATATTTTTCACCCCTTATACACTGTGTACACTGTGTACCTAGATAAGTCTCTTATGTTTATACATTTCTACCTTGTATACCTTTTGATGATGTCATTCTTGTTGTCCTTTTCCGTTACGTACAGTATATGATGTTTTGGAACACAGAACAATTAAGAATATGGAGACGGATTCAATGCACATAATACACATAATGGGGATAAAATACATATTTTTGGATGTACCCTCTTACCTCTATGGCGCTAGAAGGTGATCTGATATAAATAGCGGCAGGCGCCAGCGTCTCAATGTTAGAGAGGCCAGTGGTTCCTGAAATCCTTATAAACAGATTATGTTTCACGTTATTGTGGTCTTCTGAATGTTCTCCTGTGATAAAGTCAAACAGACAAAGCATATATCATAATAATATAATGCTTTATAACACATTGGGGGTCATTCCGAGTTGTTCGCTCGTTGCCGATTTTCTCAACGGAGTGATTAATGCAATAATGCGCATGGTACGCAGTGCGCATGCGCTAAGTATTTTAGCTCAAAACTTAGTAGATTTACTCACGGCAGAACAAAGAATTTTCATCGTTGAAGTGATCGGAGTGTGATTGACAGGAAGTGGGTGTTTCTGGGCGGATACTCAGCGTTTTCACGGCGTTTGCGGAAAAACGCAGGCGTGCCAGGGAAAAACGTGGGAAACGGGGGAGTGGCTGGGCGAACGCTGGGTGTGTTTGTGACGTCAAACCAGGAACGAAAAGGACTGAGCTGGTTGCAATGGCAGAGTAAGTCTGGAGCTACTCAGAAACTGCGGGGTAATCGTTACGACAAAATTAGCGAATCTTTCGTTCGCAATTCTGCTATGCTAAGATACACTCCCAGTAGGCGGCGGCTTAGCGTGTGCAATGCTGCTAAAAGCAGCTAGCGAGCGAACAACTCGGAATCACCCCCATTGAGTGAGATTTAATTCTATTCTCGCCAGCAGCCACTAGATGGCGCCCAAATGGAGCTATTCAATTGTAGCTCCGTTCGGGTGCGATGGCCACTGGTGTCTACATTTCAGCTCGCACCCTGTGGGGTGGTGAGCTGAAATGTACGAAAAGTAACCCATTTGGGCGACCAAACAGCACTTTTCACGATTGAGCCCAGTACTATGGTCGGGTTTAGCTGATTTACACAGCTAAGCCCGAACTCTATATGGCGCGATCAGTATTAAAACCAGAAACAATTGAATATCACCCTTTAGACAGGAGACGGGCGTGATGATCAATTAAATATCACCAATTAAATATATATATATATATATATATATATATATATATACACATATCCACACAGTTTTGTGTTTTTTTTTCCTGTGAACTCTCCAGCATTAGGCTATTAGTACATAGCAACAATTCATAAAATTATTACGGAACTGCTGGCCGGGAGCTACTCTTGAAGTGCAAAGGCATTGCCGCTGTGCGATGCCTTTGCACTTCTGCAGGAAGGGGGGGGGCGGCACTGACATGCGGGGCGGACTATCCCTGTGCTGGGCGTCCCCCCGCATATCAGTGTGAATGATCGCAGCTGTGCTAAATTTAGCACAGCTACGATCACCTCGGAATGACCCCCATTGTCAGATTGATCCACTTTTATAGAACATAAGGTCTAATTTTTGCTGCAAGGGACTTTATTGAGTCTGTGCTTGCAGTGGCACTGTACATAACATTATACATCCCCTGTGGCCAGAGTAAGCAAATAGCATCCCAAATGTTTTCCTGAAAATCCAGTGCAAACATCCGCGTCACAAATTAGGGAATCCTCTCTAGTGTGACCTTTCTCCCCTCCTCGCTGATCCTCTCACTTTATCACATGCAAAAATAAATCACATTCCAGCACTCCAGGCTCTCAGACTTTAATGAAAGCTGCTCAGATGAAACTCTGCTCCAAATCTATTTTTACCTATCATTCCCCCTGGCCCATCTAGCAGAACTGAGGAAGAGTCTTCCGCCTGGGTCTCTAACCATTGCCACTGCACAAGGGCTTCTTGGCTCAGCATTGACAACCAGGCTTTTCCCGGAGAGGACAGTTTAAAAGTAGGTAAGTATGAAGTAAAGAGAGATAAAGTACTAACCAATCAACTGCCAACTGCCATGTTACAGGCTGTGTTTGAAAAATGAGAGCTGATTGGTCGGTACTTTAGCTCTCTCTACTTTATCACTTTCCAAACTTTTTAAATATCCCCCTAATGTTACTGGTTGTAAAGTGCTGTTCCGGTGGAACTTTGTGGCGATCGCAGTGAAGTGAATTTAGCCCCTTCCCAAAGATATGTGGTCCTCTCAGTGGGGGTCATTCCGAGTTGTTCGCTCTGTATTTTTCTTCGCATCGCAGCGATTTTCCGCTAACTGCGCATGCGCAATGTTCGCACTGCGACTGCGCCAAGTAAATTTGCTATGCAGTTAGGTATTTTACTCACGGCATTACGAGGTTTTTTCTTCGTTCTGGTGATCGGAGTGTGATTGACAGGAAGTGGGTGTTTCTGGGCGGAAACTGGCCGTTTTATGGGTGTGTGTGCGAAAAAACGCTACCGTTTCTGGGAAAAACGCGGGAGTGGCTGGAGAAACGGAGGAGTGTCTGGGCGAACGCTGGGTGTGTTTGTGACGTCAAACCAGGAACGACAAGCACTGAACTGATCGCAGATGCCGAGTAAGTCTGGAGCTACTCAGAAACTGCTAAGAAGTGTCTATTCGCAATTTTGCTAATCTTTCGTTCGCAATTTTGCTAAGCTAAGATTCACTCCCAGTAGGTGGCGGCTTAGCGTGTGCAAAGCTGCTAAAAGCAGCTTGCGCGCGAACAACTCGGAATGACCACCAGTGTGCGTGGACCCCGGCATCAGACACCCATAGTTCTGCCAGTTACGGTATGGAAATCACGCCGTAATGGCTGGAAATCTGCGCAGGTACCATTGGCTGGGATCTCTAGTGGTAATGACCTAGTGCTAACACAGGACGGTGTAAGGCGGAATAAGTATTTATTAGTTAAGCGCTTTATTTTAGACTAAACACATGGAATAAACGCAAATGCCTGGTTGCCGTCTTTTATACTTGACATCCCATGGCTAGATGTCTCCAGCAGTGGATCTAAGACCCCAGTAACTCCGACTCACCAATCATCAGGCTGTGACCTTTAGTATTGTAGAATATATTTTCCTCCACCGTGAACTGTGAAATCCCAGAGAGGCTGATGCCACGAGCAAAGGTATTCCTTACAACGCACCCTCGTATGTAGGAGCCTGCAACCAGAGAAGAGAGGACGTTTCTATCCAGAAGCTCCATGGTCAGATCATATCACACTGGGAAATACAGACCCCAGCCCCAGTGTCTATAATAATAAGCACTATTAGACGGCAAGGTGTAGGATTGTATATAAATTGGTATCATGACAGCTCTTGAGTTAGGCTCAGACATCAGTCTGTGCTGATGGAACACCAGGGCTTCAGGACTAGTCCGGGTGTGCAACCTGCTCCAAAGCAGGACATGTAACACCAATGTAACCATATCCAGCAGTGACTATCAGTAGGAAAGAATGCAGTGAATCCACTACTGCATGTGCTCCCTTCATTCCAGCCTTTGCCCAGACGGTCCCTGTGACCCCGTTCATCAGATCTATACAGTAGAGTGAGATGCCAATCAGGACTTCACAGCAGTTCACTGATCAGATGCTTGGGGTTATAGAGAACAGCGATCAGCTGACCGCTGCCCTTATTGTATCAGCTGACTGGCTGCTCTCATCATATCAGCTGACCGGCTACCCTCACTGTATCAGCTGTTCGGCTGCCCTCACCGTATCGCTGACCGGCTGTCCTGCAGGCAGGAAAGGCTGAGCTAGAGTAGGTGAAATGGGGGGTAAGCTCTAATAACGCCATCTGAAGATAGCATTATTATCACAGGGCTCCCTCCGGTATTTTTCTACAGTTAGATTTGAGTAAATCTGAAGTAGATCGCATTTCACATGACAAGTATGGGAAATGCGATCTTCTTACTGAAACTGCAATAATAAAGCCTTGGAGGATATTTTTGCAAATTCTCCTCCAAATGCCCATCAGTACATTTAGGTGATATGAAAATAATATTGATAAATATGCCCGATAGTCTTTGGAGATGTGCATCCTAGCTCAAATCTATATTGCAGTGTAAAAATAAATCTGTCCAGCATTTGAGGGCTCCATGCAAAAGCAGCCAGTGTTTACCCTGTATACAAAATAACGGGATATGTCCAGGTAAAGGCTCTATGTACTACTGCATGGTGATGTTGTGTCATGCTATGCAGGGGTGCACTGAGTAAAAGTTGTAACCACAGTATTCTGGCTAGGAGCTTAGGGGGTTATTCAGAGTTGTTAGCAAATCAAGAAAGTTAGCAATTGGGCAAAACCATGTGCACTGCAGGTGGGACAGATATAACATGTGCAGAGAGAGTTAGATTTGGGTGGGGAGTGTTCAAACTGAAATATAAATTGCAGTGTAAAAATAAAGCAGCCAGTATTTTCCCTGCACAAAAACTATATAACTCACCCAAATCTAAATCTCTCTGCACATGTTACATCTGCCCCACCTGCAGTGCAACATGGTTTTGCCCACTTGCTAACTTTTTTGGTTTGCTAACAATTCTGAATAACCCCCTAAGACACAAATATATCTGTGACTGGGCCAGAACCTTTACGTGTTAGCTGGATCCTCGAGTACTACCCTGATAAGCTGCACACCATCTTGCAGTACCACTTTTTAGAGGCAGGTGGTGGTGTAGAGACATTACATTCTTCCATTGCTGTCTCATGGAAAACTGTCAAGTGTAGTCTACTCTATGGCATATTGTATTCAGCCATTATGAGCATGTCTTTTTGCAGATACAGATGTGTCCTCATACACTATTGCCGCAGTTGCGCCAAACAGGCCTTCTCGGCACGCCTTGTCCCGTACACTCCTCTTTTTCACTCGAATGGGCGTTTTAGTCGCACAAATTAAACAATCGGATGTGATAAAATCGCTTCTAGAGATTGCACCGATTAATTTGATGTGTGACACTTGAACATCTGTGTGCGACTGAGTCTGAATCTATATAGGAAGTGCTGTGATGCAGCAGCTGCGGCTTTTTTCTCACGCCAAGTTCCGTTGTGCTTCATCTGTGACTTTGCACATATTTAAAACTAATTCCAGTGCGGTTACAGTCGCAGGCAGCCCAGTGTCTCTGGCACAGACTGTGTACAGACTGAGTGGTATGTCGCTGCATCTGCTGTGCGAATAAGACACAAATTGAAAGAAAATATGTCTATGCTACATCGCACGGTGTTGCTTACTCGCGCCCAGCGCTATGAGCCGCATGGTGTATTGAGGCAGTATGGCAGTTTTTCTTTAAGAATTAGAATTGGCAGTATGGATCACAGTTTCCTTTTGACATACTGTATAATTCTGGAAGGGCAACTCTTTCATACCACACATGGGAACATCGCCGACAATGCTGAGGGCGCAAAATGGCTTCCTAAAAGTCTGCCCGGCGTACAGGAACCCGACTCCAGAAATTTGGATCAGACTGGGCTCATCCTTCAAGGCTTGTGCGATAAAAACCGAACCCAGATCTTGGGATCCCAGGATTTTCTCACTTTTACCGTAACGGCACTCGGAAATATCTAAAGGGGACATGGAAATACGATTAGAACATGACAACTGTACGCGGACAATCGTTATGAGCCAAAAAGTATTACCTAAAATAATGCATCTAGAGGTAAAGTGAACACAATACTAACGTGACCATTCGTGAGGGGAGAAACGCCAGTGTGCTCTGGGCATGGGGCTTTTCTCCCTTTAATGGACAGAACCATTAACCCCTGGAATTAGGCACACTCAGGGGTCTTGGCAAGGGTGTGCCTGGCCTCCACTGATGACCACTGATGTATTTTTGCTCCACCAATGGGAAAGTGTTCAGGTTCCCTGCAATTGGTTTAGGCATGCCAAGTTAGATTTATCCCCCACAATCTTAGTTACTGCCCAGATGGCTCCTACAGTACCTCCCACCTCGCACACCCTGAACTGAGGGCTACACAGGCATTATACTGTACAAACTACAAGATTTTAGAAAGACTACCGAAATAGGCTCCCAGGAATGTAGAGGACCCTAATGGATCAAAAGTGAGGTGGGTGGTCGAGGGGACTGATGAAATGATTTGCGATGACTTGAATCATCATGGTCAGGGCTTAAAGTGGTACAGGAGAGGTGGTGGAACTCATTTACCATGCCACCTTCCTGCCTCCCCCCCCTCCCCCCTATCACATTAATCGGAGACAGAGCCAGTGCTAGTGTTTTTGGCACCCCCCTGCTCCTCTTCATGGCTCTTCTTCCCTTCAGGAACGGTGACAACATGACATCACATACGCCATGCCAGAAAATGAAGCCACTGGGACCTGAAGAGGGGATGAACGACAGTGTGTGTGAGTACCATGAGGGGTGGGCTGTAAATGGAGGAGGACCATGGAGCCACCAGGACCTGAGGAAGGGGGAGGTGGCTGCAACTCATCAGTAACACTAGCGCCGCCTGCATCATCAATTGACGTAGGTTGATGGGGCGGGCTTTTCTGTTGGAATTACTGTGCAGGGCAATGGAGGAGGTGGAACTTGTTCCCCCTAACAGTACAGGGACAGGGGAGAGATGACGTGATTCATGGCACAAAGTCCTCTGCACCTCCTCCTCCCAGGGGGTATATTGTAGAAGTAGCTAAGTATGATATTAGCTGCAACTTATAAGAGGGCCGAGAGCTCTGTAATACTATTAAATGGCCCTTTTTTGTGTCATGGTACGGCTTGGGAATGCAATGGTTAATGTTTATACAGTATGTTAGGCGGAATAAGTGTTTTACTTATCCGATGGGTAATAGTATGGGCTGTGTCTTTTAGGCTATGGTAGGTTAATAATAATAATAATAATAATAATTTTATTTATATAGCGCTCTTTCTCCAACAGGACTCAAGGCGCTTGTAAGGTTATAAGGGCTTACCACCACTATGTGGACCTGTTTATTGGAGGCAGGTTAGAGGGGTTCGATCTAAGTGACCTTTGAGCACTGGGGCATACAGCTGCCCTCATTTATTTATTGAGGCTACAGCTGATTGGCGGAGACCCTTTCGCCATAGCTCAGTTGTCTGTGTCGTTAATTATAGCATGAATGCGTTGTGTAATATTATGGGGCACTTCCTACTTAGGGAACATTACAGGAACATAAAACTCTAGGCCAATGGTTCCCAAACATTTCTGAATCACGGCACCCTAGAGCATTAGACATTTTTTTCATGGCACTACCCCTAGGCCAAAAGTTTCTTATTAAGAAATGTAGAAAGAAATATTAAATTAAGTAAATTATGTTTATATGTTAGCATTAGGTTCCGTTATGTGGTGTGGGGACAAGATTTGCTTCTATTTGTGCACATATTGCATGATTGGAAGCCACCAGCACTGGTTTTGCCAATTACATTGACCATAAATAATTGGAATTGGCCCTGGACCACCCATCCAAGTCAAATCTCCCGAGGCACCCCAGGGTGCCACAACATATAGTTTGAGAACCACTGCTCTAGTCAGTTTATACGTCCGGAAGTACCCCCGCCATACATAATTACATAATGCTATTGTATCACTGTGCTTGTTGAAGACTTTGCAAACTCCATTAATAAATTAATGAATTGTTGCTTTCTAAGAAATGATCCTACACATTACATAATGGTCAATTAGAAGATTAAAAAAAAGAAATCCCTGTATATGTAGACGGAATATGTTGCATCTAAGTACATACGTGGGACTCCGGCTTGCCGGCAGCGGCGGTGACGGGCCATATACTGCTCTGTCAGGTTCCCTTTCACAGTAATATCTCTGGTCAGCAACGCTACAATGGGCCTCAGATACACCCAGTCCGCTTCTATGTATTGCTCCAAAATTCCATAATCATATCTATAGTAAGGAAATAAGTTTGAGTTAATGTTGAACCATGAATGTAAATTACTGGCTCACTATTGGCAGGTCATAGAACCAGATCATGCCTTAGAACCAGATCATGCTGTAGAACAAGGTCATGCCCATCTGTGTCACCCCTGTCTGTCTACCCCTCCCCTTTAGAATGTAAGCTCTCACGAGCAGGGCCCTCTTCCCTCATGTGCTTATCCTTTCTTACTTTAATAATCTTCAACTGCATCAACTCCAGCAGTCTTCTGCCACCTGATACTTATTCCAGTGTCATCTGCTGATGTAACTATGTTTATTTACCCTGTACTTGTTCTATACTGTCATCAACTGTAAGTTGCTGTTTTCCTGTTTGATTATTCATGTACTCTGTAATTGGTCGCTGCGGAACCCTTGTGGCACCATATAAATAAAGGATAATAATAATAATAATGTTGTAGAACCAGATCATGCCGAAGAACTAGATCATGCCGAAGAACCAGATCATGCTGTAGACCAGATCATGCTGTAGAACCAGGTCATGCTGTAGAACCAGATCATGCTGCAGAACCAGGTCATGCTGTAGAACCAGATCATGCTGTAGAACCAGATAATGCCGTAGAACCAGATCATGCTGTAGAACCAGGTCATGCTGTAGAACCAGTTCATGTTATAGAACCAGGTCATGTTGTAGAACCAGATCATGCCGTAGAACCAGATAATGCCGTAGAACCAGATCATGCCGTAGAACCAGATCATGCTGTAGAACCAGATCATGCCATAGAACCAGATCATGCCGTAGAACCAGATCATGCCATAGAACCAGATCATGCTGTAGAACCAGATAATGCCGTAGAACCAGGTCATGCTGTAGAACCAGATCATGCTGTAGAACCTGGTCATGCTGTAGAACCAGTTCATGTTATAGAACCAGGTCATGTTGTAGAACCAGATAATGCCATAGAACCAGATCATGCCATAGAACCAGATCATGCCGTAGAACCAGATCATACCATAGAACCAGATCAGGCCTTAGAAGCAGATCATGCCGTAGAACCAGATCATGCCATAGAACCAGATCATGCCGTAGAACCAGATCATGCCATAGAAATAGAACCAGATCATGCCGTAGAACCAGATCATACCATAGAACCAGATCAAGCCACAATCAGGTTCAAGGCCCTAGAAGTGGCCAATTTAGATTTTTGAGCATCTCTAGTTGTCATTATTCCCCTGCAGCATACAGACTGCACGTTCTCATAGACTTCATTTGGATTTCCTCTGCGTAGTCAAAAGTCATATCGGTAGGTTAATTTGTTTCTAACTAAATTGACCCTGCCGTGTTTTTGACTCACTGCCTGCAGTTGTAGCAGCGTTCATCTTTGCCGCGATGTGTATGCACAGATAAACGCATCAGGGCAGTGACTTGCTGTGCCAAGCTGTGACTATTCGCACCCATTGCATAATACAAAGTCTATGGATTGTGGGACTCAATACCACTGGCACCACGGATGTATGGGTGCTGTGGGTTAAAGCCTATTGCTTATATAAAATTTTTGTGGCCACACTTTTTCTTGCACCCCTATTTTCCATATGTAAGTCACATGTTCAGAAATTCCCCAGGTGTTTATTAACTGATATGCTTGGGTGTGGTTCCTGTCTCTTTAAAAGACTGGGACAGGGCCTAAACCCATGATAGAAGCATACTGTGTATTTAAAATCCAAAAGATGCCTGAGAGCAATGCTCATGTTTTTGAAAGACAGGGGCAGATGTATTAACCTTGGAGAAGGCATAAGGAAGTGATAAACCAGTGATATGTGCAAGGTGATAAAGGCAGCAGCCAATCAGCTCAAATATGTAAATTAACAGTTAGGATCTGATTGGCTGCTGCCTTTATCACCTTGCACATATCACTGGTTTATCACTTCCTTATGCCTTCTCCAGGTTAATACATCTGCCCCTCAGTGTAGGGACTGACCAATAGGGAATGGCCGTGCAGGGGCTGCTCAGCTTTACAAACTACTGTATTGCAGCATTTTAGAACTAGCATCCCCTGAATTCAGATGATTTACAGTTTGAAATATTATTAGGTGAGTGCTGAAGTTGTAGTATATATATATATCCTCCTAGTCCGTAGAGGATGCTGGGGACTCCAAAAGGACCATGGGGTATAGACGGGATCCGCAGGAGCTTGGGCACACTGAAAAGACTTTGACTGGGTGTGAACTGGCTCCTCCCTCTATGCCCCTCCTCCAGACCTCAGTTATAGGAACTGTGCCCAGGAGAGACGGACATTTCGAGGAAAGGATATTTGTTTAAACTAAGGGCGAGAAACATACCAGCCCACACCACAAACATACCGTACAACCGGAGTATCAGGAAACCTGATAACAGTATGAATTAACAACAGCAACAAGCTGAATACAACTAATACACAACCCGTGTGCAAACAAATTTAACCAGCAAGAATACACTGCAAGTAACAGTCCGCACTGGGATGGGCGCCCAGCATCCTCTACGGACTAGGAGAAAAGGATTTACTGGTAGGTACTAAAATCCTATTTTCTCTTACGTCCTAAAGGATGCTGGGGACTATTAAAAGACCATGGGGTCTATACCAAAGCTCCAGAACGGGCGGGAGAGTGCGGACGACTCTGCAGCACCGATTGAGCAAACATGAGGTCCTCATCAGCCAGGGTATCAAACTTGTAAAACTTAGCAAAGGTGTTTGAACCCGACCACGTAGCTGCTCGGCAAAGTTGAAGTGCCGAGACCCCTCGGGCAGCCGCCCAAGACGAGCCCACTTTTCTGGTAGAATGGGCCTTAACTGACTTCGGCAACGGTAGCCCAGCCGAAGAATGAGCATGCTGAATCGTACTACAAATCCAGCGTGCAATAGTTTGCTTAGAAGCAGGATTTCCAATCTTGTTGGAAGCATACAGGACAAACAGAGCCTCTGTTTTCCTGGTAAGAGCCGTTCTGGCGAGGTAAATTTTCAAAGCTCTTACAACATCAAGAGACTTTGGAACTGCCACAGCATCTGTAGCCACAGGCACCACAATAGGTTGGTTAATGTGAAACGAAGAAACCACCTACGGCAGAAATTGTTGACGAGTCCTCAATTCTGCTCTATCCGAATGGAAGATCAAATATGGACTCTTGTAAAATAAGGCCGCCAACTCTGACACTCACCTGGCAGACGCCAGAGCCAAAAGCATGACTACCTTCCAAGTGAGAAACTTTAACTCAACCTTACGCAAAGGCACAAACCAGTGAGACATAAGAAACTGCAAGACCACTTCAAGAACCCACGGCGACACAAATGGAGGATGGATATGCAGAACTCCCTTCACAAAAGTCTGAACCTCTGGAAGGACGGCCAATTCCTTTTGAAAGAAAATAGATAAAGCCGAAATCTGCACTTTGATGGAACCCAATTTCAGGCCTGCATCGACGCCTGCCTGCAAAAAATGGAGAAACCGACCCAAGTGAAATTCCTCAGCAGGAGCAGTTTTGGTCTCACACCATGAAACATACTTTCTCCAAATACGGTGATAATGTTTCGCCGTAACCTCCTTCGTAGCCTTAAGGAGAGTTGGGATGACCTCCCCAGGAATACCTTTTCGAGCTAAGATTTGGCGCTCAACTTCCACGCCGTCAAACGCAGCCGCGGTAAGTCCGGAAACACGCATGGTCCCTGCAGTAACAGGTCCTCTCTTTGAGGAAGCGGCCAAGGATCTTCCACTAGTAATTCCTGAAGATTCGGATACCAGGCCCTGCGTGGCCAGTCTGGAACGACGAGAATCGCCTGAACCTTTGCTCGTCGTATGATCCCCAGCACCTTTGGAATGAGAGGAAGCGGAGGGAACACATACACCGACTGAAACACCCACGGAGTCACCAGGGCATCCACTGCACTGGTTTGGGGGTCCCTTGACCTGGAACAATACCTCGGAAGCTTCTTGTTGAGGCGAGAAGCCATCATGTCTATCAGAGGAATTCCCCAACGCTTCGTCACTTCTGCAAATACCTCTTGGTGAAGAGCCCACTCTCCAGGATGGAGATCGTGTCTGCTGAGGAAGTCTGCTTCCCAGCTGTCCACGCCCGGGAGGAAGACTGCTGACAGAGCCCTCACGTGCTGTTCCGCCCAGCGAAGGATTCTTGTGGCCTCCACCATAGCCGCCCTGCTCCTTGTTCCGCCTTGACGGTTTACATGCGCCACCGCTGTTATGTTGTCCGACTGGATCAGGAAAGGCCAACCCTGAAGAAGGCTCTTTGCTTGTAGCAGGCCGTTGTAAATGGCTCTTAACTCGAGAACATTTATGTGGAGACAAGATTCCTGGTTTGACCATTTCCCCTGGAAATTTCTTCCTTGGGTGACTGCGCCCCAGCCTCGGAGACTTGCATCTGTTGTCAGTAGGACCCAGTCCTGGATTCGGAATCGGCGCCCTTCTAGAAGGTGAGAGCTTTGTAGCCACCACAGGAGAGAAATCCTGGCCCTGGAAGATAGACTTATTTTCCGGTGCATGTGCAGGTGAGACCCGGACCATTTGCTCAGCAGATCCCACATGAAACCTGCCAAACGGAATGGCTTCGTACGCCGCAACCATTTTCCCCAGAACCCGAGTACATTGATGAATTGACACACTTGTCGGCCTCAGAAGCTCCCTGACCAATGTCTGTAGTTCCAGAGCTTTGTCTTCCGGAAGAAACACTCTCTGTAACTCCGTGTCTAGAATCATGCCCAGAAAGGGCAGCCAAGTGGCCGGAATCAACTGAGACTTTGGCAAATTTAGAACCCAACCGTGTTGTCGCAGAACCGCCAGAGACAAATCCACATTTCTTAACAATTGTTCCTTGGACCTCGCCAAGTACGGGATAATTGTAACCCCTTGTTTGCGAAGGAGAACCATCATTTCCGCCATGACTTTGGTGAAAATCCTCGGGGCCGTGGAAAGCCCAAACGGCAACGTCTGAAATTGGTAATGACAATCCTGCACCGCAAATCTGAGGAAAGCTTGATGCGGAGGATATATCGGGACGTGTAAGTAGGCATCCTTTATGTCGACTGACGCCATAAAATCCCCCCCTTCTAGGCTGGAGATCACAGCTCGAAGAATTCCATCTTGAACTTGAAAACTTTCAAGTATGGATTGAGGGCTTTTAGGTTCAGAATCGGTCTGACCGAACCGTCCGGCTTCGGTACAACAAAGAGGCTTGAGTAGAACCCCTCCCCCCGTTGAAACGGGGGAACGGGAACAATGACCCTCTGTTGACACAACTTTTGTATTGCTGCATTCACCACCTCCCTGTCCGGAAGAGACACTGGTAAGGCCGAAATGAAAAAGCGGTGAGGGGGAATCTCCTGAAACTCCAGCCTGTATCCCTGAGACACTATGTCTAGGACCCAAAGATCCAAGCCTGATTGAACCCACGACCCTCTGTTGACACAACTTTTGTATCGCATCCCTTACCACCTCTCTTTCGGGAAGAGAAGCTGGCAAGGCCGACATGAAAAACCGGTTGGGGGGCATCTCCTGAAATTCCAGTCTGTACCCTTGGGTCACTATGTCTAAGACCCAAGGATCCAGAGCCGAACGAACCCAGACCTGACTGAAGATCCGCAGACGGCCCCCACCGGTCCGGACTCCCGCAGGGGAGCCCCAGCGTCATGCGGTGGACTTGGTAGAGGCGGGGGAGGACTTTTGGTCCTGGGCGCCTGATACTGCAGGCGACTTTCTTCCCCTTCCCCTACCCTTTGAAGCGAAGAAGAACGAGCCTTTTCCTCGCTTGTATTTATTTGGTCGAAAGGACTGCATCTGCTGATGGGGTGCCTTTTTCTGTTGTGTGGGAACATAAGGAAGAAAAGATGACTTACCAGTAGTCGCGGTAGACACCAGGTCAGCCAGGCCGTCACCAAACAAGACACTACCTTTGAAGGGAAGAGCTTCCATATTTTTCTTGGAGTCGGCATCAGCATTCCATTTGTGGATCCACAGCGCCCTCCTGGCCGAGATCGCCATGGCATTGGCTCTTGATCCCAAGAGACCAACATCCCTCGCCGCATCCTTCAGGTAATCTGCAGCGTCCTTGATATAACCAAGAGTCAAAAGAATATTATCTTTATCAAGGGTATCCATATCAGGAGCTAAATTATCAGCCCATTTAGCAATAGCACTACTCACCCATACCGACGCCACAGCAGGTCTGAGTAATGCACCCGTATTAACGAAAATGGCCTTCAAAGACGTCTCCAGCTTGCGATCCGCCACCTTCTTAGACAAACGGGATAGAGCATGTCGACATTCGGAGACGACTCCCATTTTTCCCTGTCATCAGAGGGGAAAGGATACGCCATGAAAATTCTCTTGTGAATCTGCCATCTCTTGTCCGGCGACTCCCAAGCCTTTTCACAAAGAGCATTCATTACATGAGAGGGGGGAAATTTCACCTCAGGCCTTTTCCCTTTAAATAAACAAATCCTTGTTTCCTGCACCGCAGGTTCGTCAGAGATACGTAAAACATCTTTAATAGCCGCAATCATGTACTGAATACTCTTAACTAGCCTTGGGTGTAAAGTAGCCTCATTGAAGTCAACATCGGAATCAGAATCCGTGTCAGTATCCGTATCTACCATCTGGGTAAACTAACGCTTTTGTGACCCTGACGGGGCCTGCACCTGAGTCAAAGCATCCTCCATGGATTTCCTCCACACTTGTGTCTGAGACTCAGATTTATCCAACCTCTTAGACAATGAGGCCATATTTGCATTAAGTGCACTTAATATAGTAACCAAATCAGGTGTCGGCTGTGCCGACAGAGTCATCTCCAGCCCCGTTTCTGCGCCCCCAGCAACCTCCTCCGGGGAGGAACTCAGCCTCAGACATGCCGACACGTAGTACCGACACATACACACACACTGCCTCAGCCAGGGGACAGACCCTCAAGGAAGCCTGGAGAGAGAAAATACAGAGGGAGTATGCCAGCTCACACCCCAGCGCCCATATATCACACCAAAACAATATATGTTGATAGCGCTGCTCCTAATTAAAATATAAGTACCAAATATCTGTGCCCCCCTCGTTTTGCTCCCTTTTACTTGAATGGAGCCTGGAGGTTCCGGGTCAGCGTCTCATGCAGCGGCTGTGGATGAGAGAAAATGGCGCTGGTGAGCTGTGCGGCTAAGCCCCGCCCCTTCCCGGCGCGCTTCAGTCCCGCAAAAATTCAAACTGCTATGCTGGCGGGGGTATGGAAAACGGAGCCCGGGCACTGAAAATGCCTGTCTGCTAGCCCTTTAAGACCCCAGTAACATGCTGCCCAGGGTGCTCCCCCCCCCCAGCGCCCTGCACCCGCAAGTGCCGTTGGTGAAGTGTGTGGGAGCATGGAGCGCAGCGCTACCGCTGCGCTGCTACCTCGTTACTGAAGTCTTCTGCCGTCTGATGTCTTCGGATCTTCACATACTCACCTGGCTTCTTTCTTCTGGCTTCTGTGAGGCAGGTGACGGCGCGGCTCCGGGAACAAGCAGCTAGGCGCACCAAGTGATCGAACCCTCTGGAGCTAATGGTGTCCAGTAGCCTAAAAAGCAGAGCCCTTAACTAAGTAGAAGTAGGTCTGACTTCTCTCCCCTCAGTCCCTCGATGCAGGGAGCCTGTAGCCAGCAGGTCTCCCTGAAAATAAAAAACCTAACAAAAGTCTTTTCAAGAGAAACTCAGTAGAGCTCCCCTAGTGTGTGTCCAGTCTCTCCTGTGCACAAAGTCTAACTAAGGTCTGGAGGAGGGGCATAAACGGAGGAGCCAGTTCACACCCAGTCAAAGTCTTTTCAGTGTGCCCAAGCTCCTGCGGATCCCATATATACCCCATGGTCCTTTTGGAGTCCCCAGCATCCTCTAGGACGTAAGAGAAATCAAGATATAAAAAAGCTTATGGAGAGTCTTAACTGGAATAGCTGGAGGTCACAGAGGGAGATTCCAAACGCATTTCGGCCTTTAGACTTCTTCAAGGGGCTCTCCCTCTGTGACCTCCAGCTATTCCAGTTAAGACTTTACTTATGCATACGTGCAGCGAGGTAAATGGATATATACAGGGCTGCCATCAGAAATTGCGGGGCCCGAGACTGACAAAATAGGCAGGGCCCCCCATTGTGGAGCAGCGTTAGAATTGCACCAGCTAACATTAACGTGTGTGTGTGTGTGTGTGTGTGTGTGTGTGTGTGTGTGTGTAATATATACAAACACATGCATGCATGCATGCATACATACATACATACATACATACATACATACATGTGCCGCTGTCGGGAGGGCCTGGGATGCTGATGCCGCTGCCTCCCTGCCTCCATCTCCGCTGTTCTGCTGCTTCCCCCATCCTCCTTCAGCTGTATTAAATACGTCCCTCCCAAAATGGCCACCCCCTCAGAGGAGACAGTTATTTAAGATACTAGAGGGCTCATGTATAACTGAATAACTGTATCCTCTGTATGCTGCATGAGCATCCCGGGCCCTCTTCTCTCTGTCAGAGAGGCTGGGCCCGGGACAGTTGTGCCCCCAGCACCCCCCTGATGGCGGCCCTGGATATATATTTGCTACATGAGACCGGCTACACACAAATGTTGTGTAAATATATACTGTATATACACATACATATATATTTGGATGCTAACACTGTCTTCCTGGCTCCTTACACCACCACAATTTTTTCGGCTTTAATTCAAGCGGTTGAACAAAAATATTGTATGAAACATTTAGAAATTGCAACCATTTTAGACACAGTACCGTTTTTAGGTGCTCAATGTGATTAGACAAATTTACATGCTCATGAATAAAATGTCTTTTAATACTTTGTGGAGAATCCTTTGCAGACACTGACTGCCTGAAGTCTGCAATGCTGGTGTTCCTCCTTTGTCATGCTTTACTGCAGATGTCTTCAATTGCTGTTTTTTCTGCCTTTAGTTTTGTCTTAAGCAAGTGAAGCGGTATGTAGTCAGACTCCTGACGGTCACAAGGCCGACAGATCCCGCTGGTGAGTTTCAGAGTTAGGGTTAGTTTTAGGATTAAGCACTAAGGGGAGGGTTAGTGTTAGGCTGTGGGAGGGGAGGGCTAGGGTTAGGCTGTTTGAGGGGAGGGCTAGGGTTAGGCTGTGGGAGGGGAGGGCTAGGGTTAGGCTGTGGGAGAGGAGAGTTAGGCTGTGGGAGGGGAGGGCTAGGGTTAGGCTGTGGGAGTGGAGGGCTAGGGTTAGGCTGTGGGAGGGGAGGGTTAGGCTGTGGGAGGGGAGGGCTAGGGTTAGGATGTGGGAGAGGAGGGTTAGGCTGTGGGAGGGGAGGGTTAGTTTTAGGCTGTGGGAGGGGAGGGGTAGGGTTAGGCTGTGGGAGGGGAGGCCTAGGGTTAGGCTGTGGGAGGTGAGGGCTAGGGTTAGGCTGTGGGAGAGGAGGGTTAGGCTGTGGGAGGGGAGGGCTAGGGTTAGGCTGTGGGAGAGGAGGGTTAGGCTGTGGGAGGGGAGGGTTAGTTTTAGGCTGTGGCAGGGGAGGGCGAGGGTTAGGCTGTGGGAGAGGAGGGCTAGGGTTAGGCTGTGGGAGAGGAGGGTTAGGCTGTGGGAGGGGAGGGCTAGGGTTAGGCTGTGGGAGGGCTAGGGTTAGGCTGTGGGAGGGGAGGGTTAGGCTGTGGGAGGGGAGGGCTAGGGTTAGGCTGTGGGAGAGGAGGGTTAGGCTGTGGGAGGGGAGGGTTAGTTTTAGGCTGTGGGAGGGGAGGGCTAGGGTTATGCTGTGGGAGGGGAGGGCTAGGGTTAGGCTGTGGGAGGGGAGGGCTAGGGTTAGGCTGTGGGAGGGGAGGGTTAGTTTTAGGCTGTGGGAGGGGAGGGCTAGGGTTAGGCTGTGGGAGAGGAGGGTTAGGCTGTGGGAGGGGAGGGTTAGTTTTAGGCTGTGGGAGGGGAGGGCTAGGGTTAGGCTGTGGGAGGGGAGGGCTAGGGTTAGGCTGTGGGAGGGGAGGGCTAGGGTTAGGCTGTGGGAGGAAAGGGCTAGGGTTAGGCTGTGGGAGGGGAGGGCTAGGGTTAGGCTGTGGGAGGGGAGGGCTAGGGTTAGGCTGTGGGAGGGGAGGGCTAGGGTTAGGCTGTGGGAGGAAAGGGTTAGGGTTAGGCTGTGGGAGGGGAGGGCTAGGGTTAGGCTGTGGGAGGGGAGGACTAGGGTTAGGCTGTGGGAGGGGAGGGCTAGGGTTAGGCTGTGGGAGGAAATGGCTAGGGTTAGGCTGTGGGAGGGGAGGGCTAGGGTTAGGCTGTGAGAGGGGAGGGCTAGGGTTAGGCTGTGGGAGGGGAGGGCTAGGGTTAGGCTGCTGAAGGAGATGGTTAGGGTTAGCATTAGGGTTACAATTCTTACCAGGATCCGTTGGCACTGTGACCGTCAGGATTCTGCTGTCAGAATTCTGACTACTGGGATATTGACCGTCAGCCTTTAGCACCCAACCCAGTGACATGCATGTTCCATTAGGCTGAGATCAGGTGGTTGATTTGACCATTGCAGAATATTCCACTGTGTTGCCTTAAAATCCTCCTGGGTTGCTTCCGCAGTACAGTCATAGGGCCCGATTCAGTGTGCGAAAAAACACTCACCTACAACTCTTTACTGTGACATGAGGGGGGACACCCAGCATAGGGCACGTCCACCCCGCATGCCAGCCCCCCCCCCCCCCGTCTCCGCAAACATGCAAGCGCATCGCAAGATGGCGGTGCTCCCCCATGTTTAGGCTCGCATTACGCAGCCACTGTGGCCCGCCGCAAAAACGGTCTGGACACACCTGCGTTGTCCAGACTGCACCCCTAAAACTCCGCCATGACGCCTCCTCCTGTCCCGTGAACGCCTCTGCCTGTCAAACAGGCAGAGGTGTTTGAACATGTTAGATGCCGTTGCATTTA
This sequence comes from Pseudophryne corroboree, assembly GCF_028390025.1. Taxonomy (NCBI): domain Eukaryota; kingdom Metazoa; phylum Chordata; class Amphibia; order Anura; family Myobatrachidae; genus Pseudophryne; species Pseudophryne corroboree. The sequence continues at coordinate 72,894,020 of NC_086447.1, forward strand.
CCGTGCCCGCACACGCAGTGCGGCTTCTGCGCTTGTGCACACTTCAAAAGAATTCAGCATGCAAATGCGGTCGTAACTGCATTCCGTGCTGTATCTGGCCCTTTGTCCACCTGTACTGTGAAGCGCCGTCCAATCAACGTTGCAGAATTTGACTGAATCTGAGCGGACATTATCTCTCTATACACTTCAGAATTCATCTGGCTGCTTCTGTCTTCTGTCCCATCATCAATAACTAGTGACTGCCATGCAAGAACATGGCATCACGCTGCCTCCTATGTGTGTTACAGAAGATGTGGTATGCTTCGGACCATGAGCCATTCCAAGCCTTCTCCAAACTTTTTTCTCTATCTGGCAATTTTTTTTTTGCAGCCTAAGGATGTTTTGTTTGATATGCATTTGGAGCGCGTGTTGGGGGTCATTCGTTGGGGGGTGCATCTGTGCCCATTGTTGCCAAGTACCAATTTTCAGTACTTTGTGCATGCGAAAGGAGCGGCGACTGGCTCCATTTGGAGAAACTGAGGCGTACCACCTCTGTTTAGGGGGTGGGAAGAGGTCAGGGATCTGTCAAAGGATGGAGATTTCCTGGAATCAGTGTCGGACCGTGGGTGCCGCAAGCCGCCTGATGGCGAGTGCCTTGATCCAATGCTGCCTCCTGGAACACAGGTGGGATCATTACTGCAGCAGGAGGTGTCTGCTTGTAATAGACGCCTCCTGCTACAGTACATCACCATACCGTGCTGTCACTGCTGCTTCCAAGGAAGTGAAAAGAGCTATAATTACTCAACACATTCTCCAATTTGGATGTGAATGCTCTCAAATAAAAGCTGATAGTCTTCACTTAAAAATAATATTAATTATATAACTATAACTTATATACCTCAGGGGTGGTCTGACGGAGATTTGTGTACCATTTATACTGTGTACGGTTAGGACCTCTTCCAGCTTTACGGGGTCTGCTCCGCACAGGACCACCTCATCACCCACACGCCAGTCAACAGGATCCATTACTCTAAGTGTAGTGTCATTGGCCCTAGCGGTGACGGCCAGGTGTGTGGAGATGAATCTTGGGATCCAGCCTAGAAGTGAACACGACATAAAAATCATCACAAGTAACTATCCAGTTAGCTTAACTTATACTATACTATACGTTTAAAGCAGAAATGTCACATATAAGTTCATTTTCTTTAAATAGAAAGTTACTGTAAGTAGATTTTCATGTATCTAATGTATCGGATAAATGATTTAGCTATACTAATATAATATAATATTAGATAAGATAATAATTATCTCTTTTTCAAAATGTCTCTGGAGGGAAAACAAGGAAGGCTGCCCGATACAAACACAGTCCCCCAGCTCTCAGCATGTCTAGTGATGGCACAGGGGTAAACCCCTCTAGCACTCGTTTCTGGAGCTAAAAGGGGTTATGGCATCAGTTCAATAATATATTTACTAAATGTCGATTTAAATAGATATCTGATCAGTGAAAATCGATCTAAATCAAAGCTGTGTTTCAGGGGGTAAAACACACATTTATTGATTTTTAAATGTTAGTAAATTTGTGTTTCATCCCCTGAACCACAACATTGATTTAGATCATGTTTAATTAATTTCAAATTGCTAAAAAAAATGGCTTTAGTAAATATAGTGGCTACGACATCACTGCGGGAATCAACCATTCCACACTGAGCATTTCTGCTAAGCATGCTTGCCCAGCTATAAGTCATAGGGAGGAGCCCCTGTGCAGAATACTCAGACCCGCAGCTGATGACACTAGGGGGTAAATTTACTAAGGTGGGAGATTTTTAGAACTGGTGCTGTTGCCCATAGCAACCAATCAGATTATATCTATTATCTGCTAGAAGCAGCTAGATAAATGGTAAGTAGAATTTGATTGGTTGCCATGGGCAACATCACCAGTTCTAAAAATCTCCCACCTTAGTAAATTTACCCCTAGGTCTTGGTCTGAGTGCTGCCTGTCTCTATGAGCTGGAACAAGGGCGATACAAGATCCAACTGGATCTACTCCTGGGGGATGGAAGGGAGAGGCAGCACGGACAGTGTAATGGTAAGCAATACTGCCTGACAGCACTGAGGTCATGGGTTCGATTCCCACTGTGGCTCTAACTGTGTGGAGTTTGTATATTCTCCCTGTGCTTGCGTGGATTTCCTCCGGGTACTCCGGTTTCCTCCCACAATCCAAAAATATACTGGTAGGTCAATTGGCTTCCAACAAAACTTAATCCTAACATGAATGAATGAGTGTGCATGTACATGTGGTAGGGAAAATAGATTGTAAGCTCCACTGAGGCAGGGACTGATGTCAATGACCAATATGTAAAGCGCTGCGGAATATGTGTGCGCTATATAAATAACTGGTAATAATAAATAAATATACTGCCTTTGGGCTGATGTTCCGCACCTGAATGAGGTAACTATAAATTCTCTAACCACGAAATGCATATAGGTCAGACTAGAAGGTGATAACGCACCAGCCAATCAGCTCCTAACTGTCATTTTTCAAATCTGTAATGACTGGCTGGTGCGTTATTATCACCTTCCACTTATCACTTCTTTATCCCTTCTACAGGTTAATAGATCTGCCCCATTTGCTCTTTGAGTTATGTGCCCGCTATTTTTAAAGAGCTGTCTGGAAGACCACTTATTGCCACTACTAGTCACTTCCAGTTCGAGACTTCTGTTAAGCATACACACCCCTACGCTCAAATAGCAGCAAACAGACCCATTTGGCGCACCATGCATCTTTTTAGCTCAATAAATGACTCAGTTTGCATCTTTTTTACACTGCTAATGTGACAAAAGCACGTTACCCCTACCCTATACACCCCCAGTATATATAAGTGCTATAGCTGTGCAAAAAAAGACACTAATCTGATAAAAATGAGACTGAGCTGCAATATGACTGAGCTGCAACATGCATCTGACCACGCAGCGCTGTCCAGGTTTGTACATATCGTGATAAAAGTACAAATCCCCAAGTCTGTTAGTGCGGTGCGGAAAAGATAATAAAGGAATAGGTGAATAAGGAATAGGTGCAGCAACCACTTAGCTGGAGGTTAGGATGACGGACGGTAGCAGAAACCCACAGGAAGGCAGTGCCGTGGCAACCGTGTAAAGAATTAGGCCATACGTCGGCCATACTTGACCCACTACATACATGTGTATGAGCAAATCTACATGTTCTGGATCACAATGGGCACACTCAGACAATGGTCATATTATATACAATCAGGTTCTATTATCATCCGGCCGAGCTTGCCAGACATCCAATCAGATCACTTGGCTCTGTCTCTCTTTTTGGACTCATCAATACTAAAGTAAAATGTGTAACAAAAACACAGGCACAATTCACGGCCACCTTAAATCTAAACTTTAACACGTTCCACTTCATTACATATATTTCTGCAGAAGAACAATGAGGACTCTCCCTCCTGTACCTGTGCCCCCCCCCCCCCCCCTCCCATCCCCAGCACTTCTCGCACACAAGCACTTTCTTCCTCAGCATTGTCTGCATACAGCTGGCACCATTTTTACATTATTGCCACTTAATCTATGGTGCTATTGACTGAGAGAAGGAATATTTGCCTGCAGGAATTAGAAGGCATGGTGAAAGGATCATTTAAATGCTAAGAGCAGTTGGCTATAACGACAACATATTGCTAGGTAAATTTTCATTGCTGTCAATTGAATTACACATTATTGTTAATGGGAGGTTGTCTGTTACACAACGCTGAACATGTGCCCGATTATGACCAATTTTGGACAATTTGCAGAGGAAAAATACGACCCCGAGGAAGCGAGAATAAAAAAAAAACTAAAAAAAAACAACCTCACAAAGAAAGTTAGGGAAGAGAACGCTGTGTGAATAATTTATAAGCCAATATTTTATCATTTGTAAGAAGCTTCATTTGGATACTTAGATCTCTTTCACACTTGACTCAAACTGCACGGAGGGACTACGTGGAATGGAATTAACATATCCCGGGAGGTGCAGAAATCATGTACGAGACCGTTCTTAATTGCATACAGAATAGGAAGTTTCGCTCCGCCGTGCCTGGATGACATACTTTTACAGCCGGTTATTACTGCGCTCGGGAAAACATTGTGTCTCCACTCACAAACTTCAGATGTGGTCGTCAAAGTCTGAAAGATCAAATTAAAGACACTGTTTGCTTAACTTTAGAGGGAAACGCTATCCTTTAAAGGGCCGCTAAGCCTGAAATAGAAATTGGTTTACATAAGTACGAATGGCTTTCACAAATATATACGGTATGAGCAAGTTTCAGAAGCTCGCAGAGGCAGGATATCTGAGAGGAAGTTGTGATGTTGGGGGGACATTTTCTCACACTCAGAAATCCCACTGAAGGACAATGAGGCTAGCCAACTCAACCTCAACTACTGAGGGGCGGATTTACCAACAATAACAAAGGGTATTTGCCAACCCACTCTTGTCGGGACACAAGCGCTAATAAGAGCCTACTCTTGCCGAAGAGTAAGTAGTGAAGGGATAGCTTCACGTTGTTTCTGGGATTGGACCAGGCTTGACTACCCGGCAGGAATGGTGAGCACATGCGGGCCCTCATTATGTGATTTACCTATCCAGCTGGATTTTGTTGTTACATCTTTCCTTGGTCACGTTTGGTCATAAACATCGTGGTGTATCAGTTGTTTTTATAGTTATTTCATGTTTTTTATATTTTTTATCAATAAATTCATCGTTGTATAATTGTCCACGGTGAAATTTTATTTGGAGTTTGGCTGTTTCCGAGCAGAGAGGAAAAGAAAACGCTACATGATTGTATCGAATTTTCACAAGTAAGCTGAAGTGTAAGCTCATTAGAAATCGCTTCTCTTGATTATTTTTAACACCGGTTACCATTGTCTTCATTCACGAGTGAGCCTTAATCCATTTCAAACACTTGTGTGGTGATCCTTAAAGAAAATACACATTCATCAAGTGGGAGAGGTTAAAAAGCATCCCACCCTTACGCAGCAATATAGAGATAAGAATTGTCTACACATGATATTTGCATATTTATTTTGCATGTTATATTGAATATCAATTGGAGGGAAGTCTATGAAAATACCATTCCTTCTGGAGAAATATAACTAAAATATACCTTTATATGATTACATCTACTCGTTACAAGTAAGCCACGTGTAAGCGGACCCTCTAACTGACCATTTGAGCACCATATGGGAATTAACTGGGAGAAGTAATATATAAAGACAAAGATACCTTTATGTGCATGAGAACACTTGCTTTATGTAAGCCACAAAGTGAGCATTATATAACATATACCATCACGTTGATTTGGGTGGTCCTCTAATACAGATCGTACACAGAGTGGGAATTCACTTCAAAGGACCCTATCCCTTCAGAATTGTTTTATATCTCTGATCAGTAAAAGAGACTGTATTACACATTGTATTTTCCTTTGTTTTTTATCCCCCCCCCCCCCCCCCACTGCCTTCTACGGTATTCACGTTTGGAGGAAAAGACTTGGATCTTCTAACTTAAAGGAAAGACGTAGAAGAACCGTCATCTTTGATTTTGCGACTTGAGAACTCTCTTATGAATAAGTATCTGTTTATTTCCTATCAAATGTTGGGCGCATAAGTTTATCCAATTTTTGTTTTGTCCATATTGCCTTTTCCAGTTTTGATAACACTGGTAGATATCCTATTGCTGCCTACATTATCCAGCGCAGGGGTCCACTCAACTGTCTTTTGCCAGGCTTGACTAATGTACATGGGCAGCCTCACGTGCTGGTGTGGAAAAATGCTGCAAAGTAAGAATGCTTTAAAAAACAGAAGTGTTAATAGTTTATTTTTATCAATTAGCAAAATGTAAAGTTAATGAACAGAAGAGAAATCTAAATCAAATCAATATTCGGTGTGACAACCCTTTGCCTGCAAAACAGCAGAAATTCTTCTAGGTACACTTGCACAGTTTTTGAAGAAACCCAGCACAGAGGTTGTTCCAAACGGGTTGGGGTCGGGTGACCGGTAGTCAGGATCCCGACGGGCCCCAAACATCTTGGAGAACCACAAATCTTCTGTGGATATAGTCTTGCTCAAATCTTTCTGTTTCTTCATGTAATTCCAGACAGACTCGATGATGTTGAGATCAGGGTTATGTGTGGGCCGTATCATTACTTCCAGGACTCCTTGTTCTTCTTTACGCTATAGATAGTTCTTAATGACATTGGCTGTATGTTTGGGGACGTTGTCCTGCTGCCGAATAAATTTGGAGCCAGGCTGGTAAGGGGTGGATGAGATGGGGGTGACAGGCAGATGAAGTAGATAGATAGATAAAATATTGTATTAAACCTTTAGGAATAGCAACCATTTTTATACACAGTCCTCTATTTTCAGGGGCTTAAATGTAATTAGACAAAGTTACATCATCATAAATAAAATGTTCTGTTTTTTTTATACTTTGTCTAGAATCCTCTGCAGGCAATGACTGCCTGAGGTCTGGAACCCATGCACATCACCAAATTCTGGGTTTCTTCCTTTGTTATGCTTTGCCAGGCGTTTACTGAAGATATCTTTAGTTGTTGTTTGTTCTTGGGTCTTTCTGTTTTTAGTATGGTGTTCGGCAAGTGATATGCAGCTTGATCGGGTTGAGATCAAGTGACTTACTCGGCCATTGCAGAATATTCCAATGCTTTGCCATAAAAAACTCAGGGGTTGCTTTTGTAGTATGTTTGGGTCATTGCCCATCTGAAAGCCGTCCAATCAACTTTTCAGAATTCAACTGAATCTCAGCAGATAGTATATACACTACAGAATTGATTTTATGTATCCAAAGAATGCTGTTCCAGAACCGGGCTGGCACTTTTAGATGGTGTTTTGGCAAAGTCCAATCTGGCCTGTCTATTATTGAGGCATATGAATGGTCTGCACCTTGTTGTACACACTATACTTGCTCTCGTAATGTCTTCTCTTTATGGTAGACTTGGATAATGATATGACTACCTACGGGAGAGTGTTCTTCACTTGGCTGAATGTTCTCTTTACCATGAAAGATCCTGCAATCATCCACCGCTGTTGTCTTCAATGGACGTCCGGACCTTTTTGTGTTGCCGCGTTCACCAGTACGTTCTGGTTTTTTTTCTTAGAATGTATCAAACTGTTATTTTGGCTACTTCTAAGGTTCCAGCTACAATATCTCTCTGATGGATATTATCCATTGAAACAATTATTTTTGGTTCTTTTAAAAAGAGAGGGCTACAGCCGTCATTCCTAAACCCTTCCCCCAATTTGGATGTGTATAGCCTGAAATTGAAGCTGATACAGATGTGTCCTGCTATATCTTTGCGGCGTAGCGTATGCAGTGCGACTCCTGAATCACGAGATTTGCACGCACCCACAATCCATTTACTTGAATGGGTGAGCCGCTGGTGCGAATGCTCGCGGCCTCCAGCGGCATAGTGCAAGTGTGTCCTCAAATGTGTCCTCATATATTGTGGTTTAAGTCACGCCAGTTAGACCCTGTCGGCACATAAGGGTCCCTGTGAATCCGTGCTCATCACCCTAAGCGCTCAAAGTTTTATTCTCAATGATAAAACAACGAGGAGTGACAAAACTACATTGCTAGTGCACACTGGTGGTCATTCCGAGTTGATCGCTCGCTGACGATTTTCGCAGCGCAGCGATCAGGTTTCAACTGCACATGCATATACACCCTAATGCGCACGCGCGTCGTACGGGTACAAAGCGGATCGTTGCTGAGCGATGGATTTAACGAGGAATCCATTCGCACAGCCGATCGCAAGGAGATTGACAGGAAGAGGGCGTTTACGGGTGGCAACTGACCGTTTTCTGGGAGTGGTAGGGAAAACACAGGCGTGTCGGGGCGTTTGCAGGGCGGGTGTCTGACGTCAATTCCGGCACCAAAAACACTGAAGTGATCGCAAGGGCTGTGTCAGGAATCGACTCACCACAGTGACATCTGTCCGTCGGTGCGGACTCCGTCCGGGGTTCCTACGTTCTGCTGTCATCCGCACCTCTGCCGCCGGACGTCATCCTGGGCCTAGGAGCGCTCCTGTGACAGCGGGTGTGTGAGCACGCCGCGTTCCCGCCGGGCCGCGGCATGGGCGCCGCCATGACAGTATCCATCGGTCAGAGTACGGCGGCCAATCCGGTGCTTGGCCGCACCTCCTTTTCCCACTCCAACCAATGCCTGCACACCAGGGGGTATATCAGGAGCTGCAGGGTGAGCCTGTGGTTATCCTGAACTTTGTGTCACTCCTGCGACCCATGTGTCTGGATCTGGTACCTGTTCCTCCGTGTTCCTGGTTACCTACCTATACCTCCGTGTTCCTGGTTACCTACCTGTGACTTTGTGCTCCTGGTTATCCTCTACAGCTCCGTGGAACTACAAGCCTCAGCAACACCTGCTTCTGTTTACAGGCTTCACACAAATCACCAACCCAGTGTGCTTCAGCCTAGCAGTAGAGACTCGCTCCAGGTGCATTCCATCTCCTCACCTGTGATGCAGCTTGCTTGCTGCTTGTGCCTCATCACCTGCACTGTGAACGTTGTCAGTCTCCTGCCTCTGCTACCAGGTTTGCTGTATGTTACCATCTTTGCTGGCTCCATGTTTTAAACTGCTCTGGTTCCCATACCAGATTATCATCAGTTACCGTTCATCAGTTATTATTCATCAGTCATCATTCATCAATTATCATTCATCCATTATCATATTTCTGTTGCCATAGACTTTCAGCTTTCACGCTGCACTATTGACATTGCATTCCTTATTGTTTATTTCTGCTGCCTTTGTGAACTTTCTGTTTAATAAACATCATTGCGCCCATGCGCAGAAACTTAATCCAGCCTCCTCACTTTCTCCCTCCTACCTCCACTGACCCACTAGCGCCCCCTCCGGGGACACAGACAAAACCAAGTCTGACAGTAAGTTCAGGATCGATGGACTCAGACGGTGGTCGGAGTGTGGGGTCAGAGGCCTTACAAAATCTGGTCTCCCGCTTGGATGGTCAAGAGGCTGTGCAGCAGCAGATGTTTCAGTTCTTGCAAGGGATGTCCTCCCGGATTGATACACTACAGCAAACCCTGCCTAGTGTACTTGCTACTTCAGTTCCAGTTACTCCAGCGCCTGCAAGTGTTGTGAGTTCTTCTATGCCGGCTGCATCAGCTCCAGTGTCACGCTTGCACCTGCCCGTGCCTAGCAAGTATGATGGCAGCCCAAAGTTATGTCGCGGGTTTCTGAACCAATGTGAAATCCAGTTCGAATTATTATCACACAATTTCCCCACGCCAAGATCCAAGGTTGCCTACATCATCTCACTGCTCTCTGGTTCTGCCTTGAGTTGGGTGTCTCCTCTGTGGGAACGTGCTGATCCTCTGATGAACAACTACGTTGAATTCGTGTCAACCTTCAAACGAATCTTTGACGAGCCGGGTCGTGCAACGTCAGCCTCTGCAGATCTTATTCAACTTCGTCAAGGTACCCGTAGTATGGGACAGTATGTCATCCAGTTCCAGACGTTAGCCGCAGAGATTCAGTGGAACAATCAAGCCCTGGTAGCAGCCTTCTGGCATGGACTTTCAGATCGGATCAAGGATGAACTGGCAACCCGCGATCTCCCTGAGCAATTGTCTGATTTAATTTCCCTGTGCATCAAGTTGGACTCTCGCATTCGCGAACGCAACAGTGAACGTGCTCGTAGTGAGCCGCGCAGGTCAAGAATGGTACCTTCTGTACAATTTCAGCCTCCACCTTCTGATGAGCCTATGCAAATAAATAGGTCCCGCCTAACTCCTGAGGAGCGGTCAAGAAGACTTCGTGAGAGACTGTGTCTTTATTGTGCGGCTGCAGGTCACCAGATTAATTCTTGTACAGTGCGTTCGGGAAACGCCAGATCCTGACTTGTAAAGGAGGAGTCAAGTTGGGATCTTCTAGACAAGCTCCTTCAAATCAAGACCTTATCCTTCCCGTGACTTTAGAAACTTCGGTTGGTCTTCAATCTGCATCTGCGTTAGTGGACTGTGGAGCCGCAGGAAACTTCATCACCCAAGCTGTGGTAGATAAGTTTTGTTTGCCTGTCTGTGAACTCTCATACCCAGTCTACATTACAGCTGTAGATGGTAGCCGAATCTCCAAGGGGAATATCTCTCACCAAACCGTACCAGTAGTTCTGGGAGTTGGGTTCCTGCACTCAGAATTAATAAAGTTCTTAGTTATTCCTCAGGCAACCCAAGAGGTCGTTTTGGGTATGCCCTGGCTCCAACTACATAATCCACAGATTGATTGGTCTACGTTACAACTTACTTCCTGGGGTTCACATTGCCGCCAGTCCTGTTTAGCCCAAGTTTGTCCTATCAAGTCTACTGAAGTTAAAACCCAGTCAAGTCATCCTGCAGCTTACCAAGATTTCTCTGACGTCTTCAGTGAAAAAGCCGCTGACGTTCTGCCGCACCATAGAGAGTGGGATTGCCCCATTGACCTCATTCCCGGCAAGAAACCACCTAGGGGGCGTACCTATCCGTTGTCCGTTCCTGAAACTGAAGCGATGAGCAACTACATCAGGGAGAACTTACAGAAAGGATTTATCCGTCCCTCATCTTCACCCGCTGGTGCGGGCTTCTTCTTTGTTAAGAAAAAGGATGGAGGATTACGTCCATGCATCGACTACCGGGGTCTCAATGACATTACCATCAAAAATAGCTATCCATTACCACTCATCACCGAATTGTTTGACAGAGTTAAGGGAGCCCGCATCTTCACTAAGTTAGATCTCCGCGGTGCCTACAACCTCATCAGAATCCGGAGTGGTGACGAATGGAAGACAGCTTTTAACACTCGAGATGGTCATTACGAGTACCTGGTAATGCCATTCGGGTTGAGTAATGCCCCAGCAGTGTTCCAGCACTTTGTGAACGAAATCTTCCGTGACGTTCTGTACAAATATCTTGTGGTTTATCTGGATGATATCCTCATCTTCTCCCAAGACCTCTCCTCTCATCGTCTACAAGTCCGTGAAGTCCTCCGACGTCTTCGTGAGAACCGGCTCTACGGTAAACTATCCAAGTGCACCTTTGAAGTTTCCTCTATACCCTTCCTGGGGTATATAATTTCCGGATCGGATCTCCAGATGGACCCGACAAAGTTGGAAGCCATTGCCAATTGGTCCATTCCAAATTCTCTCAAGTCTATTCAGCGATTCCTGGGATTCGCCAATTACTATAGGAAGTTTATCCGAGGATTCTCAACTCTCATCGCTCCTATTACCAACTTAACTCGGAAAGGGGCAGATCATTCCAACTGGTCAGAAGAAGCTTTGGCGGCATTCCAAAAGATCAAGCTGGCCTTTATGTCTGCTCCAGTTCTGTCTCAACCAGATGTAAACAAGCCGTTCGAGTTGGAGGTGGATGCCTCTACAGTGGGAGTTGGAGCTGTTCTCTCCCAGAAGGGAACTGATGGGAAGATTCACCCTTGTGGATTCTATTCTCGTAAATTCCTCCCTGCAGAAGCTAACTATTCCATTGGAGATCAAGAACTACTAGCGATCAAGCTGGCCCTTGAGGAATGGAGGTATCTCCTGGAAGGGGCCAAATATCCGTTCAACATCTATACGGATCATAAGAATCTGCTTTATTTAAAGGCAGCCCAGTGCCTTAATCCTCGCCAGTCCCGGTGGGCTATGTTTTTCTCTCGTTTTAACTTTAAGCTTCATTTCCACCCAGGTTCTCAGAATATTAAAGCTGACGCCTTATCCCGATCTATGGAGTCCGAAGAGGAAACGTCTGACTCAGTTCCGCATTCCATCCTGAGTCCAGTGGTATTTGCCGCATCTCAAGTTTCTCCTGCTCCTCCTCCTGGTAAGACTTTTGTTTCCCCAGAACTCCGTCCCAAGTTGTTGTCTTGGGCTCATCAGTCCAAGTTCACTGGACATCCTGGTGTCCTGAAAACCTTCAAGTTCCTCTCTGAGACGTACTGGTGGCCAAAGATGAAAGCTGACATCAAAGATTTCGTGGCATCCTGTCCTAAGTGTGCGCAGCACAAGACTCCTCGTCAGTCTCCAGCAGGTCAGTTACAACTATTATCTGTTCCCAGTCGCCCCTGGTCACATCTATCCATGGATTTTATCTCCGACCTGTCCCCTTCTCAAGGATATAATACCATCTGGGTTGTGGTGGATAGATTTACTAAAATGGCCCATTTCGTTCCTCTCCAGGGTCTCCCTTCTGCCCCAAAACTCGCCCAAATCTTCCTACGGGAGATTTTCCGTCTACATGGACTACCCTCGGAAATAATATCCGACCGAGGTGTTCAGTTTGTAGCGAGGTTTTGGAGAGCCCTCTGTTCTGCCATGCAAGTTAAACTGAAGTTCTCGTCAGCTTACCACCCTCAGACGAATGGGCAGACAGAGAGGGTAAACCAGGAATTGGAAACCTTTTTAAGACTTTATGTTTCATCTTCTCAAGATGACTGGTTGGATCTGCTCCCGTGGGCCGAATTTGCCCACAACTTCCGCTACCACACCGCTACTGAGACAACTCCGTTCTTTGCTGTATATGGACAACATCCTCGTGTTCCAGATTTCCAAGAACTCCCTCACATTGATGTTCCTGCTGCCACTGCTGTCCTGAGTCAGTTTTCTTCAACCTGAAGGAAGATTCATGCTTCCCTCAAGAAGGCCTCCAGCCGGTATAAATTCTTTGCTGACCGCAAAAGACGTGCAGTTCCTAGCCTGAAACCTGGTGACAAGGTTTGGCTTTCTACTCGGAACCTCCGTCTTAGAGTCCCGTCGATGAAATTCGCACCACGTTTCATCGGTCCCTTTTCTATTGACAGAGTCATCAGTCCTGTGGCCTACAAGCTTAAGTTACCACCTTCTCTACGAATACCTAATGCCTTTCATGTCTCTCTCCTCAGACCATTAGTCCTGAATCGCTTCCAAAGAGCTCTTCCAGTCGGCCCCAAAGTTCGAACTCAGCGGGGCATGGAGTTCGAGATAGAGAAGATTCTGGATTCCCGTTGCCGGTACGGTCGTCTACAATATTTTATCGACTGGTCCGGTTATGGTCCGGAGGAGAGAAGTTGGGTGAATTCGTCAGATGTCCATGCTCTAAGGTTGGTCCGTGTCTTCCACAGCACTCATCCTTCCAAGCCACGAGGGTGTTCAGTGCCCACCCATAAAGGAGGGGGTACTGTCAGGAATCGACTCACCACAGTGACATCTGTCCGTCGGTGCGGACTCCGTCCGGGGTTCCTACGTTCTGCTGTCATCCGCACCTCTGCCGCCGGACGTCATCCTGGGCCTAGGAGCGCTCCTGTGACAGCGGGTGTGTGAGCACGCCGCGTTCCTGCCGGGCCGCGGCATGGGCGCCGCCATGACAGTCTCCATCGGTCAGAGTATGGCGGCCAATCCGGTGCTTGGCCGCACCTCCTTTTCCCACTCCAACCAATGCCTGCACACCAGGGGGTATATCAGGAGCTGCAGGGTGAGCCTGTGGTTATCCTGAACTTTGTGTCACTCCTGCGACCCATGTGTCTGGATCTGGTACCTGTTCCTCCGTGTTCCTGGTTACCTACCTATACCTCCGTGATCCTGGTTACCTACCTGTGACTTTGTGCTCCTGGTTATCCTCTACAGCTCCGTGGAACTACAAGCCTCAGCAACACCTGCTTCTGTTTACAGGCTTCACACAAATCACCAACCCAGTGTGCTTCAGCCTAGCAGTAGAGAATCGCTCCAGGTGCATTCCATCTCCTCACCTGTGATGCAGCTTGCTTGCTGCTTGTGCCTCATCACCTGCACTGTGAACGTTGTCAGTCTCCTGCCTCTGCTACCAGGTTTGCTGTATGTTACCATCTTTGCTGGCTCCATGTTTTAAACTGCTCTGGTTCCCATACCAGATTATCATCAGTTACCGTTCATCAATTATTATTCATCAGTCATCATTCATCAATTATCATTCATCCATTATCATATTTCTGTTGCCATAGACTTTCAGCTTTCACGCTGCACTATTGACATTGCATTCCTTATTGTTTATTTCTGCTGCCTTTGTGAACTTTCTGTTTAATAAACATCATTGCGCCCATGCGTAGAAACTTAATCCAGCCTCCTCACTTTCTCCCTCCTACCTCCACTGACCCACTAGCGCCCCCTCCGGGGACACAGACAAAACCAAGTCTGACAGGCTGAGTAATTCCAGCGCTACTCAGAAACTGCACAAACTGTTTTTGTAGAGCTCGGCTGCACAGGCGTTCGCACACTTGCAAAGCGAAAATACACTCCCCCGTGGGCAGGGACTATGCGTTTGCACGGCTGCTAAAAGTAGCTAGCGAGCGATCAACTCGGAATGACTCCCACTGACCACTGGGGCTTGCAGTACTTGTACATCTATGGTGAATGAGTCTCAAGCCTGTGTAACAAGGCTCAGATACAAGCGGCGAAGCTATTTCTCCCAATACGTTCCGTTATGCTGCATCTGCGACCTGTGTTATAAGAATTCCTGGGGCTAATTCAGATATGGTTGGAGGTACTATCGCTACTGCTTACATAGAAGCACAGTGACAGCACTAATATGGTAAAGCAGCAGGGGCATCACACCTCCTGCATACATTACTGATCTGAACTTCCTTTCAAGCAGTATCGTATTTCTTCAACACCATAGGCTGGCTGCATGACCCAGGGGAGGCGCAAGCTGGCCGCCGCAAGTCCTACACAGTGGCCAGGAAATCTCCATCCTCTGACGGAGATCCTGGCCTCTTCCTTCCCCCGCTATGGCAGCAACATGCCTTCCACATGGAGGAAACAAGGCTATTGCTGCCGTCTCCCCCAAACAGCATCAGACTGTCAATCACTGACAGTCTGGCGCCGATCAGAGTCTGTCTGTGCAGGACCCTTTTGTACATGCGCAGAACTGGTTCTGCACATGCACAAAGTACCGATAATCTGAACTTTGCTGCATGTAAAGCAGGGGTGGGGAACCTCAGGCCCGCGGGCCGTATAAGGCCTGCAAAGCCACTTGATCTGGCCCTCCCAGGCTCACCTAACCAAGGGAGATGCCGGGCGCCCGCTGAGATTTTGTTACTAGCGGGCGCCCGGCTTCTTTCCCTCAGCAGCAGCCGGAGGCAGGAGCTCACTCCTGAGCTCCGGCTTACGGCTCTGGCAATGTGCGTGTGTGTGGTGCTATGGAAGAGATGTCATGACGTCTCTCCCATAGTTCTGAGGAGCGGGCAGCCAGGCAGAGGGCAAGGGTCCGGAAGCAGGAGCGGGGCTGGTGAGTATTGTGTTTTTTCTTTCTTTTAATATGTGTGTGTAAGCAGCACTACTAGGGGTCATATCTAATGGGGGCAGGCTAATCTTTAAGTTGATAATTTTTGTATGGCCCCCGAAGGATTTTATAAATATCCAACTGGCCCTTGGTAGAAAAAAGGTTCCCCACCCCTGATGTAAAGCAACTCCAACCACATCTGAATTACCCCTTCCTGTGCAAGAAAATATGAGAGAGTCTGGTGCACTGTAAGCGGCTTCGTCTGTGATGTGATATATACTGTAGGTCTGACAATTACAGTAAGTCATAGCAGCACTGGATAGAAACCTCAGTACAGTATGGTTTCATGACAATGGCATATCAGCATTTCACAGCTGTGTTGTTGTTGATCTACGCCAGTCTCTTCCTGAGTGGCATCTATTATTGTCTGTGTGTTTTGGTGTACTGTCGCGAGAATGTCGGAACTTGAATTATAGCAGTGAATGAACATTCAATTTTTTGTTAAACCTGTCAAGATTGGAAGCAAAATCGGAGAGCTGTTAGTGCAAGTTTTCGGGGATACTGCTGTAAAGAAAACAGCCGTTTACAAGTGGGTGAAACGTTTTTCTGAGGGAAGAGAAAGTGTCACTGACGATGAGAGATCAGGTCGGCCAGCAACGAGCAGAACTGAAGAAAACATTGTAAGAGTTCATCAAACGGTGCGTGAAAATCATCGGCTGACTGTCAAGAGCATAGCAGAGCAAGAGACCGTCGACTGAGAAATAGTTAGGAACATCTTAACTGAGGCTGTTCCTGGAGATAAAGGAGATATTGAAAGGAAGGAATTTTGATGACATTGATGACACCAGGAGAAATATGACGGCAGCTCTGACGGGCATTGCACAAAACCAGTTCCACAGTTGTTTTGAATAGTGGACTAGGTGTTGACATAGGTGCGTAGCATAGCTTCCCAAGGGTAGTACTTTGCAGGTGACTGTTTTGTTCATACGTTTGTAAATCCAGTCATCAGGACACAGAGACATGTGAGTTCACTGCTGTGCAGTTTATTCCATCACCAACTCCAGACACACATACACTGGACCACCCACTTCCCAGCATCCCCCTGGTCCCAGGGACCATCACTGAAGATTCAGGCTTACACATGTTAGTAAGGGAGTGTCTACAAATATTAAGCATTCTAATACACTAACATCACAGTGACCACAGTAATATTCAGCAATGAGGTATGCAGCACTTCTACTGCAATGAGTTTGCAAACTTAATTGTCAGATATATATATATATATATATATATATATATATTTCTCTCTCTATATATGTATGATATTACTAACCCTTATATATGAATCTACAGTATATTTATTTTAGCTTTATTGTACTTAAGCATTATAAAAATAATGCTTGTAGAAATGTATTAATCGCTTGTGGTGGAAACGGTCTCTTGCTGCCAAGATCCCGGCGTCGGTATATCTTCCCCGCCTGCAGTGCAACATGGTTTTGACCATTAGAGGAAAATGTTGTTTTGCAATCAACCTTGAATTAGGCTCAATGTCACATATATGTTTATATGAGCTGACCGTCTCCCGAACCGCAATGTATGTTTGGAGCTGCAGCCCAGGGGCAGCCGCCGCCACTAGTGTTATTGCCGTAGTGCAGAGTTTCTCAAACTCGGTCCTCAGGACCCCACACGGTGCATGTTTTGCAGGTCTCCTCACAGAATCGCAAGTGAAATAATTAGCTCCACCTGTGGACCTTTTAAAATGTGTCAGTGAGTAATTAATACACCTGTGCACCTGCTGGGTTACCTGCAAAACATGCACTGTGTGGGCCCACGAGGACCGAGTTTGAGAACCTCTGCCGTAGTGTATAGGCTACAACTTCGACGCAGAGAGATCTTCAGGGGCCTCCGCCAGTGTCCAGATGGATGCACAGGTCCAGTGTAAACAATTATCACTGCTATGATGAGCAAACGTCACAGAAATTCACCGGGACTTGTGTTGTTACTATTGGTTGCGTTATGCCTTATAATAAAACACGTATTCCTGAGGTAAACTAATAACAGAAGAAATCACAGATCAAAAGTAAAAAAATTGGAACTCACTACGGGCCTGATCCAGGACGGATCGCAAAAGCAAAATCTTTCTCTAATGGGCAAAACCATGGGGGTCATTCCGACCTTTTCGCACGCTAGGATTTTTTGCTGTGCTGCGATCAGGTCACAACTGCGCATGCGTATGCACCGTAATGCGCAAGCGCGTCGTTCAGGTACAAAGCAGATCGATGCTGAGCGATGGACTTAACAAAGAATCCATTCGCACACCGGATCGCAAGGAGATTGACAGGACCCACATAACTTCTAGAAGACATATCCCTGGGTCCCCTAGACCTGGTGCATGCTATAATACAAGCTGATGATGACTGGCCCAGCCTCCCTCTGGAGGCATCTGCATGTCAGATTTAAAGTTACTCGTTTGCAAATTGTTCATTAGCGAGTACGAGTCAGGCACCGTTGTAAAGATATAATACTTAAAACGTCTCTATGCTTATTTTTTTTTTTTCTGTCAGGTATGCAAACCACTGTAACACTGGTACGGATCCCAGGTCACATGACTGATATTTAGGTATGCCACCAGCCAGATCTGAAATAAACGCAGCTGGATGTACAATTTTTACTTTTTATAAACTGAGTGGTTTACCCCAAAAAATATAAAATAGGTCAATTATCATTTGGAAAACTCCCACTGTTATACCGCCTCGGCCCCAAGAGTCTACATTTCAGAAACGCAAGCCTTGTAGTTTTCCGAAGCCAAAACCACAATGGCCCATGCGCAAACCAGGGCACGTGAACGTCTCGCTCCTTATCCTTCAGAGATGCAGCTATTGACTAAATGGAACGTTGCTGCCTTTCATTTTGACGACCCATCTGAAACAGGTTAATGGGAAACTATTTCTTCCCCTGTCAGTAATATTTAAGGACACAAATCGCTCTTGTCAGTCCTCCTTTTCTGCTTTGCATCGTCCATGTTCCACAAGCGGGAGAAGGAAAGCGGCTATTGAAGCACGGCTATTAAACGTGACAACTCCCGTCAACTGTTTTGTGTAGGGAGCGCATTAAGCCGAAGTGGAGACAGTGATAAATTTCCTTACTAAACAATCAATAACAATCTTCCTGTCCTGTACCGTGTCAGGGGGCCGTGATTAAACTGTCAAATAATTCCACTTTCCTTGTTTTGAAACTGACACGGTTTTAAACTGACACCTGATTGGCAGACGGGTTTACGGGTGGCGCGCTCTGATTGGCAGCAGAGCCTCCCTTAGCCGAGGGCGATGATGAAATTTCCCAAGTGCACCAAGACCACCCGAGAACCAGCCTGCCATTCTCTGGGATTTCTGGGAGTTTTTCTTCTTCTTTTTTTCTTTTTTATTATTATTATTTTTTTTCCAACCTGCATTAACATATCAAAGGAGACAGCTGACACGGCTCACATAGGCAGGCTGAAATCGAGCATGGCTGTGGAATATATTCTACTTTCTAAAAAAAGAACAGGATGGGGGTGTGGGGAATCGGGGCGGGCGGGGGTTTGCGAAAACCAAAAAAATGCACTCGATTTGGTCTTCCGCACGCTGGCTGAGAATTTCAAAGTCTGTTTGTTTAATGATTTCGAACTGTGATATCGCTATAAAAAATAACATTGACATGCTCTCCAATTTGTTATATGCCATAGACCGAAATGGTATTAAATTGGAACCAGCACGGAGTGTTGCGTTTGATGTGAGTGAAGGCAAATTGATCCAGCCCTGTGTTCTAGGCTCGCTCACTACCTCAGTGTTAAATCATGGTCTGCACAAGTGTTTTCAATGAGCCCTAATTGCAGCCATCCAGCAGGGACACTGCCTTGCATAGATTATTGAAAAACTCAATAACTTGGCTCCAATACATGTAACAAAAAAAGAGAAAAACTGACTCTTTAGTCTTTTTTATATCCAGCTCAAATGGCAAATTAGGCATTTGTTCCAGCGGCACGCCATCAGCATTACTGCTGTAATGTGGTATCTCTTAGGATAATCTATTGTTTGAAATCTGCAATCCTCCTGATAATGATAAAGCTTAATGTTTTTATAGGTGTGGTAATCTGATTCAGATACAGGGAGAGCTGGTACAAATTTCTTCATTCCCAGGAATTCCAGGACAGGCTGCAAAGCAAAAGCAGGAAGGAACGCGGAGCAGAGACGTCTGTTACTAGAACACGTGCAGGGGATCTGCCTGCCTCTAGCTGCGGTCCCGTAGAACACAAGGGGGCCAAGGGGTCTTTGTACTAAGCCTTGGAAAGAGATAAAGTGGATGGAGATAAAGTACCAGCCAATCAGTTCCTGACGCTTTTCAAACCCAGCCTGTGACATGGCAGTTAGAAGCTGATTGGCTGGTACTTTATCTCCATCCAAGGCCCTGTTTTTAATACACAGCACAGCCTGGGCAGTAAATTTCAGATTTGGTGAATTGATGCATAGGGCTGAATAAGCCAGAGTAAAATGGCACCATGAGCTTACTAGTGCTGGGCGCCTGTAAGATGTTACTGGTTCCCCTTTTATACAGTATGTTAATGTGGTGATGAGTTTGTGGACCTACAGCCTATCTCAGGTACAGGTATGGATTTTGCAGTGTCATATTAGTGACCACGGCTGCCATATGAAATTGCCAGACCTTCTCACACATATATACCAGACTTGCCTACTCTCCCGGAAATCGGGTGACCCTCCCGGCCCCCCGGAAGAACAGGCAAGTCTCCCGATTTCAGGGGTTCCCCACTGCCCGGCCGCCCACTTAACGAGTAAAGTGGGCGGTCCAGGCAGGCGATGACACGACTCTTGTTGAATCGCGTCGTCATACCCACTCCCCCTGCTGTATAATGCCGGTAATAGCGGCATTACACACGGGGGTGTGGCTTACGTGACGCGATCCCGCAGTCACGCCCCCATTCCGCCTCCGCCACGCCCCTGGCCCGCCCCCTCTGCACGCCCCATCACTGCCCGCCCCCCTGCTGATCCGACCTGTCTCCTCTCTCCCGGAGAGAGCAGCCAGAAAGTCGGCAAGTAGGATATATACCTCAGCCACCTACCTCTTATTAGTGATGAGCGGGTTCGGTTTCTCGGAATCCGAAACCCCCCGAACTTCACCCATTTTACACGGTTCCGAGGCAGACTCGGATCCATCCGCCTTGCTCGGCTAACCCGAGCGCGCCCGAACGTCATCATCCCGCTGTCGGATTCTCGCGAGATTCGTATTCTATATAAGGAGCCGCGCGTCGCCGCCATTTTCACTCGTGCATTGGAGATGATAGGGAGAGGACGTGCAGCGTTATCTCAGTTTCTGTGTTCAGTGTGCTGCAAATATCTGTGCTCAGTGTGCTGCAAATATCTGTGCTCAGTGTGCTGCAAATATCTGTGCTCAGTGTGCCTGCAAATATCGGTGCTCAGTGTGCTGAAAATATCTACGTTCTCTGCCTGAAAAACGCTCTATATCTGTGCTGCATTGTAGTATAGGAGGACAGTGCAGAATTTTGCTGACCAGTGACCACCAGTATTATATAGCAGTACGGTACAGTAGTCCACTGCTCTACCTACCTCTGTGTCGTCAAGTATACTATCCATCCATACCTGTGGTGCATTTTCGTTGTGCGCAGTATATATAGTAGGAGGACAGTGCAGAATTTTGCTGACCAGTGACCACCAGTATTATATAGCAGTACGGTACAGTAGTCCACTGCTCTACCTACCTCTGTGTCGTCAAGTATACTATCCATCCATACCTGTGGTGCATTTTAGTTGTGCGCAGTATATATAGTAGGAGGACAGGGCAGAATTTTGCTGACCACCAGTATATAATATATAGCAGTACGGTACAGTAGTCCACTGCTCTACCCACCTCTGTGTCGTCAAGTATACTATCCATCCATACCTGTGGTGCATTTTAGTTGTGCGTAGTATTATATAGTAGGAGGACAGTGCAGAATTTTGCTGACCGCCAGTATATAATATATAGCAGTACGGTACAGTAGGCCACTGCTCTACCTACCTCTGTGTCATCAAGTATACTATCCATCCATACCTGTGGTGCATTTTAGTTGTGCGCAGTATTATATAGTAGGAGGACAGTGCAGAATTTTGCTGACCACCAGTATATAATATATAGCAGTACGGTACAGTAGGCCACTGCTCTACCTACCTCTGTGTCATCAAGTATACTATCCATCCATACCTGTGGTGCATTTTAGATGTGCGCAGTATTATATAGTAGGAGGACAGTGCAGAATTTTGCTGACCAACAGTATATAATATATAGCAGTACGGTACAGTAGGCCACTGCTCTACCTACCTCTGTGTCGTCAAGTATACTATCCATCCATACCTGTGGTGCATTTTAGATGTGCGCAGTATATACAGTAGGAAGACAGTGCAGAATTTTGCTGACCACCAGTATATAATATATAGCAGTACGGTACAGTAGGCCACTGCTCTACCTACCTCTGTGTCGTCAAGTATACTATCCATCCATACCTGGGGTGCATTTTAGTTGTGTGCAGTATATATAGTAGGAGGACAGTGCAGAATTTTGCTGACCACCAGTATATAATATATAGCAGTACGGTACAGTAGGCCACTGCTCTACCTACCTCTGTGTCGTCAAGTATACTATCCATCCATACCTGTGGTGCATTTTAGTTGTGCGTAGTATATATAGTAGGAGGACAGTGCAGAATTTTGCTGACCAGTGACCACCAGTATTATATAGCAGTACGGTACAGTAGTCCACTGCTCTACCTACCTCTGTGTCGTCAAGTATACTATCCATCCATACCTGTGGTGCATTTTAGTTGTGCGCAGTATATATAGTAGGAGGACAGTGCAGAATTTTGCTGACCACCAGTATATAATATATAGCAGTACGGTACAGTAGTCCACTGCTCTACCTACCTCTGTGTCGTCAAGTATACTATCCATCCATACCTGTGGTGCATTTTAGTTGTGCGCAGTATTATATAGTAGGAGGACAGTGCAGAATTTTGCTGACCGCCAGTGTATAATATATAGCAGTACGGTACAGTAGGCCACTGCTCTACCTACCTCTGTGTCATCAAGTATACTATCCATCCATACCTGTGGTGCATTTTAGTTGTGCGCAGTATTATATAGGAGGACAGTGCAGAATTTTGCTGACCACCAGTATATAATATATAGCAGTACGGTACAGTAGGCCACTGGTCTACCTACCTCTGTGTCGTCAAGTATACTATCCATCCATACCTGTGGTGCATTTTAGATGTGCGCAGTATATATAGTAGGTAGACAGTGCAGAATTTTGCTGACCACCAGTATATAATATATAGCAGTACGGTACAGTAGTCCACTGCTCTACCTACCTCTGTGTCGTCAAGTATACTATCCATCCATACCTGTGGTGCATTTTAGTTGTGTGCAGTATATATAGTAGGAGGACAGTGCAGAATTTTGCTGACCACCAGTATATAATATATAGCAGTACGGTACAGTAGGCCACTGCTCTACCTACCTCTGTGTCGTCAAGTATACTATCCATCCATACCTGGGGTGCATTTTAGTTGTGTGCAGTATATATAGTAGGAGGACAGTGCAGAATTTTGCTGACCACCAGTATATAATATATAGCAGTACGGTACAGTAGGCCACTGCTCTACCTACCTCTGTGTCGTCAAGTATACAATCCATCCATACCTGTGGTGCATTTTAGTTGTGCGTAGTATATATAGTAGGAGGACAGTGCAGAATTTTGCTGACCAGTGACCACCAGTATTATATAGCAGTACGGTACAGTAGTCCACTGCTCTACCTACCTCTGTGTCATCAAGTATACTATCCATCCATACCTGTGGTGCATTTTAGTTGTGCGCAGTATATATAGTAGGAGGACAGTGCAGAATTTTGCTGACCACCAGTATATAATATATAGCAGTACGGTACAGTAGGCCACTGCTCTACCTACCTCTGTGTCATCAAGTATACTATCCATCCATACCTGTGGTGCATTTTAGTTGTGCGCAGTATTATATAGTAGGAGGACAGTGCAGAATTTTGCTGACCGCCAGTATATAATATATAGCAGTACGGTATAGAAGGCCACTGCTCTACCTACCTCTGTGTCATTAAGTATACTATCCATCCATACCTGTGGTGCATTTTAGTTGTGCGCAGTATTATATAGTAGGAGGACAGTGCAGAATTTTGCTGACCACCAGTATATAATATATAGCAGTACGGTACAGTAGGCCACTGCTCTACCTACCTCTGTGTCGTCAAGTATACTATCCATCCATACCTGTGGTGCATTTTAGTTGTGCGCAGTATTATATAGTAGGAGGACAGTGCAGTATTTTGCTGACCACCAGTATATAATATATAGCAGTACGGTACAGTAGGCCACTGCTCTACCTACCTCTGTGTCGTCAAGTATACTATCCATCCATACCTGTGGTGCATTTTAGATGTGCGCAGTATATATAGTAGGAAGACAGTGCAGAATTTTGCTGACCACCAGTATATAATATATAGCAGTACGGTACAGTAGGCCACTGCTCTACCTACCTCTGTGTCGTCAAGTATACTATCCATCCATACCTGGGGTGCATTTTAGTTGTGTGCAGTATATACAGTAGGAGGACAGTGCAGAATTTTGCTGACCACCAGTATATAATATATAGCAGTACGGTACAGTAGGCCACTGCTCTACCTACCTCTGTGTCGTCAAGTATACTATCCATCCATACCTGTGGTGCATTTTAGTTGTGCGTAGTATATATAGTAGGAGGACAGTGCAGAATTTTGCTGACCAGTGACCACCAGTATTATATAGCAGTACGGTACAGTAGTCCACTGCTCTACCTACCTCTGTTTCGTCAAGTATACTATCAATCCATACCTGTGGTGCATTTTAGTTGTGCACAGTATATATAGTAGGAGGACAGTGCAGAATTTTGCTGACCACCAGTATATAATATATAGCAGTACGGTACAGTAGTCCACTGCTCTACCTACCTCTGTGTCGTCAAGTATACTATCCATCCATACCTGTGGTGCATTTTAGTTGTGCGCAGTATATATAGTAGGAGGACAGTGCAGAATTTTGCTGACCACCAGTATATAATATATAGCAGTACGGTACAGTAGGCCACTGCTCTACCTACCTCTGTGTCGTCAAGTATACTATCCATCCATACCTGTGGTGCATTTTAGTTGTGCGCAGTATTATATAGTAGGAGGACAGTGCAGAATTTTGCTGACCGCCAGTATATAATATATAGCAGTACGGTACAGTAGGCCACTGCTCTACCTACCTCTGTGTCATTAAGTATACTATCCATCCATACCTGTGGTGCATTTTAGTTGTGCGCAGTATTATATAGTAGGAGGACAGTGCAGAATTTTGCTGACCACCAGTATATAATATATAGCAGTACGGTACAGTAGGCCACTGCTCTACCTACCTCTGTGTCATTAAGTATACTATCCATCCATACCTGTGGTGCATTTTAGTTGTGCGCAGTATTATATAGTAGGAGGACAGTGCAGAATTTTGCTGACCACCAGTATATAATATATAGCAGTACGGTACAGTAGGCCACTGCTCTACCTACCTCTGTGTCGTCAAGTATACTATCCATCCATACCTGTGGTGCATTTTAGTTGTGCGCAGTATTATATAGTAGGAGGACAGTGCAGTATTTTGCTGACCACCAGTATATAATATATAGCAGTACGGTACAGTAGGCCACTGCTCTACCTACCTCTGTGTCGTCAAGTATACTATCCATCCATACCTGTGGTGCATTTTAGGTGTGCGCAGTATATATAGTAGGAGGACAGTGCAGAATTTTGCTGACCACCAGTATATAATATATAGCAGTACGCTACAGTTGGCCACTGCTCTACCTACCTCTGTGTCGTCAAGCATACTATCCATCCATACCTGTGCTGCATTTTAGTTGTGCGCAGTATTATATAGTAGGAGGACAGTGCAGAATTTTGCTGACCACCAGTATATAATATATAGCAGTACGGTACAGTAGGCCATTGCTATTGATATATTACTGGCATATAATTCCACACATTAAAAAATGGAGAACAAAAATGTGGAGGGTAAAATAGGGAAAGATCAAGATCCACTTCCACCTCGTGCTGAAGCTGCTGCCACTAGTCATGGCCGAGACGATGAAATGCCATCAACGTCGTCTGCCAAAGCCGATGCCCAATGTCATAGTAGAGAGCATGTAAAATCCAAAAAACAAAAGTTCAGTAAAATGACCCAAAAATCAAAATTAAAAGCGTCTGATGAGAAGCGTAAACTTGCCAATATGCCATTTACGACACGGAGTGGCAAGGAACGGCTGAGGCCCTGTCCTATGTTCATGGCTAGTGGTTCAGCTTCACATGATGATGGAAGCACTCATCCTTCCGCTAGAAAAATGAAAAGACTTAAGCTGGCAAAAGCACAGCAAAGAACTGTACGTTCTTCTAAATCACAAATCCCCAAGGAGAGTCCAATTGTGTCGGTTGCGATGCCTGACCTTCCCAACACTGGACGGGAAGAGGTGGCGCCTTCCACCATTTGCACGCCCCCTGCAAGTGCTGAAAGGAGCACCCGCAGTCCAGTTTCTGATAGTCAAATTGAAGATGTCACTGTTGAAGTACACCAGGATGAGGATATGGGTGTTGCTGGCGCTGAGGAGGAAATTGACAAGGAGTATTCTGATGGTGAGGTGGTTTGTTTAAGTCAGGCACCCGGGGCGACACCTGTTGTCCGTGGGAGGAATATGGCCATTGACATGCCTGGTCAAATTACAAAAAAAATCACCTCTTCGGTGTGGAATTATTTTAACAGAAATGCGGACAACAGGTGTCAAGCCGTGTGTTGCCTTTGTCAAGCTGTAATAAGTAGGGGTAAGGACGTAAACCACCTCGGAACATCCTCCCTTATACGTCACCTGGAGCGCATTCATCAGAAGTCATTGACAAGTTCAAAAACTTTGGGTGACAGCGGAAGCAGTCCACTGACTAAATCCCTTCCTCTTGTAACCAAGCTCCTGCAAACCACACCACCAACTCCCTCAGTGTCAATTTCCTCATTAGACAGGAAAACCAATAGTCCTGCAGGCCATGTCACTGGCAAGTCTGATGAGTTCTCTCCTGCCTGGGATTCCTCCGATGCATCCTTGAGTGTAAAGCCTACTGCTGCTGGCGCTGCTGTTGTTGCTGCTGGGAGTCGATCGTCATCCCAGAGGGGAAGTCGGAAGACCACTTGTACTACTTCCAGTAAGCAATTGACTGTCCAACAGTCCTTTGCGAGGAAGATGAAATATCACAGCAGTCATCCTGCTGCAAAGCAGATAACTCAGGCCTTGGCAGCCTGGGTGGTGTTAAACGTGTGTCCGGTATCCACCGTTAATTCACAGGGAATTAGAGAATTTATTGAGTTAGTGTGTCCCCGGTACCAAATACCATCTAGGTTCCACTTCTCTAGGCAGGCGATACCGAGAATGTACACAGACCTCAGAAAAAGAGTCACCAGTGTCCTAAAAAATGCAGTTGTACCCAATGTCCACTTAACCACGGACATGTGGACAAGTGGAGCAGGGCAGACTCAGGACTATATGACTGTGACAGCCCACTGGGTAGATGTATTGCCTCCAGCAGCAAGAACAGCAGCGGCGGCACCAGTAGCAGCATCTCGCAAACGCCAACTCGTTCCTAGGCAGGCTACGCTTTGTATCACAACTTTCCATAAGAGGCACACAGCTGACAACCTCTTACAGAAACTAGGGAACATCATCGCAGAATGGCTTACCCCAATTGGACTCTCCTGGGTATTTGTGACATCGGACAATGCCACCAATATTGTGCGTGCATTACAAGTGGGCAAATTCCAGCATGTCCCATGTTTTGCACATACATTGAATTTGGTGGTGCAGAATTATTTAAAAAACGACAGGGGCGTGCAAGAGATGCTGTCGGTGGCCCGAAGAATTGCGGGCCACTTTCGGCATTCAGCCACCGCATGCCGAAGACTGGAGCACCAGCAAACACTCCTGAACCTGCCCCGCCATCATCTGAAGCAAGAGATGGTAACGAGGTGATATTCAACCCCCTATATGCTTCAGAGGATGGAGGAGCAGCAAAAGGCCATTCAAGCCTATACAGCCACCTACGATATAGGCAAAGGAGGGGGAATGCACCTGACTCAAGCGCAGTGGAGAATGATTTCAACGTTGTGCAAGGTTCTGCAACCCTTTGAACTTGCCACACGTGAAGTCAGTTCAGACAATGCCAGCCTGAGTCAGGTCATTCCCCTCATCAGGCTTTTGCAGAAGAAGCTGGAGAGATTGAAGGAGGAGCTAAAACAGAGCGATTCCGCTAGGCATGTGGGACTTGTGGATGGAGCCCTTAATTCGCTTAACCAGGATTCACGGGTGGTCAATCTGTTGAAATCAGAGCACTACATTTTGGCCACCATGCTCCATCCTAGGTTTAAAGCCTACGTTGTATCTCTCTTTCCGGCAGACACAAGTCTGCAGAGGTGCAAAGACCTGCTGGTGAGACACTTGTCAAGTCAAGCGGAACGTGACCCGTCAACAGCTCCTCCTTCACATTCTCCCGCAACTGGGGGTGCGAGGAAAAGGCTAAGAATTCCGAGCCCACCCGCTGGCAGTGATGCAGGGCAGTCTGGAGCGAGTGCTGCCATCTGGGCCCTCATTCCGAGTTGATCGGTCGCAAGGCGAATTTAGCAGAGTTACACACGCTAAGCCGCCGCCTACTGGGAGTGAATCTTAGCTTCTTAAAATTGCGACCGATGTATTCGCAATATTGCGATTACTAACTACTTAGCAGTTTCAGAGTAGCTCCAGACTTACTCTGCCTGTGCGATCAGTTCAGTGCTTGTCGTTCCTGGTTGACGTCACAAACACACCCAGCGTTCGCCCAGGCACTCCCACCGTTTCCCCGGCCACTCCTGCGTTTTTTCCGGAAACGGTAGCGTTTTCAGCCACACGCCCCTGAAACGCCGTGTTTCCGCCCAGTAACACCCATTTCCTGTCAATCACATTACGATCGCCGGAGCGAAGAAAAAGCCGTGAGTAAAAATACTTTCATCATAGTAAAGTTACTTGGCGCAGTCGCAGTGCGAACATTGCGCATGCGTACTAAGCGGATTTTCACTGCGATGCGATGAAAAAGAACGAGCGAACAACTCGGAATGAGGGCCCTGGTCCGGACTGAAGGACCTGCCAACAATTACTGACATGTCGTCTACTGTCACTGCATATGATTCTGTCACCATTGAAAGAATGGTGGAGGATTATATGAGTGACCGCATCCAAGTAGGCACGTCGATACTGGCAGGAAAAAGAGGCAATTTGGAGGCCCTTGCACAAACTGGCTTTATTTTACCTAAGTTGCCCCCCCTCCAGTGTGTACTCCGAAAGAGTGTTTAGTGCAGCCACTCACCTTGTCAGCAATCGGCATACGAGGTTACTTCCAGAAAATGTGGAGAAGATGATGTTCATCAAAATTAATTATCAATTCATCCGTCAAGACATTCACCAGCAATTGCCTCCAGAAAGTACACAGGGACCTGAGATGGTGGATTCCAGTGGGGACGAATTAATAATCTGTGAGGAGGGGGATGTACACAGTGAAAGGGGTGAGGAATCGGATGATGAGGAGGAGGTGGACATCTTGCCTCTGTAGAGCCAGTTTGTGCAAGGAGAGATTGATTGCTTCTTTTTTGGTGGGGGCCCAAACCAACCAGTCATTTCAGTCACAGTCATGTGGCAGACCCTGTCCTGAAATGATGGGTTTGTTAAAGTGTGCATGTCCTGTTTATACAACATAAGGGTGGGTGGGAGGGCCCAAGGACAATTCCATCTTGCACCTCTTTTTTCTTGCATTTATCTTTGCATCATGTGCTGTTTGGGGACAATTTTTTGAAGTGCCATCCTGTCTGACACTGCAGTGCCACTCCTAGATGGGCCAGATGTTTGTGTCGGCCACTTGGGTCGCTTAGCTTAGCCATCCAGCGACCTTGGTGCACCTCTTTTTTTCTTTGCGTCATGTGCTGTTTGGGGACTATTTTTTCAATCTGCCGTCCTGTCTGACACTGCAGTGCCACTCCTAGATGGGCCAGGTGTTTGTGTCGGCCACTTGGGTCGCTTAGCTTAGCCATCCAGCGACCTTGGTGCACCTCTTTTTTTCTTTGCATCATGTGCTGTTTGGGGACTATTTTTTAAATCGCCCATCCTGTCTGACACTGCAGTGCCACTCCTAGATGGGCCAGGTGTTTGTGTCGGCCACTTGGGTCGCTTAGCTTAGTCATCCAGCGACCTCGTTGCAAATTTTAGGACTAAAAATAATATTGTGAGGTGTAAGGTGTTCAGAACAGACTGGAAATGGGTGGAAATTATGGTTATTGAGGTTAATAATACTATGGGATCAAAATGACCCCCAAAGTCTATGATTTAAGCTGTTTTTGAGGGTTTTTTGTAAAAAAAAAAAAACGAATCCAAAACACACCCGAATCCGACAAAAAATTTTCAGGGAGGTTTTGCCAAAACGCGTCCGAATCCAAAACACGGCTGCGGAACCGAATCCAAAACCAAAACCCGAAAAATTTAAGGTGCACATCACTACCTCTTATACACATATATCCCAGCCACCTACCTATTATACACATATACCCCAGCCACCTACCTCTTATACACATATACCCCTGCCACATCCCTCTCACACACATATATAGCCCGGCCACCTCTCTCTCACACACATATACCCCAGCCACCTCCTTCTCATACACATATACCCTGTCATGCCGCCGCCGCGGCCGCCGTACTTGCCTCTCCGGGGGCGCTGGATCTCCGGGCGGCCGTCCTCACTGGCGGTCTCCGGCACCTGGCGCTCCGTCCGGCGCTCGTAGTGTGGACGTCGCGGGTGCTCCCGGCGTTCACTGGGGGATAGTTGACGTCATCAAGCGCTTCCCCAATCAGACGCTGGCGGGAAGTTCAATATCAGACGCCGGGCAGAGCTCCGGCGCCTGAGTATCATCTTTACTGCGTTTGTAGTTGTGATCACCAGAGCTCCCGTATCCCTGTGGCCTTCAGCGCTTCCAGACGAACCTCCGTGCCTCCAAGCACCTCTGTGCCTCCGAGCACCTCCATGCCTCCAAGTACCTCTGTGCCTCCGAGCACTTCAGCGCTTCCAGACGAACCTCCGTGCCTCCAAGCACCTCTGTGCCTCCGAGCACCTCCGTGCCTCCGAGCACCTCTGTGCCTCCAAGCACCTCTGTGCCTCCGAGCACCTCCGTGCCTCCAAGTACCTCTGTGCCTCCAAGCACCTCTGTGCCTCCGAGCACCTCCGTGCCTCCAAGTACCTCTGTGCCTCCGAGCACTTCAGCGCGTCCAGACGAACCTCCGTGCCTCCAAGCACCTCTGTGCCTCCGAGCACCTCCGTGCCTCCAAGTACCTCTGTGCCTCCAAGCACCTCTGTGCCTCCAAGCACCTCCGTGCCTCCAAGTACCTCTGTGCCTCCGAGCACCTCCGTGCCTACAAGCACCTCAGTACCTCCAAGCACTTCTGCGTCTCCAAGCACTTCTGCACCTACAAGCACATCAGTGCCTCCAAGCACCTCAGTACCTCCAAGCACTTCTGCATCTACAAGCACCTCAGTGCCTCCAAGCACCTCAGTGTCTACAAGCACCTCAGTGCCTCCAAGCACCTCAGTGTCTCCAAGCACCTCAGAGTCTCCAAGCACCCAGTGCTCACAAGCGTAGTTGGTGTCCCCAGCATCCAGTACTTTCTCATTTATTCCTCAGCACCTTTTCAAGTTCTGTCTTTCAGGAGACCTCCAGCATCCACACGTACCTCCTGTCTGCCGACCAGATCCTGCATGAGGAAAACCTATATTCGGCCATCTCTGCTGCGGTCCAGCTGCGGTTCCTCTTCCCGGTCACCGGAAGAAACCCCGAGTCCATAACACTCCCAAACCCGGTCAGTGATATACCCCATCCACCTCTCTCTCACACACATATACCCCAGCCACCTCCTTCTCACACACATATACCCCATCCACCTCCCTCTCACACACATATTCCCAGCTTTGCCCCAGCCACCTCCCTCTCATACACATATACCCCAACCACCTCCCTCTCACACACATATACCCAAGCCACCTCCCTCTCACACACATATATCCGGCTCTACCCCAGCCACCTCCCTCTCACACACATATACCCAGGCCACCTCCCTCTCACACACATATACCCAGCTCTGCCCCAGCCACCTCCCTCTCACACACACATACCCAGCTCTGCCCCACCCACATCCCTCTCACATACATATACCCCAGCCACCTCTCTCTCACACACATATACCCCAACCCTGCCCCAGCCATCTCCCTCTCACACACATATACCCAAGCCACCTCCCTCTCACACACATATATCCGGCTCTACCCCAGCCACCTCCCTCTCACACACATATACCCAGGCCACCTCACTCTCACACACATATACCCAGCTCTGCCCCAGCCACCTCCCTCTCACACACATATACCCAGCTCTGCCCCACCCACATCCCTCTCACATACATATACCCCAGCCACCTCTCTCTCACACACATATACCCCAACCCTGCCCCAGCCATCTCCCTCTCACACACATATACCCAAGCCACCTCCCTCTCACACACATATACCCAGCCCTGCCACAGCCACCTCACTCTCACACACATATACCTCAGCCACCTCCCTCTCACACATATACCCAGCTCAGCCCCAGCCACCTCCCTCTCATACACATATACCCAGCTCTGCCCCAGCAACATCCCTCTCACACACTTTTACCCCAGCCACCTCTCTCTTACACACATATTCCCCAGCACTACCCCAGCCACCTCCCTCTCACACACATATACCCCAGCCACCTCACTCTCACACACATATACCCAGCCCTGCCCCAGCCACCTCCCTCTCACATAGATATACCCCAGCCACCTACATTTCACATACATATACCCAGCCCTGGCCCAACCACCTCCCTCTCACACACATATACCCCATCCACCTCCCTCTCACACACATATATCGCAGACACCTCCCTCTCACGCACATATACCCAGCTCTTCCCCAGCCAACTCGCTCTCACACACATATACCCAGCCCTGCCACAGCCACCCCCCTCTTACATAGATATACCCCAGCCACCTACATTTCACATACATATACCCAGCCCTGGCCCAGCCACCTCCATCTCACACACATATACCCAGCTCTGCCCCAGCCACCTACCTCTCACACACATATACCCCATCCACCTCCCTCTCACACACATATACCCAGCCCTGCCCCAGCCACCTCCCTCTCACACACATATACCCAGCCTTACCCCAGCCACATTCTTTTCACACACATATACCCAGCTCTGCCCCAGCCACCTCCCTCTCACACACATATACCCCAGCCACCTCCCTCTCACACAGATATACCCAGCCCTGCTGCAGACACCTCCCTCTCGCACATAGACCCTGTCCCACCCACCTCCCTCTCACACACATATACCCCAGCCCTGCCCCAGCCACATCCCTCTCTCACACATATACCCCAGCCACCTCCCTCTTACACACATATACCCCAGTGACCTCCCTTTCACACATATACCCCAGCCCTGCCCCAGCCACCTCCCTCTCACACACATATACCCCAGCCATCTACCTCTCACACACATATACTCAGCCCTGTTACAGACACCTCCCTCTCACACACATATACCCCAGCCCTGCCCGAGCCACATCCCTTTCACACATATATACCCAGCCCTGCCCCAGCCACATCCCTCTCACATATACCCAAACCTGCCTCATCCACCTCCCTCTCAAACACATATACCCCAGCCCTGCTCGAGCCACATCCCTCTCACACACTTATACCCAGTCCTGCCCCAGCCACATCCCTCTCACAAACATATACCCAGACCAGCCCCAGCCACCTCCCTTTCACACATTTATATACACCAGCCCTGCCCCATCCACCTCCCTCTCACACACATATACCCCAGCCCTGCCCCAGCCACTTCCCTCTCACACACATATACCCCAGCCACCTCCCTGTCACACACACACATATATACTACATCCACCTGCTTCTTACACACATATGCTACATTCATTTCACTCTCACACACATATACCCCAACCACCTCCCTGTCACACACATATATACTACATCCACCTCCCTCTCACACACATATACCCCAGCCACCTACCTCTTACACACATATACCCCAACCACCTTTCTCTCACATACACACATATACCCCAGCCACCTACCTCTCACACACATATACCCCTACCACCTTTCTCTCACACACACATATACCCCACCACCTACCTTTCACATACCTATACCCCAACCAGCTCCTTCTCACACACATATACCCAGCCCTGCCCCAGCCACCTCCCTCTTACACACATATACCCCAGTCTTGTCCCAGCCACATCCCTCTCACACACATATACCCCAGCACTGCCCCAGCCACATCCCTCTCACACACACACATATACCCCAGCACTGCCCCGGCCATCTCCCTCTCACCCACATATACCCCAGCCACCTACAGTACCTCTCACACACATATACCCAGCCTGCCTCTGCCACCTTCCTCTCACACATATATAAACCCTGCCCCAGCCATCTCCCTCTCACACACACATACCCCAGCCCTGCCCCAGCCATCTCCCTCTCACACACACACATACCCCAGCCATGCTCCAGCCACCTCCCTCTCACACATATATAGACCCTGCCCCATCCACAACCCTCTCACACACATATATCCCAGCCATCTCCCTCTCACAGATATAGATGATATACCTTAGCCCTGCCACATCACTGTCAGCCGGAGTTTCCCAGTGTGCTTGTTGGCCTGCCTCAATCCTGCAAACATAATGTTGCCTTATCTCTGACACCTGTTAATTATGATGCTTCCTTGTGTTCCTATGTATTTGTTACACCATATTGTTGGTTGTGCCTATAGGCGCATTACCGCACATGCAAAGACAAAACAGCAAATGTGAAAAGTACAGGGATGTGGAGAGAAAACTGAACTGTGATAGTGAGAAGCTACTATCCATGCTTTCTTACCGCTTCCTATGTAGGTTTATTTTATACAGTGGCATTCTTTGTTTGTTATTTGATTTGTTCCTGGACTAGTAACCAGCATTGCCAGGTGAGGTTTGCCCATGTGCAGTAATAGTTTCTCGATCCTGCTTCCACTGAAAATGCGTTTTTCTCTCAAAAATCCCGGGAAACTCCCCCCCCCACCTTTCATATCTGCAAGGCTGAGCCAGTCAGCTTCTTTTCGACAACCTTGCACTGCTTTGTATACATTAAAACCTCCTAGACTGTTAGGAATGTTACAAAGTAAGGCGCAGTGTATGTGGGACATGCAGCTATACTCATAGGCAAATGCAGGGGGGGGGGGGTTCCGGTTGCACAGAAACCCCCATTCTCTTGGCCAGTGACAGCAATAGCAATGATATATGATACGATTGCCAGAGCTGTCAACACATCATTCAGTTTAAGGGACAGAGCAGAGCTGCTGCACATACCCAGTGGCAGCAGCTTCTTTTACCAAGTTTGCTGTGTGTGTGGATCTGAGCTCTCAATCAGTGCACTGGAGCAGAGAGTAGCTACCAGGAAGAAGAGACAGGAGCCATATAATGTGGTGGGAGAATGTGTGCTTAGAAAGTGCAGTACTGGTTCTATTATGTTTGTGTACTTTTTTATTATGGGATGTTTAACCCTTTCCTGACCACTTTATTATATTATTAAAACGTTTGACACAGCCTATACTAGAGACCATTTATAGAATTAAATATTAAAACTGTGTTCCATACATTATCCAGTGTATAAAAAGACCATGTGTACATTAATGTCCAGGGTTGTTATTAGGTTCTTTTACTGCTCCCCCAGACTCCCGCACTTGCTCTAATATTCCACAGAGTGGGAGATTGCTGACTTCATTTGGAAACCCCCCTGTAGATATCCTGCGTTTGCCACTGTATACTGTACACACTTACCATGCCTGCAGCTATACCGTACACACTTACAGTACCATGCAGCTATACTGTACACACTTACTATGCATGCAGCTATACTGTACACACTTACCATGCCTGCAGCTATACCGTACACACTTACCATGCAGCTATACTGTACACACTTACTATGCATGCAGCTATACTGTACACACTTACTATGCATGCAGCTATACCGTACACACTTACCATGCAGCTATACTGTACACACTTACTATGCATGCAGCTATACTGTACACACTTACCATGCAGCTATACTGTACATACTTACTATGCATGCAGCCATACTGTACACACTTACCATGCATGCAGCCATACTGTACACACTTACCATGCATGCAGCCATACTGTACACACTTACTATGCAGCTATACTGTACACACTTACTATACATGCAGCTATACTGTACACACTTACTATGCATGCAGCTATACCGTACACACTTACCATGCAGCTATACTGTACACACTTACTATGCATGCAGCTATACTGTACACACTTACCATGCAGCTATACTGTACATACTTACTATGCATGCAGCAATACTGTACACACTTACTATGCATGCAGCTACACTGTACACATTTACCATGCATGCAGCTACACTGTACACACTTACCATGCATGCAGCTATACTGTACACACTTACTATGCATGCAGCTATACTGTACACACTTACCATGCCTGTAGCTATACTGTACACACTTACCATGCAGGCAGCTATACTGTATACACTTACCATGCATGCAGCTATACTGTACACATTTACCATGCATGCAGCTATACTGTACACACTTACCATGCATGCAGCTATACTGTACACACTTACCATGCCTGCAGCTATACTGTACACACCTACAATGCATGCATCTATACTGTACACACTTACCATGCAGGCAGCTATACTGTATACACTTACCATGCATGCAGCTATGCTGTACACACTATGCATGCAGCTATACTGTACACACTTACCATGCCTGTAGCTATACTGTACACACTTACCATGCATGCAGCTATACTGTATGCTCTTACCATGCATGCAGCTATACTGTATACACTTACCATGCCTGTAGCTATATTGTACACACTTACAATGCAGGCAGCTATACTGTATACACTTATCATGCATGCAGCTATACTGTATACACTTACCATGCCTGTAGCTATACTGTACACACTTACCATGCATGCAGCTATACTGTATACACTTACCATGCCTGTAGCTATACTGTACACACTTACCATGCAGGCAGCTATACTGTACACACTTACCATGCATGCAGCTATACTGCACACACTTATCATGCATGCAGCTATACTGTATACACTTACCATACCTGTAGCTATAGTGTGCACACTTATCATGCATGCAGCTATACTGTACAGACTTACCATGCATGCAGCTATTCTGTACACACTTACCATGCATGCAGCCATACTGTACACACTTACCATGCATGCAGCTATACTGTACACACTTACCATGCATGCAGCTATACTGTACACACTTATCAAGCATGCAGCTATACTGTACAGACTTACCATGCATGCAGCTATTCTGTACACACTTATCATGCATGCAGCTATACTGTACACTTGCCATGCATGCAGCTATACTGTATACACTTACCATGCCTGTAGTTATAGTGTGCACAGTTGCCATGCCTGTAGCTATACTGTACACACTTACCATGCATGCAGCTATACTGTATAAACTTACCATGCCTGTAGCTATACTGTACACACTTATCATGCATGCAGCTATACTGTATACACTTACCATGCATGCAGCTATACTGTATACACTTACCATGCCTGAAGCTATACTGTACACATTTATCATGCATGCAGCTATACTGTACATACTTACCATGCATGCAGCTCTTCTGTACACACTTATCATGCATGCAGCTATACTGTACACACCTACCATGCATGCAGCTATACTGTACACACTTACCATGCAGGCAACTACACTGTACACACTTACCATACATGCAGCTATACTGTATACTCTTACCATGCCTGTAGCTATACTGTACACACTTACCATGCATGCAGCTATACTGTACACACCTACCATGCATGCAGCTATACTGTACACACTTATCATGCGTGCAGCTATACTGTACACACTTACCATGCATGCAGCTATTCTGTACACACTTATCATGCATGCAGCTATACTGTACACTTACCATGCATGCAGCTATACTGTATACACTTACCATGCCTGTAGCTATAGTGTGCACAGTTACCATGCCTGTAGCTATACTGTACACACTTACTATGCCTGTAGCTATACTGTACACACTTACCATGCATGCAGCTATACTGTATAAACTTACCATGCCTGTAGCTATACTGTACACAGTTACCACGCATGCAGCTATACTGTACACACTTACCATACATGCAGCTATACTGTATACACTTATCATGCCTGTAGCTATACTGTACACACTTACCATGCAGGCAGCTATACTGTATACACTTACCATGCCTGGAGCTATACTGTACACACTTATCATGCATGCAGCTATACTGTACACACTTACCATGCATGCAGCTATTCTGTACACACTTACCATGCATGCAGCTATACTGTACACACTTACCATGCATGCTGCTATACTGTACACACTTACCATGCATGCAGCTATACTGTATACACTTACCATGCATACAGCTATACTGTACACACTTACCATGCCTGTAGCTATATTGTACACACTTACAATGCAGGCAGCTATACTGTATACACTTATCATGCATGCAGCTATACTGTATACACTTACCATGCCTGTAGCTATACTGTACACACTTACCATGCATACAGCTATACTGTACACACTTACCATGCCTGTAGCTATATTGTACACACTTACAATGCAGGCAGCTATACTGTATACACTTATCATGCATGCAGCTATACTGTATACACTTACCATGCCTGGAGCTATACTGTACACACTTACCATGCATGCAGCTATACTGTGAGGGCCGGTTCCGGGGCTTCTGGCGCCCCGGGCGGCATCAGGGGGCGTGGCTTCGTACAGGGGGCGTGGTCATATACGCCCCCTGTACAGACTGAAATGGTGTGCGGTGCGCGGTGATGTCATCGCGCACCGCACAGCAAAGGTCCTCTCCACGAAGGGAAACTAGACGCATAGTGTCTAGTACCCTTCGTGGAGATGACCTTTGCTGTGCGGTGCGCGATGACGTCATCGCGCACCGCACAGTAAAGAGCCTCTCCACGAAGGGAAACTAGACGCGTACGCGTCTAGTTTCCCTTCCCAGCGGCAGCGGGGGGGCAGCGGGCAGCACACAGCAGCAGCGGATCTTGCCCTGGTTCGGCACCCTCCGGATGGCGCCCTGCGCCCTCCGGAAGGCGGCGCCCCCGGCAAAAGTCCTGCTTGCCCGTGGCAAGATCCGCTACTGTATACTGTACACACTTACCATGCATGCAGCTATACTGTATACACTTACCATGCATACAGCTATACTGTACACACTTATACATGCAGCTGTACTGTACACACTTACCATGCATGCAGCTATACTGTATACACTTATCATGCATGCAGCTATACTGTACACTTGCCATGCATGCAGCTATACTGTACACACCATGCATGCAGCTATACTATACACACTTACCATGCCTGCAGCTATACTGTACATACTTACCATGCATGCAGCTATACTGTACACACTTACCATGCATGCAACTATACTGTACACACTTATCATGCATGCAGCTATACTGTACACACCTACCATGCATGCAGCTATACTGTATACACTTACCATGCATGCAGCTATACTGTATACACTTACCATGCCTGTAGCTATACTGTACACACTTACCATGCAGGCAGCTATACTGTATACACTTACCATGCCTGTAGCTATACTGTACACACTTACCATGCCTGTAGCTATACTGTACACACTTACCATGCATGCAGCTATACTGTATACACTTACCATGCCTGTAGCTATACTCTACACACTTACCATGCATGTAGCTATACTGTACACACTTACCATGCATGCAGCTATACTGTACACACTTACCATGCATGCAGCTATACTGTACACACTTACCATGCCTGTAGCTATACTGTACACACTTACCATGCCTGTAGCTATACTGTACACATTTATCATGCATGCAGCTATACTGTATACACCTACCATGCATGCAGCTTTACGGTACACACCTACCATGCATGTAGCTATACTCTACACACTTACCATGCATGCAGCTATACTGTACACACTTACCATGCATGCAGCTATACTGTACACACTTACCATGCCTGTAGCTATACTGTACACATTTATCATGCATGCAGCTATACTGTATACACCTACCATGCATGCAGCTTTACGGTACACACCTACCATGCATGTAGCTATACTCTACACACTTACCATGCCGGCAGCTATACTGTACACACTTACCATGCCTGCAGCTATACTGTACACACTTACCATGCCTGTAGCTATACTGTACACATTTATCATGCATGCAGCTATACTGTATACACCTACCATGCATGCAGCTTTACGGTACACACCTACCATGCATGTAGCTATACTCTACACACTTACCATGCATGCAGCTATACTGTACACACTTACCATGCATGCAGCTATACTGTACACACTTACCATGCCTGTAGCTATACTGTACACATTTATCATGCATGCAGCTATACTGTATACACCTACCATGCATGCAGCTTTACGGTACACACCTACCATGCATGTAGCTATACTCTACACACTTAGCATGCCGGCAGCTATACTCTACACACTTACCATGCCGGCAGCTATACTCTACACACTTACCATGCCGGCAGCTATACTGTACACACTTACCATGCCTGCAGCTACATTGTACACACTTACCATACATGCAGCTATACTCTACACATCTACCATGTATGTAGCTATACTCTGCAGACTTATCATGCATGCAGCTATACTGTACACACTTACCATGCATGGAAATAGTCCCATTTCGAACCGCTAGAAA
This sequence comes from Pseudophryne corroboree, assembly GCF_028390025.1. Classification (NCBI taxonomy): domain Eukaryota; kingdom Metazoa; phylum Chordata; class Amphibia; order Anura; family Myobatrachidae; genus Pseudophryne; species Pseudophryne corroboree. Next base: position 72,934,513 of record NC_086447.1, read on the forward strand.
CTTGACACCATAGGGATATAGCGGAGTAGAGTAAGAGCTCCCATAGAGTGTGATGTTGGCTTTCCCTATATAAGGATGAGTGGATGTGCCCGCCTGCAGCTCTCCACCGTCTGAGATTAATATATAGTGAGCGCGGAGGTGGACGGATCCTGGTCCTGTCAGCACAAGCTTGCCACCTGAAAGCAGAAGAACAAATGCAGACTGAATATGTATCACCCCTGCCATATGGCTCGTTCTTCATGATACCACCACATGAGAACTGCTAAAGCTAAAATGTAACTCTCCCTCCTACTATTTCATCCCTCCCATTTATTAACCAATATTTGCAGCTATTTCCCCCAAAACACCCATATTCGGGGGTTATCCACAAACATTAAGTATCACCCGAATGTATGAAGGAGGGACCGCAGCAGATACCTTCGATACCAGCTGCGATCCCTCCATTCCCACTGGCAGCCGCATCCCCCATAGGTTACCATAGGGGGTGCGAAGCTGCCACATTTACCAATATGTGGAATGTGAAGCGTTCCGGAGATTGGCCCCCACAGCTACCACCATCTGAAGACATCGCCAGCCCATTGTAGCCTATGTGCTACAGATCCTAGATATAGTTCCGGCAGGGTACCCCAGGAACCTTCTGCTGGAAATTGCCACTTTGCATTGCAGTGAAGCCCCGGTACCACACTCGGAACACTGCAGGGACAAGCTCCGAACATGCCTGTGCTGGGTGATACATTCACCCGATGTGACTGCATTCTGCAATGCGATCCTGGGTGCTAATATTGCGCCCAGATTGCATTGCAAATGCGATCAATGATGATAAATGGGCCACTTAGGCTCGCTAGCTACAGTAAGCCAACAGGTATGCGCTTGTAACTATGCCTATGTATGTAATTATGTATCTGTCATTTTGTTACTTTGTTTACTCTGTTTCATATGTTCGCTCTTAAAACCACCTAGCAACTGCTATGTCATAAACAACCAATCACAAAAAATAAGAATTTACTTACCGATAATTCTATTTCTCGTAGTCCGTAGTGGATGCTGGGGACTCCGTAAGGACCATGGGGAATAGCGGCTCCGCAGGAGACTGGGCACAAAAGTAAAGCTTTAGAACTACCTGGTGTGCACTGGCTCCTCCTCCTATGACCCTCCTCCAAGCCTCAGTTAGGATACTGTGCCCGGACGAGCGTACACAATAAGGAAGGATTTTGAATCCCGGGTAAGACTCATACCAGCCACACCAATCACACCGTATAACTCGTGATCTAAACCCAGTTAACAGCATGATAACAGAGGAGCCTCTAGAAAAGATGGCTCACTACAGCAATAAGTAACCCGATTTTTTGGTAACAATAACTATGTACCAGTATTGCAGACAATCCGCACTTGGGATGGGCGCCCAGCATCCACTACGGACTACGAGAAATAGAATTATCGGTAAGTAAATTCTTATTTTCTCTAACGTCCTAAGTGGATGCTGGGGACTCCGTAAGGACCATGGGGATTATACCAAAGCTCCCAAACGGGCGGGAGAGTGCGGATGACTCTGCAGCACCAAATGAGAGAACTCCAGGTCCTCCTCAGCCAGGGTATCAATTTTGTAGAATTTTACAAACGTATTTGCTCCTGACCAAGTAGCTGCTCGGCAAAGTTGTAAAGCCGAGACCCCTCGGGCAGCCGCCCAAGATGAGCCCACCTTCCTTGTGGAGTGGGCATTTACAGATTTTTGGCTGTGGCAGGCCTGCCACAGAATGTGCAAGCTGAATTGTACTACAAATCCAACGAGCAATAGTCTGCTTAGAAGCAGGAGCACCCAGCTTGTTGGGTGCATACAGGATAAACAGCGAGTCAGATTTTCTGACTCCAGCCGTCCTGGAAACATATATTTTCAGGGCCCTGACAACGTCTAGCAACTTGGAGTCCTCCAAGTCCCTAGTAGCCGCAGGCACCACAATAGGTTGGTTCAGGTGAAACGCTGAAACCACCTTAGGGAGAAACTGAGGACGAGTCCTCAATTCCGCCCTGTCCGAATGGAAAATCAGATAAGGGCTTTTACAGGATAAAGCCGCCAATTCTGACACGCGCCTGGCCCAGGCCAGGGCCAACAGCATGACCACTTTCCATGTGAGATATTTTAACTCCACAGATTTAAGTGGTTCAAACCAATGTGACTTTTGGAACCCAAAAACTACATTGAGATCCCAAAGTGCCACTGGAGGCACAAAAGGAGGCTATATATGCAGTACCCCTTTTACAAACGTCTGAACTTCAGGGACTGAAGCTAGTTCTTTTTGGAAGAAAATTGACAGGGCCGAAATTTGAACCTTAATGGACCCCAATTTCAGGCCCATAGACACTCCTGTTTGCAGGAAATGTAAGAATCGACCCAGTTGAATTTCCTCCGTCGGGCCTTACTGGCCTCGCACCACGCAACATATTTTCGCCAAATGCGGTGATAATGTTTTGCGGTTACATCCTTCCTGGCTTTGATCAGGATAGGGATGACTTCATCCGGAATGCCTTTTTTCCTTCAGGATCCGGCGTTCAACCGCCATGCCGTCAAACGCAGCCGCGGTAAGTCTTGGAACAGACAGGGTCCTTGCTGGAGCAGGTCCCTTCTTAGAGGTAGAGGCCACGGATCCTCCGTGAGCATCTCTTGAAGTTCCGGTTACCAAGTCCTTCTTGGCCAATCCGGAGCCACGAATATAGTGCTTACTCCTCTCCATCTTATCAATCTCAGTACCTTGGGTATGAGAGGCAGAGGAGGGAACACATACACTGACTGGTACACCCACGGTGTTACCAGAGCGTCTACAGCTATTGCCTGAGGGTCCCTTGACCTGGCGCAATACCTGTCGAGTTTTTCCCAACGGTTTATAATCATGTGGAAGACTTCTGGGTGAAGTCTCCACTCTCCCGGGTGGAGGTCGTGTCTGCTGAGGAAGTCTGCTTCCCAGTTGTCCACTCCCGGAATGAATACTGCTGACAGTGCTATCACATGATTTTCCGCCCAGCGAAGAATCCTTGCAGCTTCTGCCATTGCCCTCCTGCTTCTTGTGCCACCCTGTCTGTTTACGTGGGTGACTGCCGTGATGTTGTCCGACTGGATCAACACCGGCTGACCTTGAAGCAGAGGTCTTGCTAAGCTTAGAGCATTGTTAATGGCCCTTAGCTTCAGGATATTTATGTGAAGTGATGTCTCCAGGCTTGACCATAAGCCCTGGAAATTACTTCCCTGTGTGACTGCTCCCCAGCCTCGCAGGCTGGCATCCGTGGTCACCAGGACCCAGTCCTGAATGCCGAATCTGCGGCCCTCTAGAAGATGAGCACTCTGCAACCACCACAGGAGGGACACCCTTGTCCTTGGTGACAGGGTTATCCGCTGATGCATCTGAAGATGCGACCCGGACCATTTGTCCAGCAGGTCCCACTGGAAAGTTCTTGCGTGGAATCTGCCGAATGGGATTGCTTCGTAGGAAGCCACCATTTTACCCAGAACCCTTGTGCATTGATGCACTGAGAGTTGGCTCGGTTTTAGGAGGTTCCTGACTAGCTCGGATAACTCCCTGGCTTTCTCCTCCGGGAGAAACACCTTTTTCTGGACTGTGTCCAGGATCATCCCTAGGAACAGAAGACGAGTCGTCGGAACCAGCTGCGATTTTGGAATATTGAGAATCCAATCGTGCTGCCGCAACACTACCTGAGATAGTGCTACACCGACCTCCAACTGTTCCCTGGATCTTACCCTTATCAGGGAATCGTCCAAGTAAGGGATAACTAAAATTCCCTTCCTTCGAAGGAATATCATCATTTCGGCCATTACCTTGGTAAAGACCCGGGGTGCCATGGACCATCCATACGGCAGCGTCTGAACTGATAGTGACAGTTCTGTACCATGGGGGTAATTCCAAGTTGATCGCAGCAGGATTTTTGATAGCAATTGGGCAAAACCATGCGCACTGCAGGGGAGGCAGATATAACATTTGCAGAAAGAGTTAGATATGGGTGGGTTATATTGTTTCTGTGCAGGGTAAATACTGGCTGCTTTATTTTTACACTGCAAATTAGATTGCAGATTGAACACACCACACCCAAATCTAACTCTCTCTGCACATGTTATATCTGCCCCCCCTGCAGTGCACATGGTTTTGCCCAATTGCTATCAAAAATCCTGCTGCGATCAACTTGGAATTACCCCCCATAAACCTGAGGTACCCTTGGTGAGAAGGGTAAATTGGGACATGAAGGTAAGCATCCTTGATGTCCCGAGACATCATGTAGTCCCCTTCTTCCAGGTTCGCAATCACTGCTCTGAGTGACTCAATCTTGAATTTGAACCTCTGTATGTAAGTGTTCAAAGATTTTAGATTTAGAATCGGTCTCACCGAGCCGTCCGGCTTCGGTACCACAACAGTGTGGAATAATACCCCGTTCCCTGTTGCAGGAGGGGTACCTTGATTATCACCTGCTGGGAATACAGCTTGTGAATGGCTTCCAAAACTGTCTCCCTGTCAGAAGGAGACATCGGTAAAGCCGACTTTAGGAAACGGCGAGGGGGAGACGTCTCGAATTCCAATTTGTACCCCTGAGATATCACCTGAAGGATCCAGGGGTCTACTTGCGAGTGAGCCCACTGCGCGCTGAAATTCATTGAGACGGGCCCCCCACCGTGCCTGATTCTGCTTGTAAAGCCCCAGCGTCATACTGAGGGCTTGGCAGAGGCGGGAGAGGGTTTCTGTTCCTGGGAACTGGCTGATTTCTGCAGCCTTTTTCCTCTCCCTCTGTCACGGGGCAGAAATGAGGAACCTTTTGCCCGCTTGTCCACGAAAAGACTGCGCCTGATAATACGGCGTCTTCTCATGTTGAGAGGCGACCTGGGGTACAAACGTGGATTTCCCAGCTGTTGCCGTGGCCACCAGGTCTGAAAGACCGACCCCAAATAACTCCTCCCCTTAATAAGGCAATACTTCCAAATGCCGTTTGGAATCCGCATCACCTGACCACTGTCGTGTCCATAACCCTCTACTGGTAGAAATGGACAACGCACTTAGACTTGATGCCAGTCGGCAAATATTCCGCTGTGCATCACGCATATATAGAAATGCATCTTTCAAATGCTCTATAGGCAATAATATACTGTCCCTATCTAGGGTATCAATATTTTCAGTCAGGGAATCCGACCACGCCAACCCAGCACTGCACATCCAGGCTGAGGCGATTGCTGGTCGCAGTATAACACCAGTATGTGTGTAAATACATTTTAGGATACCCTCCTGCTTTCTATCAGCAGGATCCTTAAGGGCGGCCATCTCAGGAGAGGGTAGAGCCCTTGTTCTTACAAGCGTGTGAGCGCTTTATTCACCCTAGGGGGTGTTTTCCAACGCACCCTAACCTCTGGCGGGAAAGGATATAATGCCAATAACATTTTAGAAAGTATCAGTTGTTATCGGGGGAAACCCACGCATCATCACACACCTCATTTAATTTCTCAGATTCAGGAAAACTACAGGTAGTTTTTCCTCACTGAACATAATACCCCTTTTTGGTGGTACTCATATTATCAGAAATGTGTAAAACATTTTTCATTGCCTCAATCATGTAACGTGTGGCCCTACTGGAAGTCACATTTGTCTCTTCACCGTCGACACTGGAGTCAGTATCCGTGTCGGCGTCTATATCTGCCATCTGAGGTAACGGGCGCTTTAGAGCCCCTGACGGCCTATGAGACGTCTGGACAGGCACAAGCTGAGTAGCCGGCTGTCTCATGTCAACCACTGTCTTTTATACAGAGCTGACACTGTCACGTAATTCCTTCCAACAGTTCATCCACTCAGGTGTCGACCCCCTAGGGGGTGACATCACTATTACAGGCAATCTGCTCCGTCTCCACATCATTTTTCTCCTCATACATGTCGACACAAACGTACCGACACACAGCACACACACAGGGAATGCTCTGATAGAGGACAGGACCCCACTAGCCCTTTGGGGAGACAGAGGGAGAGTTTGCCAGCACACACCAGAGCGCTATATATATACAGGGATAACCTTATATAAGTGTTTTTCCCCTTATAGCTGCTGTATTGTTAATACTGCGCCTAATTAGTGCCCCCCTCTCTTTTTTAACCCTTTCTGTAGTGTAGTGACTGCAGGGGAGAGCCAGGGGAGCTTCCCTCCAACTGAGCTGTGAGGGAAAATGGCGCCAGTGTGCTGAGGAGATAGGCTCCGCCCCTTTTTCACGGACTTTTCTCCTGCTTTTTTATGGATTCTGGCAGGGGTTAAAATTCATCCATATAGCCCTGGGGGCTATATGTGATGTATTTTCGCCAGCCAAGGTGTTTTTATTGCTGCTCAGGGCGCCCCCCCCTAGCGCCCTGCACCCTCAGTGACCGAAGTGTGAAGTGTGCTGAGGAGCAATGGCGCACAGCTGCAGTGCTGTGCGCTACCTTGGTGAAGACAGGACGTCTTCTGCCGCCGATTTTCCGGACCTCTTCTGTCTTCTGGCTCTGTAAGGGGGCCGGCGGCGCGGCTCTGGGACCCATCCATGGCTGGGCCTGTGATCGTCCCTCTGGAGCTAATGTCCAGTAGCCTAAGAAGCCCAATCCACTCTGCACGCAGGTGAGTTCGCTTCTTCTCCCCTTAGTCCCTCGATGCAGTGAGCCTGTTGCCAGCAGGTCTCACTGAAAATAAAAAACCTAAAACTAAACTTTTCACTAAGCAGCTCAGGAGAGCCACCTAGTGTGCACCCTTCTCGTTCGGGCACAAAAATCTAACTGAGGCTTGGAGGAGGGTCATAGGGGGAGGAGCCAGTGCACACCAGGTAGTTCTAAAGCTTTACTTTTGTGCCCAGTCTCCTGCGGAGCCGCTATTCCCCATGGTCCTTACGGAGTCCCCAGCATCCACTTAGGACGTTAGAGAAAATGGGGCTCTTATATGGCCTTGCGCTTATTCAGCCCTCAGCTAATCTAATAACTGGCTAGAGACCGTCCAGTGACATCACAGAAACACTGGCGGGGAGTTCAGACCAACTGACTGTAATCGTAGCTGTTACTTAGTAACAGTGTGTTTGGGTACTCCTCTCATTAACACAAGTCTACAGAGACAGTGATAAGATGGGGAACATTCCAGGAGGCATTTCTCAGAAATGATTTATGAAACCGTATGGCCACCTGATATGTATATACCCCACTCTGAGCAAGCTTGGCCAGGCCACTCATCCACCTCCCTCCCCCACTAACACAACCAATCAATTGTGTCCAGATCCCTATCTGGACCCTTTCTCCGGTCAGTGACTCTCGTGTCTGCACGTCCACGATGACGTGCTATATATCTACATAATCTCCTATATAATAGCCCTGTGATTCTGTGCCTGGGTTTCTAACGCTGGGCGTGGCTAGGAGCTCTCATTGGGTTAGTGGCAGGTCTATCACACCCAGCCCACAGCTGATTGGCCGAGAAACGCCCTCCCACACAGGTTACATCCAATGGGAGGCTCTGCCCTTTGCCTGCTGTGTTTTCACAGAGCAGGATTAGCAATGGGACTGATGGAGCTGCAGCTCCAGCCCCACACCCCAAAATAGTCCCACTGCATCTGCTGCAACATACCCTCCGACAATGTACACATAAACATTGATGCAAATTCGAAAAGGTACAGTACAGCTGCATGGCCACGCCCCTTTTCCTATACTTTCAATGGAAGCTTGGAGAGTCAAAAAACGGTACAGACCATAAAAAAAAGGGACTGTACCTGCCAAAAAGGTGCAGCTGGTGGGTATGCCACTGCATCTGCAGCAAGTCTCTGCGCTGAAGATAGGGGAAAAAACATCCTTTTACTGCAGCGTCCTATGGGGGTCATTCCAAGTTGATCGCTAACTGCATTCGTTCGCTGTGCAGCGATCAGACAAAAACTCGGCACTTCTGCGCATGCGTATGCAGCGCAATGCGCACGTGCGGCTTACTATTACAACGAACAATGTAGTTTTACACAGGGTCTAGCGATGCTTTTCAGTCGCATAGGCAGCCGCAGAGTGATTGACAGGAAGAGGGCGTTTCTGGGTGTCAACTGACCGTTTTCAGGGAGTGTTCGGAAAAACGCAGGCGTGGCTGGCCGAACGCAGGGCGTGTTCATGACGTCAAATTAGGAACTGAATGGTCTGAAGTGATCGCAAGCGCCGAGTAAGTCTGAAGCTGCTCTGAAACTGCACAAATTTTTTTTGTAGCCGCTCTCCAATCCCTTCGTTCCCACTTCTGCTAAGCTAAAATCCACTCCCAGTGGGCGGCGGCATAGCGTTTGCACGGCTCCTAAAAACTGCTAAAGAGCGATCAACTCGGAATGACCACCAAAGTCTTGCTGCCAGTCCACCTGCCCCCTCCGGCATCAACAATCCCCACTCCCTAGCCGCGCCGAAGGTGGAACAAAAGCTGCTGCGGCCACCGGCATAGATGTGTATGAAAGCAGCGCAGCGGAAGACTTTCATAGCCCTCCCTGCGCCGCATACTCTCTGAGCCCCGAAGCCTGCTCTGCGTGTGATGTCACCAGGGCCGTTTCTTGGGCGCCCGCCGTGGTACTAACTGTGGCTCCCTGCTTCCGCCTCCTATTTCTCCCCGAGTAACCCGGGGGGCAGAGTTTCACGGAATGACACGGTTGCGTCGTTACGTCACAACGTAACCCCGTCACTCCGCGAACCCCCCCCCGAGCGGAGTACAGAGGGGGATCCAAGTTAGGAAGAGGGAAAGGCTGGCGCAAGGAGCGACTGGTGAGGCGGGCCAAAGAGCGGTAATCGCCTCTGTAAGTATTCTCTCTCTCTCTCTCTCTCTCTCCCTCAATGTGTAAAATGGGGACACCTGCCGTAATGTGTGAAATGGGGACTCTTGCCTGCCGTAGTGTGGGGATTTAATGTATCAAGGGCATTGCGGTGTGTGGCATAATATGGTGCAGGGGCATCACTGTGTGGGGCTTAATATTGTAGAATTTTTTTTCCCTGTGGTGGTCATGATCTGTTGGCCGAGGCCATGCCCATTTAAATGAGGCCACACCCATTTAGATGAGGCCACACCCCCTTGCCGGGTGCGCGCACAAGTTTTTTTTTTCCATCTAGGTGTGTGTGTGTGTGGGGGGGGCACATTTTTTTATGTCATGGGGGGGCGCATTTTTAAATCTCGCACTGGGAGCCAAATTGGCCAGAAACAGCCCTGGATGTCACAGAAGTGCCTCCCCGCCACAGCCGCACCCAGATGCCTAGAGGCCCTGACTCCGCAACACAGCACCTGGCCTGCTGGCCTGGAAGCCCAGAGATGGTTAATGTAGCGGATAGAGAGGGTGATATCGCGGAGGGTAATGTCTGGACGCTGAATCAATGTAAAAGGTGACAGTGCTGTGCAGTGCAGTGGGTGTGCAGTCAGGGCCGTTGCTAGATTGTTCGGCGCCCCCCTGCAAACTATAAATTTGCACCCTTGCATACTTTACAAATGCACAGCGCACATAATGACCCCTGTAGCAGTGACAATTACACACGTAATGCCCTCTTTACCAGTGCCGCTTACACACGTAACGCCCCCTGTACCAGTGACGCTTACACACGAAACGCCCCCTGTACCAGTGACGCTTACACACATAACGCCCCCTGTACCAGTGACGCTTACACACGTAACAACTACTATACCAGTGACGCTTACACACGTAATGCCCCCTCTCCCAGCACCGTTTACACACATAACGCCCTCTGTACCAGTGCTGCTTACACACGTAACGCCCCTGTACCAGTAACACTTACACACATTATGCAGCAGTCACACATACACACACACATATATACAAACACACACACATACATACTGTACATACATTACACACATACACAGTAACACATATATACAGTATACACAGACACTGTATATATACACACACACTCACTCTCTTTCCAGACACTTATCTAATGAAGTCTGGCTGGCCGAAGCTGTAGCAGATCATCCTCCTGCTGCAGCATGGTCCCGTGTAGCTCCGCCCCTTACTCCCATCTAGCTCCGCCCACTTTGGTTCCCTCCCGGCCACTGAATGTCACACAGGGGAGGGGAGGGGGGAGAGGAGGTTTTGTGCGGCCGGCGCCGAGCGGGAGAGGAGGCTTTGTGCTGTCGGCGCCGAGGGGGAGAAAAGGTTTTGTGCTTCCGGCGCCGCTGCATGTGTGTAGTGTCACTGACACTGCACAGCACTCTCACCTTTTACATTGATTCAGCCAGTCACACAGTTCTGCCAGCCAGTCACTATTGTTAGCACCAGTGTCCCAACGCGCCGCATTACAGGGAAGTAGACGCACTACATAAACTACAGCTCCCAGCAGCTCTTAGCGCCGAAGCATTCCGCCCCTTAGGGCTGCTGGGAGCTGTAGTTTATTGCGTACATCTTCTTCCCTGTAATGCGGCACATTGGGACACCGGCGCGAACAATAGTGACTGGCTGCTGTGCGAGTCTTTGGGAGAGCCGCTGCCAAAAGGAGGACAGCAGCTTAGATGCTGACAGGAGGAGAAGCAGGATAAGCATTACCCGCCTCTCCCCCACTCGCAGTACCTCCCGGCCCCATCCGCGGCACCCCCACACACCCCCTCTAGTGCCAGCGATAGCTCCGGACCCCCTCCCCCACTTGCAGCGATCCCGCACCCGTACCTCCCGCCACACCACCCCATCCACCCCTCCCCCACCCGGGGCAACCCCGCTACTGCTTATCCCCCACCCGCAGCGCCTCCGGACCACCACCCGCGGCACCCACGCACCCTCCCCCACCTGCGGCACCACCGCAACCGCCCCTCCCGTGGCACCCCAGGATCCCATCCGCCTCTTCCCCGCACCCCCTACTCCCCCAACCAAAGTACCTACTAGGTGATTCACCAGGCCCTGCGTGCGCTGTTCACGCCTTTGCAAGGGGCTTCCACCCCTTCACCATTGCACGCCCTTTGTCCGTGCAATATTTAACCACTCACACAATTATGATTGGAGGTAATACTCCATATAATAAAAATATTGCACGCCATAAGGGTGTGCAAGGGTTAAGGGGGCGTAGCCCCTTACGACGGTGTGAAGAGCGCCCGTAGGGCGCGATGAATCACCTAGTCACTGAATAAGTGCTCAGATTCTAAATGAGTGAAAATACCTAGTCCATGGACAGACTGACAGAGGTGTGAACCTGTCATAACACAACATTTGCTTTGGTCAGCATTGTGCCTTATGTGTTTTGCATGAAATGATTCCAATTGTTTTAGGTCTGTGTGTGATTACCATTATTATTTATTATTTCTTTATTAACAGTTTCTTACATAGCGCAGCAAATTCCGTTGCGCTTTACAATTGGAAATAACAATGATATAACAAAACTGGGTGATAACAAACAGTCATAGAGGTAGGAGGGCCCTGCTCGCAAGCTTACAATCTATAGGGAAATAGGCATGGATGCACAAGGATAGATGCTATCTATTGCATAGTTGTCCACCAGATTGCAAAGGTTCTTGGTGGGCTGTGATATGGTCATACAGCAATGATGAACCAGGTTTGAGAGGAAGGATGAGAAGACGTGAGGATATGTGTGGACTGTGCAGAGTGGATGCAATTTGATAGGAAGGTTTGGAGAGAGAATTGACAGCATTGGAAAGGAATGAGTTAAACATCTTGTGAGGGGTGGACCTAGCTGGAAGGAAAGTACAGCCCTTGGAAAAATGGGAGGGTTAGCATATATAGGGAAGGATAGGCCATTTTGTTCTCTCTGGTTGGTGAAATTGCCTTCCCGCCCTCCCTCCCTGTTTGGTAGAGGTTTTTGGCACGGAGTGCATTGGCTTTGAATTGTTGGCTGGTTTTATCGTTGGCTATTTATTGGCGGAAAAGAACGGCAGTTTGTAGTTGTATGGTAAGCTGTAGTGATTTACAGTTTGATTTGGTTTAGGTGCACTCACCTCCATCGACTTATTTGCCGCTCGACCACCCGACCGGGAGGCAGCGGAATGGGCACCCCTCCGGGTGGGAAGTCATTGTGGGGGTGGAGCTAGCACCTATTACCGTTTTTGATAGTTTGTAGTTAAATTAAGATAGTTTTGATTTTAGCAGTCTTTTAAGGTTAGCGTCAGTTTAATAGAGCCGTTCTTTTTTCTGCCACCATATGCCGGCTGATTCGGCATCTTAACCAAAGTTTTTCATTTACAGGTTTGCTATGGTTAGGGTCAAATAAATAGCTAGCAATTTTCTGCCAAATTCAAGTCTCAGTGTCTTTCTGGGTATGAGAGGTAACGAAGGCTTACTTAGAACGAAGGGGTCCACCAAATGTCACTAGGATGTTTAATGAAAGTTATGTGGGCGGTTCTGGAATGTGATATGCTTGCCTGAAGAGGTGAGTTTTCAGGGAACGCTTGAAGGTTTTGAGGCTAGAGGAGAGTCTTATTGTGCGTGGTAGGACATTCCACAGAGTGGGTGCAGTCCGATGAAAGTCCTGCAATCGTGAGTGGGAGCGAGTAATGAGTGTGGATGAGAGACGCAGATCTTGTGAAGAGCGAAGAGGTCGGGTTGGGAGATATTTTGAGATAAGCGAAGTGATGTATGTTGGTGTAGTTTGGTTAATGGCCTTGTGTGTGAGTAAAAGTATTTTATATTGAATACGGTAGAATACAGGTAACCAATGGAGGGACTGACAGAGCGGATCTGCAGACGATGAACGTCTTGCGAGGAAGATTATAAGGTATGGTCGTATTTTGGATATGTTTCTTAGATGTATGTAACATGATTTTGAGACAGATTGAATGTGGTGAACAAAGGACAGATCAGAGTCAAGGATGACACCTAGGCAGTGAGCTTGTGGGGTAGGGTAGATTGTTGAGTTTTCAACAATGACAGAGATATCAGGTTGGTGCTTACTATTGGCCAGTGGAAATATAAATAACTCTGTCTTTGAAATATTATCATCTTATTCCCCCCTAGACCTCTTCCTCGTTTCCCCATCCACTCTACAGAGAATAAATTGACATCATTGTCATCTTAGCTCTATTAATAGACCATAAAGTCTGCGAAACGCGCAATGCAAATTTAGAAATGCGCACAGCACACTCTACATTGCAATGACAGCGATAGCTGCAAACTGCATCAGAAATGCTCGGCCTAAGTCACTTTGCAACTATTAGTTTTACAGATTTTCCCGAGAGAGGAGTGTATGAAGATTAGTGACGTTATGTTGGGAGATGCCTAGCGGCACATTGCACTGAAATGTATTACCAACTAGTTCAGGTCTCTTTAATTGCTTAATCAGTGGTTTCCATACTCGGCCCACAAAGCACCCTAATAGTACAGGTTTTAAGGATATCTTTTGAGCACAGCTATCTTGAGGACTTTATTCAGGTTGGATTGCAGGTTCTGCTAAAAAGCAGAATCTGCAATCCTTGTTCTCGCATGTTGGGGGCCGCCATCGCAGAGCATGTCACCCAGCATGCTTACCAGGCCGCACTAACTTTGGACAACTCCCTGCCTCCGCAGCCCTGCGTCGAAGATAGGCGGCCCGCCAGCATTTTTTAAATTGGAGTGACCTCACGCAGCCATCCCAAAAATACTGTTGACCCCCCTTCTCCCCGCACCACCCCTGCAGTGGCCCGTCACTGCCCGCCTCCTGAACACGTCTATCTGTCAGTCAGGTAGAGGCGTTCACAGCCAATGTGATGCTATGGCATTGGCAGGGCCACACCTGTGCAGGACGGGAACTGTACATGCGGATTGATGTTGCCAGTGGGGATATTGCGGTATGGCTCAGATCCTTCTACGAGATTAAATAAAAAGTTCTGAGACTTATTGTAAAACTGAAAAACTATTGGCATAACCAACCATGGATGTTACAGAGTTCCATTTATCATGGTGGAATGTTTGCTGAACGTGGCCGCTAAGCAGAAGTGCTGCGTACTGTAACAGGAAGCCTTACAGGATCACTTCACAGTGTGTTCATTCTTACAACCCAAACATATGTAAGATACTCTCTAATGATGTATCGAGGAAGACAACAAACTCTGTCGGCGGGAAGTCACAGACGCAGAGGCCAAGGAAAAAATTTCATAGCAAAGGAAATATTTCACGGACCACCAAATCTGAATCACAAGTCGGCTTTTATAAGAGATTTACTAATAACTATCACACATTTATTCAGCGTATAGCAGTTTCAGCCAGTGCTGATCAGAATGGAAGAATATCCAAGATCAATATCACACTCACCTCCCCAGTGTCCGGTGATTGGTGCTCCGGTGCGGGCAGACGGTCATCGGGGCTCCCTGCTGCTCCTGTGACCTACAGTGCAGTAAAGTGATGCTGCAAAGCGGCAGCTCACTTTACAGCACCGGAGGTCACAGTTGCGGGGAGTTCTGGCGACTGGCAGCGCGCACCGGACCACCAATCACAGGATGAAGATGGGGTAGTCATGATGGGGAGGGGGGTGCCGGCGGTGGTGGTAGTGTCGGCAATGTCGGGCATCGGCAATGTCGGGCGGCGGCAAGGAGTATACCCCTATAGTGCTGCGGAGAGGCATCGCAGGGACAGAGCTTACTCGCAAGCTCTGACCCTGCATGGGATTATTGATACATCCACCTGATATCATCAGTAATCGCATTGCGAGTTTCGGTGACTTTATCACCTCACATCCACATCCTCAGATGCGGATGGTGATAAATCGGCCCCTGTGTCTTTTCAAGAAAACAAATAGCACAATACGGAAGGGGCCTCATTCACTCACAGGGGCTGGTTCTAGGTTGGGACCAAAGCAAAAAAACAAACAAACAGGTACTGGACATGTACATCTTGGTAACACTGTGCTGCTCTGCAGGTGGGGGAGATGTAAGACATGCCGGGAGATTCTACTGCATTAATTACGTAGCACACTGGTAAATTTCTCACAAACCATAATCCAGGGATGGACTAGGGCTGTATAAAAACCCTGGGAATGTAGCATGCCAAAAGGGGGCGTGGTCACAGCTCATAGGCGTGGCCTCGCAGCACTTCCCTGTGTATGTCAGTTGGCTGAGCTCTGTGGGTAATAGGACTGACTCTCGTGCATACTGTATATAGATTATTATTATTATAAGGTTCATTACTATGGCTTGCTTACTCTAATCAGGTATGTACAGAGGTTCGGCAAATTCTGCCAACGGTTAGAATGCCGACAGTCATGAAGAGTGAGGCTGTTAGGATTGCATGGGCTTTACACAATTTTGTAGGTTATCTAACAGTTAATAGGCTTGGGGGAGGGTTGGTCTTAATTAGAATAGTGGGAGTGTAGGGAGGAGCTAGCGGACATTTTGTGTGAGACAGGATCTGCATCCTTGTCTCTTTCTCTCAGGAGTTTCCCACCCTCCCTCCCCGAGCCACATTTTCCCCACCAGGTTTTCTTTTTCATTGCCGGTTGGGGTTTGTCAACCAATATCAGTGGCAGGAAAGAACGGCAGTTACAGTGGCTATTGCGCCGCTGTTTGTGGGTGCGCTCTTTGCCCTATACATCGTATACTCTGGCCCTCCTTACCGGGGGTCATTGGGGCTCGGCTGTCTGGCCGGCTCTATTATGGTGTATTGGGGAGAGAGTTGGAAACTCAGCACTTATTGGCGTAGCCAATGAGATAAATAAAGTCATGTCATGGACATGCGTAGCGGCAATAAGTCGTAATGTCACTGTTGATCTGGCCGTTCTTTCTTATTGCCACCATAGTTAGTTTAAATATATCATAATAAATAATGGTTGACAGATTTGAATGGCATTTCAGTGGTCTGTGTCGTTATTTCTCTGTGTCATTATTTCTAGATAAGTTAAGTTAGTTCATATTTATTTGTAAGGTTATTGTGTAATGATGTCAAGCGGTCCGACATCGGCCGATAGAAAGTTTATTATGAAGACATGTTCAGCAGGCCAATACTGATGTAGCGACTCACATCAGACCCCGCACCATTGGACCTTACAGTCTAAATTCCGCACTATTGGACCTTACAGTCTAAATTCCGCACTATTGGACCTTACAGTCTAAATTCCCTGAAGTCTGAAACCAATTAGCCTATCTGTATGTTTGTGTGCTGCGGGATGAAACCAGAGCCCCCTGGAAAAAAAACCCACACAAACATGGAGAAAACATACAAACTCCGTAATAAGGTCCCCAATAAACCTCATAGGACATTTTAGTAAGCATGAACGCGGACAAGACTGAGCAAACATACAATATGCTGTGAGGACGTTATCTGCTCAGTGCTTTAAATCAGCCGCAACCATCACCTCCATTTTAAACGGACAGTAATCCTATATTTTTTTATTTTACCTTCTGTCTTTTTCGAATGGAAATATGTAGGGATAAGTAAGTCTGCTTGCAGAGCTCAGCATTCAGTAGAGGTGCCATTGTTTCCCTTCTCTTGGCCATACACCATTTAAGCTTCCCCAGAGCTCTCCTGTCAATCTTATTGCAATGTTTTTTTTTGGGGGGGGGGTTTTCCCTCTCACAAAACAATTGCTTGGGAGTATGCAGTGTCGGACTGGGGCATGTAGGGGAATGCAGTGGTAGGGGCCCATGTTTAGGGGTGTGGCCATTCCACAGAGGGGGTGTGGCCTGCCACATCATTGGTTTGACTAACCAATAGAGAGTGCAATATCTGGGCCCTTCATAAATATATACAGTAAATTCAGATGCTGCATGCATGATAATGTACCAGGGTAATAACAGATTAATAACAGCAATGCACTGTAGAAAATACACCATAGTCCAGTATAAGGTAACATATGTATAATGTATAATTCTAGTGCACAGTCTGGACCCTGATCCTTAGAGCAGGAGGTGGGCCCCCAGGCAGTAGGGCCCACCGTTGGTTTCCCCTGTACCCCTGTGGGCCAATCCAAGCCTGGGAGTGTGGCCTGGTCCTAGGAATACATGTGATGTAATCGGTATGATGTGACGTCATTGGTGATGTGGACACACGTGGAAGTCGGATGAAATAACAGAGCAGAAGGTGCATAGACAGTGCCCTAACCATATACACTAATCAGTTTTCCCGTGCCAGTCACAATGAGACATAATTCATATTTGAGGTCACAATCTGTCTGAATTGAAATGTAAAACTCTGACTTCTCATCTTGCTGGGAAATACTGTATCTGCGGCAGGGCAATTCTGCCTTGTAGTTATTTAATACCCGGATTAAAAACTGTTTTTACAATAGGCCTATATTTTAAATAACTAAGCCAAGATTAATATAGAAAAAAACCCCAAAGAAAACAAATTTTTCCGAGCCATCTACGTTGCCAAGATTGGGCTTACTCAGATGATAGATTGTATTAAAAGGCGATATTCCTATATAAATTTACAAGCACTCGTTATCAAAACAACGCGGGGAGAAACACAAGACGCATAACCGCTAATTCTCCAAACATACACTCTGCACACTTAACTTAAAATAAACAGACAAGGCTAAGGCATTACAAAACAGGCATATCCTTCCTCCTCCAAAAGACCTGACCCTTTTCTAAAAGCCAAAACCAAAATGTGCCTGCAGCATTCAGCAGTGACCCTTGGATTGTTTGCCACGGCTCTGTGAGAACCTTGCTATGTCCTACAAGCAACCTCGGATAATTTTCTTTAAAAAAAAAAAATCAATCAGCTATTGTTATCGCGGTCTCGCTACAAGAAAATAAACACAGCTCAACGCGTTCGGCAGCAAATTGCCAGCTCCGAGGTCTGTTCTATTATATTGGTTGGTTGTCCTCTGTCATGCTTTCTCCTATCAGTGCAAAGTTAGTGATGAGCGGGAGAAGTCACCAGCGGAAAAATTAGAATTTGTATTTCACTGTTGCTGCGTCTTCGCTTTTTCAAAGTAGAGAGCTGTGATCAGAACTTTGGTCAAATATAAATGGATTTATTGATAGGGAATCAATAAAGAAAAAGCAGTAAATGTTCTGTGAATACAGACGTGGGACCACATATTCTCAAATCGTGCCAAATAACCACGTTTGGTACGCCACGGACTTTGCGACGTAGCCACAACATGCCTCATGCCAGAGACTTTTTTACAAAATATTGTATGCGTCTTATTTGTATGCCTAATGTGACAAAAGTACAATGCATGGTTACCCTAGATACCGGAGCCGGCATTTGATGCAGCCGCTGTGTGCCACGCAGTCGCTAACCTGGGTAAAAGGACAACAGACAGTTGTCTGATACTAGTGACCCATGCCACACCCTGCGCCACTTATCATTGTGCCTAATCTGCGTCTTCCTTTGCACCATATGGCAAATACTCGGTGTATGATGGCACAAACGCTCAGTGTATGATGGCACATCTTTGTCGTGTCCCAAAAAATGTTTTAAAGCAAATGAGTAACTAACAGAAGGGCTTGTGCCCTCCTCATATGCTTCACCAACATAAAGGAAAACCCTTAAGGACTTGGGTTTTTTTTCAATTGAAGGTGAAAGCTGCCGTCTGTCGAAAAGACGGCAATTTTCCACTTTTTTAGGTCAGAAAGGGGTTCCAACCTATTCAATATAACCCCCAAATTATTAGACAAGTCGAGGAATTCAACTTGTTGAAAAGCGCGTGGATCGGCGGAATAGCTGCCGATCCGCGTGCTTGTGTCAAAAACGAGGCCAAAAACGAGAGGTTTTGGCCCCCTTTTCGACCATCTCAATTCGACGTTAAAAAAAGTCGAAGTGAGATGCGGGAACAGAGACGGGGCGAGCCGCGGGAAGACGGGGGAGAGCAGCGCCGGAGGATGTGTCACAGCTGCCGCTCACAGCAGCGTCCACCCGGCTCAAGCAAGCGAGACCTCGCTTGCTGGAGCCAGATGGATGCTGCCGTGAGCGGCGGCTGTGACATCCTCCGGCTACGCTGCTATAGCCACTGCTGTAGCGCTGCGCTCCCCCGTCTGCCCGCGGCTCTCCCCCATCTCTGCTCCCGGAACTAAATTCAACTTTTTTTAAAGTCGAATTGAGATTGCACTGAATAGCCCAGGTCGGATCCATTCCGACAAATGAATGTCGGAATGGATCCAACTTCAATTGAATATACCCCTTTGTGAATATTTGGTTGTGTGTCTTCCAAAAGCGCACAGAATCATCATGCTTGGGTACACAATGATGTGAAAATACACAGGAGATAGTGACATTTCCTCATGTACAAACATTCCTTTAGGGACAATAAAAGTTAAAATACTGTATCTACTGGGTGTAGTAGGGTATGCCAGCGGGCGGGCTCCCGGCGGCCAGCATACCGGCGCCGGAATCCCGACCGCTGGCCTACCGACAGCTGGGCGAACGCAAATGAGCCCCTTGTGGGCTCTCTGCGCTCGCCACGCTATCTATTCTCCCTCCAGGGGGGTCGTGGACCCCCAAGAGGGAGAAAAGGTGTCGGTATACTGTGCGCCGGGATCCCAACAGCCGGAAAACTGAAGATCACCCGTATCTACCATCATTTGTATAGTAAAGATCAAAGTGATTACCTAGTAAACAGCAGGGGTGAAGGCATTTTGTAA
Organism: Pseudophryne corroboree; assembly: GCF_028390025.1. Taxonomy (NCBI): domain Eukaryota; kingdom Metazoa; phylum Chordata; class Amphibia; order Anura; family Myobatrachidae; genus Pseudophryne; species Pseudophryne corroboree. The sequence continues at coordinate 72,954,013 of NC_086447.1, forward strand.
AGCGGTTAGTGCTGACATAGCCAGGCATCTTTGACCAGTGATCATGTGCGAGGGGTGTGCAATAAGTTTTCCGGACGCACAAAAGTATTATATCTACAAAAAAAGTGAACATTAATTTTTTTCAAAGTATTCAGCAGAGGAGTCCATGCAAAGTTGCATGCGCTCAAACCACTTGGTGAAGCATCTGGACCAGTCAGGAGCAGGTACGTCTTCTACATGCTGGATGAAGGTCTCCACTGCAGCTTCCGGTGACTCAAAACAAATCCCGCGAATCTTGCTCTTGTATTGTGGGAACACGAAGAAGTCACTGGTGGCCAGATCTGGACTGTACATAGAATGACCAAGCTCCTGGATGTGTTCATGGGCCAGAAAATCCACCACTTTCCTGGATTTGCGGGCAGGTGGACTGTCATGATGGAGAAGGGTACCACCAGCGCAAATTCTTGGACGGAGCCTGGAAATGGCTTCCAGCACTTGGAGGAGACATTGGTTGGCGTACCAGTCCTCAGTGATGGTACACTGCTGCACAAGTGGTACTGTAGATCTAGGATTCATCGCCACTGATGATCTTCCAGACAAAGTTTGAGCGACCGCCATCAAACTGGACTGGCATGTTGCAGCACCAAGTCACCCGAGTCTCCATCTGCGTCAGCTGATTGGGCACCCAGTGTGCAGAAACCTTGCTCAGCCAAGGTTTTTGTGGAGTATCAAGCGGATGCATCCCGATATCTCCTTCTCTAACTGGGCAACGACTACCCTGGCGTCCAACTCAACTATGGCCTGCATAGCAGTAACACTGTGCTAACAGGTCGGCCACAGCGCTACTCATCTTCCAGGGACCATCTCCGGCACGGAAATTCTGCAAACTGCTCAAACACAGTGGTACAGAGTGGTGCTTTGTCCCCAAAAGCATCTCGCAGTCAATCAAAATTCTCCTGCTGTCACAGACCACTCTTGTAATAGAAGATCATGGTTCTCCAGTGGGGTGGTCTTCAGTATACCGGCGCCGGAATCCCGACAGCCGGCATACCAATACTTTTTCTCCCTCGTGGGGGTCCATGACCCCTCTGGAGGGTGAATAAAATAGCGTGGCGTGCGTAGCGTGCCACCGTGCCCGCAGCTCGCCATGCTGTCGGTATGCCGGCGGTCGGGCTTCTGGCGCCGGTATGCTGGTCGCCGGGAGCCCGGCCGCCGGCATACCATACTACACCCCTCCAGTGGCCTCTGTTGAGCTCCATAATGAGTTTGTGAAGGAAGGGAACATGATGACTTCTTCAGTGTGCAGTGCTACTTATATATGGCTCTGTGCTCTGACATTTCACAAGAACTTTAGTTAGAGATAACATTTCAAAACCAGACACATTGGGGCAGAGCCATCATCAGGGGGTACTGGGGGCACTTCTGTCCTGGGGCATCTTTTAGAGAGGGGAGAGTAATCCCCTGACAATGAGCAGAACCCCTGACAACGAACAGGTACTTGAATAATTATTGTGTGCCCATAATATGCTGACAAGGGCATAATGTGGTGGCATAATATGGTGTTAGTTGTGGATTAGGACGCCGGGACTCCGGACCAGATCCTGGTTGGCTGGTCCGGCTGTCCCCTCAGCTGCCTCCCGTCACCCCTGCGCTAGTTATTTTAATGTTTATGGGGGGGGCGCATTTTTCATGTCTGGGAGGGGGGGGCCACATTTTTTACTGTTCACACTGGGAGCCAAATTGTCTAAAAACGGCCCTGCCAGTTGGTTTGGAAACTCAGCTGCTTCCTGGTGTGTATTCTCATCAGAAGTCACATGCGGGTTACGTTTGTAACTGTAAAGTGCTGCAGAATATGTGTGCGCTATATACAGTAACTAACTGGTAGTAATAATAATAATAATAATAAACTCAGACCATATTACATTGCCCGAGTTGTGGGACAAACTTGCACACTCAAATGTCCGAGATGGTGCGAGTTTGTCCCGCACACTAAAAGGAATAACAGCTTATCCGATCATCTTTAAACCTTCTATCGGGTGAGGAGTGTCATGGGTGCAAATCACTTAACTTTAAACTCTAAAGTTAATAAAGACACCGAGACGTAGATTTAGCAGATGAACTGTTAGCTATTTATTAAATGCAAATTATTATTATTTAAGGATGTATGGTGGCAAAGTACGGACGATGGGGAATCAGCCATTCTGCAATGCCCAACCACAACCAACAACAGGCATTGCAGGCGTAACCCCCCAGAGTGAAGAAACATAAATATAAAACCCCTATAATCCACAAAAGGTAACCACTCACCTTCTACCTTGACTACTTTGGGTGATGATACTACTCCCCATTGGGGTGATACGGCCAACTAACAGTCAACGAAGGAAGTACACCTCAGATAAACAATTGCATCCATACTGGTGACCTGATGTTCTTTCCCACCGCAAAACAGCCAACACCAAAAACCACCAACTTCAACAAAAGGGAAGGGAGGGTGGGAAGCTTGGAAACAAAGAGGCTTTGGCCTGTAACCCAGACCCTTAAATAAATAACTAACAGAACTACGCCCCCCTGCACTGCTATAGGCCACTAAAATAGAGTGATCAGCACCCATGCCAGCCCCATCCCAGAGGTTTAAACAACCTCTTTTCTTATTACAATCATTTGGTTTCTCTATTAGGTAGAACCACCAATCTGATGGTCTTCAAGGACCAGCGTATCCCCAACGCATTTCACCTTAACACACTAATTATTGTTCCTCGCATCATTTGTGTGTCAAGATGAAACGCGTCCTGCTTCTTGGTATTGCACTGTGGGGGCCTGGTCCTTAGTCTATTAGCATCTGTGTGTGCATTACTGAATCAGGCCCCGTGTATCAATATCACAAGTATCATTTGTTTGAGTGGTGATTACTTTTTAGATAAAGTTGTTCTTAAAACATACCTTTTACAGTATACTTCCTTTACCCATCCCCTACCCAAATTCAATCTCTATTGTATAATGTAAATTTACATACAGATTGCAATGAAAGGAATATAAAAAATTCCGCTAGAGACAAAGGTGGTCATTCCGAGTTGATCGCTAGCTGCATTTGTCCGCTGTGCAGCGATGAGGCAAAAAAACGGCACCTCTGCGCATGCGTATGTGGCGAAATGCGCACGCGTGACGTACTATTACAACGCACGATGTAGTTGCACATAGGGTCTCGCGAAGCTTTTCAGTCGCACTGGTGGCCGCAGAGTGATTGACATGAAGTGGGCGTTTCTGGGTGTCAACTGACCGTTTTCAGGGAGTGTTCGGGAAAAACGCAGGCGTGCCAGGAAAAACGCAGGCGTGGCTGGGCGAACGCAGGTCATGTTTGTGACATCAAAACAGGAACTGAACAGTCTGAAGTGATCGCAAGCGCTGAGTAGGTTTTAAGCTACTCTAAAACTGCACAAAAAAACTTTGTAGCCGCTCTGCGATACAAGTGTTCGCACTTCTGCTAAGCTAAGATACACTCCCAGTGGGAGGCGACATAGCGTTTGCACGGCTGCTAAAAACTGCTAGCGAGCGATCATCTCGGAAAGACCCCCAAAGGTCAAACCTGTAATAACAGGAGCTAAGCATTTGCACTATGAAGAGATATAAAATTAAAATGTAGAGGATTGTCAGCATTCCATATTAGTGATGTGAATAGTAGATGGTGGTTTGTTTATTTTAAGAAGTCGTCCAACTTAGTACATAGGAATATATTATTCTATTGACAATAAAACATCATTAACAGCGGTGTAGCAATATTCACCATTCGTGGTTTTTTTTTAAATGCAACATTAGCAGCGTGCTTCACATTCACCATCAATTGCCAGTCAAATTAAGCTGAAATTAACTAGAGATTATTTTAGAGGCCCATGTAGCAATTGCTGTAACGAGATTATGGATTTCAGATTCAAAGTGCGGACCTGTTTAACAGATTTTAAATGGGGAAGAAAGATTAAATAGCAGGAGACAGGGAGCTAGCTAAGTAAATGTGTCACTGTATCATGTCTCCAGTACATCTTGCTAAATGAGATTTCTTCATGAATCGTTAGTTATGATACAGAACGCCTTGGTAAACACTGAAATATGTTTTCAGAATGTGTGTTAATTAGTGGAGGGATCAGTGAGTAAAAACTGGAGCTGAGAAAAAGCAAAGAAGATAACTTATACAGTATACACAGATGCGTCCTCACTTACTGGTGTCGCTACACCGTACGGAATGAGACGCCCGACGGGACTATAATGCTCCAAGAGGAGTAGAGTACCGTATTTTAGAGTCTTGAAATGATGCTGTGTACTAGACACGCTGCGTCTTCAACCGTACAGGCAAGGGTGTAGCTACCATAGGTGCAGGGAGTGCAGCTGCTATGGGGCCCAGAGCTGAGAGGGGCCACCTTCCCTGTCACAGTTACATGTGTTATATACAAGGTGTAGCTACCATAGGTGTAGGGAGTGCAGCTGCTATGGGGCCCAGAGCTGAGAGGGGCCATCTTCCCTGTCACAGTTACATGTGTTATATACAGGGTGTAGCTACCATAGGTGCAGGGAGTGCAGCTGCTATGGGGCCCAGACCTGAGAGGGGCCACCTTCCCTGTCACAGTTACATGTGTTATATACAGGGTGTAGCTACCATAGGTGCAGGGAGTGAAGCTGCTATGGGGCCCAGAGTTGTGAGAGGGACCACCTTCCCTGTCACAGTTACATGTGTTATATACAGGGTGTAGCTACCATAGGTGCAGGGAGTGCAGCTGCTATGGGGCCCAGAGTTGTGAGAGGGACCACCTTCCCTGTCACAGTTACATGTGTTATATACAGGGCGTAGTTACCATAGGTGCAGGCAGTGCAGCTGCTATGGGGCCCAGAGCTGAGAGGGACCACCTTCCCTGTCACAGTTACATGTGTTATATACAGGGTGTAGCTACCATAGGTGCAGGGAGTGCAGCTGCTATGGGGCCCAGAGCTGGGTGTGCAGGGAATGCAGCTGCTATGGGGCCCAGAGCTGAGAGGGGCCACCTTCCCTGTCACAGTTACATGTGTTATATCAGTAGTGCCATCTGCCTGTCACAACTGAGGGCCTGAGCTGACGGGAGGCAGCCTCAGTTGTAGGGGCTGAGATGTACCGGAACCTGGGAGGTTGTATCAGACCCCTGGACGTGTAAGTAACATGAAGAATAACCGCCCGAAGGCGTGACCACGACAACTTGAATAAAAGTCAATGATGTTTATTTATGACAAACTCCATGCATCACAGTAGCAGTAAAAGAAACATAAAAGTCAGCAAAGAATAAATACAGTTCCTGGGGACTACAGGGTGGCAGGAGCCACAGGGCACTGGTAGTGTGAGATAGTTCTTATAATCTTCTAGATGGAAAGTCCTTACCAGGCCCGACTGTAGCAATGGAGATAACCCAGGATTGTACCAGCTGGTGTTCCAGGAAAAGCTGGGCTGCTGTAGATAAAACGGCTGCTGTGGATACTGGCTGGAACCAGACTGTTGTTGGCACGGAGTGGATACTGGCTGGAACCAGTTAAATAATAAATGAACTTGGGAGCGATGAAATATGAGCTGAAGTTAGGAGTTTGAGAGCGGTGAAATTATAATACCGGTGGAGAGTGGTAAACTGTAGAAAGGACACCGGCCCTTTAAGAGAAGCTGTACTCTGCTGGAAGCTGGGCTGGAAGCAGGTAAAGTTGTAGCTGGAAACAGATGAATCCAAAATGGATCGGAGAGTCAGGCTACACCGCAGGTGGAATGCTGGTGCGGGTCTCTATGGTGGAAGTCTTGAGACAGGAGCTGGAACCTGGAAGACAATCACAGGAGAGAGACAAACAGGAACTAGGTTTGACAACCAAAGCACTGACGCCTTCCTTGCTCAGGCACAGTGTATTTATACCTGCAGCAAGGAAGGGATTGGCTAGGTAATTATGCAAATAATTAATACAGACAACAGATTGGTGGAAAATGATCAGCTGACAGAATCCAAGATGGCTGTGCCCATGCAGACACTTGGAGGGAAGTTTGGTTTGTAATCCATGTGGTAATGAAAACAGTAATGGCGGCGCCGGCCACCGGAGACAGGAGGCGCCAGGCTGACAGATGCACATCCAACCACGCGGACACAGCGGAGGCCGCGGCTGACGTAATCGCCACTCAGACACTCTGCATGCAGAAGTTCAGGGACGGCGGCGGAGGCCGCGGGAGACGCCATGCCAGGTGTAATATGGCGTTTACTGTGACAGCGTCCCAGAGTGACAGGAGAGGATACAGGAATGTACACATCAGGATAACAGATGGAATCCGGTCCTGGAGCGCTGAGCCAGCCTTAGGAGACATCTGATGGGTAAGAAATGGCGTCCAGATACCCGGATCGTGACAGCACCCCCCCCTTTAGGAGTGGCCCCAGGACACTTCTTTGGCTTTTGAGGAAACTTGGAATGGAATCTCCGGACCAAGGCAGGAGCATGGAGATCAGAAGCATTGGTCCATGAACGTTCCTCAGGACCATAACCCTTCCAGTCAATAAGATATTGTAGTTGACCGTAACGGTGACGTGAGTCCAGGATCTTGGCCACTTCATACTCAACGCCTCGTTGAGTTTGGACTTTCGGAGTTGGAGGAAGTGAGGAATGAAACCGATTCAAGATCAGCGGTTTCAACAGGGAAACATGGAATGTCCTGGGTATTTTTAAGAAGGGAGGCAACTGGAGTCTGTAAGCAACAGGATTGATGACTTGTTCAATCTTGAAAGGACCGATATAGCGAGGTGCAAACTTCATACTGGGAACTCTTAACCTCAAATTCTTCGTGGATAACCATACCCGATCACCCACCTTGAGAGCAGGAACTGCTCGACGCTTCTTATCCGCAAACTTCTTGTACCTGAACGATGCCTTGAGCAGAGCTGATCGTACGCTCTTCCAGATATTGGCAAACTGATGCAAGGTGATATCCACTGCAGGAACAGAAGTTGCTGGAAGCGGTTGGAACTCAGGGACTTTAGGGTGGAATCCAAAGTTAGTGAAGAATGGTGTTGAAGCAGATGAAGAATGATACTGGTCGTTATGACAGAACTCGGCCCAGGGAAGTAATTGAACCCAGTCATCTTGAGAGGAGGACACATAGATGCGGAGGAAGGCCTCCAAGTCCTGATTCACCCTCTCGGTTTGGCCATTGGTCGGAGGATGGTAAGCCGTGGAAAACTTTAGCTTGACTTGGAGGACTTGACATAAACTTCGCCAGAATTTGGCTGTGAATTGAACTCCTCGATCTGAGATAATTTCTTCAGGAAGACCGTGGAGTCGGAAGATCTCTTGTATGAATACTAGAGCCAACTTGGAAGCTGACGGAAGACCGGTGAGAGGAATGAAGTGTGCCATCTTGGTGAACCGGTCAACTACCACCCAGATGGTATTGAACTTGTTGCACATGGGTAAATCTGTAATAAAATCCATCGACAAATGGGTCCAAGGTCGACGGGGAACAGATAGTGGAACCAGTTGCCCCGCAGGCGACTGGCGGGATACCTTATGTTGAGCACACTTTGGGCAAGATGCAATAAACTCCAAGACGTCCTTTTTCAGAGTTGGCCACCAATAGGACCTAGAGATAAACTCCAGGGTTTTTTGGATACCTGTATGTCCGGCAAAACGGGAAGCATGGGCCCAATGCATGAGCTTCTTCCTTAGCATCAGTTTCACAAAACTTTTCCCTGATGGGGGCGTAGAGTCCATCCCTACCGTGGAGAATGCCAACGGATTTATAATAGGATGCTTGTCTGAAGACTCTGACTCATTTTCTTGCTCCCATGAGCGGGAAAGGGCATCGGCCTTGCGATTCTGAGAGCCCGGACAGAACTGGAGTTTAAAGTCGAACCTGGAAAAGAAAAGTGCCCATCTGGCCTGACGAGGGTTGAGACATTGTGCGCCTTTCAGATATAAAAGGTTCTTGTGGTCTGTAAGTATGGTGATTGAATGAGAAGCTCCCTCCAACAGATACCTCCACTCTTCTAGAGCGAGCTTGATGGCTAGCAACTCCTAGTCGCCAATGGCATAGTTGCGCTCAGCTGGGGAGAACTTCCGGGAGAAGAAACTGCAAGGGTGTAAATGGCCATCTTTAGCCCTCTGAGATAACACCGCTCCTACTCCAACGGAGGAGGCATCCACCTCTAAGATGAAAGGAGAGTCGATGTCAGGCTGTTTCAGAACAGGTGCAGAGATGAACCTTTGTTTTAAAAGATGAAATGCTTGCATGGCTTCTTCAGACCACTTGGACGGGTTAGCACCCTTCTTAGTGAAAGCAGTAATAGGCGCCACAATGGTGGAAAAGTCTCGTATAAACTTTCGGTAATAGTTGGCGAACCCTAAGAACCTCTGGACCCCTTTGAGGGTTAAGGGTACCGGCCAATTTTGGATTGCTTGTAGTTTCTCAGGATCCATCTCTAGTCCGGAACCGGACACAATGTACCCTAGAAACGGAATGGACTTGACTTCAAAGACGCATTTCTCTAATTTGCAATAGAGATGATTGACACGGAGTCGGGACAGAACCTCTTTAACCCAAAAACGATGTTCCTCTAAATCGTTGGCAAAAATGAGGATATCGTCTAGATAGACCACGACATGACGGTATAGAATGTCTCTGAAGATCTCATTGACAAAATGCTGGAAGACAGCTGGAGCATTGCTCAATCCGAAGGGCATGACGAGGTACTCATAATGTCCGTCACGGGTGTTAAAGGCGGTCTTCCACTCGTCACCCTCACGGATCCGGATGAGATTGTATGCACCTCTCAAGTCCAGCTTTGTAAAGATGGTAGCTCCGCTAACTCTGTCAAAGAGCTCAGTAATCAGGGGTAAAGGATAACGGTTCTTGATGGTAATGTCGTTCAAACCTCTGTAGTCGATGCACGGCCGCAGACCACCATCTTTCTTTTTTACAAAAAAGAAGCCTGCGCCGGCTGGAGAAGAAGAAGGTCGAATGAACCCCTTTGCTAGGTTCTCTTTAATGTATTCCTCCATAGAATGCGTCTCAGGCAGAGACAACGGATAAGTTCGGCCTCGAGGTGGAACCTTCCCTGGAACGAGATCAATCGGGCAGTCCCATTCTCTATGAGGAGGAAGGATATCAGCAGAAGCTTTACTGAACACATCCGTGAAATCTTGATATGGAGGAGGTGGAACATCAGACGACCTGGGGGAGCAAGAACAGACAGGCAATACTTTAAACAAACATGTCTCAGCACAGGAGGAACCCCATGCCAGGATTTGCGTAGTCGTCCAATCAATTGTAGGATTGTGAAGACGGAGCCATGGAAGGCCCAGGACCACAGGATGTGTGGCTCTTGGAATCACTAAAAAAGAAATAAATTCGGAATGAAGAACTCCCACTCTCAGACGAACTGGTAGAGTCCTTAGGGAAATAACTGCATCAAAAATCTTGCTGCCATCCACGGCAGTTAAGGAGATGGACGAAGGAAGTCTCTCGGTGGGTAGGGACCACCGTTTAACATAGGCTTCGGTAATAAAGTTCCCAGCTGCTCCGGAATCAAGGAGGGCAATGACGTTCCGATAACGTTGAGCAATTTGGAGCGACACTGGGAGATTACAATCATGAGGAGATGGAGAGGAGATCATTACTCCTAGCCGGCCCTCTCCTGGGCGAGCTAGGGTTTGGAGTTTTCCCGGACGTTCGGGACAGGCATTGATGGTGTGAGACGGAGCTGCACAGTAAAGACAAAGAGACTCAGAGAGACGTCTTCAGCGCTCAGCAGGAGTTAAACGGGAACGGCCAATTTGCATGGGCTCGTCTTTAGATGGTGACAGTTGGCGAGGAGGAGGAGCAGAAGATTTTGGAGCAGATGATCTTCCACGCTCAGTTGCTCTCTCTCTGAAACGTAAATCAACTTTCGTGCAGAGTGAGATTAGCTCATCTAACTTAGAGGGTAAGTCTCTGGTAGCTAACTCATCTTTAATACGCTCAGATAAGCCATGCCAGAATGCAGCATACAGGGCCTCGTCGTTCCATGCCAGTTCGGATGCCAGGATCTGGAACTGTATCAGATATTGTCCTACAGTACATGACCCCTGGCGTAAACGGAGAATCTCGGATGAAGCTGAGGTTACCCGGCCTGGCTCGTCGAAGATGCGCCTGAATGTTGAGACGAATGCAGTGTAAGAAGATAGCAGGGTGTCGGACCTCTCCCATAACGGTGATGCCCAATCAAGGGCTGAGCCACTGAGAAGAGAAATAATGTAGGCAATTTTTGTACGGTCACTGGGAAAATTGCCAGGTTGTAGTTCAAACTGAATCTCACACTGGTTGAGAAATCCCCTGCAGAATCTTGGAGATCCGTCAAATTTTGCTGGCGTTGGAAGATGAAGACGTGGAGCAGAAATGGGTAAGGTGGGTGGGGTTATAGCTGGAGTCACTGTGGTTGACGCACCAGACGCGCCTGATCCACGGAGAGTTGTCTGAATCCCATCCAGCCGAGTAGAGAGATCCTGGAGACAGCGGATGATGTGGCCCTGTGCAGCCTCCTGATGTTCTAGTCGGGCTGCCAGTTCTTGCATCGGCCTGGCCGCTTGATCCTGGTCTCCGGCTGGATTCATTAGGTCAGTGCTTACTGTCACAACTGAGGGCCTGAGCTGACGGGAGGCAGCCTCAGTTGTAGGGGCTGAGATGTACCGGAACCTGGGAGGTTGTATCAGACCCCTGGACATGTAAGTAACATGAAGAATAACCGCCCGAAGGCGTGACCACGACAACTTGAATAAAAGTCAATGATGTTTATTTATGACAAACTCCATGCATCACAGTAGCAGTAAAAGAAACATAAAAGTCAGCAAAGAATAAATACAGTTCCTGGGGACTACAGGGTGGCAGGAGCCACAGGGCACTGGTAGTGTGAGATAGTTCTTATAATCTTCTAGATGGAAAGTCCTTACCAGGCCCGACTGTAGCAATGGAGATAACCCAGGATTGTACCAGCTGGTGTTCCAGGAAAAGCTGGGCTGCTGTAGATAAAACGGCTGCTGTGGATACTGGCTGGAACCAGACTGTTGTTGGCACGGAGTGGATACTGGCTGGAACCAGTTAAATAATAAATGAACTTGGGAGCGATGAAATATGAGCTGAAGTTAGGAGTTTGAGAGCGGTGAAATTATAATACCGGTGGAGAGTGGTAAACTGTAGAAAGGACTAGAGATGAGCGGGTTCGGTTTCTTTGAATCCGAACCCGCACGAACTTCACTTTTTTTTTCACGGGTCCGAGCGACTCGGATCTTCCCGCCTTGCTCGGTTAACCCGAGCGCGCCCGAACGTCATCATGACGCTGTCGGATTCTCGCGAGACTCGGATTCTATATAAGGAGCCGCGCGTCGCCGCCATTTTCACACGTGCATTGAGATTGATAGGGAGAGGACGTGGCTGGCGTCCTCTCCATTTAGATTAGATTTAGAAGAGAGAGAGAGAGAGAGATTGCTGTGATACTGTAGATTAGAAGAGAGTGCAGACAGAGTTTAGTGACTGACGACCACAGTGACCAGTGACCACCAGAGACAGTGCAGTTGTTTGTTTTATTTAATATATCCGTTCTCTGCCTGAAAAAAACGATACACAGTCACACAGTGACTCAGTCTGTGTGCACTGCTCAGCCCAGTGTGCTGCACATCAATGTATTGTATATAAAGCTTATAATTGTGGGGGAGACTGGGGAGCACTGCAGGTTGTTATAGCAGGAGCCAGGAGTACATGATAAATAATATTATATTAAAATTAAACAGTGCACACTTTTGCTGCAGGAGTGCCACTGCCAGTGTGACTAGTGGTGACCAGTGCCTGACCACCAGTATATTAGTAGTATTGTATACTATCTCTTTATCAACCAGTCTATATTAGCAGCAGACACAGTACAGTGCGGTAGTTCACGGCTGTGGCTACCTCTGTGTCGGCACTCGGCAGGCAGTCCGTCCATCCATAATTGTATTATAATATATACCACCTAACCGTGGTTTTTTTTTCATTCTTTATACCGTCGTCATACTAGTTGTTACGAGTATACTACTATCTCTTTATCAACCAGTGTACAGTGCGGTAGTTCACGGCTGTGGCTACCTCTGTGTCGGCACTCGGCAGGCAGTCCGTCCAACCATAATTGTATTATATACCACCTAACCGTGGTTTTTTTTTCATTCTTTATACCGTCGTCATACTAGTTGTTACGAGTATACTACTATCTCTTTATCAACCAGTGTACAGTGCGGTAGTTCACGGCTGTGGCTACCTCTGTGTCGGCACTCGGCAGGCAGTCCGTCCATCCATAATTGTATTATAATATATACCACCTAACCGTGGTTTTTTTTTCATTCTTTATACCGTCGTCATACTAGTTGTTACGAGTATACTACTATCTCTTTATCAACCAGTGTACAGTGCGGTAGTTCACGGCTGTGGCTACCTCTGTGTCGGCACTCGGCAGGCAGTCCGTCCAACCATAATTGTATTATAATATATACCACCTAACCGTGGTTTTTTTTTCATTCTTTATACCGTCGTCATACTAGTTGTTACGAGTATACTACTATCTCTTTATCAACCAGTGTACAGTGCGGTAGTTCACGGCTGTGGCTACCTCTGTGTCGGCACTCGGCAGGCAGTCCGTCCAACCATAATTGTATTATATACCACCTAACCGTGGTTTTTTTTTCATTCTTTATACCGTCGTCATACTAGTTGTTACGAGTATACTACTATCTCTTTATCAACCAGTGTACAGTGCGGTAGTTCACGGCTGTGGCTACCTCTGTGTCGGCACTCGGCAGGCAGTCCGTCCAACCATAATTGTATTATAATATATACCACCTAACCGTGGTTTTTTTTTCATTCTTTATACCGTCGTCATACTAGTTGTTACGAGTATACTACTATCTCTTTATCAACCAGTGTACAGTGCGGTAGTTCACGGCTGTGGCTACCTCTGTGTCGGCACTCGGCAGGCAGTCCGTCCATCCATAATTGTATCATAATATATACCACCTAACCGTGGTTTTTTTTTCATTCTTTATACCGTCGTCATACTAGTTGTTACGAGTATACTACTATCTCTTTATCAACCAGTGTACAGTGCGGTAGTTCACGGCTGTGGCTACCTCTGTGTCGGCACTCGGCAGGCAGTCCGTCCAACCATAATTGTATTATAATATATACCACCTAACCGTGGTTTTTTTTTCATTCTTTATACCGTCGTCATACTAGTTGTTACGAGTATACTACTATCTCTTTATCAACCAGTGTACAGTGCGGTAGTTCACGGCTGTGGCTACCTCTGTGTCGGCACTCGGCAGGCAGTCCGTCCAACCATAATTGTATTATAATATATACCACCTAACCGTGGTTTTTTTTTCATTCTTTATACCGTCGTCATACTAGTTGTTACGAGTATACTACTATCTCTTTATCAACCAGTGTACAGTGCGGTAGTTCACGGCTGTGGCTACCTCTGTGTCGGCACTCGGCAGGCAGTCCGTCCATCCATAATTGTATTATATACCACCTAACTGTGGTTTTTTTATACCACCTAACCGTGGCAGTCCGTCCATAATTGTATACTAGTATCCAATCCATCCATCTCCATTGTTTACCTGAGGTGCCTTTTAGTTCTGCCTATAAAATATGGAGAACAAAAAAGTTGAGGTTCCAAAATTAGGGAAAGATCAAGATCCACTTCCACCTCGTGCTGAAGCTGCTGCCACTAGTCATGGCCGAGACGATGAAATGCCAGCAACGTCGTCTGCCAAGGCCGATGCCCAATGTCATAGTACAGAGCATGTCAAATCCAAAACACCAAATATCAGAAAAAAAAGGACTCCAAAACCTAAAATAAAATTGTCGGAGGAGAAGCGTAAACTTGCCAATATGCCATTTACCACACGGAGTGGCAAGGAACGGCTGAGGCCCTGGCCTATGTTCATGGCTAGTGGTTCAGCTTCACATGAGGATGGAAGCACTCAGCCTCTCGCTAGAAAACTGAAAAGACTCAAGCTGGCAAAAGCACCGCAAAGAACTGTGCGTTCTTTGAAATCCCAAATCCACAAGGAGAGTCCAATTGTGTCGGTTGCGATGCCTGACCTTCCCAACACTGGACGTGAAGAGCATGCGCCTTCCACCATTTGCACGCCCCCTGCAAGTGCTGGAAGGAGCACCCGCAGTCCAGTTCCTGATAGTCAGATTGAAGATGTCAGTGTTGAAGTACACCAGGATGAGGAGGATATGGGTGTTGCTGGCGCTGGGGAGGAAATTGACCAGGAGGATTCTGATGGTGAGGTGGTTTGTTTAAGTCAGGCACCCGGGGAGACACCTGTTGAAAATACCAAAAAAATCAGCTCTTCGGTGTGGAGGTATTTCACCAGAAATGCGGACAACAGGTGTCAAGCCGTGTGTTCCCTTTGTCAAGCTGTAATAAGTAGGGGTAAGGACGTTAACCACCTCGGAACATCCTCCCTTATACGTCACCTGCAGCGCATTCATAATAAGTCAGTGACAAGTTCAAAAACTTTGGGTGACAGCGGAAGCAGTCCACTGACCAGTAAATCCCTTCCTCTTGTAACCAAGCTCACGCAAACCACCCCACCAACTCCCTCAGTGTCAATTTCCTCCTTCCCCAGGAATGCCAATAGTCCTGCAGGCCATGTCACTGGCAAGTCTGACGAGTCCTCTCCTGCCTGGGATTCCTCCGATGCATCCTTGCTTGTAACGCCTACTGCTGCTGGCGCTGCTGTTGTTGCCGCTGGGAGTCGATGGTCATCCCAGAGGGGAAGTCGTAAGCCCACTTGTACTACTTCCAGTAAGCAATTGACTGTTCAACAGTCCTTTGCGAGGAAGATGAAATATCACAGCAGTCATCCTACTGCAAAGCGGATAACTGAGGCCTTGGCATCCTGGGTGGTGAGAAACGTGGTTCCGGTATCCATCATTACTGCAGAGCCAACTAGAGACTTGTTGGAGGTACTGTGTCCCCGGTACCAAATACCATCTAGGTTCCATTTCTCTAGGCAGGCGATACCGAAAATGTACACAGACCTCAGAAAAAGAGTCACCAGTGTCCTAAAAAATGCAGCTGTACCCAATGTCCACTTAACCACGGACATGTGGACAAGTGGAGCAGGGCAGGGTCAGGACTATATGACTGTGACAGCCCACTGGGTAGATGTATGGACTCCCGCCGCAAGAACAGCAGCGGCGGCACCAGTAGCAGCATCTCGCAAACGCCAACTCTTTCCTAGGCAGGCTACGCTTTGTATCACCGCTTTCCAGAATACGCACACAGCTGAAAACCTCTTACGGCAACTGAGGAAGATCATCGCGGAATGGCTTACCCCAATTGGACTCTCCTGTGGATTTGTGGCATCGGACAACGCCAGCAATATTGTGTGTGCATTAAATCTGGGCCAATTCCAGCACGTCCCATGTTTTGCACATACCTTGAATTTGGTGGTGCAGAATTTTTTAAAAAACGACAGGGGCGTGCAAGAGATGCTGTCGGTGGCCAGAAGAATTGCGGGACACTTTCGGCGTACAGGCACCACGTACAGAAAACTGGAGCACCACCAAAAACTACTGAACCTGCCCTGCCATCATCTGAAGCAAGAAGTGGTAACGAGGTGGAATTCAACCCTCTATATGCTTCAGAGGTTGGAGGAGCAGCAAAAGGCCATTCAAGCCTATACAATTGAGCACGATATAGTAGGTGGAATGCACCTGTCTCAAGTGCAGTGGAGAATGATTTCAACGTTGTGCAAGGTTCTGATGCCCTTTGAACTTGCCACACGTGAAGTCAGTTCAGACACTGCCAGCCTGAGTCAGGTCATTCCCCTCATCAGGCTTTTGCAGAAGAAGCTGGAGGCATTGAAGGAGGAGCTAACACGGAGCGATTCCGCTAGGCATGTGGGACTTGTGGATGCAGCCCTTAATTCGCTTAACAAGGATTCACGGGTGGTCAATCTGTTGAAATCAGAGCACTACATTTTGGCCACCGTGCTCGATCCTAGATTTAAAGCCTACCTTGGATCTCTCTTTCCGGCAGACACAGGTCTGCTGGGGTTGAAAGACCTGCTGGTGACAAAATTGTCAAGTCAAGCGGAACGCGACCTGTCAACATCTCCTCCTTCACATTCTCCCGCAACTGGGGGTGCGAGGAAAAGGCTCAGAATTCCGAGCCCACCCGCTGGCGGTGATGCAGGGCAGTCTGGAGCGACTGCTGATGCTGACATCTGGTCCGGACTGAAGGACCTGACAACGATTACGGACATGTCGTCTACTGTCACTGCATATGATTCTCTCAACATTGATAGAATGGTGGAGGATTATATGAGTGACCGCATCCAAGTAGGCACGTCACACAGTCCGTACTTATACTGGCAGGAAAAAGAGGCAATTTGGAGGCCCTTGCACAAACTGGCTTTATTCTACCGAAGTTGCCCTCCCACAAGTGTGTACTCCGAAAGAGTGTTTAGTGCCGCCGCTCACCTTGTCAGCAATCGGCGTACGAGGTTACATCCAGAAAATGTGGAGAAGATGATGTTCATTAAAATGAATTATAATCAATTCCTCCGCGGAGACATTGACCAGCAGCAATTGCCTCCACAAAGTACACAGGGAGCTGAGATGGTGGATTCCAGTGGGGACGAATTGATAATCTGTGAGGAGGGGGATGTACACGGTGATATATCGGAGGGTGAAGATGAGGTGGACATCTTGCCTCTGTAGAGCCAGTTTGTGCAAGGAGAGATTAATTGCTTCTTTTTTGGGGGGGGTCCAAACCAACCCGTCATATCAGTCACAGTCGTGTGGCAGACCCTGTCACTGAAATGATGGGTTGGTTAAAGTGTGCATGTCCTGTTTTGTTTATACAACATAAGGGTGGGTGGGAGGGCCCAAGGATAATTCCATCTTGCACCTCTTTTTTCTTTTCTTTTTCTTTGCATCATGTGCTGATTGGGGAGGGTTTTTTGGAAGGGACATCCTGCGTGACACTGCAGTGCCACTCCTAGATGGGCCCGGTGTTTGTGTCGGCCACTAGGGTCGCTAATCTTACTCACACAGCTACCTCATTGCGCCTCTTTTTTTCTTTGCGTCATGTGCTGTTTGGGGAGGGTTTTTTGGAAGGGACATCCTGCGTGACACTGCAGTGCCACTCCTAGATGTGCCCGGTGTTTGTGTCGGCCACTAGGGTCGCTAATCTTACTCACACAGCTACCTCATTGCGCCTCTTTTTTTCTTTGCGTCATGTGCTGTTTGGGGAGGGTTTTTTGGAAGGGACATCCTGCGTGACACTGCAGTGCCACTCCTAGATGTGCCCGGTGTTTGTGTCGGCCACTAGGGTCGCTAATCTTACTCACACAGTCAGCTACCTCATTGCGCCTCTTTTTTTCTTTGCGTCATGTGCTGTTTGGGGAGGGTTTTTTGGAAGGGCCATCCTGCGTGACACTGCAGTGCCACTCCTAGATGGGCCCGGTGTTTGTGTCGGCCACTAGGGTCGCTAATCTTACTCACACAGCTACCTCATTGCGCCTCTTTTTTTCTTTGCGTCATGTGCTGTTTGGGGAGGGTTTTTTGGAAGGGACATCCTGCGTGACACTGCAGTGCCACTCCTAGATGGGCCCGGTGTTTGTGTCGGCCACTAGGGTCGCTTATCTTACTCACACAGCGACCTCGGTGCAAATTTTAGGACTAAAAATAATATTGTGAGGTGTGAGGTATTCAGAATAGACTGAAAATGAGTGTAAATTATGGTTTTTGAGGTTAATAATACTTTGGGATCAAAATGACCCCCAAATTCTATGATTTAAGCTGTTTTTTAGTGTTTTTGGAAAAAAACACCCGAATCCAAAACACACCCGAATCCGACAAAAATAATTCGGTGAGGTTTTGCCAAAACGCGTTCGAACCCAAAACACGGCCGCGGAACCGAACCCAAAACCAAAACACAAAACCCGAAAAATTTCAGGCGCTCATCTCTAGAAAGGACACCGGCCCTTTAAGAGAAGCTGTACTCTGCTGGAAGCTGGGCTGGAAGCAGGTAAAGTTGTAGCTGGAAACAGATGAATCCAAAATGGATCGGAGAGTCAGGCTACACCGCAGGTGGAATGCTGGTGCGGGTCTCTATGGTGGAAGTCTTGAGACAGGAGCTGGAACCTGGAAGACAATCACAGGAGAGAGACAAACAGGAACTAGGTTTGACAACCAAAGCCCTGACGCCTTCCTTGCTCAGGCACAGTGTATTTATACCTGCAGCAAGGAAGGGATTGGCTAGGCAATTATGCAAATAATTAATACAGACAACAGATTGGTGGAAAATGATCAGCTGACAGAATCCAAGATGGCTGCGCCCATGCAGACACTTGGAGGGAAGTTTGGTTTGTAATCCATGTGGTAATGAAAACAGTAATGGCGGCGCCGGCCACCGGAGACAGGAGGCGCCAGGCTGACAGATGCACATCCAACCACGCGGACACAGCGGAGGCCGCGGCTGACGTAATCGCCACTCAGACACTCTGCATGCAGAAGTTCAGGGACGGCGGCGGAGGCCGCGGGAGACGCCATGCCAGGTGTAATATGGCGTTTACTGTGACAGCGTCCCAGAGTGACAGGAGAGGATACAGGAATGTACACATCAGGATAACAGATGGAATCCGGTCCTGGAGCGCTGAGCCAGCCTTAGGAGACATCTGATGGGTAAGAAATGGCGTCCAGATACCCGGATCGTGACAGCACCCCCCCCTTTAGGAGTGGCCCCAGGACACTTCTTTGGCTTTTGAGGAAACTTGGAATGGAATCTCCGGACCAAGGCAGGAGCATGGAGATCAGAAGCATTGGTCCATGAACGTTCCTCAGGACCATAACCCTTCCAGTCAATAAGATATTGTAGTTGACCGTAACGGTGACGTGAGTCCAGGATCTTGGCCATTTCATACTCAACGCCTCGTTGAGTTTGGACTTTCGGAGTTGGAGGAAGTGAGGAATGAAACCGATTCAAGATCAGCGGTTTCAACAGGGAAACATGGAATGTCCTGGGTATTTTTAAGAAGGGAGGCAACTGGAGTCTGTAAGCAACAGGATTGATGACTTGTTCAATCTTTAAAGGACCGATATAGCGAGGTGCAAACTTCATACTGGGAACTCTTAACCTCAAATTCTTCGTGGATAACCATACCCGATCACCCACCTTGAGAGCAGGAACTGCTCGACGCTTCTTATCCGCAAACTTCTTGTACCTGAACGATGCCTTGAGCAGAGCTGATCGTACGCTCTTCCAGATATTGGCAAACTGATGCAAGGTGATATCCACTGCGGGAACAGAAGTTGCTGGAAGCGGTTGGAACTCAGGGACTTTAGGGTGGAATCCAAAGTTAGTGAAGAATGGTGTTGAAGCAGATGAAGAATGATACTGGTCGTTATGACAGAACTCGGCCCAGGGAAGTAATTGAACCCAGTCATCTTGAGAGGAGGACACATAGATGCGGAGGAAGGCCTCCAAGTCCTGATTCACCCTCTCGGTTTGGCCATTGGTCTGAGGATGGTAAGCCGTGGAAAACTTTAGCTTGACTTGGAGGACTTGACATAAACTTCGCCAGAATTTGGCTGTGAATTGAACTCCTCGATCTGAGATAATTTCTTCAGGAAGACCGTGGAGTCGGAAGATCTCTTGTATGAATACTAGAGCCAACTTGGAAGCTGACGGAAGACCGGTGAGAGGAATGAAGTGTGCCATCTTGGTGAACCGGTCAACTACCACCCAGATGGTATTGAACTTGTTGCACATGGGTAAATCTGTAATAAAATCCATCGACAAATGGGTCCAAGGTCGACGGGGAACAGATAGTGGAACCAGTTGCCCCGCAGGCGACTGGCGGGATACCTTATGTTGAGCACACTTTGGGCAAGATGCAATAAACTCCAAGACGTCCTTTTTCAGAGTTGGCCACCAATAGGACCTAGAGATAAACTCCAGGGTTTTTTGGATACCTGTATGTCCGGCAAAACGGGAAGCATGGGCCCAATGCATGAGCTTCTTCCTTAGCATCGGTTTCACAAAACTTTTCCCTGATGGGGGCGTAGAGTCCATCCCTACCGTGGAGAATGCCAACGGATTTATAATAGGATGCTTGTCTGAAGACTCTGACTCATTTTCTTGCTCCCATGAGCGGGAAAGGGCATCGGCCTTGCGATTCTGAGAGCCCGGACAGAACTGGAGTTTAAAGTCGAACCTGGAAAAGAAAAGTGCCCATCTGGCCTGACGAGGGTTGAGACATTGTGCGCCTTTCAGATATAAAAGGTTCTTGTGGTCTGTAAGTATGGTGATTGAATGAGAAGTTCCCTCCAACAGATACCTCCACTCTTCTAGAGCGAGCTTGATGGCTAGCAACTCCTGGTCGCCAATGGCATAGTTGCGCTCAGCTGGGGAGAACTTCCGGGAGAAGAAACTGCAAGGGTGTAAATGGCCATCTTTAGCCCTCCGAGATAACACCGCTCCTACTCCAACGGAGGAGGCATCCACCTCTAAGATGAAAGGAGAGTCGATGTCAGGCTGTTTCAGAACAGGCGCAGAGATGAACCTTTGTTTTAAAAGATGAAATGCTTGCATGGCTTCTTCAGACCACTTGGACGGGTTAGCACCCTTCTTAGTGAAAGCAGTAATAGGCGCCACAATGGTGGAAAAGTCTCGTATAAACTTTCGGTAATAGTTGGCGAACCCTAAGAACCTCTGGACCCCTTTGAGGGTTAAGGGTACCGGCCAATTTTGGATTGCTTGTAGTTTCTCAGGATCCATCTCTAGTCCGGAACCGGACACAATGTACCCTAGAAACGGAATGGACTTGACTTCAAAGACGCATTTCTCTAATTTGCAATAGAGATGATTGACACGGAGACGGGACAGAACCTCTTTAACCCAAAAACGATGTTCCTCTAAATCGTTGGCAAAAATGAGGATATCGTCTAGATAGACCACGACATGACGGTATAGAATGTCTCTGAAGATCTCATTGACAAAATGCTGGAAGACAGCTGGTGCATTGCTCAATCCGAAGGGCATGACGAGGTACTCATAATGTCCGTCACGGGTGTTAAAGGCGGTCTTCCACTCGTCACCCTCACGGATCCGGATGAGATTGTATGCACCTCTCAAGTCCAGCTTTGTAAAGATGGTAGCTCCGCTAACTCTGTCAAAGAGCTCAGTAATCAGGGGTAAAGGATAACGGTTCTTGGTGGTAATGTCGTTCAAACCTCTGTAGTCGATGCACGGCCGCAGACCACCATCTTTCTTTTTTACAAAAAAGAAGCCTGCGCCGGCTGGAGAAGAAGAAGGTCGAATGAACCCCTTTGCTAGGTTCTCTTTAATGTATTCCTCCATAGAATGCATCTCAGGCAGAGACAACGGATAAGTTCGGCCTCGAGGTGGAACCTTCCCTGGAACGAGATCAATCGGGCAGTCCCATTCTCTATGAGGAGGAAGGATATCAGCAGAAGCTTTACTGAACACATCCGTGAAATCTTGATATGGAGGAGGTGGAACATCAGACGACCTGGGGGAGGAAGAACAGACAGGCAATACTTTAAACAAACATGTCTCAGCACAGGAGGAACCCCATGCCAGGATTTGCGTAGTCGTCCAATCAATTGTAGGATTGTGTAGACGGAGCCATGGAAGGCCCAGGACCACAGGATGTGTGGCTCTTGGAATCACTAAAAAAGAAATAAATTCGGAATGAAGAACTCCCACTCTCAGACGAACTGGTAGAGTCCTTAGGGAAATAACTGCATCAAAAATCTTGCTGCCATCCACGGCAGTTAAGGAGATGGACGAAGGAAGTCTCTCGGTGGGTAGGGACCACCGTTTAACATAGGCTTCGGTAATAAAGTTCCCAGCTGCTCCGGAATCAAGGAGGGCAATGACGTTCTGATAACGTTGAGCAATTTGGAGCGACACTGGGAGATTACAATCATGAGGAGATGGAGAGGAGATCATTACTCCTAGCCGGCCCTCTCCTGGGCGAGCTAGGGTTTGGAGTTTTCCCGGACGTTCGGGACAGGCATTGATGGTGTGAGACGGAGCTGCACAGTAAAGACAAAGAGACTCAGAGAGACGTCTTCGGCGCTCAGCAGGAGTTAAACGGGAACGGCCAATTTGCATGGGCTCGTCTTTAGATGGTGACAGTTGGCGAGGAGGAGGAGCAGAAGATTTTGGAGCAGATGATCTTCCACGCTCAGTTGCTCTCTCTCTGAAACGTAAATCAACTTTCGTGCAGAGTGAGATTAGCTCATCTAACTTAGAGGGTAAGTCTCTGGTAGCTAACTCATCTTTAATACGCTCAGATAAGCCATGCCAGAATGCAGCATGCAGGGCCTCGTCGTTCCATGCCAGTTCGGATGCCAGGATCTGGAACTGTATCAGATATTGTCCTACAGTACATGACCCCTGGCGTAAACGGAGAATCTCGGATGAAGCTGAGGTTACCCGGCCTGGCTCGTCGAAGATGCGCCTGAATGTTGAGACGAATGCAGTGTAAGAAGATAGCAGGGTGTCGGACCTCTCCCATAACGGTGATGCCCAATCAAGGGCTGAGCCACTGAGAAGAGAAATAATGTAGGCAATTTTTGTACGGTCACTGGGAAAATTGCCAGGTTGTAGTTCAAACTGAATCTCACACTGGTTGAGAAATCCCCTGCAGAATCTTGGAGATCCGTCAAATTTTGCTGGCGTTGGAAGATGAAGACGTGGAGCAGAAATGGGTAAGGTGGGTGGGGTTATAGCTGGAGTCACTGTGGTTGACGCACCAGACGCGCCTGATCCACGGAGAGTTGTCTGAATCCTATCCAGCCGAGTAGAGAGATCCTGGAGACAGCGGATGATGTGGCCCTGTGCAGCCTCCTGATGTTCTAGTCGGGCTGCCAGTTCTTGCATCGGCCTGGCCGCTTGATCCTGGTCTCCGGCTGGATTCATTAGGTCAGTGCTTACTGTCACAACTGAGGGCCTGAGCTGACGGGAGGCAGCCTCAGTTGTAGATGCTGAGATGTACCGGAACCTGGGAGGTTGTATCAGACCCCTGGACATGTAAGTAACATGAAGAATAACCGCCCGAAGGCGTGACCACGACAACTTGAATAAAAGTCAATGATGTTTATTTATGACAAACTCCATGCATCACAGTAGCAGTAAAAGAAACATAAAAGTCAGCAAAGAATAAATACAGTTCCTGGGGACTACAGGGTGGCAGGAGCCACAGGGCACTGGTAGTGTGAGATAGTTCTTATAATCTTCTAGATGGAAAGTCCTTACCAGGCCCGACTGTAGCAATGGAGATAACCCAGGATTGTACCAGCTGGTGTTCCAGGAAAAGCTGGGCTGCTGTAGATAAAACGGCTGCTGTGGATACTGGCTGGAACCAGACTGTTGTTGGCACGGAGTGGATACTGGCTGGAACCAGTTAAATAATAAATGAACTTGGGAGCGATGAAATATGAGCTGAAGTTAGGAGTTTGAGAGTGGTGAAATTATAATACCGGTGGAGAGTGGTAAACTGTAGAAAGGACACCGGCCCTTTAAGAGAAGCTGTACTCTGCTGGAAGCTGGGCAGGAAGCAGGTAAAGTTGTAGCTGGAAACAGATGAATCCAAAATGGATCGGAGAGTCAGGCTACACCGCAGGTGGAATGCTGGTGCGGGTCTCTATGGTGGAAGTCTTGAGACAGGAGCTGGAACCTGGAAGACAATCACAGGAGAGAGACAAACAGGAACTAGGTTTGACAACCAAAGCACTGACGCCTTCCTTGCTCAGGCACAGTGTATTTATACCTGCAGCAAGGAAGGGATTGGCTAGGCAATTATGCAAATAATTAATACAGACAACAGATTGGTGGAAAATGATCAGCTGACAGAATCCAAGATGGCTGCGCCCATGCAGACACCTGGAGGGAAGTTTGGTTTGTAATCCATGTGGTAATGAAAACAGTAATGGCGGCGCCGGCCACCGGAGACAGGAGGCGCCAGGCTGACAGATGCACATCCAACCACGCGGACACAGCGGAGGCCGCGGCTGACGTAATCGCCACTCAGACACTCTGCATGCAGAAGTTCAGGGACGGCGGCGGAGGCCGCGGGAGACGCCATGCCAGGTGTAATATGGCGTTTACTGTGACAGCGTCCCAGAGTGACAGGAGAGGATACAGGAATGTACACATCAGGATAACAGATGGAATCCGGTCCTGGAGCGCTGAGCCAGCCTTAGGAGACATCTGATGAGTAAGAAATGGCGTCCAGATACCCGGATCGTGACACTGCCCCATTGTTTATCTGGCCATGATTACAGTCACCTGTAAAACAGGAATACCTCCAAATCTGCCTCTTAGAATATCTAGTTTATCAAAATATATTCTCCCCCCCCTACATAAGTGCACGACACATGCATTACTGCACGTACTCAGACAGCATTCTCAGCGGAATGCCCTGATAGGCCCGTGCTCAGCAAGCTCCTCATATTGTATACAAGTGTGCAGGCCCGTGCTCAGCTAGCTCCTCCTACTGCATACACGTTTGCCCATTTACAGTTTACCCCCACACGTATGTTTATACAAAAAGCTAAAACTGCACTACATAGAGCCACACAAGGATATGGAGTTTGCGCACTGCCATGGAATTTATTCCGGTTTATAAGTAAATGACATTCAGTGTCTGTGAGGTCTGCATGATATATAATGTTTGCATTGAGTACACTGTTTAAACATCTGTTTTAATTTATCAATGGGAATTTCCCTGCAACAGAAATAAATACCTCCTAAATAAGCAGCATAATATTATGTACTGTATCTGTGCAATCTCTTACAGCATGTTTGATTTATTTTATACAGTATACAGTATTGAGAGAAATGTTTAGTTAATCAAACACTGGTATTTATACTTCTCTGTAATATGGAAACGCCATGCAATTGTTTATTGTCTCATTTATTTTTACATTACAGAATGATAATTCTGTTATTATAATCAATATTTGCGCATTGACATGACCATAATAGTTGGACTTGTATTTGATTAAATATGGCATTTCAGGGATATTCTACATGTGATAATTGTTGAAGGACAGGCAGTCAGCACTGCTTCTGTCAATGTACTAGAGAACATGAAGGGCACTAGGACTCAGAGTCTGCAGGGAGGTGCAACCTCCTCCTACCTGATGTGCTCTTGCACATGTGCAGACTGCAGCCATCTTTAGTGTGTAAAGGTGGGTACACACTAGACGACGTGCTCTATAAACAACGTTGTCTAGTGTTTCCCCTCTCCCGGGCCAGGCGGTCGGCGGCCGTGCATACACACTGAGCGATATGACGACCATATCGCGCAGTGACGTCATGCCGCGGCCGGCCCGTGCAGGCAGCTCTCGGACGACAGTCCAGATTGAGCACGCATCGGTTGTCGTCACCGGCATACACACTTGCCGAGAAAGTGAATGACGTCACTCAGGAAGGGTGAAAGTGAGCGATGTCGTTCATTTTATCGACAAGTGTGTATGCACCTTCAGAGCGTCACAGTATTGAATGTAGTACTGCAGTACTTATCCCGTGAGGTGAGACACCCAGATACCTGCTATTACCCTGATTTTAATACCACTGCTGTTAACCCCTACATTACCACTGTTCCTGCATTAACCCTGTGCCTGCTGTTCACCAATGAATCCAGCACCCTGGCAGAGGCAGATTTTCCACAAGGCAACCTAGGTGCCTGCTGACGGCCCAGTGGGTCTCAAGGGGCCCCATAAAGATATCCTGGTTGTCCAAAACGTTCCCAGAGATTCATTATGCAACTACTGCATGACCTCACACGGACCCACCCACACTCCCACTGTCTCATACCTCCCAACATTTGAATTTGCTAAAGAGGGCTCTGCCGTGCTGGAGGCGTGACCTCGTCAGAAGGGGTGGAGCTTGCCGTCTTACCCCCGTTTACATCATTTTGGGGGCGTGCCTAGCGCTCCCCGAGCAGCTGGGCAGCCCCCACCTTACTCTGCAGCACTGTTTAGGTGCCATGCGCATGGTATCTGTTCAGTGATTACCGGCTGCTTTGCAGAGCCGAGAGCTGCGGCGATCACAGGATTTCCCAACTGAAATTGGCACAGTTGGGAGGGATGCTGTCTGCACTGGGCATCCCTGGGCCAGCATCCCTGGGCCAGCCGTCCAACCCCAGCCAGCCCCAGCACAGTAGCAGCTGCCACTGTCAGCACCCTGCAGTGAGGAGCAGAGGGACAGAGTCAGACTGGCAGCCATTTATCACTGGCTGAGTGAGGAATCAGGATCTGGATGACAGTCACAGACTCACAGTGCAGCAGGCAAGTGCCGTATAAACCAGAGGTTCTCAAACTCGGTCCTCGGGGGCACACAGTCACACAGTGCATGTTTTGCAGGTTACCAAGCAGGTGCACAGGTGTATTAATTACTCACTGATACATTTTAAAAGGTCCACAGGTGGAGCTAATTATTTCACTTGCGATTCTGTGAAGAGACCTGCAAAACATGCACTGTGTGTGCCCCCGAGGACAGAGTTTGAGAACCTCTGGTATAAACAAACAATATATATTATTACTTAAGTTACTACATAATGATGATTGAATTATGTAGGATATCTTTTTGATGGCAGGTGGGTAATGGACAGGACCGCCTTATCTCCTATATAATAGCCCTATTCTGTGACCTTGTGATTCATTTGCTAATGCTGGGCGGAGTCACAACAGTGGGCGGAGTTATTCAAATGAGTCACAGAGATCTGGCCAAATCTACAGGAGACTAGGAGCAGAAGCAGATAGCATGGGCATTGGGCATGTCACAGGCAGGGGTGCATACCTCCCAGCTTTCTGCAGGAGCTTTCTCCAGGCAGAAGGAGGGAAACACACTCGGCGAAAAGGGGGCGTGGCTTCACGGGAGGGCCCCCGTTTTCGTCAGTGAGGGGGCTTGCCCAGCGCTCTGTGAGCTGCTGGCATGCCCCCAGGGCTGATTATGAGTCCGGGGGGCACAGGGCACTTGAGACAGGGGAGCCCTATCTCATTGCTGTGCCTGCTGTGGGTTGGGGGCGTGGCCTAATCGCGGCCCGCGCGGCCACGCCCCCTTATGCAAATTCCGATTTTTATTTTTATTTTTTTTTATGGGATTTTGGCCCCTCAGCTAGGGCTAAATCCAGAGGACACACCCGCACAGGGAGAAGAAAGCAGGGAGACTGCTGCCTCCCTGCAACACCACAGACCTGCCAATATGCAGCAGCGTGTGCTGACTGTAGCACAATGCTGCCGCTGTTGCTGGCAGGACGGGGGGAGCTTCTGAGCTGGGACAGAGCTACTCCAGCCGGGGGGACCCCTAAAACTGTGGGGCCAACGGTACGTATCCCCTGCCCCCCCCCCCCCACCTTAATCCGGCTCTGCTGCTGGAACCCCCCCCCGTAATCCGTACCCCCTGATGCCCCCTCTCCCTCTGTCTCCACTATTCACCGCTGCTCTGCTAAGCAGAACAGCGAGTACAGGAGCTTTCCAACTGCCCCCCCCACCGCCGGACACTGCGACCCGCGGGTGGGACAGCGGGACAGACCCCAAAAAATGGGACTGTCCCGCGAAAAACGGGACATTTGGGAGGTATGGGGGTGTGTAAGGGGTATGTCATACAGACAGACGGGCACCGGCTCACTGTGTGCTTGACCCCCCACATCGGCATACTCAGCAGGGTCTCTCTGGTGCGGAGGAGCGTCACTTTCTGACACACTCCACGCTTCTTAGCTGCAGTTTAGTGGGGCACCTGCCGCTGTGCAGGTTCCATACTGCCTCTGTTATCTCCAGCCCCGGCAACCCCACCGCTAGCTGCAGCGCTGCCACCCGCAGTGGAGTGCGCCCAGCTCATTCACACACTTTAGCTGGCGGGTAGCGCTGCAGAAATCCGAGCTGCTTGCAGGCTCTGACCCACTCCTCCCTCCAGCCGCAGCGTCTCCTGGGAGCTAACCAGTCACTCCCAGTCTCCCCTTACCACAGTGCCCGGAAGCCGTGAGGTCCGCGCCACGTGCATGCTATGACCCCCTCCTCCCTCCAGCCGCAGCATCTCCTGGGGGCTAACCAGTCATTTCCAGTCTCACCTTACCACAGTGCCCGGCAGCTGCGCGAGGTCTGCGGTGTGTGACTGAGGAGGGGGGGAGGGATGCGGACTGGCAGAGAAAGCAGGACTCCAGCCTGAGAGAGTCAGCCATGCCAAGTCTCCAGCAGCAGCAGATCCCAACAGGTTGGAATGGAACAGCAGCAGCCAGCAGCAGTGACTCCGGTAAGACACATCTGTCTGTCACCACTGTTTTGTCCCTAATACCAATCTCTCCCGTGCCCTGTGTTCTGTCATGTCTCTGTCACCCCTGGCCTTGCCCTGCCACCCTTATTCTGGCCCTTTCACCCTTATCCTGGCCCTTTCACCCTTATCCTGGCCCTGTCACCCTTATGCTGGCCCTGTTACCCCTATCCTGGCCCTGTCACCCCTGTGCTTGCCCTGTCAACGCTATACTGGCCCCGTCACCCCTGTCCTCGTCCTGCCGCCCCTACCCTGGCCCTGTCACCCCTATCCTGTCCCTATCATTTCTGTCCTGGCCCTGTCACCCCTGTCCTGGCCCCGTCACCCCTGTCCTGGCCCCGTCACCCCTGTCCTGGCACCGTCACCCCTGTCCTGGCCCCGTCAACCCTGTACTGACCCTGTCACCCCTGTCCTGGCCCTGTTACTGCATACCCTCCAACTACCTTTTATGGCATGTACAGTACCCGCAGCGCCTCCAGACCTCTCCCCAATGCACTACACCTCCGCACCTTCCCCTCCACCACATGCGGCACTCCACCCCTCCCCCACATGTGTGCCTCCAGACCCCCTACACCACCCGTGGCTCCCACTCCTCCACCCCTTCACCACCCACAGCACCTCCAGGCCCCTTCCACCATTCACCCCTCTTATACGTCTCCCCCCACACCTGCCCCCCTCCACCCGCAGCATCTGCAGACACCCTCCTCCATCAGCGGTCCCCCCCTCACCCACCCCTCCCCCACCAATGGCACCCCCGCACCTGCCCCTCCACCACCTGCAGCACCTCCGGACCTCCTTTCCCATCCGCCGCAACACCCGTACCTGCCCCTACCCTACCCATGGTGCCTGCGGTCCCCTACCCAACCCCCGGCACACCCATCCCACAGCACCTCCGGAACCCTTCACCCATCCACAACATCCCCACACCTGCCCCTCTCCCAACCGTGGCACCCCTGCCCCTCCCCCACCTGCAGTGCCTCCGGACCCCTCCCCCATCTGCATCCCCCACTCCTCTGCCCCTCCCCCACGCGCAGCACCTCCCGAACCTTCCCCATCCGAGCCCCACCCCCACTTCTGCCTCCCCTCCACCCGCAGCATCTACAGACACCATCCGCAGTCCCCCCCGCACCCGCTACATTCTGTACATCGTGCCCTGCAGGTGCTGTTCACGCCGTCGCAAGGGGCTGCGCCTCCTTCACCATCGCACGCCCTTTCATTGTGCAATATTTAACCACTAACAAAGGAATGCAGGTAATACTCCATATAATACAAATATTAAACCCCAGAAAGGCATGCAAGGGTTAAGGGGGCGTAGCCCCTTGCGACGGTGTGAAGAGCGCCCGTAGGGCGCGATGAAGCACCTAGTAATTAATAATGATAATAATAATAATAATAATAAGATACCTCCCAACTGTCCTGATGTTTTTTTGGAACTGTCCTGCTGTCCCACCTGCGGGCCGCAGTGTCCCGCGGTGGGTGGGGGGGTCTATTCAGTGGAGACAGAGGGAGAGGGGGCATGCCAGCAGCTCACAGAGCACTGGGCATGACCCCCTCAGTGACAAAAACGAGTGCACGGCTTGCAATCATGGCCCCTCCAGCGAAGCCACGCCCCCTTTTTCATAGGCCACGCTCCCTTTTCGGCTGATCGTGCGCAGATGTCCCTCCTTACTCAGACATAAAGTTGGAAGGTATGTAATAATACTAATAATAATTATAATATATGATATATAGAATAGTGTAAGATATATAATACAGGTTGAACTCGATGGACAACTTGTCTTTTTTCAACCAAGTATAATTGAATAAACTGTACATTATGATCATGTGATGATCATGATATATGATATGATCATGATATTTTTAGTATTAGTACATCAATTTAGGATTGTTTAATTAACATTTTTTTATGTTAGTTGTAATTAGAGATGTGCGGCTAGCACTTTTCGTGTTTTGGTTTTGGTTCTAATTTCACTTTCGTGTTTTGGTTTTGGTTCTAATTTCACTTTCGTGTTTTGTTTTTGGTTCTAATTCCACTTTTGTGTTTTGGTTTTGGATCTGGATGATTTTTGAAAAAAACATAAAAACAGCTAAAATCACAGAATTTGGGGGTAATTTTGCTCCTACGGTATTATTAACCTCAATAACATTGGCCCTCATTCCGAGTTGTTCGCTCGCAAGGCGAATGTAGCAGAGTTACACACGCTAAGCCGCCGCCTACTGGGAGTGAATCTTAGCTTCTTAAAATTGCGACCGACGTACGCGCAATATTGCGATTACAAACGAGTTAGCAGTTTCTGAGTAGCTTCAGACTTACTCTGCCTGTGCGATCAGTTCAGTGCTTTTCGTTCCTGGCTGACGTCATAAACACACCCAGCGTTCGCCCAGGCACTCCCACCGTTTCTCCGGCCACTCCTGCGTTTTTTCCGGAAACGGTAGCGTTTCCAGCCACACGCCCCTAAAACGCCGTGCATCCGCCCAGTAACACCCATTTCCTGTCAATCACAATGCGAACGTCGGAGCGATGAAAATGCCGTGAGTAAACTTACTTTCATCATAGTAAAGTTACTTGGCGCAGTCGCAGTGCGAACATTGCGCATGCGCACTAAGAGAATTCTCACTGCGATGCGATGAAAATCTCCGTGCGAACAACTCGGAATGAGGGCCATTAATTTCCACTCATTTCCAGTCTATTCTGAACACCTCACACTATTGTTTTTAGGCCTAAAAGTTGCACCAAGGTCGCTGGATGACTAAGCTAAGCGACACAAGTGAGCGGCACAAACACCTGGCCCATCTAGAAGTGGCACTGCAGTGGCAGACAGGATGGCAGATTAAAAAAATAGTCCCCAAACAGCACATGATGCAAAGAAAAAAAGAGGCGCAATGAGGTAGCTGTGTGACTAAGCTAAGCGACCCAAGTGGCCGACACAAACACCTGGCCCATCTAGGAGTGGCACTGTAGTGTCAGACGGGATGGCACTTAAAAAAAAACAGGCCCCAAACAGCACATGATGCCAAGAAGTAAAAATAGGATTTTGGTACTTACCAGGTAAATCCTTTTCTTTGAATCCATAGGGGGCACTGGAGTACTCTTGGGATATGGATGGTTTCCGTAGGAACCAGGCACTAAATATTAAAATTTAGAACTCCCCTCCCCTCCATATCCCAGAGTACCTCAGTGTTTTTTACTGAGCTGAACAGGAGCGATAGAGAGGTTGACAATGGAGAATTACATAGAACAGAACGGACAACAATAAAGTTGACACATAACGTGACTGACAACTAAACAGTTGGCACATTAACTGATAGAACTTGAAACCTGAACCAGTCGGTGAGAATGTGTTACCAGACGATTCCCGAACTTGCCACAAACCAGGTAAAACTGCTCCGGGTGGGCGTCCAGTGCCCCCTATGGATTCAAAGAAAAGGATTTACCTGGTAAGTACCAAAATCCTATTTTCTTTTTCATCCACTAGGGGTCACTGGAGTACTCTTGGGACGTACCAAAGCTTCCCCCGTGGGCGGGAGAGCAGTTTGGCACCTGTAACACTAGGCGGCCAAAGCGAGATGCTGATGCCGCAAACGTATCAAACTTGTAAAAGCGCACAAACGTGTGCACTAATGACCAGGTAGCCGCACGGCAAAGCTGCGTCGTAGAAGCCCCACGACCAGCTGCCCATGAAGTTCCCACAGAGCGTGTGGAATGAGCTGTTACTGATGTAGGCGGCTGTAACCTAGCATGAAGGTAAGCCTGACGTATGGTCTGTTTAATCCATCTGGATAAGGTCTGCTTAGAAGCTGGCCAACCCATCTTGGCAGCATCATACAGAACAAACAACGTATCCGTCTTACGAACTGTAGACGTTCGGGACACATAAACGCGTAATGCGCGTACCACATCCAAGGTTCCAGAATTTCCTGTCAACACAGGAACTACTATTGGTTGATGGATGTGAAAGGATGAAACTACCTTTGGTAGGAAAGCGGGATTCGTCCGAAGTTCCGCTCTGTCATCATGAAACACCAAATACGGTGGCTTGCATGACAAGGCACCCAAATCGGAAACACGCCTTGCCGAAGCCAAGGCTAGTAGGAAAATTGTTTTCCAAGTGAGAAACTTAATATCCACTTGTTGTAAGGGTTCAAAATATGAAGACTGTAAGAAATCTAAAACCAGATTCAAGTCCCATGGCGCTGTAGGTGGAATGAATGGAGGCTGTACTCTGAGGACACCTTGCAGAAAAGTGTGTACAGACGGCAATAGAGCCAATCGTCTTTGAAAGTAAATTGACAAAGCAGATACCTGCACCTTAAGTGTAGATAAACGCAGTCCTCCATCTAACCCCATCTGTAGAAATAACAAAAGACGGGATAACTTGAAAGATGATGACGGAAACTTCCGATCCTCACACCAACCTATATAGGCACGCCAAATTCTGTAATAATGAGCTGCCGTAACTGGCTTCCTAGCACGTAACATGGTTGGTATAACCGATTCTGGAATGCCCTCTCTCCTTAAGAGGGCGGTCTCAACAGCCACCCCGTCAAACGCAGCCGCGCTAAATTGGGGTAAAGGAACGGCCCTGTTGTAACAGGTCCGGACGAAGTGGGAGCGGCCAAGGCTCGTCTGCGAGTAGTCCTAGGAGATCCGAGAACCAAGCTCTCCGAGGCCAATGAGGCGCCACTAGTATGACTGTGACGGATTCTCTTTTGATCCGTTTTAGCAACAGAGGGAGCAGCGAAAACGGTGGAAACAGGTACACGAGGCTGTACGGCCACGCGATGGTGAGAGCATCCACCGCCACTGCATTTGGATCTCGCGTTCTGGACACATACTGGGGCGTTTGGTGATTGTGGCGAGATGCCATCAGGTCCACTTGAGAGTAACCCCACCTCTGGGCCAACATGTGAAACACTTCTGGATGTAATGCCCATTCTCCCGGATGAAAATCCCGACGGCTGAGATAATCCGCCTCCCAGTTGTCCACTCCCGGAATGAACACTGCCGACAACAGCACTTGGTGACGCTCGGCCCAATTGAGGATTCGAGCTACTTCTCGCATTGCCATGCGGCTTCTCATTCCTCCTTGTTTGTTGATGTATGCGACCGCCGTCGCATTGTCCGACTGCACCTGGACAGGCTGAGATCGAAGAATGTGCACTGCTTGTCGTAGCGCATTGAAAATTGCCCGGAGTTCCAGGACATTTATAGACAGCAATCTTTCGTGAGCCGCCCAGAGACCCTGGAGCTGACGATTTTGAACTACAGCTCCCCAACCTCTGAGACTCGCGTCCGTCGTTAGAATTATCCAATTCCAGGCGCCGAACCATTTCCCTGCGGTCAGATTGTGTACTTTGAGCCACCAGAGAAGAGACACTCTGGCCCGAGGAGACAACCTCACCCTGCGGTAAATCTGCAGATGCGAGCCCGACCACTGTGCGAGCACATCCAGTTGAAAAGGACGTGAGTGAAGTCTCCTGAACTGAAGCGCTTCGAAAGCCGCCACCATTGTGCCTAAGAGGCGAATGCACAAATGTACCGAGACTGTGCGTGGCTTGAGCACCAATCGAACCAGATGACGAATGATCTGAACTTTCTGTTCCGGTAGGTAAATTCTTTGATTTACCGTATCGAGAATCATACCTAGGAATTGCAGGCGTTGAGACGGAATTAGATGTGATTTCTTGAAGTTGACAATCCAACCGTGCTGAACTAGGACATCGTACGTCAGCAACGCATGTTGGAGGAGCATCTGTTGAGACGGAGCTTTGATGAGCAGATCGTCTAAGTACGGAACTATTATCACTCCCAGGGATCTGAGATGAGCTATCATCACAGACATCACTTTGGTGAATACCCGAGGCGCTGACGAGAGGCCAAACGGTAGAGCCTGAAACTGGTAATGGTTCTGCCGGATTGCAAACCGCAAGAACCTCTGATGAGGTGACCAAATCGGAATGTGTAAATACGCATCTTTGAGATCCAGCGCAATCATGAATTCCTGTGGCTCTAAACCTGCAATTACCGACCGCAGAGATTCCATCTTGAATCTGTAGTAAGTGACGTAGTGATTGAGGCCCTTTAAGTTCAACATTGGCCTGACCAAGCCATCCGGCTTTGGTACCACAAACAGACTGGAATAATAACCCTGCCCCTGTTGGTGTACAGGGACCGGAATCAAAACTGCTGACTCCAGCAGAGACTGAATGGCAAGTTGCAGAACCGCCCGTTTGTCGTCCGACACAGGCAGTCCTGTCTTGAAAAACCGCAGTGGCGGGAGACAGTCGAACTCTATTTTGTAACCTTTGAGCACTAAATTGCGGATCCACCCATCTGTGGACGTCTGGAACCACGCCAAATGGAACGTCTGAAGGCGTGCTCCCACAACCAGAGATTCAAGATGGGCTGGGAGTCCGTCATGCCACTGGCTTGCCGGTGACCTTAGCGTCTTGACGACTGGCGTTGGTTTGCGCCTAGGCGCCGTTGGAGGCAATGGTAAGAAAACAGACTTACCACCCGTGGCCTCAGCAATCCATTTGTTCAATTCAGGACCAAACAACTTCTCGCCACCGTAAGGTAACGCCTCTATACCTCTTTTGACCTCCGCCTCCGCTTGCCAAGAGCACAGCCAGAGTGCTCGTCGTGCTGCAACTAGCGACGATGAAAGGCGAGAAGTGAGCTGACAGACGTCAGTAGAAGCTGTACATAGATAATCAGCAGCTTCCCAGATTTGATCAGCGAGAAGTATAAGGTGATTGTCATGTAGGGCAGACTTGAGCTCTGTTATCCATACCATGAGCGCCTTAGTTACCCAAATGCCAATCAACCCAGGTCTAAGCAACACTCCTGCTGCTACATACATGGATTTTAGCATAGCTTAAATTTTACGGTCTGAAGGGTCTTTAAGCGTAGTAGCCGTTGGTACTGGTATGGTTAATTTCTTTGTAAGTTTAGACACAGACGAATCCACCAATGGTGGATTCTCCCATGTAGCTGTCACAGACTCCGGAAACGGGTAACTAGACTTAAATCTGCGAGGTATAGAAAACAGTTTATCCGAATTCTGACGTGTTTCCAGTAACATCTTATTAAGAGATTCTGAAACCGGAAAACACATCGGAGTCCTCTGTCGTTTAGCAAAGACGACTTCATCATTTGTCAGAGGCTCCTCAGATTCTGTAAACCTCAGAGACTGACGCACCGCTCTGATGAGATTATCAATGCCTGGGCTGTCAAAATCTTCACTATCGGACTGCTGGTCCACTTCGCCCTCCTCAGCGTCATCTTGCGCAGTGAGGTCTGGCATAGAATCATCAGACTGTAACATAGCAGAAACTGGTAAATCATAAGACAAAGTAAATTTATCCTTACTACCCAAAATGGACTTAGACCGTTGGCAAGGCTGAGACCCCTCTGGTAGTCCTAGCTGTCTCACCCTAGACTCAGATCTTGCCGCTTCCCGCTCCTGTCGAGCGGCGGCCAATTCTGATTGCAATCCAGCCATGACATCTGCCAGCATAGCCCATGGAGGGTCCGGGGATGAAACTGGCGTAGACAGCGGAGCAGAGATTGTATTCGTAGCTGAATCCACAAAACATACTGCGCATGTGGTAGATCCATCCGGTAACACACTGTCACAGACATTGCAGTGATGCTTTTTTGGTTTTGCCGGTGCCTTACTCATTATGCAGACAGACAATACAACATACAAAGACAGACAACCTGCACGACTCAGTAAATAGTACTAAGATGTTTCTATATATATATATATATATATATATCTGGCAACGTGTAGTGCACGTGGCCAGCACTATATGAAACTGATCCCAAATTCCCAACAGCCCTGCGCCTCCGGTGGAGTAGAGATGTAGTATAGGAACGTTCTGGAATCACACACTGGAAGACAGGAAGCAAGATTAAAATGGCCACCATGCCTCATAGTGCAGGGTATATGTAACAAACCAACCCTGTAATATAGGCTTAACAGCCTATTTCATCAATGTCACCCCCCTTATGCAGCCCTCCGCTAATGTCAACTCCCCCCCCTCCTTCTGCTCCCTCCCCCGTGGCCCGTGTACCGCTGTCTGAGCGGGAAGTACCGGGCGCGGGTATCGCACACGCAATGAGGGTACAGGGAGCCGGGGAGCGCTGTAATGGAGCGCGGTCCTACAGCGGCGGCCGGCGGGTGCTAGCGGCGGCTGGCGGGTGTGAGCGGCGGACGGCGGGTCTCAGCGGTGGAGGCGGCGCTGCTCGGAGCGGTTGCCGGGCGGTCTGTCAGGAGAGGCGGGTGCGGGCGCAGTGAGAGCGGCGTCAGTGACCAGTGTCCCCCCACAGCGGGGCGGCAGCGTGCGCTGACCGCCCCGTACCCCCAGCATACCTGACTCCAGAGGCAAAGGCTGTGACGGGGCTTCTATCTGTAAGCTCCATCCAGCTGTAGCAGCAGTCAGGGAATGAGCTGCGTGTGGCTGTGAGGGTGCTCTTTGTGAGGACCGACACGCCATGCGCTGCTCCGTGCAGCGGCACTATCCCGGACCCAAGTTTTTACAGAAACTGGGAAGGGATGTGCTGTGATACAAAATGTAAAGGTAGAAAGAAAAAAAATGAAAAATAAAAATAAAAATATTCAAAGTAGTGTGGTTAATCTCCACACAAGCCTGTTGCTACGAGAAGCACAGAAAAAACACTGAGGTACTCTGGGATATGGAGGGGAGGGGAGTTCTAAATTTTAATATTCAGTGCCTGGTTCCTACGGAAACCGTCCATATCCCAAGAGGCGAAGGCTGTGACGGGGCTTCTATCTGTAAGCTCCGTCCAGCTGTAGCAGCAGTCAGGGAATAAGCTGCGTGTGGCTGTGAGGGTGCTCTTTGTGAGGACCGACACGCCATGCGCTGCTCCGTGCAGCGGCACTATCCCGGACCCAAGTTTTTACAGAAACTGGGAAGGGATGTGCTGTGATACAAAATGTAAAGGTAGAAAAAAAAAAATGAAAAATAAAAATAAAAATATTCAAAGTAGTGTGGTTAATCTCCACACAAGCCTGTTGCTACGAGAAGCACAGAAAAAACACTGAGGTACTCTGGGATATGGAGGGGAGGGGAGTTCTAAATTTTAATATTCAGTGCCTGGTTCCTACGGAAACCGTCCATATCCCAAGAGTACTCCAGTGACCCCTAGTGGATGAAAAAGAAAGAGGGCAATGAGGTTGCTGGATGACTAAGCTAAGTGACACCTGGCCCATCTGGGGTTGGCACTGCAGTCCCACTGCACTAATGGCGGATATCGGACGAATGTCTAACACCAACATAGTTGTTATGGCCTCAGTAATCTGCTTTGCAACAGGGTATATATATATATATATATATATATATATATATATATATATATATATATACGGCAGTATCACTGGAATTATATAGCAGTACCAATGGACATATCCGGCAGGATCACTGGACTGGACTTATACGCCAGCACCACTGGAATTATATGGCAGGATCACTGGAATTATACAGCAGGATCACTGGATTTATACGCCAGTGCCACTGGATTTATACGGCAGGATCACTGGAATTATATAGCAGTACCAATGGACATATACGGCAGGATCACTGGACTGGACTTATACACCAGCACCACTGGAATTATGCGGCAGGATCACTGGAATTATACAGCAGGATCACTGGATTTATACGCCAGTGCCACTGGATTTATACGGCAGGATCACTGGAATTATACAACAACTTCTCCACTGACTCACGTCTCCACCTTTATCACTGCTTAGTAAATCTCCCCCTAAGTCTACTTCCAAAAGACCTAACGCCTGATTCAGATTTGTACGCAATGCTGATGTTTCTGCAACTGAGCATTTATCGGTAGAAAGCGCATGGCCAAGGTACTCTAGCAATGCTGCCTGCAATCAGGAACAAAAATATAGTGCTTTGGATTTTTGAGGGAGGGGGGCCCCAAAATGGTATCTTGCTTAGGGCCCCACCAGGTCTACATCCGTCTCTGCATCCTAGTTAAGGACTCTCTGTGTCACTTTCACACCCACACTGCACCTATTGTGACTACAATCCCAATAGGCTATACAGATGGGTCCACGTTTATCTTGACCTTTAATAGGATTAACTGAGACTGGCCAGTCGGACTTAATCCCTTGCTTTAATGACTTAATCCCCTGCTGTATTGTTCTCTGTATTGTATTGCAGCTGAGAACAATAGATGAAGAGTTTATGTTAATAAACCATGTTGTGCCTAGGCGCAGAAAACTAGTCAAGATAACCGTGGACCCATCTGTATCAACAATAATTGCCTTTAGAAAATTGTCAGCAAGTAAAGGTTTTTGTTGTTACAATAGTGCGCTGTTAAAAACAGTGACATGCAGCAGAAGAACACACAGAAGAGCATCACCCAACACTAAATATAAACAGGATAATAAAGAAATATGTGTGTTCAAAATCTGTGCCTCACTGCTTAAACATGTACACCTTGCACCGTGGTGATAACTGAGGAAAAAGTGAACCACACACATTAATCACAGAAACAGTAAAAATACTAAGCTCATTCTGAATGGAACAATCCAAATCCTTTTCCAAGATGGCTCATTACAATGAATGGAAGTTCGTTTAGATCCAATAGGTATTGTATCTGAAACAATAAGTGCCTCCCTCACAAATGCTTAGCAGCAATAGTGGGAGAAGCACAGAGAAAAT
Source organism: Pseudophryne corroboree (assembly GCF_028390025.1). Classification (NCBI taxonomy): domain Eukaryota; kingdom Metazoa; phylum Chordata; class Amphibia; order Anura; family Myobatrachidae; genus Pseudophryne; species Pseudophryne corroboree. The sequence goes on from NC_086447.1 coordinate 72,993,069, forward strand.
AAGATTTTAAACCTACCGGTAAATCTTTTTCTCCTAGTCCGTAGAGGATGCTGGGGACTCCGTAAGGACCATGGGGAATAGACGGGCTCCGCAGGAGACATGGGCACTAAAAAGAACTTTAGATATGGGTGTGCACTGGCTCCTCCCTCTATGCCCCTCCTCCAGACCTCAGTTAGAGAAACTGTGCCCAGAGGAGACGGACAGTACAAGGAAAGGATTTTTGTTAATCTAAGGGCAAGATTCATACCAGCCCACACCATCCACACCGTACAACATGGAATATACGAACCAGTTAACAGTATGAAACAAAACAGCATCAGCCCGAGACTGATCAAAACTGTAACATAACCCTTATGTAAGCCAAAACTATATACAAGTCTTGCAGAATTTAGTCCGCACTGGGACGGGCGCCCAGCATCCTCTACGGACTAGGAGAAAAAGATTTACCGGTAGGTTTAAAATCTTATTTTCTCTTACGTCCTAGAGGATGCTGGGGACTCCGTAAGGACCATGGGGATTATACCAAAGCTCCAAAACGGGCGGGAGAGTGCGGATGACTCTGCAGTACCGATTGAGCGAACAAAAGGTCCTCCTCAGCCAACGTATCAAACTTGTAGAACTTTGCAAAAGTGTTTGAACCCGACCAAGTCGCCGCTCGGCAAAGCTGTAATGCCGAGACACCTCGGGCAGCCGCCCAAGAAGAGCCCACCTTCCTAGTGGAATGGGCCTTTATTGAATTTGGTAACGGCAATCCCGCCGTAGAATGAGCCTGCTGAATCGTGTTACAGATACAGCGAGCAATAGTCTGCTTAGAAGCAGGAGCGCCAACCTTGTTGGCTGCATATAGGACAAACAGTGCCTCTGTTTTCCTAACCCGAGCCGTTCTGGCTACATAAATTTTCAATGCCCTAACCACATCAAGGGACTCGGAATCCTCCAAGTCTCGCATAGCCACAGGCACCACAATAGGTTGGTACATATGAAAAGAGGAATCCACCTTAGGCACAAATTGAGGACGAGTCTTCAACTCAGCTCTATCCACATGGAAGATCAGATAGGGGCTTTTGTGAGACAAAGCCGTCAACTCAGATACTCTCCTAGCAGACGCTAAGGCCAACAACATGACCACCTTCCAAGTGAGATACTTCAGTTCCACCGTCTGAAAGGTCCCATGGTGCCACTGGAGGCACAAAAGGAGGATGTGCAGCACTCCCTTCACAAAAGTCTGGACTTCTGAAAGAAAATGGATAGGGCCAAAATCTGAACTTTAATGGAGCCTAATTTTAGGCCCAAATTCACTCCGGTCTGTAGGAAGCGAAGAAAACGGCCCAGATGAATTTCTTCCGGATGAGCATTCTTGGACTCACACCAAGACACATACCTCCTCCATATACGGTGATAATGCTTTGCTGTCACCTCCTTCCTAGCCTTTATCAGAGTAGGAATGACCTCATCCGGAATGCCCTTGTCCGCTAGGATCCGGCGTTCAACCGCCAAGCCGTCAAACGCAGCCGCGGTAAGTCTTGGAATAGACAGGGCCGCTGTTGCAACAGGTCCTCTCTGAGAGGAAGAGGCCACGGATCTTCTGTGAGCATTTCCTGCAGATCTGGATACCAGGCCCTTCGAGGCCAATCTGGAACAATGAGAATTGTATGTACCCCTCTTCGTCTTATGATTCTCAATATCTTTGAGATGAGAGGAAGAGGAGGAAACACATAGACCGACTGGAACACCCACGGTGTCACCAGGGCGTCCACTGCTACCGCCTGAGGGTCCCTTGACCTGGCGCAATACCTTGGAAGCTTCTTGTTGAGGCGTGACGCCATCATGTCCATTTGAGGCAGTCCCCACCAGGATTCTTCGCCCAGCGAAGAATCCTGGTGGCTTCTGCCATTGCCACTCTGCTCTTTGTTCCGCCTTGGCGGTTTACATGAGCCACTGCAGTGACGTTGTCTGACTGGATCAGAACCGGTAGGTCGCGAAGTAAATTCTCCGCTTGACGAAGGCCGTTGTATATAGCCCTTAATTCCAGTACGTTGATGTGTAGACAAGCCTCCTGGCTTGACCACAGACCTTGGAAGTTTCTTCCCAGTGTGACTGCTCCCCATCCTCGGAGGCTCGCGTCCGTGGTTACCAGAACCCAGTCCTGAATGCCGAACCTGCGACCCTCTAGAAGGTGAGCACTCTGCAGCCACCACAGGAGAGATACCCTGGCCCTTGGGGACAGGCTGATCATCTGATGTATATGAATATGTGACCCGGACCACTTGTCCAGAAGGTCCCACTGAAAAGTCCTCGCATGGAACCTGCTGAATGGAATGGCCTCGTAAGATGCCACCATCTTTCCCAGAGCTCGAGTGCATAGATGCACCGACACCCTTTTCGGCTTCAACAGGTCTCTGACCAAGTTCTGGAGTTCCTGGGCCTTTTCCATCGGGAGAAAAACTCTTTTCTGTTCTGTATCCAGAATCATGCCTAAGAAAGGCAACCGGGTCGTTGGAACCAACTGTGACTTTGGTAGATTGAGAATCCAGCCGTGCTGCTGCAACACCTTCAGGAAGAGTGCCACGCTGTTCAACAACTGCTCTCTTGATCTCGCTTTTATTAGGAGATCGTCCAAGTACGGGATAATTGTGACTCCTTGCCTGCGCAGGAGCACCATCATTTCCGCCATTACCTTGGTGAAAACTCTCGGGGCCGTGGAAAGCCCAAACGGCAACGTCTGAAATTGGTAATGACAATCCTGTACCGCAAATCTCAGGTACCACTGATGAGGTGGATATATGGGGACATGAAGGTATGCATCCTTTATGTTCAGGGACACCATATAATCCCCCCCTTCCAGGCTGGCGATGACCGCTCTGAGCGATTCCATCTTGAACTTAAACCTTTTTAACTATAGGTTTAAGGATTTCAGAATGGGTCTGACCAAACCGTCCGGTTTCGGGACCACAAACAGGGTTGAGTAATACCCCATCCCCTGCTGAAGCAGGGGAACTTTGACCACCACCTGTTGAAGACACAATCTTTGAATTGCATTTAAAACAACCTCCCTCTCTGGGGAAGACGCCGGCAGGGCCGATTTGAAAAACCGGCGAGGAGGCACCTCTTCGAATTCCAGCTTGTAGCCCTGGGAGACAATGTCTATTGCCCAGGGATCCACCTGTGATTGAACCCAGACGTGGCTGAAAAGTCGAAGACGTGCCCCCACTGGGGCGGACTCCCTCAGCGGAGCCCCAGCGTCATGCAGTGGATTTTGTAGAGGCCGGGGAGGACTTCTGCTCCTGGGAACTAGCTGTGGATGGCAGCTTTTTCCCCCTGCCCTTACCTCTGGCGAGAAAGGAAGATCCCCGTACTCTCTTGGGTTTATGCGACCGAAAGGACTGCATCTGATAATGTGTCGTTTTCTTAGGCTGTGAGGAAACATAAGGCAAAAAAGTTGATTTACCTGCCGTAGCTGTGGAGACTAGGTCCGTGAGACCTTCCCCAAACAATTCCTCACCCTTGTAAGGTAAAACCTCCATATGCTTCTTAGAGTCGGCATCACTCGTTCATTGTCGGGTCCATAGGGCTCGTCTAGCAGAAATCGCCATAGCGTTGGCTCTGGAACCCAGTAGGCCAACGTCTCTCTGAGCATCTCTCATATATAGGACAGCATCTTTAATATGACCCAGGGTCAATAAAATGGTTTCCTTATCCAGCGTATCTATATCAGCAGATAAGGTATCTGTCCACGCTGCTACAGCGCTGCAAACCCAAGCCGACACTATCGCCGGTCTGAGCAATGTACCAGTATGTGTGTAAATTGACTTTAATATAGTCTCCTGCCTGTGATCAGCAGGATCCTTGAGGGTTGTTGTATCTTGAGATGGCAGCGCTACCTTTTTGGATAAGCGTGTCAACGCTTTGTCCACCCTTGGGGAGGATTCCCACCGTATCCTGTCCTTAGCCGGGAAAGGATACGCCATAAGAATCCTTTTGGAAATCTGCAGTTTTTTGTCTGGAGAATCCCAAGCCTTTTCAAATAACTCGTTTAGCTCATGAGATGGGGGAAAGGTTACCTCAGGTTTCTTTTCCTTATACATGTGCACCCTCGTGTCCGGGACAGAGGGATCATCTGTGATATGCAACACGTCTTTTATTGCAATAATCATATAATGAATACTTTTAGCCAATTTTGGCTGCAACTTCGCATCATCATAGTCGACACTGGAGTCAGAATCCGTGTCGGTATCCGTGTCTACAACTTGGGATAGTGGGCGCTTTTGGGACCCAGTAGGTCCTTGCGACATAGTAAAAGGCAGGGCTTGACTCCCTGTACATTCCCTGGACTCTGCTTTGTCCAATCTCTTGTGTAATAAACTCACATTTGCATTTAAAACATTCCACATATCCAACCAGTCAGGTGTCGGCGTTGCCGACGGAGACACCACACTCATTTGCTCCACCTCCTCCCTAGACGAGCCTTCCGCTTCAGACATGCCAACACACACGTACCGACACCCCACACACTCAGGGAAATCTCTAATCTGGAGACAGTTCCCCCACAAGGCCCTTAGGAGAGACAGAGAGAGAGAGAGTATGCCAGCACACACCCAGCGCCAATAACTTTGGAAAACAAAATTCCCAGATATCGCCTTTTTATATTGATTGCGCCAAATTATGTGCCCCCCTTCTTTAAACCCCTCTGTCACCGTGTTCAGCAGGGGAGAGTCCGGGGAGCCAGCTTCTCAGCGTGTGCTGTGGAGAAAAATGGCGCTGGTGAGTGCTGGGGATCAAGCTCTGCCCCCTCAGCGGCGGGCTTCGGTCCCGCTCGAATACATTCAAAAAACTGGCGGGGGATTTCATATACAGCCCACAGAGCCCATATATCTATTTTACCAGTCCCAGAGGTGTAAATTGCTGCCCAGGGCGCCCCCCCCCCTGCGCCCTGCACCCTTACAGTGCCTGCCGTGTATGCTTTGTGTGGGAGCAATGGCGCACAGCGTTACCGCCGCGCGTTACCTCAGTGAAGATCTGAAGTCTTCTGCCGCCTCTGAAGTCTTCTTTTCTACTCATACTAACCCGGCTTCTATCTTCCGGCTCTGTGAGGTGGACGGCGGCGCGGCTCCGGGACGAACAGCTAGGAGAGACCTGCGTTCCGACTCCCTCTGGAGCTAATGGTGTCCAGTAGCCTAAGAAGCAGAGCCTAGCATTTAAGTAGGTCTGCTTCTCTCTCCTCAGTCCCTCGATGCAGGGAGCCTGTTGCCAGCAGGCTCCCTGAAAATAAAAAACCTAACAAATATACTTTCTTTCAGGAAACTCAGGAGAGCTCCTTGCAATGCACCCAGTCTCCTCTGGGCACAGTATCAAACTGAGGTCTGGAGGAAGGGCATAGAGGGAGGAGCCAGTGCACACCCATATCTGAAGTTCTTTTTAGTGCCCATGTCTCCTGCGGAGCCCGTCTATTCCCCAAGGTCCTTACGGAGTCCCCAGCATCCTCTAGGACGTAAGAGAAACAATAATAGTGCAGTAGTCAAAATAAACAAGACTGTTTTAATACAAGTTGCACTTACAATAACATATCATTTAAAATCACATGAAACAATCCCAGTGGCAAACAGGAACACAGCACAAAAGCTCACGGAATTCCACAGATGATTTTGATGTAGTCACGGCGGCTTCAATTCCGGAGTTTGGAGTCACCAACTCATCAAGCAAGCGTGCAACGTCCACAAATGTCCACACCGATGGGAAGTCCCAGCCACAATTAAAGCGTTTCAGATCACACTGGATCCTTCTTCACTCAACTTGCTTGATGAGTTGGTGACTCCAAACTCCGGAATTGAAGCCGCCGTGACCACATCAAAACATACTTGCCTACTCTCCCGGAATGGCCGGGAGGCTCCCGAAAATCAGGTGACCCTCCCGGCCCCCCGGAAGAGCAGGCAAGTCTCCCAATTCGCGGGGTCCCCCCTGCCCGTCCGCCCACTTAGTGTGTAAAGTGGGCGGTCCGGGCAGTTGATGACGCGATTCTTGCTGAATCGTGTCATCATAGCCACGCCCCCAGCAGTGTAATGCCGGTGATCGCGGCATTACAGAGCGGGGGCGTGGCTTAAAGGAGGTGTCACAGTGACCCCGCCCTTGCTCAGTCTTGTTTATCTTGACTACTGCACTATTATTGCTTATCTGTGCTTGTCCCACTATTGCTGCTAAGCATTTGTGAGGGAGGCACTTATTGTTTCAGATACAATACCTATTGGATCTAAACGAACTTCCATTCATTGTAATGAGCCATCTTGGAAAAGGATTTGTAATTGTTCCATTCGGAATGAGCTTAGTATTTTTACTGTTTCTGTGATTAATGCGTGTGGTTCACTTTTTCCTCAGTTATCACCTCGGTGCAAGGTGTACATGTTTAAGCAGTGAGGCACAGATTTTGAACACACATATTTCTTTATTATCCTTTAGAAAATTGTCCCCAAAAATATATGCATGGCCACTTTATTAGATATACACAGGGCTGTAACTAGGATGGTGCAACATGTGTCGTGGCAAGTGTGCCGCAAGGCTGGGGGCGATGTCTGTGGCACCTGCCAATTAACTGTTTTAATAATTTCAACAGTAGCTTCCTCCTGCCGCCCTTATCTCTGCTACCAATTAACTGTTTTAATCATTTTAATGTAGCTTCCTCCTGCCACCCCTATCTTCTCCATGGCCGACTGCGACTTCAGTCTCCGCACCTTCAGTCCCACACTTATCTCCTCCGTGGCCGACACCTCCTCCAGTCCCTGCCCCTACAGAATTTCCTCTGAGGCCGATTGCCACTTCAGTCCCTGCACCTTCATTCACATCTTCAGTATTTACAGATGTGTCCTGATACATCTTGCAACAATATGCCACTCAGCAGGAGATACAGGGCGTGAGTGAGCTGACCGGACTCCGTTAGCATCGGACGTCTTTTTTTGGCGACAATGTATCTTATTTGCATCGTTATGCACATACAGTAGAACACACAAGCAGACTCTGCTGATTAAACTGATATGCAATATTCTGTGTGTGACTGCCTCTGCATACAAAATGCTACGCTACAGTGTTTTCCTAGAAAAGGAATAGCATTTCGTGAGCAGATACAGCCATGGTCACACACAAAAAATAGGCATTCCGCATATCATTTTAATCAGCATAAGCTGCTTGTGCATCCTAGCCACATCGTTTTGAATAAGGCACATTTTAATGGAAAAAGTCGCACGTAAAGATGCTCTGCGCTACCGAGTCACGCCGCGGCATGGTGTGACTAGAAGGGCTGTTTAAAGTTCAGGGAGGCTAGATGTAAGCGAACACATCTGTAAGACACACATTGCAAATTCTATCATACCCACATTCATACCCATCACCTGTTACATTGCAGTCAAACGCCTTACCGATGGAGCTATTTGCATGAGAATTCTAACTACAGTATATAAAGCTACTTTTAATTGTCAGATAAATAATCAGCATTGTGGCTGAGCAGATCTATGCAGTGTGTGGCTGCAGGGGATTGTATGTGTGCATGCACACTAAATAAATTTGCAAATTCCTCCATCAGTAAGGTGTCTGCTACAGTGTAACAGGTGATGGATTCAAATCCCAACTATGACAGAATTTTGAACACTATGACTGCTAAGAAATGTGTGATATAAAATAAAGGAAGGAGGGAGGCGCAGGACACCAAAACCCCTAGTTACAGCTCTGGATACACTTGTACACCTGTTTCTTAATCAGTCCTGGAATAACAACAGGGCAGCCAGGGCAGTCATCCAGGGGGCTCCCACACATAACGACGTCACCAGAGGTGGACTGCCAAGTAGTAGTTCCCATTGACTGTATTGGCTGTATGACTAACAGGGACTATTGCTTAGTTTCCCTCGCCCCCCCCCCCCCTGCCAGCATTCTAATCCCTAGGATTCCCGCGCCGGTCACCCATAGCCAACCCGCCGGTATATACAGCAGGTCACCTACTGCTACTGTAGGTTTCCTTTTTAAACTTTTACATAAATTGCCGTACATGTATAGAATAACACAATTTTTACCTCAAGTATAATAAGTTAGGTTTTGCAGGAAGACGCTATCTTCGTACTTATATCGTCTAACCTTAAACTGTGCGTTTTATTGTGGCATCGATTCAGAATTCCCTGTTTCCAAGGTAATTCTTACTACGAAACTGATCTGGAACTAACGACCCTCCTCTGCTGCCAAAAAGATGTTCCCGACCAGACATGAGTGAATTATTTATCCAGCATGCCGCAACCACGCTGCGCAGGACATTAAGTTGCCTAAATTCACAGTTTGGTGCCAAGTGACAATGTCAATCCTTCGCTGGCTAGCATTAAACGTGATATAATTGATATACGCTTTGCCAAAGTGAATGCTGAGCAGCTTTTATTTTTCATGTGGTCTGAGGAAAGTTTTCGCCTGGCCACTTGTAAATGACGGATCACATCCTGAAACACTGGGGCAAATTAAAGGCAAATACCTGTACCTCCTCGTACATCCATATGGTAGTATTCAGAATTTAGGCTTAAAGGGGGCGATTGAGTTGTTTTATGCGCCCCCTGCTGGGTGTTTATACGAATAGGAGCCCAACGGAGAAATTGAATTGTTGCTCCGTTCGGACACCCATTAGCACTGACGCGCCCAAAAGCGTGAAGGTGCAACTGGTGCAACCAATTAGAGTCAGTCATGTTTCTGTTTAGTTTTAGAGCATATACTACAGAGCCAGTTAGCTCCGCCTTGAATTATGTGTCTTTGGCATTTCCATCTTCCTCTTGCCCCATGAACATTACCACTGCTGCCCCTTGGTATATTGACAAGAGAGCACACAGGATGATCAGTCACTAATGCTCTTCCTCTTGCAGCACTGAATTGTGGAGTGATCAGCAGTAGGTGGAGGGCCTAGAGAGTGTGTTGTCTCTACACCATACTTGCCTACCCTCGTGGAATAGCCGGGGAGGCTCCCGAAAATCGTGTGCCACTCCCGGCCCCCCCCCGCACCCCGAAGGGGCACCATAGGCCAGCCCTTACTCATGATGTTCCTCTTTTTTTCGTATAGGTCGCAAATGTGTGCGCAATTGCTAATGAGTTAAAGATGGCCCCGGTGGACGTCTCTTTTAATTTCAGGGCGGTAGCGTCACTTGCTGACATAAGCAGTTCTGTAGACTAGAAAATCACACTTGCAATTCCATCTGCGTACAAACATAAATTAGGCCCTACAGTATAGTATATACAGTGGAATGAACACAGTATAAGGCACATTAGTAATACCATTTGGTATGCGCGCCTGGTGTTATAGAGGATAACCAGTAATACTGTAAATCACAAAATTAAATGTAATTTAAAAAAAAAACAACAACTTGTCAGCCAATCTGTAAGGGGAATCTGCAGAAAACTTCCTACATGGACAGACTTGGTCATCCTAAAGGGCCCCATACACTAGGCCGATTATGCACGATTTCAGCCCAATTCGGGCATTCGGCCCGATATATTGGGTGAAATCGGGCATTATCGGGGTGCTTTTCCCCCGATCCGATGCGCGTTCCCGCGGGCATCGGCTCGGATCCCTCTAGATCCGACATATCACAAGTGCTGCACTCGTTATATGTCGGATCCCGCAGTAAATAGATAGGATAGTAAAAGATACATCGTATGCAAAAAAACCTGCATACAATATATCTAATACTATCTTACCAGCAGGGAGGCTGCCGGGAGGTTGGACGAAATCTTATACGACATGACGGACCGTCATGTCGTATAAGTGTATGGGGCCCTTAATCTTGCTAAGTCCTCCAAATGTGTAACGTATATTCACAGAGGAGGTTATGTTATTCAGTATTGCTGACCTATTATCATGTTCATAGACAAATGCAGGGGGGAGGCGGGGTTTACAAAAAAGGAAATAACAGTGATCCCTATGAGACATTGTAGATGCCTATGAGATGATGGGTGAGACTGGCATGTGCAAAGAGCTTTGTTACTATGTAGCACAGCCTGAGTGTATCTGAAATATCTGTACTGTGTATTCTTAACTACATATGCCCACCCACTCTATCTGCCCCATCCCTTTCCTAACAGGTACCATATTATACCATTAAACTGTTTATAGTTTTGCGTTCAAGGGGACCATCACCGATGATGCCAGGCCAAGTATGAATAAACATAACTGACGTTCTGCTTTGCTATTTCAGCTTTTTGCCCAGTAGCGCCAATGATCTGTAATAGGCATTTTGCTGTTTTAGAAAACTATTACAGTGGTTGCCAAACTTTCTTAAATCACAATGCCCTAGAATATCAGTATTATTTTCATTGCACTTCTCGGCCGAAAGTTTCTTATTGAGAAATTCAGGAAAAATTATTCAATTGAACACATTTTGTCCATTTGTCATTCTTAAGCTTAGTTATGTGGTGGTCCCGACTCCCGTGGCACCCCTACCAGCGCCCCATGGCACCCAGTTTGGGAGCCAATGCCCTATGATATTTTGTTTCTAGTATGCCTTAAACTAGGGGTGGGCAACATGCGGCCCGCGGGCCGGATGCGGCCCGCGGACCGATCGTGCCTGGCCCGCTGTCCCCCACCAGAGTGCAATGACAAGCGGCCCGACAGGCCGCTTGTCATTGCACTGCTCTCAGACGCGGCGCCGCTGAGGAAATCCCGGTCACGTCACAGGGTCAGCTGACCGGGATTTCCTCTGTTACCATGCGCGCGCTGGGCGGCATGGGGGGCGGGCACTGCAGTGAGCAGGAGCGGCGGCTGAGCGAAGAGAAGAAGCGGCGGCCAGCGAGCAGGAGAGGCCACATCAGCAGCGACTCCAGGCGGCAGCAGCAGCAGCAGCACGGACCATCGGACAGTGGGGATCGTCTGCCACTGTGACAAACAGGTAAACCCCCTGTCCAGCCAGCCCCTGGATTAGCGCTTCAGCTGCCATATAGGTTTAGGGGTAGGGAGGCCGCGGAGTTAAAATCTGCAATATGGGTTTAGGGGAGGGGGGGGGGGGGGAGAGGGGAAGGGACTGTCTGCGATAATATGTAAATAAGTGGGACGCTGTCTGCCTTAATGTGTAAAAAGGGGGACGATGTCTGCCATAATGTGTAAAAAGGGGGGCGATGTCTGCCGTAATGTGTAAAAAGGGGGACGATGTCTGCCGTAATGTGTAAAAAGGGGGACGATGTCTGCCGTAATGTGTAAAAACGGGGGCACTGTCTGCTGTAATGTGTAAAAAGGGGGACGATGTCTGCCGTAATGTGTAAAAAGGGGGACGATGTCTGCCGTAATGTGTAAAAACGGGGGCACTGTCTGCTGTAATGTGTAAAAAGGGGGACGATGTCTGCCGTAATGTGTAAAAAGGGGGACGATGTCTGCCGTAATGTGTAAAAAGGGGACGCTGTCTGCCGTAATGTGTAAAAAGGGGGACGATGTCTGCCGTAATGTGTAAAAAGGGGGACGATGTCTGCCGTAATGTGTAAAAACGGGGGCACTGTCTGCTGTAATGTGTAAAAAGGGGGACGATGTCTGCCGTAATGTGTAAAAACGGGGGCACTGTCTGCTGTAATGTGTAAAAAGGGGGACGATGTCTGCCGTAATGTGTAAAAACGGGGGCACTGTCTGCTGTAATGTGTAAAAAGGGGGGCGATGTCCGCCGTAATGTGTAAAAAGGGGACGATGTCCGCCGTAATGTGTAGAAAGGGGGACGATGTCTGCCGTAATGTGTAAAAAGGGGGACGATGTCTGCCGTAATGTGTAAAAACGGGGGCACTGTCTGCCGTAATGTGTAAAAAGGGGACGATGTCTGCCGTAATGTGTAAAAAGGGGGACGATGTCTGCCGTAATGTGTAAAAAGGGGGACGATGTCTGCCGTAATGTGTAAAAACGGGGGCACTGTCTGCCGTAATGTGTAAAAAGGGGACGATGTCTGCCGTAATGTGTAAAAAGGGGGACGATGTCTGCCGTAATGTGTAAAAACGGGGGCACTGTCTGCCGTAATGTGTAAAAAGACGATGTCTGCCGTAATGTGTAAAAAGGGGGACGATGTCTGCCGTAATGTGTAAAAAGGGGGACGATGTCTGACGTAATGTGTAAAAAGGTGGACGATGTCTGCCGTAATGTGTAAAAAAAGGGGGACGATGTCTGCCGTAATGTGTAAAAACGGGGGCACTGTCTGCTGTAATGTGTAAAAAGGGGGACGATGTCCGCCGTAATGTGTAAAAAGGGGGACGATGTCTGCCGTAATGTGTAAAAAGGGGGACGATGTCTGCCGTAATGTGTAAAAACGGGGGCGCTGTCTGCTGTAATGTGTAAAAAGGGGACGCTATCTGCCGTAATGTGTAAAAAAAAGGGCACGCTGTCTGCCGTAATGTGTAAAAAGGGGACTCTTTTTGAGTATTTTGTGTGTGGCCCTCAAATATTCGCTGGAAGTGTTAAGCGGCCCCCCAGCTGAAATAATTGCCCACCCCTGCCTTAAACATTGGCCGGAGAACCTTTAATTTCCTGTTTGTCTGTGTGTGCCCAGTTTTTAATTGGAAAGGGGTAGATCAGTCAGATTCACGAAGCATCCATTGCAGCACAGATTATTTCAGGATATATGTGGGTTGATTGGTGCCTCTAGTTATACTACACACACATATATGTTTAGAAATATCTGTTATTTTCACTTTCACAGCAATCTAGGGAGGCGGACAGATAACATATTGATATAAATTGATATGTACATAGTGAACAACACACACAGTTAAGAAGAACAGAGTATTATTGGACCAAAATGTGCTGTTTTCTATCTATCTATCTATCTATCTATCTATCTATCTATCTATCTATCTATCTATCTATCTATCTATCTATCTATCTATCTTTCCAAGAATTAAAACATTGATAGTGAATACATATTCTATAGCCACATTGACCAATGCACAATGAAGGGTACAAAGCCACCCAAAAAAATGGAAAACATGGGAAAATACATTTGTTGTTCTACTACACTATGGGGTAAATTGACTAAGATGGGGTATTTTTAGAACTGGTGATGTTGCCCATAGCAACCATTCAGATTATATCTATTATCTGCTAGAAGCAGCTAGATAAATGGTAAGTAGAATCTGATTGGTTGCCATGGGCAACATCACAAGTTCTAAAAATCTCCCAATTTAGTAAATTCAATAAGCTGTTTGTGTTTTTATTTTTTTTATTTTTTTAAAATACACTTTATTCTATATTATATACTGTACATGGGAGCTTAGTTAACGGTGCTCTGTCTACATACAGTATGTACGGTATCCAATAGCAACTAGACTATTTTTCCACCCAGCCCTTCGCTGCAACCCGGATCATGCGTGGAACTGGAAGTTTGGATTCAGTTAGAATTAAAATTAAACAACAAAATGTATTTTAAATTGTATTATTCAAAAAATATGAGACAAATAAAATACAGTATAAACATTATATAAAACCCCTTTTCCCCAAAAAATATTTATTTCTCTGGGATGAAGAAAAGTGTCATTCATTGAAAAAAGTTTCAGGCTGAAAAGCAAAAAATAAAAATAAAAAATTCTTGCAGCAAAGTATTATTTATTCCAGCATCTCCATCTGTTAATGCCATCCTGAGTTGGCATTCACAGAACAGGTATCGCGGCGATACAAGTGTTATATAGCATTTAGAAGCGACACAGACATTTTTAAATTATTGTGTGCCAATAACATAAAAAAAATGTACACGACGGAGGGGGGATTTGGAAGACGCAACAGACAAAAGAGGGATCGTTCTTCTAAAACAGAGAGAGAGAGAGAGTTGTGAGCTATAAGGAGAGAAGGGTTGACTTCTAAACGGTTCATAATGTGAAAGATTTCAGATGTTTTGGGGGGTCTCAACCCTGCCTGTAAAAATCAAATACACAGAAATTAACTAAAAGAGAGTTATTCAGTAAATAGACATGACATTCGGAAATAAATAAAAAAAAAATCTAAATAAACCTAAAAAAAAATACTAGAAAGTCTAACTGACCATTCTGTCCCTTTACCCCTAAATAATTGTTTCAAAAGACTGTTACGTAATTCGAACCATGAAAATTAGGACTAATTATCCAGTTTTGCTAATTATCAACTGCTAATTATTTTCCCAAACTGAGCCTAAAATCGCCATCCCCAGTTATAACAACCACATAACCCATATACATTTATATTATCATTTTATCAAGAACATTTTTATAATGACGGTGTATATTTTATTATTATATATTGCAGCGTAATGTTCCTTTTCGGGCAGAAACATTTGTTTTTTGGAAAAAAAAAAAACCTAAAGAAACAATCTGATTTCTGTCTGTAAAGTGCGGATTATCTGGTGCTTTCTTAACCGTTTAACTGCTGAATAAATCAGATCTCTATGGAAAGACCCCAGGGCTGAATTAGGCTGAAATTAGACAGCCTGGCGCACACGAGCGCTCAAAACATCAGCGAGAGAGAACGGTTGTAAAACGTCCACATATCTGTTCTGTTGTTTCCAGTCAGGGTATTATAAATCGTTACTGTAGAATACAGCTGTAAATGGGTTATGGTGGCAGTTAATATATTGGGGGGACACGCATTACTTGCCATAATATTGAATTATACATTTAACAATTCATCACAAACTGGACTAGAAATTGTGAAGGAGTCGGGCTCTTATATATCCTTGTGTTGCCTGTTATTGAAAATGCATTATCTGCCTGACATCTCTCCAATAATACATATTCCCAAATTATGCCTCTGTCGTCGTCGTTTTTCCCCAGGTCAACTTCCAGATGTACGTATGCATTTGAGAATTTATACCATTTTTTCTGTAAATGGCATCGGGAATAGTAACACGTTTGTAGTGTGTGCGATTGCTTTGTTCACAGTCACTATGTCATGTAGAGATTAAACGTATAGAGGCAAGTGTGTTCCATTTTCAATAAAATAAAATCGCTCGACCATGTAACACCTTTTACTTTTTGTTTGACGTTGTGGATGATGGTATTGGTTGGGGGGGGGGGGTTAGATTATATATATTTTTTTTTGTTCTTTAAAGAGATTTAAGCGGAATGCTGCAAAACATTATTTTGTTAGCTTTCTCAAAGTGCATAAATAAATTGCAACGCGGTTCTGCTCTACGTTCTAGTTTAGCAATTAAAACAAATGGATATAAAGCATATATAGACTACTGTAGGTGCTATCAGTACAAACAATATTATTGATACATTTTATACATTCATTTAACTCACTCAGCACCAGATAGAACCGGTATGAATTGGTGTCACATTTTAAAGTAGGTTTTGCATAACTAATTATTTTGGTCCATTTATAGCTGCAAAATCTGCATTAAATGACAACAGCCAATGAACAATGAGCTTTTATCTGTTTCGTGAGAGTCACAAATTGAAAGCAAGTATCTGAGTGGTGGTGAATGGTTTAATGTTAATTAGGGATGCGGTTAAATTGCCGGCAGTCGGGATCCTGGCGGTTAGGATACCGACGCCGGAATGTCGACCACTGACAATACCGCCAGCCGTAATCCCGGCTAACAGGGGCTACTCCCACTCATGGCTGCAACTTAATGTAAGGTAGTAAGCGAGATTTTGGGTGCTACAAAAATAAAGGTGAAAGGTAACTTACAAAGAGAACATCGGCTTCAGCATAACCTAAATGTTACTGAAAGCTTGTCATTTTTTTGTTATGTGTCATTGTAGCATGAATAGCATCAAAAAGGCTGGACGGTCGATGATCACTGATATTTATATAAAAGCAATAATACTGTAAGAAAAATTGTAACAGTCAGTGGAGTTCTGTGACAATGGTTATGGACAAGAACACAGGATAAGAGCATTTAGGTAAATCAAACAACAAGCGGTTCCTAATGCCCTTATGCTGTAATACAGTCAGGGTTGGACTGGACCACAGGGGTACAGGGGAAACCACTGGTGGGCCCCACTGCCAGGGGCCCCTCCTCCTGCTCTAGGGATCAGGTTTCAGACTGTGCACTTGAATTGCACATTATATATATTATCTACAGTGCATTGCAGTTATTAATCTGGTACATTATCATGCATGCACTAGCAGTATTTACTATATATATATTTATCATGGGGCCCATACCATGGTTAGCCAAGCCTCTGTGGCAGCTGGCCACACCCCTAAGCATGGGCCTCTACCACTGCATTCCCCCGGTGGGACCTCCATGCCCCAGTCCGACACTGATTACAGTAAGGGAGTACATTACCACTTATATAATCAGAGACGCTTCAATTATCCATAGCTATTCAAAATGGGATCGTATTTGGTCGGGTGGTAGGCCAGAGTGTTGTATGCAGTAAAATCACGATTTGGTTTCGCAGCTTGCAGCTTTAAGATGTTAAAATAAACTATATAATATTGCCTGTTAGAGCTTAATTTCTCTTATTTTTATAGTACATATATTTTCCTAAGTTCACAGTTATAAATACAATATAGCCATGTCGGCCCCAACCTGTTCCCCTTGTCTAGATTTTAGAATCTATGTACCTAAAGTCTAAGAATTTATTGTCGAGAATTTAGGGACAATTTGGTGAACCGGACGGAAAAGTCACTTTGAAACAAATTTGAGCGTTTGTCCTTTTAAAACTTATTTCACCCGGATACAAAACTAGTTCCTCTTATGAAAGAGTCTAAATATGCAGACGCGTTTCACCATCGCTGACCGTTGACCGTTCCGTGACGGAACACTTTCACAGTGAGTCACGTGACACAAGCAGCCACGTGACACAACACTCTCTCCAAATATAAGGATATAATTTACGGGAGTGACATCACTAGTCCTGACGTCGCCGCGCAGTCTTATACCTTACGCACTTTGTTCACATTGACAACAAGCAGACCCAGAACTGAACGGCAGACTTATCCCCAATGTCCTAAAAATGATAGAACATTACTAGCAATTCAAGGAGCCAGCCATCCTCACCTAATCTCACAGTTCTTAGCGCATTTTGCATTATGCCTGTGTAAATTATTTACTTTTAGGGCAAATAATTATATTTTCAAGCAGAGAAAGGGAATTTATAATGCGCCGGATGGGAGTATTATCAATCACCTCAAACCATTATTATTCATAAACAGGGCAAGCTATCTAGTGATGCAAAAGAAACAGCATCTGCGTCTTGTGAAAATCCTCAGAACAGGATCAGCGCACTGAGCCTCAGAAGGTTACTTTTTAAAGCGAAGAAATAAAAAATGAGGAACCTTTGATATGTAGCAGGTTGAGTAAGCTGGTGCTTGTATCCAGACGCAGAGTGCGGCCCCTCTCTACTGTGACGTTGTCGCCATCTACTGGCGGGTGCCCAGAAGGCCAGCTGGAGTCCTCAGACCAAAGGCTGCAGAGGTGGAAAGAGATATTGCTCTGTAACAGAAGACAAAGAGCTATGTCAAACATGGATGCGTATGATAGATGCTCTGTGCATAAACATCCAAGACGCTACTATGCATTACTTAAGGCACAGGACGAGCGTATGACTGGAATGGAGATGGCAGCTTGTGTGGCATGCAGTGACAGGTTGGCATTGAGTGGCAATGTGAGAAGATTGAAGCTGCTGCCAATTGTAGTTTCAATTATAAGAACATAAACTGTGAAATTCGGGACTGTTTAGAGGAGTAATGGGCAACAGGCTGCACTCCCAGCTCTCACTGGCAGCCCGCATCTCCGTACTGCTTTGTTGTCACATTCGTATGTTACACTGCAGCTTGTAATGCTGATATGTTATTATGGGTTGTAGTTATGATCCTGGCGGTCAGTTTACCGTTGCCGGGATCCAGGCCACCAGAGTGCCGGCAGGAGGCCCAGTACTATTCCCACTCTTGGCTGTCCACGACACCCATAGAGCCGCCGAGCCTGCTTCGTTGCGCTTGCCCCTCTGTCGGCATTCTGGCGGCCAGGATCCCAGCGTCGGTATGCTGACCGCTGGGATCCTGACCGTTGTTCACCCGTCCGCAAGCCTTTAGGTGTCTTTTACATTGAATTATTTATATATTTTATACATAAGGAACATACAGGGGTGTGAAGTACTGGGGAGCAAAATAACATGGGGGGGGGGGGGGTTGAGCAGAATAAAGAACATATAAGGGGAAATGTATCAAAGCTTGGAGAGAGATAAAGTGAAGAGATGATTGGTTAGTATCTCTCTCACTTTATCTCTCTCTAAGATTTGCTACACTCCTCCCCAAGTCTTGATACCTCTTGATACATTTATGTTTCCCCGGACACTCTTTTACATTACAAGCATTCCCTACAGCATTTCCGCTTGAATACAAACCCACTTACCTGACTGTGCTGCAGCGTTTCCCACCGTGTACGGCATTATCACAGTAATGTACAGGTGCTGTGTCCTTGTGCATTACTGGAAGTGCCGAGTACAGGTATTTTTGGCCAGATTACAATAAATGAGAATTTCTCTCAAAAAGTTAATATTACTGTACGTGTACCTAGACATTTTTTTCTTCTTCTTACTTTCCTTTAAGTGTATTTTAAAGGGCTGATTTTGAGTCTGACACTGCAGTGCCACTGTGCGTCTTGTGACGCTGCCGCTGTTACTTCTGCGACCATGGGCCCGTCGGTGTTTGCATGCAAATATGAATCTGGCCCGATATGTAGTTGCTGCTACAAGCCCTTCCCTCGTGTACAGCCATGTGCCTGAATGTGCAAGGATTGAGACACCCACATTGAGTGTGTCTAGATGTAACCATTGGCTGCACCTGTGACACTTGCACCAGCTTCACAACCACTATCAGCGAGACACCTACCACACTCTTATAATCACCCATAAGATGGACCACCTCTGTGCACCGGCAGAGCCACCTACCAGGAACGCGCAATACACTATTAAGACATTTCTGTTTTTGCATCTCGATCGCTACTGGACTTTGCGCAGTGCGACTTCGATGCAGAAGAAAAAAATCGCTCAACTGCGTTCAACATCAACATTGCATCTGAATCGAGCCCTTAGACTTTTGCATTTTCCATTTTCCTGCAGTTTACACACAGTTTTTCCTGGCTCATAAAATAAGCTGATTACCCACGTAATGTATTAACTGGCGTGAATGTGAAATGCAGGCAATTGGGGAAGCAAGTCCCTTTCACCACTGGAGTGCAGTGCTGGATTTCCCTCTATATACATGGACACGTGCCTAGGGGCGCCACTAGATGGGGGCGGCACAGCAGTCACAGTTTTCTAGTATCCCAATTCAGCTGTGGCAATTTGGACAGAGAAAAAAGACTACATTCCCCAAGATGCATCTGGGGGAGTCTTAGGAGTGGGTGCATGTAGAGGCGCAGGAGCCTGGAAGCCTGGTTCTCAGCAGCGGCTGCAGCACCGACCATATAGTGCCGGGGAACCGCTTTACCCCCCCACACACACCTAATGAATGCCCCCTCTCAACCGTGCAAGGTACAATACAACGCTAATCATTAATAAATAAAGACACAGAGACTTGAATAACATACCCTCCAACTGTACCTTTTTGGCAGGTACAGTACCTTTTTTTATGGTCTGTACTGATTTTTGGCTCCAAAAACTTCCATTGAAAGTATAGGCCAAGCCCCCTATACCCGGGGCCATGCCCCCTTTTCGAATTTGCACTGATTTTTATGTGAAAAATGTTGGAGTGTATGGTATAAGGGGAAAGTAAAGTCAGCTTTATTATTTAGAACTAAACTATTTAAAAATATATCTAAGTAGCAAATATAACTATAATACTGAATGAAAGAGGAAGAAAGGAGAAACTGGGGAAAGTATGGTGGCCCAGGAAGAACGGCCCGTACAGTGCAAGATCGCCAACTGCATACAAACACCGATTGACTACATGGCGGGCGAGCAGCCAGCCTCATGACCATGCCCAAGGTATCCACCTCCCACCCCAATGACACAACAACCTGAGGCCCACCTGCACCGGTGGTACTGCTGACCCCAGTAGGGTAGAATCAGCCTAAGACAGGTATTGGAGGGGAGAGCACCTCGAGCCCAAAAAACAGATGGCAACTGCAACCGCTCTTTCCCGCCACAAAACCTGACGCCAACAACTAACAACAACACAAGGGAGGGCGGGTAACATCCACGAGGAAAAACTCCCTAAGATGGACGCCTGCAGCAATCCTGAAATGGACCTAAAACCACACCCTCTAACTCCATAGGCTAACCAAACCTCACCCCACCTCACAACAAATCCTCCTACAGAAACCATTAACCCTCTACAGCCCGGAGGTAGGCCCTCCCAGGCTCGGGTGTTTAATTACTTCCATGCATATAAAAAATGCATTCCGTCCTACTTAGCACATATAAGCATACATGGAATCATGTATGTAATATATGTGCTAGCTGGTTCCCCGGGGATTGCATGTGCTGAGTGTATCTGGAGCCGTGTGGCACCCGGGATTCTGCTCAAGTTTTCCCACACTTTCAAGCCTGCCCCCAGACTCCTCCCCAGCACTGGATGAAAGATGCAAGGGTCTTTCAGGAGTCCAGAAACTCACTGACCTTTTATACACACACACTGATTACAAGCAAACAGATCACAGGTGAGGATGGTTACCTTTAGTAGCCATTCAAACCCATTTGTGTCAACTTGTGTGCACGTTATCAGGCCAAAATCTCCAGGGTATGTAAACTTTTGATCAGGGTCATTTGGGTAGTTTCTGTTGTCATTATGATTTAAAAAGAGTAAACACAGTTGTTTGACAATAAATGACTTCACCCAACCACTAACCATGGGTGAAAGAAAAGTTTGTGAGTTATCATTCATATTCTCTGACAAATGGCCAGAAAATCACAAATTCTGCTAGGGTATATAAACTTATGAGCACAACTGTATATATATATATATATATATATATATATATATATATATATATATATATAGAGAGAGAGAGAGAGAGAGAGAGAGATATCTCTGTCATCAGGCAGGTGGTAAGGCAGGTAACTCCAGCACTCAGCAATGTTGGGGTGCCAAATGACATTATATCTTGCCCCCTCCCAACCTAAAAACTTTGTGGCGCCACTCATAGCAAGCAAGTAATTAATGGCCCGGCGGCATGTACGTTACATCCATCCCCAGCCCCTGCGCTGCTGCCTGACAGGTGCCCACTGCCCAGCAACACGGAGAGCGCAGCACTGGCGCTCGCAGCCGAGCACTACATGGGCTGGTGACAGATTGCCATTTAGCCATCAAGCACAGTACAAGCGTTTCCATTCCGGGCCCACTGTGACAAGGTTAGCAGTTCATGTGACGGAATGTTAGGGCCCCGCATACTGAAGAACACAATGCCCAATCTCTCTGGCTCCTGAGCCTCGTCCTCTTCTCCCTCTGTGTGACGGGAAACACGATGCACAGTGATGCGATGTACGGAGGAAACCTCTTTATTTTTATAGCAAAACGCTGCACAAGTCGTTATTTTTTTCTGCCATCTGCTCTAATTATTCCTAATGTTCGGCCACCATCTTCCTACAACAATGAAAATAATTACGTCCTGGAGGGCAAAGAGAAAGATACAGGGATAAACAAAAGTTAATTACATTTTGCTCTCAGGGAAACAAGCAACTTTCCTAATAACGAAGCAATTAGGTAGGTAGAAGCATCACTTATTGTTACACAAAAAAAACCTGCAATTGGATTCTCCATAGCCTTCCCACTAGCGGCATAGTCCTGGATACTTTCCACTGAGCAACACTGCATAGTGCTATGGCAAATAAATACATCTTTTATTCGTGCAATCTACAGGCATTCCAATACATCTGCCGTGATTATGGTATAAACAAGGATTAAGAAAGTAATATATAAATGTTCATCCCCCAGACGTGAGACGTTTCTGTGACAGTCGCGGTATGCCAGCACCCCAGGGGTTAACTGTGCTGAATCTACTTCAAAGAAATGTGAACTATATATATATATATATATATATATATATATATATATATATATATTATCAAGAACACCTCCTACATTTGACGTCGGCAGCATGTAGCCCATGCAGTATGTCACATGGTGTGCGCTGGCTCGGTGGGTATATAAGGTGTGCGATAGCCCGTCTGCACACATATCACTGGTTGCTGTCATGGGGAAAAGGGGCGATTAATCCGAGTTGCAATAAGGGATGATTATCGGCTTTCAGTCCAAGTGTGGCGGTATTTCTGACACAGCGCTCTTTGTGAGCTGTCCGCGTGCTGCTGCGGTGAAGGTGTATCGTGACTGGACAAATGGCACCATTGTGAATAACCGACGCGGAAACTGCGGTGAATGTTGGCTACGAAGGTGCGTGACAGACGAACGACATGCTACAGTGCAGCAGCTCACCATCACAATGAACCACTAGGCAGCGCTTACTTTTCTTTCTTCCTGTTGTGTTTTTAGAACAGACGCTACACCTAAGACTGATCAAGCGATTGGACCTTTAAAATATTGATCTCCTGCTAGTCACAAGTTGGTCTGCTGTTACCTGTGGTGCTTTCCCTGCTAGCTGCCCCGGCTGATCCTCTGCATCCCTCTAAGCCATGCCAGTTCCTCAGACCTGCATGAGAGCCAGTAGCTCCCCACATGAAAGTAACCCTGACCCTCTGAGAATCACCACGTTGCTGCATGCAGGATGAGACTAGCATAGCTGATGATAAATCAGTGAGCAGGCTCAGCCTTCAGGCGTCCGACTTGCTGCTTCTCAGTCACTTCATGCTGCCTTCCTGAGACACTGTCACCTGCCAGGAGCCATCGTTGTACTCTACACGCCTCACTGCACCAAGCGGGGAGCTGAGACTGGGAGAGGGGATCATGGAAGGAAAGAGGATGAGGGCTGGGATATTCCTACAAAATACCTGATGGGTACGCCTGCACTGAGGCATAATGCACAGAGTCTTCCCTACAGCAAGGAAACAAACACAATATAAGAACCCAACGTTATTGAACTATTCTAAAAACCTGTTACTGTATGTCGCAATTTAAGCATCAAAATACGACCGTCAATTCTCTTTGTTCTCTTTCCTCGGACATATTGTAACAAATACACGCTGCCGGAGCGGACACAGTGGGCAGTAAATAGGATTATAATAATTCAGTAACACCGGGATACAAAGCAACTATTCTGAAGACACATAAGTATAAGCCCCCAAATAACAGTGCAAGGTGTATGGTACTGAACCCACTACTGTACCATCATTACACATCTCCCATTTACAACAGCCTGCAGCTTGCTCTACCAATCAGAACGTCACGCATATGGTAGGGAGATATTAGGGGACGGGAAGCAGGATCCCACGGAAATAAAAATGGCTGCAAAAAGTCGCAGATGGGGAAATAAGGTGCCGTACGATAAGAAAATGGACAGACAAATGAATAGCAAGACTAAACTGTAATGAACGCAGAGGCGGAACTGTCATTGGTGCAGCAGGTGCATTGATCCTGGGCCCCTGGGGACTAAGGGGCCCTCTGCTGCCCAGACCAGCTATGAGTTTTCACCTGGGCCACAGGACGACCATTTTGAGTAAAGTCAGAGGACTGGCTCAGCGAAGGGAGCAGGGTGGGGCCCACTGCCTGAGGAACCTGCCCCTACCTCAAGGAGGCGGGGATGACCTTGTGTGTGTGCAGCAGTTTATATTGCAGTTATACAGGCCAAACCAGTGGATGACTCACACTATGAACAGCCCAGTAACTTAACCAGTGGTGTTGGCTTATTGATAGTTAGGAGGTACAGTCGTACTCACTGTTACATGTACACTGGTGCTGGAGTGGAGCTGGGGAGGATCGGGGCTCCCGAGGTGGTGAGTGTATACTGCAAACAGGTAGCTGTCCAGGGATGCTGGAACAGCTTTATGGCAGGTGTTAACCAGGTCTCAAAGTAGAAGACTATTGTCTTCCACCATGTCACTACACAGTCTTGTAAAGTAAAGAAATAAGATGACCCCTGCACATTCTCAATAGTGGTCTTGGTGGCCATCTTGGGAAAGGGCATGAGGCCTCCCTGGATATCAGGAAAAACTGGAGTCTGTACAGTAGCACACTCTTCTTTCAACACCCACCATAACTAAGGAACATCCCCCTGGTCTCCACACAGCACAGTCCTGTTTGCAGGACTGTGTGATTGTACTCCTGTCACCCACTGTCTCTCTCTGTTACCTCTCCTTGTGCCTCTCTCTGCCACCCACTGCTTCTCCCTATTATCATCTGCCTCTCCCTGTCATCCCTGTAATATGTGTGTGGCATATTATGAACTTGAGGTGGGTCAGAGGACGGGAGCACAAAGTATATCTTTGCACTTGGGCCCACCACTCATAAGTTCCGCCACTGAATGAACGAGTACCTTTATTGTGTTACACTAATAATAACACTGCAAAAACACATTTGTCTGCCTATTATTGCACTGGTTTTACATCGCACAGTGCCATATTCCCCCTAACGGCGACCTTTTACACTAGAATAATAGTTTTTTATTAAAAAGTACAATGATTAGAAGTAGGGCATTTCACTATAGTTTGAGGTTTATTTGTCTGTCAAATGTGAAAGGCAATTACATAAAAACACATGCGTGAGGTTTGCAAAATATTCATAGAACTGGAAATAGAGTTACCATCGATGGAAAATGTGGAAAGAACCATCGATGGTAAGAGCCTATTAAATGTCATACCATCACTGGATCCTACAAGTTATGCGTATGTGCAGAAGAGACGCTGATCGCTGGACAGCAGCTCAGGCTAGCCGATGAACAGTACACAACAGCAGAGTCAGTGATGCAGGAGGAGGAGACCACACGCCCACAGAAGTGGGGCAAGATGTGAGCAGACGCCATTCCTGTCTATGAAAGTAGAGAGAGTGGGCAGGGTCTTTTGACTGACAGCTGAGCTCGTCAAGTCAGCAGTATACTTAACCTGGGTACACACGAGACGATAAAGTGTACGATGTCCCCCGATAACAAAACATTGTTCAAGATATCGACCAGTGTGTATGTACTGTGGGACTAATTCAGACCTGATCGCAGCAAATTCTTTCTCTTATGGGCAAAACCATGTGCACTGCAGTGGGGGGGCACATGTAACATGTGCAGAGAGAGAGAGATTTGGGTGGGGTGTGTTCAAACTGAAATCTAAATTGCAGTGTAAAAATAAAGCAGCCAGTATTTACCCTGCACAGAAACAAAATAACCCACCCAAATCTAACTCTCTCTGCACATGTTACATCTGGCCCACCTGCAGTGGTTTTGCCCATTAGCGAAAGATTTTGCTGCTGCGATTAGTTCTGAATTAGGCCCTATGGCCCTGACGATACACGCTCCTACGCATCGTCAGCGATATCGCCCGCTGACTGTGCGTGCATGCCGACCTGCCTGTATGCAGGTTTCGACTGCTTCCCCCTTCCTCTGCCCCCTACCATCTAATACTCCACCCGCTTCGCCTCAGCTCAGGGTCCTCCGGTAACTGAGCCCGCGGATGTGCCACCACCTGTATCTCTCCTCCCTGTCTCACCTAGCGTTCCCGTGCTTTAGTCCGGTGGTGATGTTGTTTCCCTTGGTTGTGCTGTGGCGGGTCCTGCTCGGTCAGATGTGGGTGTCACTACTGCTACTGCTCTACCTTTCCCAGGTGGTGAAGGGCTTCTGGGGTCATCTGGTGGGGAGTATGCTATTCCTCCTTTGTTGTTTGACACCGATTCTTCCGGTGGCGGGTTCCTCCATCTGCTGTTCCAGCTATTGGTTGGTGGAAGTCGTCCACTTACCGGTCTTATATTAGATATGATAAGCTTTAAAGTTGTGTTTTTTCTAGGGATGAGCGGGTTCGGTTCCTCGGAATCCGAACCCGCCCGAACTTCATGTTTTTTTACACGGGGCCGAGCGACTCGGATCTTCCCGCCTTGCTCGGTTAACCCGAGCGCGCCCGAACGTCATCATCCCGCTGTCGGATTCTCGCGAGGCTCGGATTCTATCGCGAGACTCGGATTCTATATAAGGAGCCGCGCGTCGCCGCCATTTTCACACGTGCATTGAGATTCATAGGGAGAGGACGTGGCTGGCGTCCTCTCCGTTTATAGAGAAGAGAGTGAGACAGTAGAGAGAGACACAGTAGTAATTTTGGGGAGCATTAGGAGGAGTACTAGTTACTTGCTGAAGTGATAGATAGTGTGACTGTATATTATCTGACTTGTGGGGGAGACACTGACAGTGGGGAGCAGTTAGAGTCTGAGAGCAGGACTCAGGAGTACATATAACGTACAGTGCACACTTTTGCTGCCAGAGTGCCACACTGCCATTGTGACCACACTGACCACCAGTATAATATATATTGTGATTGTCTGCTTAGGAGTACTACTTGCAAGTTGCTGATAGTGTGACCAGTGACCTGACCACCAGTCACCACCAGTTTAATATATATATATATATATATATATACAAAATAGAGAATTCAGCACTCACCATAGCAAGCTCACTTGTCCTCACAACATCAATAAATAAATGATGGGGGTTTAGTTGGTGGATTGGCCAATGCACGGAAGCCTGCATACCGATTTTCAAGGTACCCCACCTTCATGCAGGTCCTACACTATCACAAAGCCTAAAGAATTAAAACCTGGCAACTGTATCACATATAATAAAACTGCAAATATGCCCACTAGGTTTAATGTATGCCTGCCACATATCTAGTGGCTTTTAAAGGCATACTAGTCACCTGACACAGCCGATAAATTACTAAGGAGCAGCTGACACAGGTTTAGAACAATTAAGATTACACAGGGGTGCATGAACAGGCCTGTGACCATGGTTAATAAGAGTTAACCAAAGATTAACCCCAAAATATGCAAACAAATATAGAAAACCACAGCACTCGCCACCCCAGAAGCGGGGTGCAGTGTCTGCACTCACCACTCATAGGGTGGGGTGCGTGCAGCCCATGGCCACCTACCCAAATACATACAAAATAGAGAATTCAGCACTCACCATAGCAAGCTCACTTGTCCTCACAACATCAATAAATAAATGATGGGGGTTTAGTTGGTGGATTGGCCAATGCACGGAAGCCTGCATACCGATTTTCAAGGTACCCCACCTTCATGCAGGTCCTACACTATCACAAAGCCTAAAGAATTAAAACCTGGCAACTGTATCACATATAATAAAACTGCAAATATGCCCACTAGGTTTAATGTATGCCTGCCACATATCTAGTGGCTTTTAAAGGCATACTAGTCACCTGACACAGCCGATAAATTACTAAGGAGCAGCTGACACAGGTTTAGAACAATTAAGATTACACAGGGGTGCATGAACAGGCCTGTGACCATGGTTAATAAGAGTTAACCAAAGATTAACCCCAAAATATATATATATATAATTGTATATAATATATATATAATATTGTATACCACCTACCCGTGGTTTTTTTTTTTCTTTCTTCTTTATACATACTACTATAGTAGCTTACTGTAGCAGTCTGCGGTGCTGCTGAGCTGACTGTGTCCAGCAGGTCCGTCATCAGTCATTACATAATAAATATATATACCTGTCCGGCTGCAGTACTAGTGATATTATATATATATATATATTGATTTCATCTCATTATCATCCAGTCTATATTAGCAGCAGACACAGTACGGTAGTCCACGGCTGTAGCTACCTCTGTGTCGGCAGTCGCTCGTCCATCCATAATTGTATACCACCTACCCGTGGTTTTTTTTTTTTCTTTCTTCTTTATACATACTACTATAGTAGCTTACTGTAGCAGTCTGCGGTGCTGCTGAGCTGACAGTGTCCAGCAGGTCCGTCATCAGTCATTACATAATAAATATATATACCTGTCCGGCTGCAGTACTAGTGATATTATATATATATATATATATATATATATATATATATTAATTTCATCTCCTTATCATCCAGTCTATATTAGCAGCAGACACAGTACGGTAGTCCACGGCTGTAGCTACCTCTGTGTCGGCAGTCGCTCGTCCATCCATAATTGTATACCACCTACCCGTGTTTTTTTTTTTCTTTCTTCTTTATACATACTACTATAGTAGCTTACTGCAGCAGTCTGCGGTGCTGCTGAGCTGACAGTGTCCAGCAGGTCCGTCATCAGTCATTACATAATAAATATATATACCTGTCCGGCTGCAGTACTAGTGATATTATATATATATATATTGATTTCATCTCATTATCATCCAGTCTATATTAGCAGCAGACACAGTACGGTAGTCCACGGCTGTAGCTACCTCTGTGTCGGCAGTCGCTCGTCCATCCATAATTGTATACCACCTACCCGTGGTTTTTTTTTTCTTTCTTCTTTATACATACTACTATAGTAGCTTACTGTAGCAGTCTGCGGTGCTGCTGAGCTGACAGTGTCCAGCAGGTCCGTCATCAGTCATTACATAATAAATATATATACCTGTCCGGCTGCAGTACTAGTGATATTATATATATATATATTGATTTCATCTCATTATCATCCAGTCTATATTAGCAGCAGACACAGTACGGTAGTCCACGGCTGTAGCTACCTCTGTGTCGGCAGTCGCTCGTCCATCCATAATTGTATACCACCTACCCGTGGTTTTTTTCTTTTCTTTCTTCTTTATACATACTACTATAGTAGCTTACTGTAGCAGTCTGCGGTGCTGCTGAGCTGACAGTGTCCAGCAGGTCCGTCATCAGTCATTACATAATAAATATATATACCTGTCCGGCTGCAGTACTAGTGATATTATATATATATATATATATATTAATTTCATCTCCTTATCATCCAGTCTATATTAGCAGCAGACACAGTACGGTAGTCCACGGCTGTAGCTACCTCTGTGTCGGCAGTCGCTCGTCCATCCATAAGTATACTAGTATCCATCCATCTCCATTGTTTACCTGAGGTGCCTTTTAGTTGTGCCTATTAAAATATGGAGAACAAAAATGTTGAGGTTCCAAAATTAGGGAAAGATCAAGATCCACTTCCACCTCGTGCTGAAGCTGCTGCCACTAGTCATGGCCGAGACGATGAAATGCCAGCAACGTCGTCTGCCAAGGCCGATGCCCAATGTCATAGTACAGAGCATGTAAAATCCAAAACACCAAATATCAGTAAAAAAAGGACTCCAAAATCTAAAATAAAATTGTCGGAGGAGAAGCGTAAACTTGCCAATATGCCATTTACCACACGGAGTGGCAAGGAACGGCTGAGGCCCTGGCCTATGTTCATGGCTAGTGGTTCAGCTTCACATGAGGATGGAAGCACTCAGCCTCTCGCTAGAAAAATGAAAAGACTCAAGCTGGCAAAAGCACCGCAAAGAACTGTGCGTTCTTCGAAATCCCAAATCCACAAGGAGAGTCCAATTGTGTCGGTTGCGATGCCTGACCTTCCCAACACTGGACGTGAAGAGCATGCGCCTTCCACCATTTGCACGCCCCCTGCAAGTGCTGGAAGGAGCACCCGCAGTCCAGTTCCTGATAGTCAGATTGAAGATGTCAGTGTTGAAGTACACCAGGATGAGGAGGATATGGGTGTTGCTGGCGCTGGGGAGGAAATTGACAAGGAGGATTCTGATGGTGAGGTGGTTTGTTTAAGTCAGGCACCCGGGGAGACACCTGTTGTCCGTGGGAGGAATAGG
This sequence comes from Pseudophryne corroboree, assembly GCF_028390025.1. Classification (NCBI taxonomy): domain Eukaryota; kingdom Metazoa; phylum Chordata; class Amphibia; order Anura; family Myobatrachidae; genus Pseudophryne; species Pseudophryne corroboree. Next base: position 73,022,674 of record NC_086447.1, read on the forward strand.
GCCGTTGACATGCCTGGTGAAAATACCAAAAAAATCAGCTCTTCGGTGTGGAAGTATTTCACCAGAAATGCGGACAACATTTGTCAAGCCGTGTGTTGCCTTTGTCAAGCTGTAATAAGTAGGGGTAAGGACGTTAACCACCTCGGAACATCCTCCCTTATACGTCACCTGCAGCGCATTCATAATAAGTCAGTGACAAGTTCAAAAACTTTGGGCGACAGCGGAAGCAGTCCACTGACCAGTAAATCCCTTCCTCTTGTAACCAAGCTCACGCAAACCACCCCACCAACTCCCTCAGTGTCAATTTCCTCCTTCCCCAGGAATGCCAATAGTCCTGCATGCCATGTCACTGGCAATTCTGACGAGTCCTCTCCTGCCTGGGATTCCTCCGATGCATCCTTGCGTGTAACGCCTACTGCTGCTGGCGCTGCTGTTGTTGCTGCTGGGAGTCGATGGTCATCCCAGAGGGGAAGTCGTAAGCCCACTTTTACTACTTCCACCAAGCAATTGGCTGTCCAACAGTCCTTTGCGAGGAAGATGAAATATCATAGCAGTCATCCTGTTGCAAAGCGGATAACTGAGGCCTTGACAACTATGTTGGTGTTAGACGTGCGTCCGGTATCCGCCGTTAGTTCACAGGGAACTAGACAATTTCTTGAGGCAGTGTGCCCCCGTTACCAAATACCATCTAGGTTCCACTTCTCTAGGCAGGCGATACCGAGAATGTACACGGACGTCAGAAAAAGACTCACCAGTGTCCTAAAAAATGCAGTTGTACCCAATGTCCACTTAACCACGGACATGTGGACAAGTGGAGCAGGGCAGGGTCAGGACTATATGACTGTGACAGCCCACTGGGTAGATGTATGGACTCCCGCCGCAAGAACAGCAGCGGCGGCACCAGTAGCAGCATCTCGCAAACGCCAACTCTTTCCTAGGCAGGCTACGCTTTGTATCACCGGTTTCCAGAATACGCACACAGCTGAAAACCTCTTACGGCAACTGAGGAAGATCATCGCGGAATGGCTTACCCCAATTGGACTCTCCTGTGGATTTGTGGCATCGGACAACGCCAGCAATATTGTGTGTGCATTAAATATGGGCAAATTCCAGCACGTCCCATGTTTTGCACATACCTTGAATTTGGTGGTGCAGAATTTTTTAAAAAACGACAGGGGCGTGCAAGAGATGCTGTCGGTGGCCAGAAGAATTGCGGGACACTTTCGGCGTACAGGCACCACGTACAGAAGACTGGAGCACCACCAAAAACGCCTGAACCTGCCCTGCCATCATCTGAAGCAAGAAGTGGTAACGAGGTGGAATTCAACCCTCTATATGCTTCAGAGGTTGGAGGAGCAGCAAAAGGCCATTCAAGCCTATACAATTGAGCACGATATAGGAGGTGGAATGTACCTGTCTCAAGCGCAGTGGAGAATGATTTCAACGTTGTGCAAGGTTCTGCAACCTTTTGAACTTGCCACACGTGAAGTCAGTTCAGACACTGCCAGCCTGAGTCAGGTCATTCCCCTCATCAGGCTTCTGCAGAAGAAGCTGGAGGCATTGAAGGAGGAGCTAAAAGGGAGCGATTCCGCTAGGCATGTGGGACTTGTGGATGGAGCCCTTAATTCGCTTAACAAGGATTCACGGGTGGTCAATCTGTTGAAATCAGAGCACTACATTTTGGCCACCGTGCTCGATCCTAGATTTAAAACCTACCTTGGATCTCTCTTTCCGGCAGACACAAGTCTGCTGGGGTTCAAAGACCTGCTGGTGAGAAAATTGTCAAGTCAAGCGGAACGCGACCTGTCAACATCTCCTCCTTCACATTCTCCCGCAACTGGGGGTGCGAGGAAAAGGCTCAGAATTCCGAGCCCACCCGCTGGCGGTGATGCAGGGCAGTCTGGAGCGACTGCTGATGCTGACATCTGGTCCGGACTGAAGGACCTGACAACGATTACGGACATGTCGTCTACTGTCACTGCATATGATTCTCTCCCCATTGAAAGAATGGTGGAGGATTATATGAGTGACCGCATCCAAGTAGGCACGTCAGACAGTCCGTACTTATACTGGCAGGAAAAAGAGGCAATTTGGAGGCCCTTGCACAAACTGGCTTTATTCTACCTAAGTTGCCCTCCCACAAGTGTGTACTCCGAAAGAGTGTTTAGTGCCGCCGCTCACCTTGTCAGCAATCTGCGTACGAGGTTACTTCCAGAAAATGTGGAGAAGATGATGTTCATTAAAATGAATTATAATCAATTCCTCCGTGGAGACATTGACCAGCAGCAATTGCCTCCACAAAGTACACAGGGAGCTGAGATGGTGGATTCCAGTGGGGACGAATTGATAATCTGTGAGGAGCGGGATGTACACGGTGATATATCGGAGGATGATGATGAGGTGGACATCTTGCCTCTGTAGAGCCAGTTTGTGCAAGGAGAGATTAATTGCTTCTTTTTCGGTGGGGGTCCAAACCAACCCGTCATTTCAGTCACAGTCGTGTGGCAGACCCTGTCACTGAAATGATGGGTTGGTTAAAGTGTGCATGTCCTGTTTATACAACATAAGGGTGGGTGGGAGGGCCCAAGGACAATTCCATCTTGCACCTCTTTTTTCTTTCATTTTTATTTGCGTCATGTGCTGTTTGGGGAGTGTTTTTTGGAAGGGCCATCCTGCGTGACACTGCAGTGCCACTCCTAGATGGGCCAGGTGTTTGTGTCGGCCACTAGGGTCGCTTAGCTTACTCACACAGCTACCTCATTGCGCCTCTTTTTTTCTTCTTTGCGTCATGTGCTGTTTGGGGAGTGTTTTTTGGAAGGGCCATCCTGCGTGACACTGCATTGCCACTCCTAGATGGGCCAGGTGTTTGTGTCGGCCACTAGGGTCGCTTATCTTACTCACACAGCTACCTCATTGCGCCTCTTTTTTTCTTCTTTGCGTCATGTGCTGTTTGGGGAGTGTTTTTTGGAAGGGCCATCCTGCGTGACACTGCAGTGCCACTCCTAGATGGGCCAGGTGTTTGTGTCGGCCACTAGGGTCGCTTAGCTTACTCACACAGCTACCTCATTGCGCCTCTTTTTTTCTTCTTTGCGTCATGTGCTGTTTGGGGAGTGTTTTTTGGAAGGGCCATCCTGCGTGACACTGCAGTGCCACTCCTAGATGGGCCAGGTGTTTGTGTCGGCCACTAGGGTCGCTTAGCTTACTCACACAGCTACCTCATTGCGCCTCTTTTTTTCTTCTTTGCGTCATGTGCTGTTTGGGGAGTGTTTTTTGGAAGGGCCATCCTGCGTGACACTGCAGTGCCACTCCTAGATGGGCCAGGTGTTTGTGTCGGCCACTAGGGTCGCTTAGCTTAGTCATCCAGCGACCTCGGTGCAAATTTTAGGACTAAAAATAATATTGTGAGGTGTGAGGTATTCAGAATAGACTGAAAATGAGTGGAAATTATGGTTTTTGAGGTTAATAATACTTTGGGATCAAAATGACCCCCAAATTCTATGATTTAAGCTGTTTTTTAGGGTTTTTTGAAAAAAACACCCGAATCCAAAACACACCCGAATCCGACAAAAAAAATTCGGTGAGGTTTTGCCAAAACGCGGTCGAACCCAAAACACAGCCGCGGAACCGAACCCAAAACCAAAACACAAAACCCGAAAAATTTCAAGTGCACATCCCTAGTTTTTTCATGCCGAAAAACGTTGTTAACCCGTCACTTTTTGAATGGCTCACATTCGACAACTGGGGGTGTGAAGGGATTTTTTTCATTTTTCCTCAGAGGGGGCCTTAATTCAATTGGCTTACAGTTCCCATGGTCCACAGGAGGTTTTTTAGATTTTCTCCTTCACTTGGGTCTGCACTGACTTCTCCTTATTTTGGTTGCCGTTCTCTCTGTACTTTCTTTTGTTTCCTTACTGACATTTTGTGTTCTGTTTTTTATTGCCAGGAGCAAATTGCTATACTAGTAAGTTGTCTGACCGCAATGTTTGACATTATGGATTCTAGCACCAGGAATGACATTACAGATAAATGCGCGTCATATAAAGTTTTGTCTTTCCTTTATTTTTGTGCTCATATCCATGATGTAGCACGCGTGATGTCCTTGTTGTTAAGGGGTCATCAGGTTCGATGGTTTGTGGTTTGGGGTCTCCATGGGTCAGCCCTTTTTGGACCTTGTTCTTCGGTGATTCCTCTTGGTTGGTGATTCCTCTTGGTGGCTTTGATGTTGGGGCAGTTCAAGGGCATTGATTTGATCTTGAAGGTGATCACTGATTTGTCCACTCTTCAGGCTCATTGGCCCAAAGTGTCGGTGGTCTGGTCAGAGGTTGTCCCTCAGCATGTGTGGCGGGGCTCTTGGGGCCCTGTTTGCCTCGGATAGGGCACGTAGGCAGCCCAGTGCAGCTGTTTCTCGATTTGTTCCCAGTTCTGGTGGTTTGGCACCAGCGTTTACGGTCAACTAGTCTTCTAGTGGTTCTTGGAGTTTTCTTAGGGGAATGTGTTTCTCTTCTGGATTCGGTCTGGCGGCCATGTAAGATGTAAGAAGCCGTTGTGGAGCACATACCCTGTGAATGAAGGCTAGTATAGTCTTCCTCTGCTGGAGAAATTTGGGCGTCTGACCCTGCGGACACGGGTTGTGTTTCTTTGCAGCTCAGCTTACACATATCACGGGGGGGGGGGGGGGGAGGGGGGGTGGTATCAGTCGCCTCCTGATTTAGTTTAGAATCATTTGAGAATCAAGATTTGCTTCTGTTTGTCCACATTTTATATGATCACCAGCACTGGTTTTGCCTATTACACTAACCATAAAAAAATTAGAGATGTGCGGCGGGCACTTTTCGTGTTTTGTGTTTTGGTTTTGGATCTGGTTCCATCATCGTGTGTTGGATCTGGGTTGGTTTTGCCAAAACCACCCTTTCGTGTTTTGGTTTTGGATCTGGATGATTTTTGAAAAAAACATAAAAACAGCTAAAATCACAGAATTTGGGGGTAATTGTGATCCTACGGTATTATTAACCTCAATAGCATTCATTTCCACTCATTTCCAGTCTATTCTGAACACCTCACACCTCACAATATTGTTTTTAGGCCAAAAGATTGCACGAGGTGGCTGGATGACTAAGCTAAGTGACACAAGTGGGTGGCACAAACATCTTGCCCATCTAGGAGTGGCACTGCAGTGTCAGACAGGATGGTAGTTTTAAAAAAATAGGCCACAAACAGCACATGATGCAAAGAAGAAAAAGAGGTGCAATGAGGTAGTTGTATGACTAAGCAAAGCGACACAAGTGTGCGGCACAAACACCTGGCACATCTAGGAGTGGCACTACAGTGGCAGACAGGATGGCACTTAATAAAAACTAGTCCCCAAACAGCACATCATGCAAAGAAGTAAAAGAGTTGCAATGAGGTAGCTGTATGACTAAGCTAAGCGACACAAATGTGCGGCATCTAGGAGTGGCATCTAGGAGTGCGGCATCTAGGAGTGGCACTGCAGTGGCAGACAGGATGGCACTTAAAAAAAATAGTCCCCAAACAGCACATCATGCAAAGAAGTAAAAGAGGTGCAATGAGGTAGCTGTATGACTAAGCTAAGTGACACAAGTGTGCGGCACAAACACCTGGCACATCTAGGAGTGGCACTACAGTGGCAGACAGGATGGCACTTAATAAAAACTAGTCCCCAAACAGCACATCATGCAAAGAAGTAAAAGAGTTGCAATGAGGTAGCTGTATGACTAAGCTAAGCGACACAAATGTGCGGCATCTAGGAGTGGCATCTAGGAGTGCGGCATCTAGGAGTGGCACTGCAGTGGCAGACAGGATGGCACTTAAAAAAAATAGTCCCCAAACACCTGGCACATCTAGGAGTGGCACTGCAGTGGCAGACAGTATGGCACTTAAAAAAACAAGTCCCCAAACAGCACATCATGCAAAGAAGAAAAAGAGGTGCAATGAGGTAGCTGTATGACTAAGCTAAGCGACACAAGTGTGCGGCACAAACACCTGACCCATCTAGGAGTGGCACTGCAGTGGCAGACAGGATGGCACTTAAAAAAAATAGTCCCCAAACAGCACATCATGCAAAGAAGTAAAAGAGGTGCAATGAGGTAGCTGTATGACTAAGCTAAGCGACACAAGTGTGCGGCACAAACACCTGGCCCATCTAGGGTTGGCACTGCAGTCCCACTGCACTAATGGCAGATACCGGATGCACGTCAAACACCAGCATAGTTGTTATGGTCTCAGTAATCCGCTTTGCAACAGGGTATATATATATATATATATATATATATATATGGCAGTATCACTGGAATTATATGGCAGTACCACTGGATATATATGGCAGTATCACTGGAATTATACGGCAGTATCACTGGAATTATACGGCAGTATCACTGGAATTATTTGCCAGTACCACTGGAAGTATATGGCAGGATGACTGAAATTATACGGCAGTATCACTGGAATTATACGGCAGTATCACTGGAATTATACGGCAGTATCACTGGATTTATACGCCAGTACCACTGGAATTATACGGCAGGATCACTGAACTTATACGCCAGTACCAATGGAATTATACGGCAGGATCACTGGATTTATACGCCAGTACCACTGGAATTATACGGCAGGATCACTGGAATTATACGGCAGTACAACTGGATTTATATGGCAGTACCACTGGACATATACGGCAGTATCACTGGACTGGATTTATACGCCAGTACCACTGGAATTATACGGCAGGATCACTGGAATTATACGTCAGTACCACTGGATTTATACGGCAGTACCACTGGACTGGATTTATACGCCAGTACCACTGGAATTATACAGCAGGATCACTGGAATTATACGGCAGTACCACTGGATTTATATGGCAGTACCACTGGACATATAAGGCAGTATCACTGGCATGGATTTATACGCCAGTTCCACTGGAATTATACGGCAGGATCACTGGAATTATACGGCAGGATCACTGGAATTATACGGCAGTACCACTGGATTTATATGGCAGTACCACTGGATATATACGGCAGTATCACTGGACTGGACTTATACGCCAGTACCACTGGAATTATGTGGCAAGATCACTGGACTTATACACCAGTACCACTGGAATTATATGGCAGGATCACTGGAATTATACGGCAGGATCACTGGATTTATACGTCAGTACCGCTGGACATACAGTATACGGCAGTACCACTGGACATATACAGCAGCACAGGGACACCACCACTGGACTGATGCAGGACAACACAGTACCACTGCAATGGACTGGGCTTATACAGCAGCACTGGACATATGGCAGCAGAGGACACCACCACTGTGACTGGACTGATACAGCAAAATACACCACCACTGAACTGATGCAGCAGAACACAGCACCACTGCACTGGACTTATACAGCAGCACTGGACATATGGCAGCAGAGGACACAACCATTGTGACTGGACTCATGCAGCAAAATACACCACCACTGAACTGATGCAGCACAACACAGCACCACTGGACTGGACTTATACAGCAGCACTGGACTGGATTTATACAGTAGCACTGGACATATGGCAACAGAGGACACAACCACTGTGACTGGACTGATGCAGCATAAGACACTACCACTGAACTGATGCAGGACACTGAGGACGGAGACACGTCCTCTCTCTACACTCTCCAATGCCAGGTGAAAATGGCAGCGACTTATATGGTATCCCAACCCCGCGAGAATCCGACAGCGGGATGAGGACGTTTTGCCTCGTTCTGGTTTCTGAGTCAGACAGGAAAACCCGAGCCTGACTCGGATCCGGGCTCGGGTGATGACGTTAGGGAGGGTTTGGTTCTCTGAGAACCGAACCCGCTCATCTCTAAAAAAATGAATTGGTCCTGGACCACCAATACAAGGCACCCCTGCAAATGTCCCGAGGTACCCATGAGTGCCTAGTCACACAGTTTGAGAACCACTGCTCTAATGGTTAGCCAAACATCTGTGAAGACTGGCCACACCCCCTATGGAGACTGGCCACACCTAGAAACATGGACCCCTACCAATGCAATTCCCTGGTGGGCTCGTCATACCCCAGTCCGACACTGAAGACAGGGCATGCCTCTCCTGTAGTCGTGCAAACAAAATGAATGCTGGGTCGATTGTTAGCCCTAGTGCATACAGTATCTAGGTGCTCATTTATGAATGAGTGATAAAACTCGTAGTGGATGATCAAACTGGCTGCTTATGATAAATGGTGCTGCAGCCAATTAACTCCCAACTGTCATGTGTGTAGCTCCTAACTGTCATATGTTTGAAAAATGACAGCTGGGAGCTGATTGGCTGGAGCACCATTTATCATACGTAACGAGTTTTAGCATTCACAGCTAGTTTTATCACTCGTTGATAAATGCCAGAAAAATAAAGTGAAGGATAACAGGCATACAGGGATGGACAAAAAACTGTCCAGTTAAGTAATGAGAGATGAGACAAGCAACACTGAAGAGCAAAGGAAAACCTGGTTCCCAGGCAACCAAAACAGTAGTTGATCTACCATACAGGGCGGTCATGAACTGGACTAGAGGAAGCTTCAAGCAGCAGGAGGGGATGATCGTCTAGAGCAGGGGTCAGGGAACGTTTTTACCTTTTACCCCAAAATATATTTAGATACGCCGACGTTACCCTCTTGATTTGAAAGGAAGGAAATCGTAGTGACATAGTAACATAGTAACTAAGGTTGAAAAAAGACAATTGTCCATCGAGTTAAACCTATCTGTGGTCTCCTATGCAGTCTTATTATAGGACTAGTTATATTAACTATAATGCGTGCCTACGCACCATAACCCTGAATATCTTTATCCAATAGGAATTTATCTAACCCATTCTGAAAGGTGTTGACTGAGTCCACCATTACTACTCTCTCAGGCAGGGAGTTCCCTTTTTTTACAAATTACGGCAGGAAGTCTCCCTTTTTTACACATTACGACAGGCAGTCCCTCTTTTTCATGCATTACAGCAGGCAGTCCCCCTTTTTTACACATTACTGCAGGCAGTCCCCATTTTTTACACATTATGGAAAGCTATCCGCTTTTTTACGCTTTACAGCAGGCAGTCCCCCTTTTTTACGCATTATGGCAGACAGACCCCCTTTTTTACGCATTACGGCAGGCAGTCCCCCTTTTTTACGTATTACTGCAGGCAGTCCCCCTTTTTACACATTATGGGTGGGGAGGGAAAGGAAGGAGGGGGAGAGAGAGAGAGAGAGAGAGAGAGTTAGTTATACTCACCACCTGTGCCGGCATGATAGATGCGCCTCTCCTCTCCACACCTCTTCTGTCTTCCTGCGCTGCGCTCTTGGCAGTGCAGGGCATTGTGAATGGGCTGGGGGCGGGTCACATGGGTCACGGGGGGAGCTGTAGCGGTGCCCGGCTACCTGTGCGAGTGGTAGCCGGGTAATGCAGCTGGGGGCCGGCCGGTGACAGGCACGGAGACGCGGTCAGGACACCTCAGTGCAGCGGCGGCGATAGCGGCGGCGGAGCGGCCTGGCGGGTTCTGCTGGTGGTCCTGCGCCTCCAGCGCATCTGCGCTGTGTGCAAGGCACCACTAACACACACCTAGTCACGGCGCTGCTGGTTATCACTGTTTATATGGCATTTCTGAGATACTGTGTATATCTATATACAGATGGGTCCATGTTTATTTTGACCTTTAATAGAATTAACTGAGCCAGGGCAGTCAGACTTTGGGGGTCATTCCGAGTTGATCGCTAGCTGCATTTGTTCACAGCGCAGCGATAAGGCAAAAAAAAAGCACTTCTGCACATGCGTATGCGCGTCGTACTATTACAACGGCCGATGTAGTTTCACACAGGGTCTAGTGAAGCTTTTCAGTCGCACTGCTGCCCGCAGAGTGATTGACATGAAGTGGGCGTTTCTGGGTGTCAACTGACCGTTTTCAGGGAGTGTTCGGAAAAACGCAGGCGTGGCTGGGCGAACGCAGGCGTGGCTGGGCGAGCGCAGGGCGTGTTTGTGATGTCAGAACAGGAACTGAATAGTCTGAAGTGATCGCAAGTGCTGAGTAGGTATTGAGCTACTCTGAAACTGCACAAAAAAAGTTTGACGCCGCTCTGCGATCCTTTCATTCGCACCTCTGCTAAGCTAAAATACACTCCCAGTGGGAGGCGGCATAGCGTTTTCACGGCTGCTAAAAACTGCTAGCGAGCGATCAACTCGGAATGACCGCCTTAATCCCCTGCTGTAATGACTTAATACCCTGCTGTATTGTTCTCTGTATTGTATTGCAGCTGAGAACAATAGATGAATGTTTTATGTAAATAAACTATGTTGTGCCTAGGTGCAGCAAAGACATCAAGATAACTGTGGACCCATCTGTATATATATATATATAATTATTTTTTTTTATTATCTTCGCCAATTATTTTTTGGCAATGAATGGGTTAACACTTTCTCCCCAAAACACCAGAATGAATGTAAGAAAGATGGATGAGGGGGGAACACGACTTTTAGGAGACAGATGGTCACATCCTCACCTCAGTAATGTCAGTGGGAATTTCCCACTGTTATGTGGGCCACTGTCTTTTCCTGTGGAACTCCGTCAGCGGTCAGCCACAGAACACTTCAAGTTCTGTGTGTGGGTTGGCGGGCCGCAGGCGGGAGGACAGGACAGCGCAGGACGGGCGGGCGTGGGGGAGCGCGGTGTGACGTCAGCACGTCACACCGCAGCCAGGAACACAGCACAGGGCGGCCAGGAGCACAGCGCAGGGCGGACAGCAGGAGGGAGCGCAGTGTGACATCAGCACGTCACATCGCGAGCCGGCCGGTGCTGGACGGGGTTGTGTCTCGGCAGCGCGACCGTCCATTACCCCCAGTAATTTAATTTGGGGTAATTTACCCCTGTGTTCCCTGACCACTGGTCTAGAGCCACAAATATCTAATAGCCCTTTCTGACAGCAGGTGGCGGGTCACACCCGGGAACCATACACGGTGCTCCCCGGGTTTGACCCGCTCAGGCCCCTTTCCACTGACATTCCCAGCCCGGAATATTGCTGGGTTGGTGATGTCAGCGGTGACACGGGCGGGGGCGGAGCTTGGAGATCTAAAGACTGGATGTGATCAGGAAACTGGCAGAAGGACGTAACACAAAGCAGGGACTGTTCTAATCTGGGAGAGAGACTGTGCACTGTCTGCAGCAAGCGGCATCTATACCACACAGCGCAGCTGATACCTCACAGACAGTCACAGCAAAGGGGCGAATGACCAATAAACAGCATTGTCTGTAGTCCAGGAAATGTTGTCTGTAGCTCCATCAAGATAGCAGACTGTGACCTGCACTATATATCCCAATCAGCCTCTAATCCCATTTCAGCATAGCAAAGCCGTTTACTATCAGTGGCACTTAGAAGCATGGAACACTGTGTAACACGATCGCCTTATCTCGCAGAGGGAGGTACATGGCTGGTCTCCTCTCTCCCACACAGTATTTACAGCTGCATGGCGTTATATAAGAGCACTGGTCTGAGGCGATGGCATATTCCAGCTGATGACGAGGGGCCAGGGGCAAGGGTTGCGTGGAATTGGGCATATGTGACCCTGCTTTGCGGGCAGGGTATCTCCGGCAATGTGGCTGGTAGTGAAATCCCTTATTGTCGCAGTTCAGTAAATGTCGTCGCAGCAGTGCAATCGCGGATCCATTAGCTACAGACGCTTCCTGCTGCACTTGCAGTTTAGGTGTACGTTACACAAGTCAGATACAGGCTAAGCAATGGCACAGGAAACATCGTACAGGCAGGACTGTGAGGGAGACGTGAGGCCACCACAAAGGCTAGGACTAAGGACCTCAGCCCATAGCCTCAGCAATGAGAGGTAACGATGCCACAGACCTCATCCTGCAATAGTATGAGCCTCTGACCATGCAGAGCAGAGTACGCCACCTCTCAGAGGGGTTGATCAAGTATATCAGAGGACATCTGAGCTGCAAGGGGACTGATGACCTGAGGGGGAATCAATACACAAGGGGTGCAGGAAGGCCGGGGAGGGGGCACGCGCGATAACCTGGGGAAGGATCAATACAAGCATGATCGTCTTAAGTTAATAGAGGGGTCACCACAATGACCCTAAGACGGTGGGGAACAGCCATTTATCCTTCATGTACTGTTTGCATTGTTCATCTCACCCTCTTTCTTATGATTACTATGAATATTATTATTAGTAATATTTTCACATTAGTGAGTTTATTAAATGGAGACACGACAGGGCGAGGTAAGAGCAGGGTAACTTTGCTGTAGTACTGTAATACAATCGTATCATTATCTGCGCTACCTCCAAGATAGTTCTAGCCACATGTTAGGTGTGTTAGGTGTGTATGTGTATACCGTATGTGAAATACCTGCCATAGTGGTGCCCTAGTTAATGGTATATCCCATAGTGGTGCTCTAGTTAATGTAAAGCTCTAGCAGAGGCAGCCAAAATGGCGATCGCGATCTACCGGTAGATCGCGGAGCTCTTGCTGTAGATCGTAATCCAATTGTGACTTGCCGCCTCTGCCGCCTGAGTCCGGAGCGTTCCCAATGATGCATTGCGTGGGTGACATCATGACGTCAGCCGCGCACCCGCGCAATGCACGATTGGGAAAATGGTGTGAAGGGCCTGTGCGCCTGCTGGATCTGGTTTGATCCAGTGCAGGACAGCAGCAGTGGCGGGAAGTGGGAGCAGGCACGGGAGCAGTATCCAGCCAGTGGGGAGACAGCCAGCTAAAGTTAGTACTGTATATCTGGCACTGTGGGCACATGGCAATGTGGGGGCAAATGTGGCACTGTGGGCACATGGCACTGTAGGGGCATATGTGGGCACATGGCACTATGGGTGCATATCTGACACTGTGGGCACATGGCACTGTGGGGGCATATGTGGAACTGTGGGGGCACATCTGGCACTCTGGGGGCAAATGTGTTTGAGGTTTTTACCTGTGTTGGCCAATGTGTGATTTCGTGCGAGACAGTCATTACACCCTGTGCAGCAAGGCTACGCCCTTTTTTGTTTATACCACGCCCCTTTTTTGTATGCCACGCCCCTTTTGGGTGCGAGTCTGCGGCACGCGCAATTATCCCACATAGGTAAATCACGAAAGCTTTTCAGCTTTCAAAGTAGATCACCGACTCCAAAAGTCTGGCCACCCCCTGCCCTACAGTAATACACTAGTTAATGTTATGCCCCATATTAGTGCCCTAGTTAATATAATGCCCCATAGTAGTGCCCTAGTTAATGTAATGCCCTATAGTAATACTCTAGTTAATGGTATGCCCCATAGTAGTGCCCTAGTTAATGTTATGCTCCATAGTAGTGATGTACCTAATGTTATGCCCCATAGTAGTGCCCTAGTTAATGTTACGCCTCATCGTAGTGGTGATGTATCTATTGTTATGCCCCATACTCATGCCCTAGTTAATGTTATGCCCCATAGTAGTGATGTACCTAATGTTATGCCCCATAGTAGTGATGTACCTAATGTTATGACCCATAGTAGTGATGTACCTAATGTTATGCCCCATAGTAGTGCCCTAGTTAATGTTATGCCCCATAGTAGTGATGTACCTAATGTTATGCCCCATAGTAGTGCCCTAGTTAATGTTATGCCCCATAGTAGTGATGTACCTAATGTTATGCCCCATAGTAGTGCCCTATTTAATAGTATGCCCCATAGTAGTGATCTAGTTAGTGTTATGCCCCATAGTAGTGCCCTAGTTAATGTTATGCCCAATAGTAGTGATGTACCTAATGTTATGCCCCATAGTAGTGATGTACCTAATGTTATGCCCCATAGTAGTGCCCTATTTAATAGTATGCCCCATAGTAGTGATCTAGTTAGTGTTATGCCCCATAGTAGTGCCCTAGTTAATGTTATGCCCCATAGTAGTGCCCTAGTTAATGTTATGCCCAATAGTAGTGATGTACCTAATGTTATGCCCCATAGTAGTGCCCTAGTTAATGTTATGCCCCATAGTAGTGATGTACCTAATGTGATGCCCCATAGTAGTGCCCTAGTTAATGTTATGCCCCATAGTAGTGATGTACCTAATGTTATGCCCCATAGTAGTGCCCTATTTAATAGTATGCCCCATAGTAGTGATCTAGTTAGTGTTATGCCCCATAGTAGTGCCCTAGTTAATGTTATGCCCCATAGTAGTGCCCTAGTTAATGTTATGCCCCATAGTAGTGATGTACCTAATGTTATGACCCATAGTAGTGATGTACCTAATGTTATGACCCATAGTAGTGATGTACCTAATGTTATGCCCCATAGTAGTGCCCTAGTTAATGTTATGACCCATAGTAGTGATGTACCTAATGTTATGCCCCATAGTAGTGCCCTAGTTAATGTTATGCCCCATAGTAGTGATGTACCTAATGTTATGCCCCATAGTAGTGCCCTAGTTAATGTTATGCCCCATAGTAGTGATGTACCTAATGTTATGCCCCATAGTAGTGCCCTATTTAATAGTATGCCCCATAGTAGTGATCTAGTTAGTGTTATGCCCCATAGCAGTGCCCTAGTTAATGTTATGCCCCATAGTAGTGCCCTAGTTAATGTTATGCCCAATAGTAGTGATGTACCTAATGTTATGCCCCATAGTAGTGATGTACCTAATGTTATGCCCCATAGTAGTGCCCTATTTAATAGTATGCCCCATAGTAGTGATCTAGTTAGTGTTATGCCCCATAGTAGTGCCCTAGTTAATGTTATGCCCCATAGTAGTGCCCTAGTTAATGTTATGCCCCATAGTAGTGATGTACCTAATGTGATGCCCCATAGTAGTGCCCTAGTTAATGTTATGCCCCATAGTAGTGATGTACCTAATGTGATGCCCCATAGTAGTGCCCTATTTAATAGTATGCCCCATAGTAGTGATCTAGTTAGTGTTATGCCCCATAGTAGTGCCCTAGTTAATGTTATGCCCCATAGTAGTGCCCTAGTTAATGTTATGCCCAATAGTAGTGATGTACCTAATGTTATGCCCCATAGTAGTGCCCTAGTTAATGTTATGCCCCATAGTAGTGATGTACCTAATGTGATGCCCCATAGTAGTGCCCTAGTTAATGTTATGCCCCATAGTAGTGATGTACCTAATGTTATGCCCCATAGTAGTGCCCTAGTTAATGTTATGCCCCATAGTAGTGATGTACCTAATGTTATGCCCCATAGTAGTGCCCTAGTTAATGTTATGCCCCATAGTAGTGCCCTAGTTAATGTTATGCCCCATAGTAGTGATGTACCTAATGTTATGCCCCATAGTAGTGCCCTAGTTAATGTTATGCCCCATAGTAGTGATGTACCTAATGTGATGCCCCATAGTAGTGCCCTAGTTAATGTTATGCCCCATAGTAGTGATGTACCTAATGTTATGCCCCATAGTAGTGCCCTAGCTAATGTTATGCCCCATAGTAGTGCCCTAGTTAATGTTATGCCCAATAGTAGTGATGTACCTAATGTTATGCCCCATAGTAGTGCCCTAGTTAATGTTATGCCCCATAGTAGTGATGTACCTAATGTTATGCCCTATAGTAGTGCCCTAGCTAATGTTATGCCCCATAGTAGTGCCCTAGTTAATGTTATGCCCCATAGTAGTGATGTACCTAATGTTATGCCCCATAGTAGTGCCCTAGTTAATGTTATGCCCCATAGTAGTGATGTACCTAATGCGATGCCCCATAGTAGTGCCCTAGTTAATGTTATGCCCCATAGTAGTGATGTACCTAATGTTATGCCCCATAGTAGTGCCCTAGTTAATGTTATGCCTTACAGTAGTGCCATTGGGCCTTATTCAGAATGGATCAAATCTGAGATGCGAACACATACTGATGATTTTATGAAGAGTGCGCACGCCCAGTGCCCAATTTGTGCGTGCGGGCTCGGCAATGCGTTCGCATCGCATTGATGCAAATGCCTCTGTCTGATTGACTGGCAGGGGCGTTTGTGGGACGGTCAGGGTGGTGTCGCGGCATTGTGGGGTGTGTGGCTTCAAGAACACAGGTGGGTATGGGCAATTTTCTTGTTTGGTCATATGACGTCACATGGCCGCTGCGCCAGGTAAGATGGCCGGCCATCTTCTGACTTTGCAGCCAGGGTGGCATCCGGTATTTTGTGGGGACAGCAATCGCATTGCGATCGCATCGCTGGCAGCCATTTGCATGCTGGGCACCTTGCCCTGTGCTTGGCGGCCCCCAGCATGCGACTGCTAGCAGTTACAGTTTTGCCTATTTAGCAAAACTGCAACTGAAGCTGAATAAGGGCCCAGGTCACATGATGTCACATTGTAGGGCTGCCCATACACATTATACCACACAGTACCCCCAACTCACATTATGGCAAAGTGTCCCCAGTTGCGCTGGCAGGCGGCTACCCGCCGCGTCCCAGGTCGCAGCGGCTGTGTGTGATGTCACACAGCCACCAAGGCCCGCCCCCTTGCAACGGTTTGGACATGCCTGCGTTGTCCGGACTGCTCCCCACCAACGAAGTTCTAATACCGTTGATACGGCCCCTCCAACCCCGCAACTGATTGACAGGCAGAGTGTGTGTGTGTGTGTGTGTGTGTGTGTGTGTGTGTGTGTGTGTGTGTGTGTGTGTGTGTGGTCAAAGCAGCTTTATACTTATTGTAAAGACAATACATTATATTTATAGCCCGTCCCTGCCTTTCATCATTGCGCTACCCTCTTATAACGCTATACTAGACTAAGGGAAGGGGGAAAGCTCGCACGTTCCTCTCAGTAATGTGTAATTATGTTACTGGCTGTATTATTACAGCCATGATATGTACAATACATATTGATTGTGATTAAGGCTGGCTATGCAAGTTTAATTGGAGTGGCATTGATTGTTTTAGGCGAAGGTCTAGGGTATGCAAAGGCTAATGCAATAAATCCATAGTAGTTGAAGATATATATATTGTGATACTGGGCTGCCATGCACACATCACTATGTAATAGCAGATGATAGAGAAGTTCTATTTCCAAGACAAGTCTATATAAAGAAGACACAGTATATAAGAATTATTTGGTAGCATTCTATTCCAGTGTACGGTTAGGCAGATATTGATAAGGGGAATGTACGGGAGGGACTGACCCAGAATAGGATGGAAATCTGGTGTATTGGCTTCCGCATTGCAGGCAGAGAAAGCTATGAGTATATCTGCCTATATACAGACTTGTACGCATCTATGCGGCCTCCCCCTCCCCGCGTGCTGCATTTGGAGTATAAGTCGTCACCATCAGGGTGCACTTGGCTACGCTGGTACAAATGATACGCCCGGAAACAGGCACATTTCCGCTTACGCCAATCCTGACACACCCTCTCTGACCTCTGCTAATGAGAGAACACCCCATTGGGGCAACTCTCAGGTGGAGATGTATTTGAGATGCATTGCCGGTACTTGCGTACACCCTTTTTCAGAGCATTTGCAGTGAAAAAGCGCGCAAGATATACCCTACAATTGGGCAAACGTTCAGCTCAACATCAGGTCCTACATGTCTGCCTGTACGCCATGGACAAAGTATTGTGGCTGGTGCCAGGTGGTAAAGTACAGACATCCTTAAGGAGGGCCTTAAGGAGAGAGCAGAGCTTCTGAATATGCTCCAGCGTACTTGGCGACCTTTAGGTTGCTAAGCCGGCAGCAAACTTAAGTTTCCCAACCATCCGCAATACATATTTTTTTATTTACTGATAAATGCATCAGCGGACAGCAATTCTTACTGATACAATATCTATATAATGGGAGCTATAAAAATAAATAAATCATATTTCATCTAAAGGCAAGTCAGTTTGGATATTGCAAACAAAGGGTTAACAACCTCATCCAGATGCAAGAAGCTAACGTTGGGTTAACAACCTCATCCAGATGCAAGAAGCTAACGTTGGGTTAACAACCTCATCCAGATGCTAGAAGCTAACGTTGGGTTAAGAACCTCATCCAGATACAAAAATCTAACGTTGGGTTAAGAACCTCATCCAGATGCAAGAAGCTAACGTTGGGTTAAGAACCTCATCCAGATGCAAGAAGCTAACGTTGGGTTAAGAACCTCATCCAGATGCAAGAAGCTAACGTTGGGTTAAGAACCTCATCCAGATGCAAGAAGCTAACGTTGGGTTAAGAACCTCATCCAGATGCAAGAAGCTAACGTTGGGTTAAGAACCTCATCCAGATGCAAAAATCTAACGTTGGGTTAAGAACCTCATCCAGATGCAAGAAGCTAACGTTGGGTTAACAACCTCATCCAGATGCTAGAAGCTAACGTTGGGTTAAGAACCTCATCCAGATACAAAAATCTAACGTTGGGTTAAGAACCTCATCCAGATGCAAGAAGCTAACGTTGGGTTAAGAACCTCATCCAGATGCAAGAAGCTAACGTTGGGTTAAGAACCTCATCCAGATGCAAGAAGCTAACGTTGGGTTAAGAACCTCATCCAGATGCAAAAAGCTAACGTTGGGTTAAGAACCTCATCCAGATGCAAGAAGCTAACGTTGGGTTAAGAACCTCATCCAGATGCAAAAATCTAACGTTGGGTTAAGAACCTCATCCAGATGCAAGAAGCTAACGTTGGGTTAAGAACCTCATCCAGATGCAAGAAGCTAACGTTGGGTTAAGAACCTCATCCAGATGCAAGAAGCTAACGTTGGGTTAAGAACCTCATCCAGATGCAAGAAGCTAACGTTGGGTTAAGAACCTCATCCAGATGCAAGAAGCTAACGTTGGGTTAAGAACCTCATCCAGATGCAAGAAGCTAACGTTGGGTTAAGAACCTCATCCAGATGCAAGAAGCTAACGTTGGGTTAAGAACCTCATCCAGATGCAAGAAGCTAACGTGGTACATGCTACGTGCAATATTACTATCATACTGAGACTGGACACGTATTTGGACCTTTTTTAGAGCAGAACGCATCTTACAGCCTATTCTGAGTTGACCACAAATCATACTTGCCTCCTCTCCGGGAGAAGCCTATAGAGGAGAAGGATGCACCTGACCATTTTGGGGGGTGGACTCTTAAGTCATTAGACTCCTCTCATGGCACGAGGAGTTATAAATGTCACAATTCCAATCATTTTAGACCTGTCCCCTCCATACGGACCCTTGATTCCCAATATTATCTCCCCATCCTGCCCACTTTATTAGAAAGTGGGCAGGATGCGGAGATCCACCTATTTTTCCAGGGTTGTGGGAGACTACCCAAAAAATCAGGAGTCTCCCACACCCTCCTGGAGAGTAGTCAAGAATGCCACAAATGCGATATGTCATCAGTTCTGTGCAGGTATCAACAACTCCGCCCCCCTGCAAGTGCAAATGCACCAGGAATATGACTGGAGGCATGGCTTATCTACGAGTACAAAAAATGCCAAATAAATCCCAGTACCCAATGCATACACATTACAGGGAGTGGCCGGAGACTGCAGATAACTATCCAAGCCAGTTGTAGCCTGCGAATTGCAAATCGAAAAATCAGTGCAAACAGAATTTTTTATGTGTTATAAACAGTACTAGTCAACTTATGCGCAGACGTCCACTTGACAAGCTGAGCAGTAACGCTCACTAGTGTGATGCCTTGGGGTGGTTAGCTTGTGCTGGCCTGGGGGGGTCCTGTGATCTGGACTTGAGCCTTAGGAATGTTAGGGACCCACTAGATGAGATCACCTGTTAGTTGTTGGTGGGTCCATATTTTTGGCCAAAATTATGCTACGCACCTAAATTTTACTTTATGTTATATTGCAGAGTTCATTACGGTGTACGGTGTGTAGCCCAAGCCCCCCCCCCCCCATATAAACTGGGCAGCAAACATACTTACATATCAAGAATCCAGCACAATATACAACAGGAGTGATTTTATATTGCAGTTAGAGTAATTTACCTTCATCTGCATTAATGGGTGTGTTTTGACTAATCAGACGCAGTGCGGCTGACATCATCCTCTGCTCGAAACTTACAGCAAGGTTAGAGTAACAGCAAGAACATAAGTCTCTCCAAACAAGTGCATATACAGTAGAATTACGAATGAATTCCAATGTGTGCCAAAGGCGTATCTACCTACTGGCTAGGATGGCACTCGCCAGAGGTGCCAGCCGAGGAGGGGGCATCTCCTGGCAGTGCCACCCACGGGCAGAGGGTAAAATCACAGTGGCAGTACTTGGTGTGCTCCTCCTAGGCAGTGCCAATCCCAGAGACTCACACAGCATCCACTGTTACTGGCGCTGCTATCTGGCACTACATCGCACTACAGTGATAAAACTTAAAATAAACTACAGCTCCCAGCGGCACTGCTACTGCTTGGCATAATGTGTAAGGGGCACTACTACAGTGGACATGATGTGTAAGGGGCACTATCAGTAGCGGATCTTGCTACGGGCACACAGGATTTTTGCCCGGGGTGCCACCTTCCGGAGGGCGCCGTGGCAAGATCCGCTACTGGTGGTGCCCCCCGGTGCTGTACGGTGCTGTCACTGCTGTGCGGTGCACGATGATGTCATCGCGCACTGCACGGCATTGTGGGACCGGCACATAGATGCTAGGGGTCATAATTGACCTCTAGTGTCTATGCTGTGCTATGGGAGAGACGTCATGACGTCTCTCCCATAGATCAGAGGAGCAGCGCCGACGGCCGGAGATGAAGGTCAGCAGCGGTCGGGAATCAGGAGCGGGGATGGTGAGCATACATTTTTATTTTTTTGTTTTTGCAAGCGGCACAACTCTACTGGGGGCACAAACGGGGGCACAACTCTACTGGGGGCAATACTACTGGGGGCGCAAACGGGGCCACAACTCTACTGGGGGCACAAATGGGAGCACAACTCTACTGGGGGCACAAATGGGAGCACAACTTTACTGGGGGTACAAATGGGGGCACAACTCTACTGGGGGCACAAACGGGGGCACAACTCTACAGTGGGCATAACTGACCATGCCCCTTTATGAAGCCACGCCCCTATTTTCGCCCGGGGCGCCACAAGGGCTAGAACCGGCCCTGTGCACTATTACTGTGTGGCATAATGTGTAAGGGGCACTACTGTGTGGCACAATTTGAATTAGGGGTACTATTTGTGTGGCCACGCCCCTTCCCCAAAGGATCACATCCTTTTTCAGTACGAGACTTCCTCTTTCAAATATGGCAGGGGAAGGGGTCCCTTACTTTGCCAGCGGCGCTCAGACCTCTAGATACACCCCTGATGTAACTTGCTGGTGTAACTATCTGATCCAAAAGTGTAGCAGATGATGGGTGGAACTTAGAGACGTATAAATAAGAAATAAGCACAGTAAAACCACTCGAGATTATTGTCCAATATGTCCAGATTTATGCAGATAGGCAAATTTTGGTACCCCAACTTTTGCAGAAGTCCGTATACTAACTTGCTGGGACTTGTAGTTCCACAATAATGGCACAGTGACATCTTGCCAAAGCCAGAATACATTTGTGTCCTCTTACATCTTTGCTCCATGCGCTACAAGTCGCGTTACACATGACGCATGAGTGCCGTATGAGTCGGTAGCGCCAAGTGCCTTTTTTTACGCTTTTCTCCGCATGCCTTCATTCTGTGTGTGGCTGCGTCTGTATCTGCATACAAAATGCTCTGCTGCTGTGCTAACGTGGCATTTCGGATGCAGATAGAGCCGCAATTACACACATAATATAGGCATGCCGTTTATAATTTTAATCAGCAGAAGCTGATTGTGCGTCCTACACATTACTGTGCGTCTAAGACGCATTTTTGCA
This sequence comes from Pseudophryne corroboree, assembly GCF_028390025.1. Taxonomy (NCBI): domain Eukaryota; kingdom Metazoa; phylum Chordata; class Amphibia; order Anura; family Myobatrachidae; genus Pseudophryne; species Pseudophryne corroboree. The sequence continues at coordinate 73,044,429 of NC_086447.1, forward strand.
GAAAAAACTCAACAAAAGACGCTCTGCACTACTGAGTCCCGCTATGGCATGACGCGACTTCAAGGGATGTTTAGCGTGACTGCAGCAAGGATGTAACAGGACACATCTGTATGTTCTGCTGGACAAACATAATTCCTATTTCTGCAGCGGGGTACACTGGTATTCCACAGGGAATAACATCGGGGTGTAGAGTTGGATCTTGATCCGAGGCACCAACAGGCTAAAGCTGTGACTGTTCTCAGGATGCACTGCACCGCCTCCTCTATAGCCCCGCCTCCAGACACTGGAGCTCAGTTTGTAAGTTGGTGCGCTAGGCAGTCCTAATAAGAGCTTTTTAAGAAGAAAGAAGACTTCAAGGGCCGCAGCACAGGCATACCTCCCATCTGTCCCGATTTCACGGGACAGTCCCGTTTTTTTAGGACTGTCCCGCTGACCCACCCGCGGGCCACAGTGTCCTGCGGTGGGGAGGGGGGGGGGGGGGGGGAGTTGGGAGGCTCCAGACACTCGCTGCTCTGCTCAGTCAGTTCAGAGCAGAGCAGCGGTGAATAGCACATGGGCACAGCGTCTATTCACTAGAGATGGAGGGACAGGGGGCATGCCAGCAGCTCACAGAGCGCTGGCCATGTCACTATACTGACGAAAAATAGGGGCGTGGCTCACGATCGCAGCACTCCCGTGAAGCCACACACCCTTTACTATAGCCCAAGCCAATGTGTCCCTCCTTGACTTCTCCCAATGTTGGGAGGTATGGCCGCACTTCATGAAGGAGGTAAGAGGGTCCCCCAGGTGGGACCCACCGATATTGCGATCCGATCGCGGTCCCAGGAGATGGACCGCACCACTGGCGTGGACACTGTGGCCGTACAGGGACCCCACTATATCCACCAGGGCAGAGAGCACAGGTCGGATTTACTAAAATCTGGTGAAGTCCAGCAAAGGGGATAAGGCTCTGACCTATAGCCCCTCCCCCAGCTCCAGGCGCCATTTATAGCGTGTGTTCCCGCCCAGGAGCTGCATTTCTCTCTCTCCCTCACTCCCCAGTGCTGTTTCTAGCGGCGGGCGAGCCGTGCAACCGCACGGGGCGCCCGCCGCGGCACTTTTTTGTTACTCGTTATCGCCTCTCCCCGAGCGCTCCTGCTCGGGGGGCGGAGTTTCACGGAATGACGCGTTGCGTCGTGACGTCACGACGCAAACGCGTCATTCCGCGAAGCTACGCCCCCCGAGCAGGAGCGCACGGGGAGAGGCGATAAGGAGAATGCATGGAAGGAGGAGGCGGCCGGCGGCGCGAGGGACGTGAGTCGGCGGGACCGAAGAGCGGGAAGACGTCACGTAAGTATCCTCTCTTCCCCTTCCTTCCCCCCCACTTGAAACCTGCCTGCCGCACTGTGTAAAATGGGGACACCTGCCTATGGGGATACCTGCCTGCCGCACTGTGTAAAATGGGGACACCTGCCTATGGGGATACCTGCCTGCCGCACTGTGTAAAATGGGGGCACCTGCCTATGGGGATACCTGCCTGCCGCACTGTGTAAAATGGGGGCACCTGCCTGCGTAATGTGTAATATGGGAATACCTGCCTGCTGCACTGTGTAAAATGGGGGCACCTGCCTGCGTAATGTGTAATATGGGAATACCTGCCTGCTGCACTGTGTAAAATGGGGACACCTGCCTGCGTAATGTGTAATATGGGAATACCTGCCTGCCGCACTGTGTAAAATGGGGGCACCTGCCTGCGTACTGTGTAAAATGGGGATATCTGCCTATGGGGATACCTGCCTGCCGCACTGTGTAAAATGGGGACACCTGCCTATGGGGATACCTGCCTGCCGCACTGTGTAAAATGGGGACACCTGCCTATGGGGATACCTGCCTTCCGCACTGTGTAAAATGGGAACACCTGCCTATGGGGATACCTGCCTGCCGCACTGTGTAAAATGGGGGTACTTGCCTGCGTAATGTGTAATATGGGAATACCTGCCTGCCGCACTGTGTAAAATGGGGGCACCTGCCTGCGTACTGTGTAAAATGGGGATATCTGCCTACCGTACTGTGTAAAATGGGGATACCTGCCTGCCGCACTGTGTAAAATGGGGATACCTGCATGCCGCGCTGTGTAAAATGGGGATACCTGCCTGCCGTGCTGTGTAAAATGCGGACACCTGCCTGCCGCGCTGTATAATATGGGGACACTTGCCTGCTCTAATGTGTAAAAAGGGGACTTTTTTTATTTTTTTCCCCCTGTGGTGGGTGTGATATCAGATGAGGCCACGCCCACTTTAATGAGACCACGCCCATTTTAATCAGGCCACACACACTTGGCGCGCGCATGCTTTTTCTTTTTATGGCTATATGGGGGGGGGCACAAATTTTTTTTTTTAGAGCAATTGGGGGGGGGTGCATTTTGAAATCTCGCACTGGGAGCCAAATTGTCTAGAAACGGCCCTGTCACTCCCTGTCAGCGTTTGGGTGCTATTTCACAGAGCTGCGCTGATCCTGGGACTGCTGGGCACTGTCTCCTCTGTAAAGCCGCCTGTCTCATCAGCGCTGTGCATTTACAGGACACTTATGTATTCTACATGTCGTTTAGACAGTGTTAGTTAAGAACAAGTGCACTACTATATGAATATTTAGTACAAGTATTCTGTGATATACATCTAGTGTTTACTGTGCATTGTTATATCTGTATGCATAGTTACATATCTCTATGTAGTATTACTAGTCCAGTGCAGTCTTATTGTTTATATGTAATAATTTCTGCATTGTACCTGTGACTGTGTGTGCCTATAGCTGCTGTGTGGATTCTATTCTGTATATCACACATATTGCTATCACTATATTCTGTACCCTGGGGAACTAAGTGCGTCAGGGTCTCATATACCATATAATATTCCACAGGATATACTGTTTTGTATTTTTCACTGTGTGTTTCAGTCACCTCATACCGCTTAAATCCTCTGTTTGTGCTCTGCATTGCAGTCACATATCTTAGGGTTTTTTTTGTCAGGTATTGTATTTGTCTGGCTATATTGTACTGATACTCCCTAAGGCTACATTCCCAATAATGTTGCTATACAGGGCGGGAAATCCGCAGATGCTCCTGCATCATGCAGTGCTGGTGCCGTGGATTTACCTGAGGAAATGATTTCTGCTGAGGGTTCAGGTACCTGGTGTTCTGCACCCCGTAGTCAGCCCGCAGCACCTGTGGCAGATCCACCTTGGGCTGCATTTTCAAATATGCTGACTACGCTTGTAACAAGACTTACGCCCCCTGTGGGACCTCCTGTGCCATTCCAGCCACATATTGTCCCTGTAGTTAATCCACCTTGGGCGGATACTCTGTCAACCCAGTTACAGCAATTAAATCAGTCCTTGGTTAAACCAAAACCTAACCCTCGCCCTACTGGGACCAAAGGGTCATCGAAGCGGGCCATTTCTTCCTCACAATCCACTCATATTTCGGATGATTCTTCCGATTCAGATGGGGAATACAGTATACTGATCCATCAGATGCTGATACTGCTGCTTCTGATGAAGATTCTACAACACAGGTTGATGTTCCTGACCTAGTGGAGACCATCAAGCTGATTCTTCAGATTGATGAGATTGACCCTCCTGATACGTCTAAGAAACCTGATAAGTTCAACCGTCAGAAGGTTACTAAATTAGTCTTACCACATTCTGACCATTTAATTGACATACGTCAGGAATCCTGGTCTTTTCCAGGAAATAAATTTTCCCTGTCTAAAAAGATGCTAGCTCGTTATCCTATCTCTGCGGAGTTGAGTAACAAGTGGGAAACCCCGCCACCAGTGGACTCACATGTAGCCCGTCTTGTGATGTCATCTACTCTGCCTGTCACCACAGTCACCTCTTTGAAGGAGCTGACGGATAAGCACGTGGAGGGTTGCTTGAAGTCTATTTACATTCGTACAGGTGTTGTACATAGACCCACTATGGCAGCCTCTTGGGCTGCAAAAGGCATTGAAGCATGGGTTCAAGCAATTGAGGAAGAGCTACCTCTGAATTTTTCTGACACTGCCAGACAATATCTGTCCTATATTACCACAGCCTCACTATATTCAGGAGGCGGCCTCTGATGCAGGCGTTATGGCGGCCAAGGCATCTAGTACGTCTATCCTGGCTCAACGGATTCTGTGGTTACGGTCCTGGTCGGTGGACCTGGACTCTAAGAAGACCTTGGAGGTACTCCCTTTTAAGGGAGATATACTATTTGCGGATGATCTGAATAAAATTATGACTGACTTGGCGTCGGCCAAGATTGCGTTTCTCCCAAGTACTACTAGTAATCCTTCGGTTCCGAAGGCTGAGAGTACTACTTTTCATTCTTTTTGACCTCCAGGTAAAGCAAAGGGTCAGATGTACCCGAGACAGGCTCGCACTTCCAAGTCCTCTAAGCCCAAACCTAAACGTTCTTGGGCCACCCGTCAGCCTGCTTCCAAACCAGACAAGCCTGCTGCATGACGGGGCGGGCCTCCCCCTGGGAGACCCCAGGGTGGGAGGCCGTCTTCTGCGGTTCGCCCAGGTATGGTTAAAGCCGAAACCTAAACATTCTTGGGCCTCCCGTCAGGCTGCTTCCAAACCGCCAGGAAAATAAACCAAATGAGCGCTACTATAAGGCAGGCAGAGATCCGCATAGGCTCGAAGCCACATAAACTCCCTGAATTTTTCTGACATGTGTTGAGGATAGGCAGGGCTAGCCTTAGTGATTGACAGTGGTGGTCAGGTGACAGATGGGTGCCTATTAGGGATAGGTAGGAGGAGTTTGCACAGGGGTATATATATAGTTCAGGGTTTTGGCAGCCATCTTCCTCTTGCCAGTTTTTCTTGGATGAGGGTAAGGCATACTGTCAGCATTTTGTCAGTTATTTCCCCTCTTTTAAATACTGCATATACTACTGCTCCCTCCCTTTATATTACAGTCAGTGTACGCTTTAGGTGTTATCCACACTTTTTTGCTGCAGCATGCCCCGTCCCAGAAGATCAGCGCCCCCCCCCCCCCCCCCCCCGCCGCCTGGCTGAGGCCTCCCGACCGCTCGCGGCAGCGGGCTATCGCCGGCCGCGGGTGCGCGCGGTCCCCCCCTCCGCTTCGCCGCCCGCCGGAGACAGGGTCCTGCTCTCCACGGGCGGCGGTGCTTCCCCAGCGTCGGCCGTTCCCGGAGCACGGAACAGCGGCAGAGCCGCGCGCGCCGGGGCTCCGGCCTCCACAGGCGTTAGTACGCCTCTCCACACGGCCGCGATTGGCGGGTCACGTGACCCGGCGGGTGGGTGCCGCGAATCAGCGGTGAGGAGGGGAATGCAGGATGTAGTGTCCCTGCCTTCTGGTCCAGGGACAACGGGGGGTGCGGGGCCTGCGTTTGAGCATGCGCAGGCTCTGTTTCCCCCCACCGTTTCCATAGGTGCCAATATCGTGGGGGGCAGCGGGGTGTCGGGCGTCAGCGGGCAGACATCTGGGATTTACCCCGGGGCGCTCCCGGTGTCCCAGATACTGCTGCCGCCTGTGAGTGGCCTGTGGCCCAGCGAGCCGACGCCGTCTGCTGGCCAGCTCCTGGTGCACCAGATGGGGTCAGGACCAAGTTCCTTGGCCGCTCCATTCGGGTACCGGGGCGGCACGTATACGGCTTCGCCCGCGGGTTTCCTTCCGGCGGCTTCGGTGTCAGTGGCCTGGTCGGGGTCATTGCAGCTCCCGGTCATGACCTCCGGGGCGGCACCCGCATTCCGCGGGGTTCCTGCCCCCTTTTCGTCCACTTATTTGCCGGCGGCGTTTACGCACGCGCAGGGATCGGTGACCTCATGGCCCACGCCGAGTGGTCCGGGTTTTGCGCAATGGGGGGGTTCTTACTCCAGTGGTTTTACCCCAGGGGCCCTCGGCCAGACGCCTTACTGGGCGTCGCCGTTTTCACAGGCTCCGTCCACTTGGCACGCTGGTTTTACTTCCCCGGGCACAATGCCTCCAGCGTCTGGCGCTGCGTTTGAAATGACGGGCGTCGCGACACCGGGCTTGCCCGCACTCGGTTCGCGGCCCCCACTTGCGGCTCCCCCTCCCCCGCTACCTCCGGTTCCCCCCCGGAGGTGGCTGCTTTTGTGCCTCCCCTCCCCCCCCCCCCCTTCTGTTTCCCCAACAGGTGCAGGTACGGCGAGGGGGGTCTCTCCCCCGGCCGGATTGTCGGGGGCCACGACGACAGCAACATCCAGCGAGGCACAGACAGGAGCGGCGAAGCAGGCTGAACATGTGGAGACGGGGGGATCTCGGGTCCCTGAAGAGGTTCCATCCGGCCCCGCCATCACAGCAGTGGACGCGGGGGGTCCTCCGGGAACGGGTGAGACAGTTAATCCTTCTTCTGATAGCTCTTCTTCCAGCTCCTCTTCTGATACTAGGTCTTCCGGGTCCCCCAGGCGCCCGCGTAAGTTAGCTAGGCTCATTGCGCATCGCTTGCACAAGAAAGAGAGGAAGGCTAAGGGCGCAGGTGCGGCAGCCACGCCTGACCCTCCGCGTTTTACGGAAATGGTGCACTGCGCTAACACTGCGGTCACCAGGGGTTTACGTAAACGGATGAGGGAGAAGATTAAGAAAGGTAAATACGTCGACATGTTCACCCTTACGGATGACATGCGGAAGGCTTTCGATAAGGCCAAGAAGGTTGGTGGCATTGGCGAGAATGCATTTCGCAATTTTCACCAGTGGCTCCGGGGGTTTTTAGTGTTCACGGCGTGCTACGCCGAGACGAGGCCTAAGGAATATCACAACACGGTCAAGTATTTGTACCTGGTGCATGAAATGTACTTGACATCCAAGGGTTACGCGTGGAGGGATTACGATGAGAAATTCCGTCGTAACCAAGACTGTAACCCGACACTACCCTTGGGTTTCAAGGACGTGGAAGTTTGGTTAGAGGTCACTCATCAGAATAGGCCCCTTTATGAAGCCCAGGGCGGTAAGCCGGGTTTAAATGTCCGGCAGAGCCCGCCCACGGGGAATAAAGGGAAATGCTTTGCCTTCAACGAGGGCAAGTGTTCCCGGGGGGCTAACTGCCGTTTTCGCCACTCCTGCAAGGCGTGCGGCGGGGGGCACCCGGCCAAAGATTGCCAGTCCCCTTCCGGGTCCAGGCCCTCTGATGCTGCCGAGGTGCCCGGAAGTGGAAAGTAAGGCGTTTTCCCCCCATCAACGTCCCCGAATTGGCTAAATGGTTGGGCAGTTACCCCGACGTCACTTCGGGGTTGTTTTTGTTGGAAGGTTTTCGTAGCGGTTTCAGGCTTCCCATCCCGGATTCGGTCCTCGTGGTCTCCAGGCGCAATTTAAAATCCGCACGGGATTTCCCCTCCGTGGTCGCCCGTAAGGTTCGGGCGGAAATCGATTTGGGGCGCATGTGCGGCCCTTTCCCGTCCCCTCCCCTGCCGTGCATTTCACCGTTAGGGGTGGTCCCCAAGAAAGCTCAGGGTAAATTCCGCCTCATCCAGCATTTGTCACACCCCCGTGGCGGCTCGGTCAACGACTCCATCCCGGAGGAAGCTTGCAGGGTGCGATATCAATCGTTTGATGAGGCCCTGCGGTTAGTCCAAAGGGCGGGTCCCGGCGCCCTCATGGTCAAGCTGGACATTGAGTCCGCTTTCCGCCTCCTGCCCATCCACCCCGACTCCCTGCGTTTCCTTGGTTTCAGGTTAAGGGGTGGGTATTATGTAGACAGGTGCTTGCCCATGGGGTGTTCCATTTCTTGTGCCTATTTTGAGAAATTCAGCTCATTTTTGCATTGGTGCATAGTGTCGGCCTCCGGCCACCCGGGGGTCGCCCACTACCTAGACGATTTTCTCTTTGTGGGTCCAAGGGTGGGGTCGGCGTGCGGGGATGTACTGGGTTTAGCTCAGAGTTTATTCGGTCGCCTGGGCGTTCCCGTGGCCTCGAATAAGACCGAAGGGCCCACGGCATGCCTCAGTTACTTGGGCATTGAAATCGATTCGGAAGCCGGCTGTTGCCGGCTTCCGGCCAATAAGGTGCTCAAATTGTTGGGTCTCATAGAGCAGTGCCTCCTCTCGCGCAGGGTCAGACTACAACGGGTTCAGTCGTTGCTCGGGTCATTTAATTTTGCGTGCAGGATCATACCCATGGGCCGGGTTTTCTGCCGTAAACTTGAGAGATCCATAGCGGGGGTACGGAAACCTCACCATACGGTTTATATTTCGCGCGAGGTCAGGGAGGACTTGAGAACCTGGTCCACTTTCTTGGTTTCTTTTAACCGGGAGGTGTTGTGGCCAGCGAAACGCTGTTCCAACGCTGCGTTACAACTTTTCACCGACGCTGCTGGTGGTTCGGGCTTTGGGGCTTTTTTCAGAACACAGTGGTGCGCCGCGCCTTGGCCCACAGCATGGGTGACCCGAGGGTTTACAAAGAACTTGCTCCTGCTGGAGTTATTCCCCTTGATAGTGGCGGTTGAGTTGTGGGCACCCAGCTTGTCGGATCGGAGTATTGTATTTCGCTGCGACAATCTGGGCGTCGTGCACGCCCTTAATAACCAGCGCTCATCCTCTCCTGAGGCTCTGCGCTTGTTGCGTTATCTTATGCTCAAGTGCTTGAGGCATAACATTCATTTCACGGCTGCGCATGTCCCAGGGGTTGACAACAGAATTGCTGACGCACTGTCGCGTTTTGAGTTCGACAAGTTTAGGGAGCTGGTACCTGATGCGGAGGTTGGGGGTCTATTGGTGCCGCCCTTCCTGTGGAGAATCGTTGACTAAGGCCCTCCCCGGTGAGTGGGTCTTGCCCCTGCGGGCGGGATACCGTTTGGGTTTGGGCAACCGGTATTCAGTTGGCTAGGCTTGCGCCTAGTATAAGGATCCGTTAAGTATTGTTGTTATTGCGCCTGTTGCGCGAACCCGGAAACGTATTTTACTCATCGGTTTTTGAACGGCTAGCGTTCAGAAATGGAGGGTGTGAAGTGAATTTTTAAATTTTCCTCCGAGGGGACCGAATTACAATTGGCATTCACACACGGTTCACGGGAGGTTTTTTGAGTTTTCTCCTTCACTCGGGTTCTTACTTGCATGTTTAAGTTAATTTGTTTTGATCTTTATAATGTCTGACGGTAAGGAATTTTCTTTTTGCAGCTACTTTGGACATCTCGGATCAGATTTGGCTCATTGGCCATTCTTTTATTTTTTGGGCGGAGAGGCATCCAATGGCAGGACGAACGGGCGAACTATTTGGGGACAAGGTAGTTAGATGGTTAGGAGTTAGAGGTTTACGTTGGATGGGTTTACTTCGCTTGCTGTTTCGCCATGAGCGGAGGTGGGGGCGGCCCGGCTGGGTTGTCATTCACCTCGGGGGGAATGATATGGGGAGGGTCAAAGGCATTGATCTCATCTTGAGTATCAAAGCGGACTTAGTGGCGTTACGGGCATCTTGGCCACGGGTGATAGTGGTGTGGTCCGACATAGTGCCCCGTTTCCATTGGCGGGGTGCCATTCGTTTCTCCGCTATAGAAAAAGCTAGGAAGAAAGTTAATTCCGCAGTGTCAGTATACGTGCAGGCAATAGGAGGTTTAGTGGTTAGGCATCCGCTTTTGGTGCTGCACAATGTGCAGTTTTATAGGGAAGATGGTATTCACCTTTCCCCTGCGGGTATTGGTGTGTTTTTGGACAGTATTTTTAGAGTACTGTCCGGTTGAATCTCTTCTCCTGTTGTTGGTGGATGGCGGTCTGCGGTTTTTTGTTAAAATCCTTGTTGTGGCGGAAAGTCGCTACCAGCCAGCGGTCAAATAGTTACATAAGTGGTCACTGTGGGGCACCCCCTTTTGAATGAACAGAGAGTATGCCCTCCCCTTGCGGGTGGACTACGGATGTTCCCGTGCGGGTTCGTCCACGGCTCTGCTAAAGTAAGGGGGGTGAGCCTGCGCAGTGCGGGTTATGTTAAGGAGGCGGTTGTGAGGCCCCTCCTTATGGTTTATTATAGTTGACTGGTGCTGGTGAGTTGGTAGCGCCTTTTTCTTGCCATCCTCCAATATTCTTAGTTTAAACGACAGGTCACCAAACAATAAATATCTGTTTGACCTTTTAAATCTAGCAGTTGGTGTCCGTGTGTTTATTTCTTAGTGATAAGCTAGCTAGTTATAAATGTTAAGTTCGTCGGAATAAAGTCATGGGTGATTTAGGCAGGCAGAGATCCGCATAGGCTCGAAGCCACATAAACTCCCTGAATTTTTCTGACATGTGTTGAGGATAGGCAGGGCTAGCCTTAGTGATTGACAGTGGTGGTCAGGTGACAGATGGGTGCCTATTAGGGATAGGTAGGAGGAGTTTGCACAGGGGTATATAGTTCAGGGTTTTGGCAGCCATCTTCCTCTTGCCAGTTTTTCTTGGATGCCCTCCCACCCTCCCTATAAGGTTGCTTGAGGCTCGCTTTTCGGGCCTCTAATTCCATTTCTCAGCAGGCTTTGATAGCCAGATGGGCGGAAAGTCGCTACCAGCCAGCGGTCAAATAGTTACATAAGTGGTCACTGTGGGGCACCCCCTTTTGAATGAACAGCGAGTATGCCCTCCCCTTGCGGGTGGACTACGGATGTTCCCGTGCGGGTTCGTCCACGGCTCTGCTAAAGTAAGGGGGGTGAGCCTGCGCAGTGCGGGTTATGTTAAGGAGGCGGTTGTGAGGCCCCTCCTATTTTATGGTTTATTATAGTTGACTGGTGCTGGTGAGTTGGTAGCGCCTTTTTCTTGCCATCCTCCAATATTCTTAGTTTAAACGACAGGTCACCAAACAATAAATATCTGTTTGACCTTTTAAATCTAGCAGTTGGTGTCCGTGTGTTTATTTCTTAGTGATAAGCTAGCTAGTTATAAATGTTAAGTTCGTCGGAATAAAGTCATGGGTGATTTATGGCTATGAGACAACTATAATAAAATACTTATCACTGACTGCAGCTTCACAAATTGAGGTGCTGAGCCTCAAAAAATATCATAAAAATGGCGAAGAACACAGAGAAGCGCTGTCGTTGAAAGTATTATACAATTTATTAAAAAATATTTATCACAGTATAGTGAATAAAACCAAGTATCCTGTGGCTTGAAAATATAACTAATATTATGTACCAAACATTAATAGCTTAGATTTAAAATAGTAGCTTCCAAACCGGACAAGCTTGCTGCATGATGGGGCGGGCCTCCCCCTGGGGGGACCCCAGGGTGGGAGGCCGACTTCTGCAGTTCGCCCAGGTATGGTTAAAGACCACTTCGGACGCCTGGGTGCAGGAAGTGGTCTTTCACGGGTACACAATCTCTTTCAATAGACGTCCCCCTCGCTAGTTTTGCTCAAAGGTTATCCCTTTGGATCCGTTAAAAGCACAAACTCTACATTTAGTTGTCCAATCCCTCCTGGATACAGGAGTGATAGTGCCGGTGCCTATGTCTCAGAGAGGCAGGGGATACTATTCTACGCTGTTTCTAGTTCCGAAGCCGAATGGATCCTTCCGACCTATACTCAACCTCAAATCTTTGAACAAATTTGTGAGGGTGTCCAAATTCCGTATGAAAACTCTGTGCTCTATTGTACTGGCTATGGAAGCCAAGGACTATATGGTATCCCTGGACATAAAGGATGCTTACCTGCACATACCTATTGCCGTGTCGCATCAGCACTATCTGCGGTTTGCTAGTGGCAAACTTCATTATCAGTTCCAGGCCTTGCCTTTCAGACTGACCACGGCTCCTCGGATCTTCACCAAGGTCGTGGCGGTCATGACGGCCCTTCTCCACCATCAGGGTATCAGGATCCTGCCTTATCTGGACGACGTGTTGATCCTTGGCGAACTCCCCAGAGGTTCTCTTCCATCATCTGGAACTGATGGTCCAATTCATGCAAGCCCACGGGTGGCTCATCAACTGGAAGAAATCCTCACTGGTCCCTGATCAGAGCATGGAGCACCTGGGGGCATTACTGGACACACACAACCAATGTTTGTTCTTGTCTCCAGAGAAGGTCCTAAAACTTCAGGACAGAATCAGATACTTCCTCTCTCGCCAAAGAGTGTCGATACACTCGGCGATGCAAGTACTAGGCCTCATGGTGGGGCAGTGAACCAAATAGGAATAAAGAAATCTGCTCCCCCAACACAGAGGTATTGTTTCTGCAGGCAAAGGGAATAGGAAGCATATCCACAGCAACAGAAGATAATTCAGATCAAAACCAAATAAAAATAGGCAGAGAGAAGAACATAGCTAGGAACAGAAAAAGCACAAACAAAACTCTAAAAGCTATGTGTGCAAATGCTAGGAGCTTAGGAAATAAAATCCCAGAACTAACTGCAATAATGACAAGGGATGATCTAGACATTGTGGCAATTACAGAGTCATGGTACAATGAAAATCATGACTGGGACATAGCTATACCGGGATATACTTTGTTTAGGAAGGACAGAATTGGAAAAATCGGGGGAGGGGTAGCAATGTATGTAAAAAATGCCATAAATACTACATTAATACAAAGTATTGAAGAAAAAACTGAGGCCCTTTGGGTGACCATAGAAACAGGGGAAAAGTTGATTATTCGTATTGGCGTGATATACAGGCCACCAGGTCAGGAAGAGGAACTTGACAAGAACCTATTGCAGGACATAACTAAAATGGCATTAAAAGGAGAGGTAATAATCATGGGAGACTTTAATCTTCCTGATGTAAACTGGGAGGTGTCTGTTGCTAGTTCCACTAGAAGTAGGAACATTTTAAATTCCCTTCAGGGAGCATCCCTCCACCAATTGGTGAGGGAGCCCACTCGGAAAGACGCAATATTAGACTTAATACTTACAAATGGAGACAGATTATCAGACGTAAAAGTGGGTGAAAACCTCGGATCCAGTGATCATCAAGCAGTATGGTTCAGCATTAAGACAGAGACTGACTCGTCCCATACAAAAACAAAGGTGTTGGATTTTAGGAAGGCTGATTTTGTAGGGATGGGAAAATGTGTAAGCGATTCTTTGGCAGAGTGGAGGAACTTGGAAACAGTGCAGGAGAGGTGGAAAACATTCAAATGTGCAATATGGAAGGCAACAGACCTTTGTATCAAAACTGTTAGGAAAAACACAAGGAAAAGGAAGCCAGTGTGGTTTGCAAAAGAAGTAGCAAATATTGTGAGAGCAAAAAAGATGGCTTTTAGGAAATATAAGCAGACACAAAATAATGAAGACAAAAAGATATATCTTGTTAGACAGAAGGAGACAAAGAAGGTAATCAGATGTGCAAAGGCACAAGCTGAGGAGAAAATGGCCCAGTCAGTGGGTAAAGGAGGCAAAACTTTTTTTAGGTATATAAGCGAAAAAAGAAAAACAAAAGGCGGAATTATAAAACTAAAGACGGACACTGGGAATCTTGTTGAGGGAGACAATTTAATAGCAGATCATCTTAATGATTATTTTTGCTCAGTATTTACTACTGAAAGAGAGGGGAAGGGGCCACAGTTAAGTTGCAGGGATATTCAGGAAAATGAAACAAGTACATTTACAGAGGAGAAGGTCCTAACAGAACTCTCAAAGCTGAAAGTGGACAAATCTATGGGGCCAGATGGGATACATCCAAGGATACTAAAAGAACTTAAAGAGGTGCTGGTAGCACCATTGACAGAATTATTCAACCAGTCATTAGCTACAGGAGAAATTCCAGGGGACTGGAAAAGAGCAAACGTAGTCCCACTGCACAAAAGTGGAAGCAAGGAAGAGGCAAACAACTACAGACCAGTGAGTCTTACATCAGTAGTAGGGAAATTGATGGAAACACTCTTAAAAGAAAGAGTTGTAGATCATCTCAAATCCGGCAATTTACTGGATCCCAAACAGCATGGATTCACTGGGGGAAGATCATGTCAAACAAATCTTATTGACTTTTTTGATTGTGTGACTAAAGTGATGGATAAAGGTGGAGCCATGGATATAGCTTATCTTGACTTTAGTAAGGCTTTTGACACAGTTCCACATCGCAGACTGCTAAATAAACTTGAAAGTTTGGGATTGGATATTAGGATTATTGAATGGATAAGATCTTGGTTGAAGGATAGAAAACAGAGAGTTGTGGTAAATGGAGTGCATTCACAGGAGGGAAATGTTACCAGTGGAGTACCCCAGGGATCTGTACTTGGACCAGTGCTTTTCAATATCTTTATTGGTGACCTTGCAAATGGGATTAAAGGGAAAGTATGCCTTTTTGCAGATGACACAAAGGTATGCAACAGGGTAGACACATCAGGTGGGGTAAAACAAATGATTGAGGATCTAGGTAGACTAGAGGAATGGTCAAGAGTCTGGCAATTACAGTTTAATGCCAAAAAATGCAAAATCATGCACTTGGGTCTCAAAAATCCTAAAGCTAAATACAGTATTAATGGCACTATACTGGAAACTACTGAGGAGGAAAGGGATCTAGGAGTCACTATTTCAGATGACTTAAAGGCAGGTAAGCAATGTAACAAGGCAATGAGGAAGGCTAGTCAGATGCTTGGCTGCATTGGGAGAGGAATCAGCAGCAGAAAGAAAGAAGTAATAATGCCACTGTATAGGTCATTGGTACGGCCTCATCTAGAATACTGTATTCAGTTCTGGAGGCCATATCTTCAAAAGGATATTAATACATTAGAAACTGTACAAAGGAGGGCAACTAAAATGGTGCATGGCCTACATCACAAAACATACCCAGAAAGACTAAGAAATCTCAATATGTATAGTTTGGAGCAGAGAAGAGAAAGGGGGGACATGATAGAAACTTTCAAATATATGAAGGGTTTTAACAAAGTCCAGGAGGGAAACATTCTCCAAATGAAGAGAAGCAATAGGACACGAGGACATGCACTGAGACTGGAGGGGGGGAGGTTCAGGGGAAATTTGCGGAAAAATTATTTCACAGAAAGGGTAGTGGACAAGTGGAATAGCCTCCCATCAGAGGTGGTAGAGGCTAAGACAGTAGAGCAATTTAAACATGCATGGGATAGACATAAGGATATCCTTACAAAGAAATAAGGATCAAATAAGGTTAGTGATAAAAAAAAATAATATATAAAAAAAAAAAAAAAGGGGCAGACTAGATGGGCCAAGTGGTTCTTATCTGCCGACAAATTCTATGTTTCTATGTTTCTATGTTTCTAGTAGAGTACACTCAATTTCATTTCCGCCCTCTGCCTCACCGGATCAGGTCTCAAATGTTCTCCTTGACTCCGGAGGTTCATCTGTCACTGAGTTGGTGGCTACAGGACCAACAATTGAGCAGGGGTTGTCCCTTCTGGATTTCTAACTGGGTCCTCCTAATGACGGATTCCAGTCTGCGGGGTTGGAGCGTGGTGTGGGAGCAACACTTTCTCCAGGGTTGGTGGACCAGGGAGGAATCTCTCCTCCCGATAAACATTCTGGAATTGCGGGCAGTGTTCAATGCGTTGACACTGGCCCTGCCTTTCGTACAGAACAGGCCTGTTCAAGTACAATCAGACAACGCCACCACAGTGGCATACATAAATCATCAAGCCGCCTGGCAATGATGGAAGTGTCAAAAATTCTTTGATGGGCGGAACGACATCTGCCAGCAATATCAGCAGTGTTCATTCCGGGGGTCCTCAACTGGTAAGTGGACTTCCTCAGTCGTCAGGACGTACACGCCGGGGAGTGGACTTTTCATCCAGAGGTCTTCCAACTCCTTGTGGACTAGTGGGGTCTACCAGATGTAGACCTAATGGCGTCTCGACACAATCACAAGGTTCCGGTCTTCGGAGCAAGGACAAGGGATCCTCAAGCAGCGTTTGTGGATGCACTGGCAATTCCATGTAACTTTCGGCTGCCATACATGTTCCCTCCAGTGTCACTCCTGCCCAGGGTACTACAGAAGTTCAAGCAAGAAGGAGGAATACTGCTTCTAGTGGCTCCAGCGTGGCCCAGATGGCATTGGTTCTCAGACCTGCAGGGTCTCTCGATCGAGCGTCCTCTTATACTTCCTCAACGCCCAAACCTCCTCGTTCAGGGCCCTTATGTTTACCAGGACCTGGCAAGACTGGCTTTGACGGCGTGGCTCTTGAAGCTTCACTCCTGAGGGCCAAAGGATTTTCTGAGGCGGTTATTCAAACTATGTTACAGGCCCACAAACCGGCTTCTGCACGGATTTATTATAGGGTCTGGAATTCTTACTTCACCTGGTGTGCTGCTAAGAATTATGATGCATACAAGTTTAGTACTTCCATACTTCTGCCTTTTTTGCAACAAAGCCTGGATTTAGGTCGTCGCCTGGCCTCCCTCAAGGTTCACATTTCTGCCTTGTCGGTGTGGTTTCAGCGAAAAATTGTTTCTATTCCTGACGTTCATACATTCACTCAGGGCATACTACGGATTCAGCCTCCCTATGTCCCTCCTGTGGCTCCATGGGATCTGTCTGTTGTTCTTACTGCCCTTCAAGAGTCTCCGTTTGAACCTCTTGAGTCTGTGGACCTTAAATGCCTTACGCTTAAGGTAATTTTTCTGTTGGCTATTGTCTCTGCTAGAAGGGTGTCAGACTTAGGCGCTTTGTCCTGTTGTCTACCCTTTCTGATTTTTCACCATGACCGGGCAGTTCTTAGAACTCGCCCTGGTTATCTACCTAAGGTGGTGTCATCTTTCCACCTTAACCAAGAGATTGTGTTTCCGGCCTTTATCTCTCCTGGTTTGTCCTCCAAAGAGCAGTCTTTGGATGTGGTACGGGCTCTCCGTATATATGTAGAAAGGACTGCCTCTATCAGGAGATCAGATTCTCTTTTTGTTTTTCACAAACGTGGCTGACCTGCGAATAAGCAGACCTTGGCCAGATGGATTAAAATGGTGATTGCACAAGCTTATGCGCAGGCTGGACTCCCAGCTCCTGCTGCTATCAAGGCCCATTCTACTTGGTCTGTTGGACCTTCTTGGGCGGCCCGCTGTGGCGCGTCCGCTGAACAATTGTGCATGGCGGCTACGTGGTCCTCAGTGAACACGTTCATCAGGTTCTATGCCTTTGATACTTCCGCCTCCCAGGATGCTTCCTTTGGACGCCGGGTTCTTGTGCCCGCTATAGTGCGTCCCCTCCCATGAGGAACTGCTTTAGGACATCCCTGATGTTATTCCCTGTGGAGTATCAGTGTACCCCGCTGCAGAAAAGGAGACTTATGGTAAGACTTACCATTGTTAAATCTCTTTCTGCGAGGTACACTGGTTTCCACAGGACGCCCACCCTGACGCACTTAGCTTCTTTGGGTTTGTATGGCATTAGCCGCTGGCCCCTTCTCCTGTCGTGAGAATATGGGTCTATGTGACTAACATCTACTGTCTCTCTTACCTGCTACTGCATTGGACTGGTTAACGAAACTGAGCTCCAGTGGCTGGAGGCGAGGCTATAGAGGAGGTGTTGCAGTGCATCCTGGGAACAGTCAAAGCTTAAACCTGTTGGTGCCTCGGATCAAGATCCAACTCTACACCCTGATATTATTCCCTGTGGAAACCGGTGTACCTTGCAGAAAGAGATTTAACAATGGTAAGTCTTACCATAAATCTCCTTTTTTGATGAATTAAAACTGATCTCCAAAGCACGGCTTATGACGGAAACGTTCAAACTTTTAATCCTAGACTGAAAGACTCCTTATTGACTAAATAAATTAAATTAAACAGAGCACAGTAATCAGGCATTTACAGTACAAATGTTAGAAAATTGCTATAGATTTTTTTTTATTCTATTTTGCCTGAATGCTAATAAAGTCAGTGAGAATCTCTGTCATAATTAAAGAGGGGAGCGATGCAATACAGAAACACATTGCAATCGCCCTGGAGCCAACTCTATACGCTGCCAGTCATTGACCGCCCCCAACCCAAAGCTCAGGATATTCGCGGTCATGTGATCTCATCTCTTCCATTCCAAAAAAGAAAAATGAGTGCCGTATCCCCGGAGGAGAGCCCCCCTTTCCGTACAGAAGATTTCTATCTGCATTACTGTTCTCTGGGGTTAACTGAATGAGATTAGCGTTTAATCCTTTCCCAATAGTTATGCTGCCATACCTACTATGACAAAATCCGCACAAAATAATATAATAATAATAATAATAATAATGAAGAAGAAGAAAATAATAATAAAAACACAATTTTGCCTTCTATGCTTTTAAATGTAGCCCAAAGCCAAGCAAAAAGAAATAACTAAATTAAAAAGAAGCAATTTTTCTTATCCCGAACACCTTGCAGCCTCTTTATTTATATATATATTGTATATCTTTTTTTGGGGGGGAACTTATTTATTTTTCTCTTATTTTTCGCTTTTCCGGAGTCCCTTTTCTCATTTAGTCCAACAGAGATTGTCCTCACGGAATGACCTTTTATTTCTCGCCTGCGGGGCTGTTGCCCTCATGCCAGTGACTAGATAACACACTCTATCAAAGAATTTAAAAAATCATTGGCAAGGCAGAAGGTCTGATAGGGGCATCAATCCTAACCTGACACCGACCGGGGTCAACCATTTATCTCCGTGCGTTGCCTGTGGTCACAGCGCTGGGCCATCTTCATTCTCTGCATCCTGTTAACAGCTTTCCAGATGAAACTGCAGTATGAGTAGTTAAACAGCTCCCGGAATGCCTTATGCCCCGAGATTCCGTACTCAGGATTCAGATGGATTAATGCATCCGCTGCATTCAATTTCAAACATCATCCTGTCCGCAGTGTATATGCAGAATGTAACAGTGTGCCGCTATTCTACTGCTCTGCTCAATACAAGTGAATTCAAAATAAAAAGTCAGTTGCCATATTGTTTGTATAAGGTGTGCTGATAAGGTGATAAGGTGTGCCGGGTCAACACGGGTCAGTGTGCGATGTGAAAGGTTCCATGGAGAATTCCCGGGATCCGGCATTGGAGATGTTAAAGCGGTATCATCAGTGGTGCAAGTGTGTGGGTACGGCGTACCCTTAAGAATTTAGCCGTGGGTACACCGTACCCACACCGACGGGCCGCCGCTCCTCGCTGCTCCTTGTCCCTCCCTCTCTCTGCTGCTCACCGCCGCTTCCCGTCGCTCACCGGCGCTGATGTGAGGGGAGGAGAGCGCAGCCTGCGCCTCTCCTGCCCCTCAGTGTCTTCGTTTAATTCAGCGCCACCCGTGAGCCAATCAGAGCTCGCGGACCGGCAGCCAAGGCTGCCGGACGGCGAGCTTTGATTGGCTCACGGATCAGTGCTGAATTGAACTGAGCCACTTGCACCTGCCGCCCGCCGGACACTGAGGGGAAGGAGAGGCGCAGGCTGCGCTCTCCTCCCCTCACACACACAAGACAGCAGCCGCAGCAGGAGTGGTGAGCAGCGGGGGGGGGGGTTTCATGTATACCTGGCACTGGGGGCATATGTGGCACTGCGGGGACATGTGTATCTGGCACTGGGGGCATATCTGACACTGAGGGCATATCTGGCACTGGGGGGACATGTGTATCTGGCACTGGGGGCATATCTGTAACTGGGAGGACATGTGTATCTGGCACTGGGGGCATTTCTGTATCTGGCACTGGGGGCATATCTGGCACTGGGAGGACATGTGTATCTGGCACTGGGGGGCAATGTGTATCTGGCACTCTGGAGGCATTTGTGTATCTGGCACAGTGAGGCAATGTGTATCTGGCACAGTGAGGCAATGTGTATCTGGCACAGTGAGGCAATGTGTATCTGGCACAGTGAGGCAATGTGTATCTGGCACAGTGAGGCAATGTGTATCTGGCACAGTGAGGCAATGTGTATCTGGCACAGTGAGCAGGGCCGTCTTTTCGTATGGGCTCACTGGGCTCTTGCCCAAGGGCCCCAGGAGTATAAGGGCCCCAGTCTGACAGCTGAGGGTCCCCTCTTTCCAGGGGTACCAGATTTTTTAAAATCGGCCCTGGGGAACCAGAGATATTCGACTTGAAAGCAGTGGTCCCCATCCAAGCCTGTTAATGGCTTTTCCCAGCCAGATATCTCAGGTTCTGTCTGACTTAGAGTTTTTCTAATGGTATACTCCAAAAGCTGTGACTCTCCCCTTTTGGTGGGCACTGACAGCTTGTCTCTATTATGCCCAGAACCAGAGATATCAGCCTTCAAGCAGCTGGTCCCTGCTCCAGCTCCACAAGCCTAATATGCAGTTTTATATTTTCGTTGGTGAATTGCTCTGGCTCCTGAGCTCTGATACCTAAGTCCCCAGTACTTCCAGAAAGGTGGGACTCTCTAGTTCTTTATCCAATCCAATTCAAAGCTAAGAAATCTATTTTTAGGAACTTGAGATATCTGCAGTCAAGCAAGCTGCCCTCCCAACGGAAAATGATAAATATTAAACCACTGTCCCCTACGAATTAAACACCCCCTACCACCCTGGAAGTCATGTACCAGGGCTTCTTAATTCAACCCAATGGTCCCTTCTACAGTTTAGCCCCATCTGTGCAGTAAAGGAGTAATTAGCAGAAATTACTGCTCCAGGTCGTACATGTGAGCAGAAGATAGAACACCCCCTACCGCCGCTGATAGCACCCCAAATCCCTACTTCTGGAGGATGGATAGGGGGCCCAGTGCATTGCTGTGCCCAGGGGCCTACACTGCTGTTAAGACAGCCCTGACAGTGAGGCAATGTGTATCTGGCACTCTGGGGCAATGTATATCTGTCACTCTGGGGCAATGTATATCTGGCACTCTGGGGCAATGTATATCTGGCACTGTGGGGCAATGTGTATCTGGCACTACTGGGGTCATATGTGTATCTGCCCCTCCCCCCATATGTGTATCACGCCCCCAATTTCATTGGCCACGCCACATGTGGCAATTGGCCACACCCATTTTTTGGCACGCGGTGCGCGCACACAGTAGCCATAAGAAATTTTTTCTACTTGCACCACTGGGTATCACACTGCACATCGACCTGGGTCCAACCCAGGTTTAACCCTGTCTTAATCCCGGGTTGAAATGCCAGGTTGCCCGACCCGGGTTATTTCACCTTGGCGCTTTCACACTGCAGCTCGAACCAGGTCGACCCGGAAATAACCCGGGTTATTTTAAGGGGGTATAACTATCTTGTCCCAGAATTCCCTGCAAGAGCGAGCAAGACTAACTACAACTGCACTGAGGACCTGCTTTATATCAGGAGCGCTGGGAAATGACTCAGGCAGCAATTTATTCTGTACTTGTGACTCCCTGTCTACCAGCAACCTGAATTATAGAAGAAAAAGACATTCAGAATTAAACATTTCCAGTAGCAAAAACCAGGAGTCTGACGAGAAATCCGGCACACGTGACCTCCGCTGATCATTGCTCTGTGTGTTTTGTCCTCGTCTAAGTGAAGGGAAAATGAAAGACGTGGTGAGCTTGTGGGCCTGATTCTCAGTCGCATCTTTTGCCGCAGGTAGGTCTGCGTATTTATGCAGCGGGTGGATATATTCCCACTGAGGTGCCTTTCGGCTGCGGCGGTAACTGTCACTGTGTGTATGGATACGCACCATCGGTGCATCATCGATTGCACCATTGAAACTTGCACCAGCCATATGAAACCACACTAGCGCAGAGCCACTTTGGCACATGCGCAGACATAAAGAATCAGCCGCTTGCGTCCAACGTCGCCCTGCACCCCTCTCTGACTCAGGCCCTAGATTCAGTAGCACAGCTGGCAGTTCAGATAATGCCCCTCGTGCACGCGCTTGTGTGACTTTTTCTAAGTACATTGGCTAGTCTTTCCCATCTTCCATCTGTGCATCTGATTGGTTGCTATGGGCAACATCACCAATTCTCTGATTTAGAAGCTTTAGTAAATTTACCCCTAGGAGTGCAGCACCATGTGAGTGACCTGTACCACGAACCCTATGTGAGGGCACCCAGCTAGGTCATGTTTTAAGTGGTAGTGCCATACCTTTTGCTGTCACTAAAAGAGAGAGAGAGAGAGAGAGAGACACACACACACACACACACACACACACACACACACACACACACACACACACACACAATATAGATAGATCACACACAAAACCAAAACTTACTTCCTCTGTAGGATCCCAGCTCCTGAGTGTGATCTCTGGAATCCCCGAGTCAGCCCCCCCCCCCCCCCCCCCCACACACTCCGTGCTGCGTGCTCCCGCCTCTGGTTCAGTTTGGTTCCGGTCTTTAGATCAACAGAACTTAGGTCGACACTCCTTAGGTCAACCACTATTGGTCGACATGCATTAGGTCGACATGGTCTATAGGTCGACATGGTCACTAGGTCAACATGGAACAGGGTCGACATGAATTTTTCACATTTTTTAAAAAGCTCATGTCGGCCTTTTTCCATGTTGACGTTGTTCGTGTTGGCCTAATGATCGTTTCCGGCCATCGATGGTTCAGTGCTACAGAATTTATTTTTCATTTTTTTCTCAGTGTCAGGGCATGGAGCTCAGCCCCACCCCCTGACACCCGTGAGGCCCTCCTCCACATGGTCTGATTGTTCTAGTCTATTTTACAGTAATACAGGGGTGACCATCGATGGGTAAACCATTGATGGTTCCCTTACAGACGGTTTTATGTCATCGAGGTTATCCATCAATGGTACCATTGATGGTGACCATCGATGCATAACCCAATAATGGCCATCCCTAGGTCAGTTTGTGGTCAGCATGGCTGACTTCTTGCAGTTGATGGAGATGGGGACATCTAGAGGCACCCGGCAGTACTGCACTCAGCAGTGACACTGACTGACAGCAGCTCTCTAGTGTGCGCCTGGCTGGCCCATAAAAGCTGTCCTCTTGTCGGAGATGTAGACAGATTGTCTAGCGGCCAGCGCTGATCGGGGGAATTCTGGGTACACCGACCCCCCCCTCCCACCCGCTTCTCCCCCCCTGCAGAGTATCTTGCTAAGCCTGCACAGATGCCCTACCCTTTGCCAGATGCCCTAGTCCATGGGTCTTCAACCTGTGGCCCTCCAGCTGCTGTTAAACTACATGTCCCAGCATGCCCTGCCACAGTTTTGCTATTAAGGTATGCTAAAACTGAGGCAGGGCATGCTGGGATGTGTAGTTCCACAGCAGCTGGAGGGCCGCAGGTTGAAGACCCATGCCCTAGTCAATTGCCTATTCTTGGCCGGCGCTCAGTGAATGGATGCCACGCATTTAGTGCCAGGAGAGGCTGGGAACAACCCAGCAGCTGTCAGAGTGCTGTACTTCACCCTAGTGTTATGAGCAACAGGACTGACATCATACATCAGGGGGAGTGGTCAAATGGGCACATCACCACACCCCTTTTCATGCCCACCTTTGGCGCATGCACAAAGTCCCGTGATGGTATTATTCAAATGTTTGGAGCTATATAACCTAAGTATAATAACTGAGCACATGATGGTGAATCAGTCAATATATACATTAATGCACTGTACTGTACGTGTAATAGGAACCTAAATACTGACTAGCCAGTGTCCTCTGAGAACTACTGTACAGGCTAAATACACACTACTGTAAAAAAAAACTAAGTTCTTACCACTATATTTGAATAAATACCATATTCGATAGTTTCAGTATTTGTCCCTGTCACGACCACCGGCCAATTCTCCAGATACGCCAATCCGAGAATCGCCGTCCGTGACTACTGGATTAGATTAAACACGACACTGCCACCAGCAAGAAGATTTTAGCGACTAAATGCAAGGCCGTCTTCGCTTCGGCCTACCCCAAAAATTATTAATACATTACAAAATAATAGCATGGACCATGAGGCCTTGGGCATAAGAATACAAAACCAAAACTATAAATTAGGTGTTTCATTTCAAGAATAACTTCAGAGCTTTTAGTTACAAAAAAAAGAAGAGTACACACCGATTAGGATGCAATTTTAAATAAAACAAAATGGAGGATAATTCCAGAAACCTAACTAGGCCTTCTATGTGGAGGACCTTCACAATGTAATGAATGGGTTAAATCAGGCTTGCCTACCCTCCCGCATTCAGCGGGAGGCTCCCGATTTTTACATGAGACTCCCGATTTTCAAGTGTCCGTCCCCGGAAATTCGGACTTCGCATGCGCAATTTCGGAAATGCCGGGGGCGGGGCCAGCAGGGGAGAGGCTGACTGTGTCCTGTGAGAGCTCAGTGCACTGCAGAGTGTCAGAGTCTGCAGCAGGATGTGAAGACTGAGCACAGCAGCCACATGTAGTGTACAGGGGAGCACATGACCTCAGCATCGCGGTGGATGGCCCCGCCCACCACACTAACAGTACAGTAGGCAGCGTGACACAGCCCAGCCTTCCTGCTCCTGGATGTGTCTGCCCTGTGCTACCTCCCCCATCACACACTCCCTGCTTTTCACAGGAGGGACTCAGGGAGCAACAAACCGGGTGTGTACTGTGTCTGCTGGGGGTTATTGGGGGGTAGTAATG
This sequence comes from Pseudophryne corroboree, assembly GCF_028390025.1. Classification (NCBI taxonomy): domain Eukaryota; kingdom Metazoa; phylum Chordata; class Amphibia; order Anura; family Myobatrachidae; genus Pseudophryne; species Pseudophryne corroboree. The sequence continues at coordinate 73,068,779 of NC_086447.1, forward strand.
TAATGTGCTGCTGTGTGTAACATGGGGGGGGGGGGGTGTAGTGTAATGTGCTCATACCTCCCACCAACTGTCCCGATTTTCGCGGGACAGTCCCGTTTTTTGGGGACTGTCCCGCTGTCCCACCCGCGGGCCGCAGTGTCCCGCGGTGGGGGGGGGGGGCAGTTGGGAGGCTCTGTCTGTCGCTGCCCTGCTTAGCAGAGCAGCGTTGAATAGACGCTGTGCGCATGCGCACAGCGTCTATTCAGGGGAGTCAGAGGGAGAGGGGGCATGCCAGCGGCTCACAGAGCGCTGGGCATGCCCCCTCAGTGATGAAAACGGGGGCGTGGCTCGCCCCCTTTTCTTTGGTCACGCCCATTTTTCGGGAGCGCTTCGCCACGCGTGTGTCCCTCTTTGAAGAAACACAAAGTTGGGAGGTATGATGTGCTGCTGTGTGTAATATGGGGGGGTGTAGTGTAATGTGCCACTGTGTGTAATATGGGGAGGAGGTGTAATGTAATGAGTGTATAATATGGGGCGGGGGGCTTTGTAAAATGTAATGTAATGTGTTACTGTGGTAGTATGGGGGGACATGGAGCTGCGGGTCCCAGAGCTGCTCGCAGAGGCGGGTGAGACATGGAGCTGTGGGTCTTGCTGAAGCGCTGCTGTCTATCATGGTGTGACACACACACACACACACACACACACACACACACACACACAGAGTCTCTCTCTCAGGTATAGGGGCTCCACCTGGCGTAGTGTGTATAAGGGGCTGTCACGCGTAATGTGTATAAGGGGTACTACTGTGTGATGTAATGTGACAAATGTACACTAATGTACAGGGTAATGTAATGTGAATTTTGTGGTCATACCACTTTCCCATGAAACCATGCCCCTATATTTTTTGGGGCGCGCTTTTGGGTGGGGGGCACCATTTCTATTTGTGGCACAGGGCACCAAAATGTCTACTTACGGCTCTGGCTGTGTATATAATGTAATGTATTATGGTGCTATATATATATATATATACATATATATCACACAATCGCACACCTGAGTATATACTTTAGGTTTTCTGTTCGTCCGTCTCTTCTCACCAGTGTACAGTACACACTACCGTAATATATAGTGCACCTATTATTACTCTAGTGTGCCTATATTATTACTCTTTATGTTTTTGGCTGATTTTAGTACAATAGTTTTCATCAGGACACACCCCTGAGTGGCAATAAATCCACTTATAGGTGGACCTAGACACACCCTTTGGGCGGAGCATGACACCCCCCCCCCCCCCAACGGAAAGCGCTGCGTGTTCTGCTGACACCTGGAATCTCCCTGAAACTAGTTTTCAAAAGTAGACAAGTATGGGTTAATTTACACTTTCTCCCCAAAACACCAGTATGAATGTAAGAAAGATGGATGAGGGGGGAAGGGGGTGACACGACATTTAGGAGACAGATGGTCACCTCCTCACCTCATTAATTTCCCACTGTTATATGGGCCACTCTTTGATTCTGCGGAACTCCGTCAGCGTGTGCTTCCCAGCTCAAAGAGATGCAGAAAGACAGGAGCCAGGCCCACCCAGGGTACATTGCTGGACCTGGTATCAGTGTACACTGCCTCTATGCCCCTGCGTCTTGTACATTGCCTCTATGGGGGTAATTTAGATTTGATCGCAGCAGCAAATTTGTTAGCAGTTGGGCAAAACCATGTGCACTGCAGGTGGGGCAGAAGTAACATGTGCAGAGAGAGTTAGATTTGGGTGGGTTATTTTGTTTCTGTGCAGGGTAAATACTGGCTGCTTTATTTATACACTGCAATTTAGATTTCAGTTTGAACACACCCCACCCAAATCTAACTCTCTCTGCACATGTTACATCTGCCCCCCCCCCTGCACTACACATGGTTTTGCCCATTAGCTAACTAATTTTCTGCTGTGATCAGGTCTGAATTAGGCCCTATGCCCCTCGTTTTATAAACAGTGCATTCTAAGGTCCAGCACCCACTCCAGATTTACATTCATAAGGCATGAAAGGGGTAAGTGAAATTGGGTTCAGTATGAGTTGCGACGGACGGGACAACGGCGGTTAGTATACCGACAGCGGCATCCTGCCCATCAGAATCCCGACACACCCCCAATAAGCCCCCTAACCCTCACCTTTTCCCCACCCTAACCCTCCCTTGTGGGGGCCTAACCCTCCCCACTTGGTGCCTAACCCTAACCCTCCCTTCCCCTCTGCCTAAACCTAACCCTCCTCGCTGGGTGCTTAACCCTAACCTCCCCCGTAACCTTCCGTCCCTGGTCCCTATCCCCAAACACCCTTCTGCTGCCTATACCTAACACCCCCCCTCCCCCCCACGGCAGGGCGGCAGCTCGTCCCACCGTCCGAATGAACGGAATGCCGATTGTCGGGTTTGTGTCCTCCCCCAGGATCCCGTTTGTCGGGAAGGTGACTGCTTCCCGTGAAACTTGGAATTAGTTTAACTGAAAAGACTGATCTGGGGTAAAACTTCCCTTAGAAAAAAAAACAAAGGTTGCACAGAATTTTCCTGCGCTCTCAGCAAGTTTTAACGCTCCCCATCAGTGTCAGCACCAATGACATCTCATTATATAGTGAGGATGGACAAAGACAGGTACATTGCAGTTCTCCAGCCGTCTCCCCTCTCTCGCTCCCTATCATGACACACAGCTAATTAATTCCTGTGGGAAAGGCAATCAGTGTATTTTTCGGTGATAAGCGAAATTATTTTACATCCCAGACTGATACAATGTGGCAGTGCTGAGATCCTAAAGCCCCACTAATAAACTTAGCTACTGTACAAAGGGAAGCGCGAGACGCGCCTTTGTGAACCTGGAGCCGACACGGGCGACACACGTGACCCAATTAAGTCATATGTCGGTAGATATCTCAGCCGCATCATCGTCTCACGGCGATGAGCCGTAATTCCAATTTACTTTAAACGACTTATAATATAAAAGCGTTCCAGCAATGATTAACCACTTAACTGTTTATTGTTTTTATTTATTCCTGGTGCTATAGATTATTATTATTATTTTTTTCCGCCCTGTCGTTGTGGAAAATGTTCTTTTCGTGCACGTTCCTGATTTTCTATGCATCATTGACTTTTATTCCAAACCCTAATGTGAGTCACATTAAGGCCGCTCTTTCCCTGTGTGAGTGTATCCTACTGTTCCGTGGAATTCCAGCGACTTTCAGACAATCTGTTAGGAAGTGACAAAGCAGATGTGGGAAATATAAACCCCCCTGATTAACGGTGGGAGCCCCAGACTGAACCGTGTGCACATACGGAGGTGGCAATAAATAATAATTTGGCTTTGTGTTCTTTGTGCGCTTCTCGTGAAAATATAAGACATGCTGGGATTCTAAGCTTTGCGTGGATTGGGCACCGATTTGATCTCCTGTACGTCATCGGGGCTCTAGGGCAGTTTTGATAGTCCCAGTTCTGTAAATCGCAACATCTAGAAGATGTCATAGGTGCAAAAAAGGAAAACGTACTGTATACTGTACTATTGATGTTTTTGAAAGATGTCAGACATTTATAGTAAAAAGTAATAAAACGGCAAAAAGGGGCATTGTACTCCCAGAGATATCTGAAGGGCCATACAGTACACACACTGCGATTTTACCTCCGATGTGGACTATATAGTCCATATCTAAAGTAAATATAGTGTATATTGCACCATGTGTATGCACCTTGCGATGCCGATGCGCGGCCCAGCGGGATCGGTATCGCAAGGAAATATAGTGGGTGCAGGCAGGGCCAATACTGTCTATATCAGAGGCTCATGCCTCTGGCGTCAATGTAGTCAGTATCGGCCGCTGCATGGGTCACACCGTGTGTACGCAGCTTAAATAACCTTCAAAAGGTGTAGTGTACATATTTTCCCAGTTCATATGGTGGGTTGAGTTTGGGAGACCGACTCTCAGAATTCCAGTGGTCACATGACTGACAGCGGCATTCCGACACCTAGATTCCCAACACCTGGTAGGTAAGTATGCTAACCCTCTCCCAACCCTAACCCTCCCCACACAGCCTAACCCCTAACCCTCACCTCCCGCAGCCTAACCCTTCCCTCTGCAGCCTAACCTCCCCCCCGCAGCATAACCCTAACCCTCCCCTCCCGCAGCCTAACCCTTCCCTCTGCAGCCTAACCTCCCCCCCGCAGCATAACCCTAACCCTCCCCTCCCGCAGCCTAACCCTTCCCTCTGCAGCCTAACCCTCCCCTCCTATAGCCTAACCCTTTCCCTCCCTTTAACCCTAACCCTCTCCAGCATACTTCCGTTCGGGATGTCAGCTGTCGGAACTCAAGTGTCGGGATTCCAACGGGTGTTGGAATGCTGACGGTCTTCTGACAACCGGCATTCCAAACGTCGGGATGCCAACTACATCCCCATATAGCAGCAGGACAGCAAATGTACCTACACTTACACAGGGCTGGAATGGTCACCTGGAAATTCTGACAAGGACCAGAATGGCCAATGGCCCAATGGGCTGGTTAGGCCGCCTGAAAGCTTGACCGAGCAGCTCTTTCTCCGGGTGCTCCGCTGGGTCGGCATGCAGATATATGTGGCGCATGCCTCTGTTAGGTGTGGTCACACCCCAGTAAGCTTGGCCGTGCCCCTTTCTTACAATGCTGTTACCGATTAGGGACCCCAGTCCGTCTCAGCGCTTACGTAACACTAGAGATGCCTGCAATCGAGTTTCAAAACAAACTTCACATTGGATGCTGCCTGCACTATTTTCTGTCTGGTCAAAGCATACAGGTCCACACTTTATAAGAATTGGACAGGGACCTGCCTCCCCTGAAAATAATTCAAGACAAATGTCCTGTGGAAGCTGAAACTGTGGTGTTTTTCTATTTGCTGCTATGCTGCATTGGGTTGGGTACAGGATACCGGCAATCAGGATGATGGAGTCAGTATACTGACACTGGCATCCCAACTGCTTGAAAACCCAACAAGGGCACTGGAGGAAGGTAACCCTAATCCTAAAACGGACCCTAACCCTCCCTCCCTGCAGCCTAACCCTAACTTTCCCCCTACCCGCAGCCTAACCCTAACCCTCCCCCCCCCCACAGCCTAACCCTCCCCCAAAGCCTAACCCTAACCCAACCCCCACAGCCTATCCCTAACCCTCCCCGCAACCTATCCCTAACCGGCATACTTACGTATGGGATTCCGGCTGTCGGGATTCTGACTGCTGGGATCCCAACTACATCCCACTACATTAGAGACAAACTTCTATGGTACTGTTAGTGAGTGCTCCCCCATTTTTTGCTATATATATTCTTGGCTGGGGTTGATGTTTCCAAGTCATTATATTGTGTGACAACCAGGGAAAATATTGGATTTTCTGTGAGTGCGGACACCACTTGGATAGATAGATAGATAGATAGATAGATAGATAGATAGATAGATAGATAGATAGATAGATAGATAGATCTGTATCTATGACAACACTTATAAATATGTTATCTCCTATATAATGGGCCAGATCTGTCACTCTGCGAGTCACAGAGCTAGGCCAATAGGAGGAGGAGGACGGCGCCCCTCAGTCAGTCAGCACCACCGCTGTATGTATGACCGCTCTGTCTCCCGCCCCTGCCTCCTCCTCTCTCCCCCACCCTCTCTCCCCAGCTCCCCCTCCTCGGCCGGCGGTGACTACCAGGCTCGCAGAGCGGGCGGCCAGGGAAGCAGCACGCTGAGTATCTCCCCGGAGTGGCGTCCACCCGGCCCGACTGCACCTTTGTCTTCAGCTCCATCCTGCCTATGACAGCTTCCGTGTCCCAGGGTACAGGGGATAATATCCCACTTCTACTGTACACACTGCCCGGATTCTGCTCCCAGTCCTCCTGCCCGCCCATACACTGCATTACTACACTACATACACACACTGCACACATTACATATATATATATATATATATATATATATATACATACACACATACACTTATATGTTGTTTTAATAAATTTTTATGTTAGTATTTGTTATCTGACGTAATTTATCCGGAGAGTACTGTAAGGGTCCGTTTTTAGGTAGGGCGTTGATATAACTCCCTTGGCGCCATCTCCTCTATTTCGTTTCATATTTTCACACATTTAGTTCCTCCTAACAGGGAACTTAGAGGATACAGGCAGCCATATAATTAATTAATTTTAGTGTTTTATTTGAAATAGCGCAGTGGGAGAGTAATTCTTGTCATATATATATATATATATATATATATACACATACACTGCTGCACTACATACACACTGTACACTGCACACATTACATATATATATATATATATATATATATATATATAACCACACAATGTTATACATACATACACTGCACTGCTACACTACATACATACACTGCACACATTACACACATATATATATATATATATATATATATACACAGTGGTGCAATTGTGCGGGTATGGTCGGGTACGGCGTACCCTTAAGAATTTGGCAGTGGGTACGCTATACTACCACCCGCACACATTGCAGGTCACCAGTGACGCGCACTACCATTACTGCAGCCTCACACTTTAGGGGGAGAGGAGAGCGCAGCATGCAACCCTCCTCTCCTGCCTGAGACAGTCCGGCAGCCGCGGCATGCACTGAAACGCCTGTTCATGAACCAATTAGACCTTGCGGACAGGCAGCCAATCAGGAGCCAGATCTAAAATACGGGATGCCGCCACCGCAGAACTCAGGAGGACGCGGAGACTGGACTGAGGGCAGAAGGAGCACGTGCTGTGCTATCCTCTCCCCAGCAGCAGAAGGCAGTTCCATCCCCAGGCAGCAGCAACAACAACGATGAGTTGCACTGCTGGGGCATATCTGGCACTCTGGGGGCATGTGTATCTGGCAAAATAGGGGCATATCTGGCACTGTGGTGGGAATATCTGGCACTCTGGGGACATGTGTATCTGGCACTGTGGGGGCATATCTGGCACTGAAGGGGCATATCTGGCACTGAAGGGGCATATCTGGCACTCTGGGGGCATGTCTATCTGGCAAAGTGGGGGCATATCTGGAGTGTTTGGGCATATACGGCACTGTGGGGGCATATGTGTATCTGGCATTGTGGGGGCATTTGTGCATCTGGCACTATTGGAGTCATATGCGTATCTGGCCCCCCATATGTGTATCACGCCCCCATTTTCATTTGCCACACCCCATGTGACATTTAGCCACACCCATTTTTTTGCCACACGCACACAGTACCTGTAAGACATTTTTTCTACTTGCACCACTGTATATGTGTATATATATATATATATATATATATATATATACACTGCTTAAAAGAATAAAGGGAACACTTAAACAACACAATGTAACTCCAAGTCAATCACACTTCTGTGAAATCAAACTGTCCACTTAGGAAGCAACACTGATTGACAATCAATTTCACATGCTGTTGTGCAAATGGAATAGACAACAGGTGGGAATTATAGGCAATTAGCAAGACACCCCCAATAAAGGAGTTGTTCTGCAGGTGGTGACCACAGACCACTTCTCAGCTCCTATGCTTTCTGGCTGATGTTTTGGCCACTTTTGAAAGCTGGCGGTGCTTTCACTCTAGTGGTTGCATGAAACGGAGTCTACAACCCACACAAGTGGCTCAGGTAGTGCAGCTCATCCAGGATGGCACATCAATGCGAGCTGTGGCAAGAAGGTTTGCTGTGTCTGTCAGCGTAGTGCCCAGAGCATGGAGGCGCTACCAGGAGACAGGCCAGTACATCAGAAGACGTGGAGGAGGCCGTAGGAGGGCAACAACCCAGCAGCAGGTCCGCTACCTCCGCTTTTGTGCAAGAACAGGAGGAGCACTGCCAGAGCCCTGCAAAATGACCTCCAGCAAGCCACAAATGTGCATGTGTCTACTCAAACGATCAGAAACAGACTCCATGAGGGTGGTATGAGGGCCCGACGTCCACAGTTGGGGGTTGTGCTTACACCAAGATTGGCAAATTCGCCACTGGCGCCCTGTGCTCTTCACAGATGAAAGCAGGTTCTCACTGAGCACATGTGACAGACATGACAGAGTCTGGAGACGCCAAGGAGAACGTTCTGCTGCCTGCAACATCCTCCAGCATGACCGGTTTGGCAGTGGGTCAGTAATGGTGTGCGGTGGCATTTCTTTGGGGGGCCGCACAGCCCTCCATGTGCTCGCCAGAGGTAGCCTGACTGCCATTAGGTACCGAGATGAGATCCTCAGACCCCTTGTGAGACCATATGCTGGTGCGGTTGGCCCTGGGTTTCTCCTAATGCAAGACAATGCTAGACCTCATGTTGCTGGAGTGTGTCAGCAGTTCCTGCAAGACAAAGGCATTGATGCTATGGACTGGCCCGCCCGCTCCCCAGACCTGAATCCAATTGAGCACATCTGGGACATCATGTCTCGCTCCATCCACCAATGCCACGTTGCACCACAAACTGTCCAGGAGTTGGAGGATGCTTTAGTCCAGGTCTGGGAGGAGATCCCTCAGGAGACCATCCGCCACCTCATCAGGAGCATGCCCAGGCGTTGTAGGGAGGTCATACAGGCACGTGGAGGCCACACACACTACTGAGCCTCATTTTGACTTGTTTTAAGGACATTACATCAAAGTTGGACCAGCCTGTAGTGTGTTTTTCCACTTTAATATTGAGGGTGACTCCAAATCCAGACCTCCATGGGTTAATAAATTTGATTTCCATTAATAATTTTTGTGTGATTTTGTTGTCAGCACATTCAACTATGTAAAGAACAAAGTATTTAATAAGAATATTTCATTCATTCAGATCTAGGATGTGTTATTTTAGTGTTCACTTTATTTTTTTGAGCAGTGTATATATAATGCACTGCTACACTACATACATACACTGCACACATTACATATCTATCTATCTATCTATCTATCTATCTATCTATCTATCTATCTATCTATCTATATACAGTATATACTTACACTGCACTGCTGCACACCATCCATATATATACATACATACATACATACATACATACATACAGGGTGTAGTAGGGTATGCCGGTGGCCGGACTCCCGGCGGCCAGCATACCGGCACCAGAATCCCGACCGCCGGCATACCAACAGCTGGGCGAGCGCAAATGAGCCCCTTGCGGACTCGCTGCACTCGCCACGCTATCTATTCTTCCTCCAGGGGGGTCGTGGACCCCCAAGAGGGAGAAAAAGTGTCAGTACCCGCCACTCCCCCAACCACAGCACCTACTAGGTGATTCATCGCAGTGATGTGCGGTGGGGTGAGGCAGGTGAGGCAGAGCCTTTCCTGTCATACTTACGTTTGAACCAGAATTTTGTCTGAACAAAGTATATGAAAAATACTAATAATTTGTTTGAAATATCTTCTTTGCATTATTCTAATAATTTTTATAGCCAAAACTCTGGAGTAAAAGGTCTATGGCAGGGGAGGCAGTGCCCTCCCTGCTTATCTTTTCCGCACATCTCTGATCAAACCTCACCAAATTTCTAGGTTTTTTTTACTGCTGCACATTTGTATAATGCCCAGATGTACCCTTCGGTTCATATATTGCATGGAATTCTGGCTCTGGGGTTAGCCAGTGCCTCCTGAGCCATTTAGCTCACCGCACGTCCCTGATTCATCGTGCCCTGCATGCGCTGTTCACGCCATCACAAGGGGCTATGACCCCTTAATAATCGCACGCCCTTTGTCCGTGCAATATTTAACCACTCACAGAATTATGATTGGAAATACTCCATATAATCTAAATATTGCACGGCCCAAGGGCGTGCAAAGGTTAAGGGGGCGTAGCCCCCTGCGACGGTATGAAGAGCGCCCGTAGGGCACGATGAGTCACCTAGTTATAAATAATACTGACCCTTGATTTATAATAAAATGTTGATTGCATCATTGAAATTTAATTTACCCCAATCATAAATTCATTAATTGGAACACAATTCACGTTTCACATAGTTATTACTTAGCAATTCCTCCTCATGAGCTTTATGGTTATTGATACAAGCAGGGATGGACCGGGACTATACAACGGTCCTGGCATAGTAGAGGCCCCAAAATGGGGTGTGGTCATGGCTCACAGGGCGTGGCCGCAGTGTTTTTGTATATAAGCCGCCCTGCATCCAAGCACAGAAAATGTTCTACTGTTGTCTAACTTTTCCAGGTAAAGACTGGGGATCACCATAACAAACCATGATATTATACATTTCACTCATCCCTAATACATGGCATGCATGCCTGTGTGATGAGGCCACAGCCCGTGACTAAATAAATTGGGCCACTTGACAAGAAAAAGAGGCCACACCCATATGACTGTACAAAGAAATCCCAAGGCAATGACCATATAAGGGCATAACACCCATCATAGTGATGTCACAGACATGTCATAACTAAAGCAGCGTGCAAAGCAGGGAGCCCAAACAAGAGATACCTACAAGACATGGCTTTTCGAAGACCAAGCCGTACCTGCAGAAGGAGACGTGCCTACCTAGGAACACCTAGAAGAAGAAGATCTATAAGGGCCCTGGTACCAGAAAGTCACAGAAAAGTGTACTGTGAGGTTTTTCAGTCTGGAAATGAAGGTAACACAAATACCTTTGTAGTCCTTGGGTGGGGGCAATATTTTATATGATGACCGGCAAGATCATTCAAACGACAGTACATGTGGTTTTAGCATTTTTACCTGTCACATCCAATTGTTATTTTTTTTCTACTACTGTATTTTTTCCCAGTGAGTTGTTCTGTGATTTTTTTTTTTTTTTTTAAATCAAAGCTTATTTATTTTTAGCATGTAAAAAATGTGGAGATATATTTTTAATAAACAGATTTATAATGATTTTAAATTCCCACGGACATACAATAACTGCCAACAGGCGATGGCTTTGAAAAATGACTGCTTAGTAAATATACCCCTTGGATCGGGTTGGGTATGGAATACCAGCAAGTGAGGATGCCTTTGGTCAGAATACAGACACCTGCATCCCAACTGGCAAAGTCCAGACAGATGTGAGCAACTAAATGAACCCTAAGCCTAGCCCTCCCTTCCCGCAGCCTAACCCTAACACTCCTCCTAGTGTCTAACCCTAACCATCTCTCCACAGCCTAACCCTAACCCTCCCACCACAGCCTAACCAAAACCCTCCCCCCAATCCAGCCTAACCCTAACCCTCCCCCTAGTCCTTAAACCTAACCATCCTGCCACAATTTAACCTTAACCCTCCCCCCACAGCCTAACCCAAACCTTCCTCCTGCAGCCTGACCGTCTAGGCAGCCCAGCAATGACAGGTGGTAAGGCAGCTAAAATCACATAATGTGGGCCTGTTTTTGTGCCTACGGTATTATTAACATCAGTGCATACAGGGGGAATGATTCTGCACCAGACACAAAAGCATTAAGAGGAAATATATGACCAGAATTGAAAAATAAGATTTTACTTACCGATAAATCTATTTCTCGTAGTCCGTAGTGGATGCTGGGACTCCGTAAGGACCATGGGGATATAGCGGCTCCGCAGGAGACAGGGCACAAAATAAAAGCTTAAGGATCAGGTGGTGTGCACTGGCTCCTCCCCCTATGACCCTCCTCCAAGCCTCAGTTAGGATACTGTGCCCGGACGAGCGTACATAATAAGGAAGGATATTGAATCCCGGGTAAGACTCATACCAGCCACACCAATCACACCGTACAACTTGTGATCTGAACCCAGTTAACACTAACAGTATGATAAACGCAAAGGAGCCTCTGAAAAGATGGCTCACAACAATAATAACCCGAATTTTTGTAACAATAACTATATACAAGTATTGCAGACAATCCGCACTAGGGATGGGCGCCCAGCATCCACTACGGACTACGAGAAATAGATTTATCGGTAAGTAAAATCTTATTTTCTCTGACGTCCTAGTGGATGCTGGGACTCCGTAAGGACCATGGGGATTATACCAAAGCTCCCAAACGGGCGGGAGAGTGCGGATGACTCTGCAGCACCGAATGAGAGAACTCCAGGTCCTCCTCAGCCAGGGTATCAAATTTGTAGAATTTAGCAAACGTGTTTGCCCCTGACCAAGTAGCTGCTCGGCAAAGTTGTAAAGCCGAGACCCCTCGGGCAGCCGCCCAAGATGAGCCCACCTTCCTTGTGGAATGGGCTTTTACTGATTTTGGCTGTGGCAATCCTGCCACAGAATGTGCAAGCTGAATTGTACTACAAATCCAACGAGCAATCGTCTGCTTAGAAGCAGGAGCACCCAGCTTGTTGGGTGCATACAGGATAAACAGCGAGTCAGATTTTCTGACTCCAGCCGTCCTGGAAACATATATTTTCAAGGCCCTGACAACGTCAAGCAACTTAGAGTCCTCTAAGTCCCTGGTAGCCGCAGGTACCACAATAGGTTGGTTCATGTGAAATGCAGAAACCACCTTAGGTAGAAATTGAGGACGAGTCCTCAATTCCGCCCTGTCAGAATGAAATATCAAGTAAGGGCTTTTATATGATAAAGCCGCCAATTCTGACACACGCCTGGCTGAAGCCAAGGCTAACAGCATCGACACCTTCCATGTGAGATATTTTAAGTCCACAGTGGAAAGTGGTTCAAACCAATGTGACTTTAGAAAACTCAACACCACATTGAGATCCCAAGGTGCCACTGGAGGCACAAAAGGAGGCTGTATGTGCAGCACCCCTTTTACAAATGTCTGAACTTCAGGTACTGAAGCCAGTTCTTTCTGGAAGAAAATCGACAGGGCCGAAATTTGAACCTTAATGGACCCTAATTTTAGGCCCATAGACAGTCCTGTTTGCAGGAAATGAAGGAAACGACCCTGTTGAAATTCCTCTGTAGGGGCCTTCTTGGCCTCACACCACGCAACATATTTACGCCAAATGCGGTGATAATGTTTTGCGGTTACGTCCTTCCTGGCTTTGACCAGAGTAGGGATGACTTCTTCTGGAATGCCTTTTTCCCTCAGGATCCGGCGTTCAACCGCCATGCCGTCAAACGCAGCCGCGGTAAGTCTTGGAACAGACAAGGCCCCTGCAGTAGCAGGTCCTTTCTTAGAGGTAGAGGCCACGGTTCGTCCGTGAGCATCTCTTGAAGTTCCGGGTACCAAGTCCGTCTTGGCCAATCCGGAACCACGAGTATAGTTCTTACTCCTCTCCTTCTTATGATTCTCAGTACTTTTGGTATGAGAGGCAGAGGAGGGAACACATACACTGACTGGTACACCCACGGCGTTACCAGAGCGTCCACTGCTATTGCCTGAGGGTCCCTTGACCTGGCGCAATATCTGTCCAGTTTTTTGTTTAGACGTGACGCCATCATGTCCACCTTTGGTTTTTCCCAACGGTTTACAATCAGGTGGAAGACTTCTGGGTGAAGTCCCCACTCTCCCGGGTGAAGGTCGTGTCTGCTGAGGAAGTCTGCTTCCCAGTTGTCCACTCCCGGAATGAATACTGCTGACAGTGCTATCACATGATTTTCCGCCCAGCGAAGAATCCTTGCAGCTTCTGCCATTGCCCTCCTGCTTCTCGTGCCGCCCTGTCTGTTTACGTGGGCGACTGACGTGATGTTGTCCGATTGGATCAACACCGCCTGACCCTGAAGCAGAGGTTTTGCTTGACTTAGGGCATTGTAAATGGCCCTTAGTTCCAGAATGTTTATATGAAGAGACGTTTCCAAGCTTGACCACAGGCCCTGGAAATTCCTTCCCTGTGTGACTGCTCCCCAGCCTCTCAGGCTGGCATCCGTGGTTACCAGGATCCAATCCTGAATGCCAAATCTGCGGCCCTCTAGTAGATGAGCACTCTGCAGCAACCACAGGAGAGACACCCTTGTCCTTGGCGACAAGGTTATCCGCTGATGCATCTGCAGATGCGATCCAGACCATTTGTCCAGTAGATCCCACTGAAATGTTCTTGCATGGAATCTTCCGAATGGAATCGCTTCGTAAGAAGCCACCATTTTCCCCAGGACCCTCGTGCACTGATGCACTGAGACCTGTCCTGGTTTTAGGAGGTTCCTGACTAGCTCGGATAACTCCCTGGCCTTCTCCTCCGGGAGAAACACCTTCTTCTGGACTGTGTCCAGAATCATTCCTAGGAACAGTAGACGTGTCGTTGGAATCAGCTGCGATTTTGGAATATTTAGAATCCACCCGTGCTGACGTAACACTACCTGAGATAGTGCTACTCCGACTTCTAACTGTTCCCTGGATCTTGCCCTTATCAGGAGATCGTCCAAGTAAGGGATAATTGAAATGCCTTTTCTTCGTAGAAGAATCATCATTTCGGCCATTACCTTGGTAAAGACCCGAGGTGCCGTGGACAATCCAAACGGCAGCGTCTGAAACTGATAATGACAGTTTTGTACTACAAACCTGAGGTACCCTTGGTGAGAAGGGTATATCGGGACGTGGAGATAAGCATCTTTGATGTCCAGAGACACCATATAGTCCCCTTCTTCCAGGTTCGCTATCACTGCTCTGAGTGACTCCATCTTGAATTTGAACCTTTTTATGTAAGTGTTCAAGGATTTCAGATTTAAAATTGGTCTCACCGAGCCGTCCGGCTTCGGTACCACAAACAGCGTGGAATAATACCCCTTTCCTTGTTGCAGGAGGGGTACCTTGATTATCACCTGCTGGGAATACAGCTTGTGAATGGCTTCTAGAACTGCCTCCCTGTCGGAGGGAGACTTTGGTAAAGCAGACTTCAGGAAACGATGAGGGGGAAACGCCTCGAATTCCAGTTTGTACCCCTGCGATACTACCTGTAGAATCCAGGGATCCACTTGCGAGTGAGCCCACTGCGCGTTGAAATTTTTGAGACGGGCCCCCACCATATCTGAGTCTGCTTGTAAAGCCCCAGCGTCATGCTGAAGACTTGGCAGAAGCAGGGGAGGGCTTCTGCTCTTGGGAAGCGGCTGCATGGTGCAGTCTTTTTCCTCTTCCTCTGCCCCGGGGCAGAAAGGAGTGGCCTTTTGCTCGCTTGTACTTATGGGAACGAAAGGACTGAGATTGAAAAGACGGTGTCTTTTTCTGCTGATGTGGAGTGACCTGGGGTAAAAAGGTGGATTTTCCAGCCGTTGCCGTGGCCACCAGGTCCGATAGACCAGCCCCAAATAACTCCTCCCCTTTATACGGCAATACTTCCATGTGCCGTTTGGAATCCGCATCCCCTGACCACTGTCGCGTCCACAACGCTCTTCTGGCAGAGATGGACATAGCACTTACTCTTGATGCCAGGGTGCAAATATCCCTCTGTGCATCACGCATATATAATAATGCATCCTTTAAATGTTCTATAGTTAACAAAATATTGTCCCTATCCAGGGTATCAATATTCTCAGTCAGGGAATCCGACCATGCGACTCCAGCACTGCACATCCAGGCTGAGGCGATTGCTGGTCGCAGTATAACACCAGTATGTGTGTATATACTTTTTAGGATATTTTCCAGCCTTCTATCAGCTGGTTCTTTGAGGGTAGCCGTATCAGGAGACGGTAACGCTACTTGTTTAGATAAACGTGTGAGCGCCTTATCTACCCTAGGGGGTGTTTCCCAACGCGCCCTAACCTCTGGCGGGAAAGGATATAATGCTAATAATTTTTTAGAAATTAGCTGTTTTTTATCGGGAGAAACCCACGCTTTTTCACACACCTCATTTATTTCCTCTGACTCAGGAAAAAATATTGGTAGTTTTTTCTCACCCCACATAATACCCTTCTTTGTGGTACTTGTAGTGTCAGAAAGGTTCAATGCCTCTTTCATTGCCGTGATCATGTAACGTGTGGCCCTACTGGACATTACGTTTGTCTCGTCACCGTCGACACTAGACTCAGTATCTGTGTCAGGGTCTGTGTCGACCCACTGAGGTAACGGGCGTTTTAGCGCCCCTGACGGTGTCTGAGACGCCTGGACAGGCACTAACTGATTTGCCGGCTGTCTCATGTCGTCAACAGTTTTTTGCAAATTGCTGACATTATCACTTAATTGTTTAAATACAATCATCCAGTCAGGTGTCGATTCCCTAGGGTGTGACATCACCAACGCAGGCAACTGCTCCGCCTCCACATAATTTTCCTCCTCATACATGTCGACACACGCGTACCGACACACAGCACACACACACCGGGAATGCTCTGATAGAGGACAGGACCCCACTTAGCCCTTTGGAGAGACAGAGGGAGAGTCTGCCAGCACACACCCAGCGCTATATATATATACAGGGATAACCTTATATAAGTGTTATTCCCTTATAGCTGCTGTTAATTATTGTTATTTGTGCCAACAATGCCCCCCCCTTCTCTTTTTTACCCTGATTCTGAAGCAGGACTGCAGGGGAGAGTCAGGGAGCCGTCCTTCCAGCGGAGCTGTGAGGGAAAATGGCGCTTGTGTGCTGAGGAGATAGGCTCCGCCCCTTCACGACGTCCTTATCTCCCGCTTTTTTGTGTAAAATGGCAGGGGATTAAAATACATCCATATAGCCCAGGAGCTATATGTGATGTATTCTGTTTTGCCACCTAAGGTATTCTGTTATATTGCGTCTCAGGGCGCTCCCCCCCCAGCGCCCTGCACCCTCAGTGACCGGAGTGTGAAGTGTGCTGAGAGCAATGGCGCACAGCTGCGGTGCTGTGCGCTACCTTAGTCTGAAGACAGGATGTCTTCTGCCGCCGATTTCACCGGACCTCTTCGTCTCTTCTGGCTCTGTAAGGGGGACGGCGGCGCGGCTCCGGTGACCCATCCAGGCTGAACCTGTGATTGTCCCTCTGGAGCTAGTGTCCAGTAGCCTAAGAAACCCGATCCACTCTGCACTCAGGTGAGTCCGTTTCTTCTCCCCTTAGTCCCACGATGCAGTGAGCCTGTTGCCAGCAGGACTCACTGAAAATAAAAAAAAACTAACTAAACTTTTATTCTAAGCAGCTCAGGAGAGCCACCTAGATTGCACCCTTCTCGGCCGGGCACAAAAATCTAACTGAGGCTTGGAGGAGGGTCATAGGGGGAGGAGCCAGTGCACACCACCTGATCCTTAAGCTTTTATTTTGTGCCCTGTCTCCTGCGGAGCCGCTATATCCCCATGGTCCTTACGGAGTCCCAGCATCCACTAGGACGTCAGAGAAATTAGAGGTATTTTCCTAAATCTGTAACTCTGGTGGTGCACCCTGAGTCAAGCAGTATAACTATTTGAACAGGGTAGAGAAGAAGCAAGACTCTTTGTGGGTGCACTCATAAATGGATATACAATGATCAGGATATATAATGAAGAAATTTAGAACATACACTTTTAATAGATATCATTAAAATAAAGGTATCCAAAATTAAGGACAAACAACATTCAATATAAAAGACTTTGGTCTGTGATCGCCAACGTATTTGTGTATTTAGCTCACCACATCGTAATCTAAACCTTGGGGACCAAAGTTGCTACACCTGCAAACCGATATTTTATGTAGAGGCCTTGGAGTCTGTATAGTAGACTCACGGAGATGTCACATGTGTTAACAACACTGAACCAGGTATAAATGTTGAGATAAAGATGGATAAAAGTTTTGAAGAAAGTCAAGCGCAGTGATTCTGCTGTAAACGTTAGGCATGGAGTCTAAGAATGAACGAATGATTCTACTAAACTCGGTATTCCCAGGTGGTCTCCCATCCAAGCACTAACCGAGCCCAACGCTGTTTAGCTTCCAAGATCAGACGGTATTGGGCGTTATCAGTGTGGTATGATAGCAGAAGATTTAAGGACGAAGCAACTCCCTGGATCACTGATGAGAGATCACTTAGAGAAAAGTAGGAAGAAGCAACATCGTGGCTCTGAATGAATGTTAGGCGGAGGTGATATAACAGTTAGGTGTACCATACACTCATGCTGTGTCTCCGGATCACTGGTGAGAGTCCACAAGCAAGAAAGAAATATTGTGTACAGGTGTTATATTGCCAGTAATGATATCAATCAATTTTAGAGAAAGTGGAAAAAATTTTATATACAGGTGACGATGCAGTCATCCCCATTGGTGGTTGTTGCCGCACATATACCAATGACTTTTATATATATGTATTTATATATAATATAATTTATTTTAATGATATCTATTAAAAGTGTATTTTTTTTTATTTCTTCATTATATATCATGATCACTGTATATCCGTTTAAGAGTGCACCCACAAAGAGTCTTGCTTCTTCTCTACCCTGTATTATTAACATCAATAAGATTAATTTCCCAGTTATTTCCAGTCAATTTTGACCACCTCACAGTTCACAATATTGTTCACCAAAAAGGCCAAAGCCTGGCTGGCTAAATTAAGCAACAAAGCAGCGGCACAAACACACGGCAGTTATTTCTGTTTAACCACTTGCCTGGCATGGTGGTATCAGATGTGACCACACCAGCAAGTGCTTTATCTGACCTGGTCGCAGAGAATGCGACCAGTCAAACAGACATCATGTGCCGCTACAGGGAAGAGAAACTTCCCGCTGCTGCCAGTTTCAGAGGGAACTTGAAGGTCCCTCTGCCTTCCCGCATCCTCCCCCAGTATTTGCCATGCTGACGATCACTGCTGATCGGTCAGCGAGGCAGGACCCCCCACCCAGCGTCTGCAGACAAAAGTAAATTAACCCCCCCCAACCCTCCCTCCTGTGTACCTGGTGGCTGTCCTAGCTGTTAAACTGAAAGTAGTGATGGTCTGGGTGCTTCTGATGTTCCAATGGTGCCGACCAATGTTCCAATGTTTGTGGGGTGGGGGACAGCATTTTTTTTACAGATATATTTTTTTTAAAAACTAAAATCAATTTGGATACGGTTAAATCCTGTTCCCCTAATTTACTCATTAAAAAAAAACCGACAGTTTCTGAGTGTTTTTTTGGGGGAAAATCGTCAGTTAAGTGGCTAAAAATGTTCTGATAGTTAGTACTGTATTAGCAATAACCTATCAAACCAACTCACAAGAAAACAAGACAACACAGAAATTTACTAAGAATCGTGTGTGGATTATCACTGCTATAAAGTAGTTACCGAACAGCAAAGAAAAAATAACAGCACATGCCTATTCTCAGTGCCCAACCTGTACCTCCTTCCTGGGGGCTCTGGGTCACTGATGACTGGCACCATGCGCCCATGTTAAGCCCCGATCAATCAGCATTTATGTTGAGCAGTTCCCCAAAATCTATAAAAACAGCGTTCCATACCTGTGGGTCAGATACAGTGCAGGTTACAGTGCAAGTCAGATACAGTGCGGGTCGGATACAGTGCAGGATACAGACGGTGCAGGTCAGATACAGTGCGGGTCGGATAGAGTGCAGGATACAGACGGTGCAGGTCAGATACAGTGCGGGTCGGATACAGTGCAGGATACAGACGGTGCAGGTCAGATACAGTGCGGGTCGGATACAGTGCAGGATACAGACGGTGCAGGTCAGATACAGTGCGGGTCGGATAGAGTGCAGGATACAGACGGTGCAGGTCAGATACAGTGCGGGTCGGATACAGTGCAGGATACAGACGGTGCAGGTCAGATACAGTGCGGGTCGGATACAGTGCAGGATACAGACGGTGCAGGTCAGATACAGTGCGGGTCGGATACAGTGCAGGATACAGACGGTGCAGGTCAGATACAGTGCGGGTCGGATACAGTGCAGGATACAGACGGTGCAGGTCAGATACAGTGCGGGTCGGATAGAGTGCAGGATACAGACGGTGCAGGTCAGATACAGTGCAGGTCGGATACAGTGCAGGATACAGACGGTGCAGGTCAGATACAGTGCGGGTCGGACTCAGTGTGGGTCAGATACAGTGTGAGTTGGATACAGTGCGGGCCTGATACAGTGCAGGTCAGATATAGTGTGGGTCAGATACAGTGTGAGTTGGATACAGTGCGGGCCTGATACAGTGCAGGTCAGATATAGTGTGGGTCAGATACAGTGTGAGTTGGATACAGTGCGGGCTTGATACAGTGCAGGTCAGATATAGTGTGGGTCAGATACAGTGCAGGTTACAGACAGTACAGGTCAGGTACAGTGCCAGGTCGAATACAGTGCTGTCTGTGCCCTCTGTGCAGGTGTGCCAGCGGTGTCGGCAGTGTTGGGATGCTGGCGGTGTCCTCTGTGCGAGTGTGCCATCAGTGTTGGCAGCGCGGGAGTGCCAGCAGTGTTGACAGTGCGGGTGGTGCTGGCTGTGTTGGCAGTGTGGTGGTGACAGCAGTGTCGGCAGTGAGGGGGTGCTGCTGGTGTCCTCTATGCGGGGGGTGCCATCTGTGTAGGGGTGCCAGCCATGTCGGCAGTGTGGGGTGTTTGCAACGGGGATGCCAGCGGTATCCTCAGAGTGGGGGTGGGGGGTGGTTTGGCGGTGTCCGGTATCTAATGCTTTGCTCATTGAATTCTATGGGCAAGCACTAATTGGCTGAGAACCGTGACAGACTGCAGCAGTCAGCCTATTGAATTCAATGGGACTGATGCCCGAGGCAAAACTTTAAGATCCATCATCGTAATTGTGAGGTTTTGCCTCAATTTGGGATCAGGGGGATCAGGGAGATTCCAGAACTTCGGATGGGTCCGGTTATGTGATGTTGACCGTGGTTGGTCTTCCATCCAGTCATGCCTCTTCTGATCAGCAGATTTATGGCGGTACAGATGGTGTAGGGCAGTATGGTGTAATGCAGGGGTGGGAAACCTTCGGCCCTCCAGCTGTTGTTGAACTACACATACCAGCGTACCTTGCTCATTTTTTGCTATTTGGCCGTGCTAAAACTGTTACAGGGCATGCTGGGATGTGTAGTTCAACAACAGCTAGAGGGCAGAAGGTTCCCCATCCCCGGTGTAATGGTTAGCATTACTGCCTCACATCACTGAGGTCATGGGTCTGATTCCCACCATGGCCCTAACTGTGTGGAGTTTGCATAGTCTCCCTGAGTTTGTGTGGGTTTCTTCCGGGTACTCCGGTTTCTTCCCACAATTCAAAAATATACTGGTAGGTTAATCTTGTTGTTATCCAATTCACCTAATGTGAATGTGTGTACATGTGGTAGGGAATTCAGGGCCTAATTCAGATCTGATCGCAGCAGCGTTTTTTGCAGCGCTGTGACTTTTGGGTTCGGTATAGATTACCGGCGGGCGGGATACCGGCTGTCAAAATCCCAACAGCAGCATTCCGACCCAAAAGAATGCCGGGGTGAGTGCTCACCACGCTGCAGGCTTGCCACAGAATCTATTCCCACCCTGTGGGTGGTGCCATGTTGCGCCGGGATTTAGGCAGGTGGCATTGCCAGCTGTCGTGATTCCGGCGTCAGTATCCTGACCGTTGGGATCCCGACAGCTGGTAATTGAATCGCATCCCCCCTCCTTTTTGTAGACTGCCTAAGAAGTGCTATCTATCTATCTATCTATCTATCTATCTATCTATCTATCTATCTATCTATCTATCTATCTATCTATCTATCTATTCAACAACTATTAGCCAGCATAAGACAAGAAAATCTCTAATAATGTTCATTTTACATTGTAGCAGGCTACAGACGCCGACGTCACCGACACGCAGAATGATGAGTGTGGTTACTGTAGACGTCTCCCTGCTGACTGACTCTTCAGATCCAGATAAAAACAAACCCCCCGTCCAGCATTTAAAGATCCCAGCATGACGATAGTGTCATACTCTGCCGCATCAAAATACAAAATAACGTAATAAAAACAGTGTAGCAACAAAATGTAACAGAAAACCCTTCAGCATAACTCGGTCTCTGCTATGATCTTTTATGTGTTAAAGTATGTATGGTGTGTGCTTTACCGATTTAACCAAAGAGTCTTCTGGATTCTCCAGTGCAGCAATGTATTAGGGGGAGATGTATCAAGTCTTGGAGAGAGATAAATGTGGAGGAAGTTGGTTAATGATTGCCCCTATAAAGCATCGGGCAGATTCACTGGACAGTCACCATTGTCTGCAGGTTGTTACATTTACCCCCAAATATCAGGCGCAATCTGGTTTATGTAACTCTGTGACCAAAGGGGAGATGTTGGGCAAAAGCAACTAATCAGATTCTGCCATTTATCCAGCACAGTCTATGAAACGACAGTTAGAAGCTCACTGGTTACTTTGGTAACTTCTCTACTTTACTTCTCTCTGAGGCTTGAAACATCCTCCCCCCATTGAGTGATCAATATAAGCAGTGCCGTTTCTTGCGGCCGGGCGAGCCATGCACTTTGCTGGTCCCTGTTTCCCCCTCCTGCCTCTTCCCAAGTACTCCTGCTCGGGGGGCGGAGTTTCGTGGAATGATGCGGTTGCGTCGTGACGTCACAACGCAATCGCGTAATTCCGCGAAACTCTGCCCCCCGAGCAGGAGTACTCGGGAAGAGGAGGGGGAGCCAAGCTGGAAGGAGGAGGCGGCCGGCGCGAGGAAGGAGAGGCGGCCCGACCCGAAGAGCGGGAAGAACATCTTCAAATGTAAGTTGTCTCTCTCTCCCCCCCCCTCTCCCTTCCTTCCCCCCCACTTGACACTTGCCTGCCACACTGTATAAAATAGGGACACCTGCCTGCCGCAATGTGTAAAATGGGGACACGTGCCTGCCGTACTGTGTAAAATGGGGACACTTGCCTGCCGTACTGTGTAAAATGGGTACACTTGCCTGCCGTACTGTATAAAATGGGGACACTTGCCTGCCGTACTGTGTAAAATGGGGACACTTGCCTGCCGTAATGTGTAAATTGGGGACACTTGCCTGTCGTACTGTGTAAAATGGGGACACTTGCCTGCCGTAATGTGTAAATTGGGGACAATTGCCTGCCGTGCTGTGTAAAATGGGGACTCTTGCCTGCCGTACTGTGTAAAATGGGGACACTTGCCTGCCGTAATGTGTAAATTGGGGACACTTGCCTGCCGTAATGTGTAAATTGGGGACACTTTCCTGTCGTACTGTGTAAAATGGGGACACTTTCCTGTCGTACTGTGTAAAATGGGGACACTTGCCTGTCGTAATGTGTAAAATGGGGACACGTGCCTGCTGCCATGTGTAAAATGGGGACACGTGCCTGCTGCAATGTGTAAAATGGGGACACGTGCCTGCCGCAATGTGTAAAATGGGGACACGTGCCTGCTGCAATGTGTAAAATGGGGACACGTGCCTGCCGCAATGTGTAAAATGGGGACACGTGCCTGCCGCAATGTGTAAAATGGGGACACGTGCCTGCCGTAATGTGTAAAATGGGGACACGTGCCTGCTGTAATGTGTAAAATGGGGACATGTGCCTGCTGTAATGTGTAAAATGGGGACATGTGCCTGCTGTAATGTGTAAAATGGGGACACGTGCCTGCCGTAATGTGTAAATTGGGGACACGTGCCTGCCGCAATGTGTAAAATGGAAACATGTGCCTACCGTAATGTGTAAATTGGGGACACGTGCCTGTCGTAATGTGTAAAATGTGGACACGTGCCTGCTGTAATGTGTAAAATGGGGACATGTGCCTGCTGTAATGTGTAAAATGGGTACTCTTGCCTGCCACAATGTGTAAAATGGGGACACTTGCCTGTCGTAATGTGTAAAATGGGGACACGTGCCTGTCGTAATGTGTAAAATGGGGACACGTGCCTGTCGTAATGTGTAAAATGGGGACACGTGCCTGCTGCCATGTGTAAAATGGGGACACGTGCCTGCTGCAATGTGTAAAATGGGGACACGTGCCTGCCGCAATGTGTAAAATGGGGACACGTGCCTGCCGTAATGTGTAAAATGGGGACACGTGCCTGCTGTAATGTGTAAAATGGGGACATGTGCCTGCTGTAATGTGTAAAATGGGGACACGTGCCTGCTGTAATGTGTAAAATGGGTACTCTTGCCTGCCGTAATGTGTAAAATGGGGACACTTGCCTGTCGTAATGTGTAAAATGGGGACACGTGCCTGCCGTAATGTGTAAAATGGGGACACTTGCCTGCCGTAATGTGTAAATTGGGGACACGTGCCTGTCGTAATGTGTAAATTGGGGACACGTGCCTGTCGTACTGTGTAAAATGGGGACACGTGCCTGTCGTACTGTGTAAAATGGGGACACTTGCCTGCCGTAATGTGTAAATTGGGGACACTTGCCTACCGCAATGTGTAAAATGGGGACACGTGCCTGTCGTAATGTGTAAAATGGGGACACGTGCCTGCCGCAATGTGTAAAATGGGGACACGTGCCTGCTGTAATGTGTAAAATGGGGACATGTGCCTGCTGTAATGTGTAAAATGGGTACTCTTGCCTGCCACAATGTGTAAATTGGGGACACGTGCCTGTCGTACTGTGTAAAATGGGGACACGTGCCTGCTGTAATGTGTAAAATGGGGACATGTGCCTGCTGTAATGTGTAAAATGGGGACATGTGCCTGCTGTAATGTGTAAAATGGGGACACGTGCCTGTCGTAATGTGTAAAATGGGTACACTTGCCTGCCGTAATGTGTAAAATGGGGACACGTGCCTGTCGTAATGTGTAAAATGGGTACACTTGCCTGCCGTAATGTGTAAAATGGGGACACGTGCCTGCCGTAATGTGTAAAATGGGGACACTTGCCTGTCGTAATGTGTAAATTGGGGACACGTGCCTGTCGTACTGTGTAAAATGGGGACACGTGCCTGCTGTAATGTGTAAAATGGGGACATGTGCCTGCTGTAATGTGTAAAATGGGGACATGTGCCTGCTGTAATGTGTAAAATGGGTACTCTTGCCTGCCACAATGTGTAAAATGGGGACACTTGCCTGCCGTAATGTGTAAAATGGGGACACTTGCCTGCCGTAATGTGTAAATTGGGGACACGTGCCTGTCGTAATGTGTAAATTGGGGACACGTGCCTGTCGTACTGTGTAAAATGGGGACACGTGCCTGCTGTAATGTGTAAAATGGGGACATGTGCCTGCTGTAATGTGTAAAATGGGGACACGTGCCTGCTGTAATGTGTAAAATGTGGACACGTGCCTGCTGTAATGTGTAAAATGTGGACACGTGCCTGCTGTAATGTGTAAAATGGGGACACGTGCCTGCTGTAATGTGTAAAATGTGGACACGTGCCTGCTGTAATGTGTAAAATGGGGACACGTGCCTGCTGTAATGTGTAAAATGTGGACACGTGCCTGCTGTAATGTGTAAAATGGGGACACGTGCCTGCCACAATGTGTAAAATGGGGACACTTGCCTGTCGTAATGTGTAAAATGGGGACACGTGCCTGCTGCAATGTGTAAAATGGGGACACGTGCCTGCCGCAATGTGTAAAATGGGGACACGTGCCTGTCGCCCATTTTAATGAGACCATGCCCATTTTAATGAGGACACACCCCCTTGTCTGGAGCACGCGCACCTTCGGCGCGCGCATGTTTTTTTTTTTAAATTATACCTATGGGGGGGGGGGGCATTTTTTAATATCGGGGGGTGGGGGGTGGGGGGGGCATTTTTAAATCTCGCACTGGGAGCCAAATTGGCTAGAAACAGCCCTGAATATAAGTTAGGGAAATTGGCAAATAAAAAAAATATACTCAAATCAAATACAAAAAGAAATAGGTAAAAACAATATGTGTTATGATAATAAACCCTTGGGAACAGTATGCAGCAATAATTAATACAAGCATGATGAATAAATTACAAAGGGATGATATAGGGATCCTGGGCGCTTGGGATGCCGGCAGTCAAAATACCGACAGCGGCATCCTGACGCTCAAGAGCCCAACACCTATTAGGTTAGAAAACTACCCTTAACCCTTAATCTCCCTAGCTCTAACTTTCCTCTCCCACACTTCAGTGTCTCTAGTGCCAGTCCCAAGTTGGCGCCTGACTCCTGGGCACAGCCCCTCCTCCCACTCAGTACTCTTTGGATGTACAACACTTTTCCCAGAGTCCTGTCAGTGACTGGAGCCGGTGGTCACCCCACGTATTTTCCCTGGGAGCCCATCCCAACAACGTACCGGGGAAGGGAAGGGGGGGGAGGGGAGATATTGGGGAAAGAATGGAGACAGGGAGTCAGAAGGAGGAGGGACAGTGACGAGAGTCAGGGAGATGTGGAGACGGTGAGAGGGGGGGAGGGTGGTGAGGGAGACAGAGATGGGAGGCAGAGTGGAGTGGACACGGGGGCAGAGAAGGGGCTGAGGGGGACAGAGACAAGATATGGAAGCGAGAGTAGTAAGGGGATAGAGATTGGAGACAGAGGGGTGTGGTCCACAAAGTTGAGAGACAGACAGCAAAGGAGGGTGAGGGGGACAGAGATTAGTAACAGGGGAGGTGGGTGAGAGAGACAGACAGAGATGAGGGACAGTGAGACAGGGTTATTGGGGACAGAGATTGGAGATGGGGGGGTTACAGAGATTGAGGACAGATGAGAGATAAGCAGACAGCGGAGGGGAATGAGGGGGAAAGATGAGAGACAGTGGAGGGTGGCGAGGTGTACAGAGATGAGAGTCAGTAAGATGGGAGCAGCGATTGATTAAGACCCCATGGAGCCCTAAGCAACATACATTACTGGTCCTCACAGACAGCAGTAATGTCACCAACACCGGGAAGCTGAAGACTGGAAAAACATCACCAGCTGTGTGACATGCAAATAGTAGGGTCACGATTAGAAGCTAACGGCATGAATCCACGACACAAAGCATATGTCATGCCAAGCTGGTTGCACAAACATGACAATAAGTTCAGTGGACTCTGATGTTCTCCACTGACCCCAGAGTTCCGTCCAATAGACCTCCTTTGTGATATGGCGTCAGTGATCAGAATTTTTAAGGAATGTGTCCATCACCTCATCGAATGCTTAGCACAAATATATATATAGATATATATATATATATATATATATATATAGGTGATTCATCGCGCCCTACGGGCGCTCTTCACACCGTCGTAAAGGGGCTACGCCCCGTTAACCTTTGCACACCCTTGTGGCGTGCAATATTTTTATTATATGGAGTATTACCTCCAATCATAATTGTGTGAGTGGTTAAATATTGCACGGACAAAGGGCGTGCAATGGTTAAGGGGTGGAAGCCCCTTGCAAAGGCGTGAACAGTGCACGCAGGGCCTGGTGAATCACCTAGTAGGTACTTTGGTTGGGGGAGTAGGGGGTGCGGGGAAGAGGCGGATGGGATCCTGGGGTGCCACGGGAGGGGCGGTTGCGGTGGTGCCGCAGGTGGGGGAGGGTGCATGGGTGCCGCGGGTGGTGGTCCGGAGGCGCTGCGGGTGGGGGAGGAGCAGTTGCGGGGTTGCCCCGGGTGGGAGAGGGGTGGATGTGGTGGGAGGTGCGGGGTCGCTGAGGGTGGGGGAGGGGGGGGCCGAAGCTATCGCTGGTGCTGGAGGGGGTGTGTGGGGGTGCCGCGGATGGGACCCGGAGGTACTAAGAGTGGGGGAGAGGCGGGTAATGCTTATCCTGATTCTCCTCCTGTCAGCATCTAAGCTGCTGTCCTCCTTTTGGCAGCGGCTCTCCCAAAGACTCGCACAGCAGCCAGTCACTATTGTTCGTGCCGGTGTCCCAATGTGCCGCATTGCAGGGAAGAAGATGTACGCAATAAACTACAGCTCCCAGCAGCCCTAAGGGGCGGAATGCTTCGGCGCTAAGAGCTGCTGGGAGCTGTAGTTTATGTAGTGCGTCTACTTCCCTGTAATGCGGCGCGTTGGGACACTGGTGCTAACAATAGTGACTGGCTGGCAGAACTGTGTGACTGGCTGAATCAATGTAAAAGGTGAGAGTGCTGTGCAGTGTCAGTGACACTACACACATGCAGCGGCGCCGGAAGCACAAAACCTTTTCTCCCCCTCGGCGCCGACATGCACAAAGCCTCCTCTCCCCCTCGGCGCTGGCAGCACAAAACCTCCTCTCCCCCCTCCCCTACCCTGTGTGACATTCAGTGGCCGGGAGGGAGCCAAAGTGGGCGGAGCTAGATGGGAGTAAGGGGCAGAGCTACACGGGACCATGCTGCAGCAGGAGGATGATCTGCTACAGCTTCGGCCAGCCAGACTTCATTAGATAAGTGTCTGGAAAGAGAGTGAGTGTGTGTGTATATATACAGTGTCTGTGTATACTGTATATATGTGTGACTGTGTATGTGTGTAATGTAAATGTATGTGTGTAAACGGTACTGGGAGAGGGGGCATTACGTGTGTAAGCATCACTGGTATAGGGGGTGTTACGTGTGTAAGCATCACTGGTACAGGGGGCGTTATGTGTGTAAGCGGCACTGGTACAGGGGGCGTTACGTGTGTAAGCGTCACTGGTACAGTAGGCGTTACGTGTGTAATCGTCACTGGTACAGGGGGCATTACGTGTGTAATTGTCACTGCTACAGGGGGTGTTACTTGTGTAAGCGTCACTGGTACAGGGGGGGCGTGACATGTGTAAGCGTCACTGGTTCAGGGGGCATTACACGTGTAAGCGTCTCTGGTACAGGGGGCATTACATGTGTAAGTGTCTCTACTACAGGGGTCATTATGTGCGCTGTGCGTTTGTAAAGTATGCAAGGGTGCAAATTTATAGTTTGCAGGGGGGCGCCGAACACTCTAGCACCGGCCCAGACTGCACACCCACTGCACTGCACAGCACTGTCACCTTTTACATTGATTCAGCGTCCATACATTACCCTCCATTATATCACCCTCTCTATCCGCTACATTAACCATCTCGGGGCTTCCAGGCCGGCAGGCCAGGTGCTGTGTTGCGGAGTCAGGGCCTCTGGGGATCTGGGCGCGGCTGTGGTGGGGAGGCACTTCTGTGACATCACACCCAGAGCAGGCTCCGGGGCTCAGAGAGTATGCGGCGCAGGGAGGGCTATGAAAGTCTTCCGTTGCGCCGCTTTCATACACATCTATGCCGGTGGCCACAGCAGCTTTTGTTCCACCTTCGGCGCGGCTAGGGAGTGGGGATTGTTGATGCCGGAGGGGCAGGTGGACTGGCAGCAAGACATTGGTGGTCATTCCGAGTTGATTGCTCGCTAGCAGTTTTTAGCAGCCGTGCAAACGCTATGCCGCCGCCCAGTGGGAGTGTATTTTAGCTTAGCAGAAGTGCGAACAAAGGGATCGGAGAGCGGGTACAAAAAATTTTTGTGCAGTTTCAGAGCAGCTTCAGACCTACTCGGCGCTTGCGATCACTTCAGACCATTCAGTTCCTGATTTGACGTCATGAACACGCCCTGCGTTCGGCCAGCCACGCCTGCGTTTTTCCGAATGTAGAGATGTGCCCTGTGGGCACATCAGCGGTGCTGGCTGTGGGCAGCGCTGGGGCAGCTTGTCTGTCCTCAGCGCCTGTCAGTGCGTGGCGGCGGGTGTCTGGTGCAGGGATCGGATGTTTCCCTGCACCAGGCTGTTGGCGGCGGGGAATCCGGCGCCTCCAGCGAGCCAATCGCGGCTCGCGGGGCGCCGGCCAATCACAGAGGGGCGCGGCGAGCCAATCGGTGCTCGCCGCGTCATAGGCCCCGCCCCCAGCGTCTGACGTCAGACGCCGGGCGGGAACAGAAGGGAGAGGAGGCTGCGCCGAAGAGCGGCGAAGATCCCGGCGGCGCGAGGAAGAAGACGTCGCGGTGGGAGCTCGGGTGGCCGCGGAAGAGGCCTGAAGACGTCCGGCGGCAGGAAGAAGATGTCCAGCGGCGGATGGACGCGGCGAGGCGACGGCGGCGCCGCTGGCCAGGACGGGCCAGCGGCCGAAGATTAAAGAAGAGCGCCAGAGAGGTCACCAGGGGTGGGAAGCAAAGGGCTGGCGAAGCTCCCCCCTGGTGCCTCTCCCAGCGGGTCAGGTAGGCCCTTTTCAGGTGCCCCTGTACCCGCTCCTCCCTAGACCACCGGGTGTTCGGGTATTAGGCCCGTGGGCACAGTCAGGCCCTCCCGGCCTGTGGGCAAGTAGTCGGGCCCTCCCGGCCCGTGGGGCATTTAGTCGGGCCCTCCAGGCCCGTGGCCACGAGTAGCCGGGGAACCCCCCGGCCCGGATAGTCAGGCCACAGGGCTGCGAGACAGGCGGGCATTAGGCCCGAGGGGTGAAACAGGCACTAGGCCTGGGGGCCAAATAGGGGGCATTAGGCCCTAGTGTATTTTGGCCGATTAGGGATATGATAAGGTGACCTTGGGCACAAGGCCCAGGTCACCCAACGGACAACAAGTTAGGCGGGCGCTAGGCCCGTGGGCGAAATCAGGCCTCCGGCCTGTGTGCAGCTAGGGGGCGCTAGGCCCAGTGAATAAGACCCCCGAGGAGAATAAAGGTGGCACTGGGCGCTAGGCCCAGGCCACCCTGAGGTATTTAGGTAGGCAGGCCTGGGGCCCACATAAGGGAAGGTACAGGAGGTGGGTAGGCCGTGCGGCGCCCACCCCCTTTCCAGCGGGAGGGATTTAAAGGGACAGCACCGTGTGATCTTGTATTCCGATATTGTGATGTATGTTGTTACCGTGCAGGGCAAAGTGTATGCGTTGTTTAAGTTGTGCATAGTTGTGTCGCACCACCCACACGAGCTAGTTTGAGGGCTCTGTTTATGTAGCTAGTGTAGCGGACGCACACTAGGGTAGTTCTTGGCCCTGCACGGCTGTTTCTCTTTGCCTCCTTACAGGGACCTGTAAGTGGAGAAGATCGGAGTGCAAGACTTGTGACGGTGAGTAGCAAGGAGCGCCGGAGTCGGGATTGTTCACGGACGTGAGAATCCTTTTCATCACACTACGTGCGAGAGCGCGAGTGTGTGAAATCTGGGTGGCTGAGGCTTTGTGCCGGTGATGACCTTTCACCCAACCGGTGAAGGTCGCGGTCACCCCTGGGGTATCCCCTGTTCCAGTGGAAGAAGGGTCGATACCCCCTTTAAGGTAAACTATTCTCTCCTCAGCTTGGTCGTCGGTCAGCTCCGAGAGGGAATCGCCGTGTCCGGATCCGATTGAAGATTGCCAGGTCCGTTGAAGGTTCCGGTACCTGAAGGTGAGAGAGAGCGGCGCCTGGTGAGTACCGAATTTACACCTGCACGGCAGCAGGCACCACCGCACAGCAGCCGCACCTCTTACATTTTGGCGTAGTCGGCAGGATCAGAGAGACCGGATCACGGACACGATGTGGAACGCCACCAAGAAAACCTCCCTGCGGATGGCTCCGGAACAGACTCACCCACAGACGCGTGCGGACCAGAGCGACTGGGTGACGGTGTCTGGGGCAGACCTCCTGAAGATGGTGCAGCGGTCGGTCCAGCGTGGAAAGGAAGAGCGCCGGGAGAAGGGGCGCAAGAAGGCCGCTGTGACACCCTGCAAGAAATGTCGGCAAACAGGGCACTTGGTCGGCGAGTGTACTTGGCAAGAGACGTCCCCAAAGAAGGTGGTCCAGGAAGCGGACCGAAGACGTCAAAAGGGCCAAGCGAAGAAGGAGACCTGGTGTTTGCTCTGCGGAAACTACGGGCATGAGCACAACAGTTGTCCCTGGGACGAAGAGTTGAGCGAAGACGGGGTTGATCCCCGGTGTGAAAGCTGTGGAGATCCCCGACATCGGCTCCTGGAATGTCCATGGACGGAAGACAGGACGGACTACGAGGCCACGGTGAAGCAGATGACGGAGTCTCGTCAGCAACTTTGGGACCGGGTGGCTGCAGAGCCTGTGTGTGCGCTCTGCGAGGCGAGAGGACATGCGCTTCCCGATTGTCCGTGGAATGAAGACCGGATGATTGCGGATGGTCGCGCCCAGAGATGGGAGGAGGAAACCAGGGAAATGGAGCGGAAGGCCTTGCTTGAAGTTAGTTCGCAGGTGCCCATTTCCTCTGAGCCGGAACCAACGGGTGAAGATTCCCCAGTGAAGGAGGTGGATCAGGAACCCGTCTTGGAGAAGGTGGCAGTGGCCCTCCCTTGTTGGAAGTGTCGGCGACCAGGACATGCGGCCAGTGAGTGCCCCTGGGAAGATGCCGCGGACCTACTCTGTCCCAAGAAAGTGACCCCAGTAAGGCAGAATCCTTTCCCGCATAAGGCGGAGGTGGACGACTGGGAGGTGAAGAGACCACGCTGCGAAGAAAAGCGTGAAGACCCAGTGACTGAGACGTCCGGAATCTCCCCGCGATGGAACCGTCCACGCCCAGGACGTGCGGAACAGATGTGTCCTGGGTACCAAAAGATGCCAGCGGAAACGAAGGAGTACGCTGAGGAAGTAAAGAATCCAGCGGAAGCGAAGGAGTACGCTGAGGAAACAGAGGTGCCAGCGGAAAGGACTAAGTACGCTGAGGAGGAAAATAGTCCCCTAGTCCAGGTATCGGTGGAGGAGGACTCGGACTACGGTGAGCTGTCCGCCGACGAATCCC
Organism: Pseudophryne corroboree; assembly: GCF_028390025.1. Lineage (NCBI taxonomy): Eukaryota > Metazoa > Chordata > Amphibia > Anura > Myobatrachidae > Pseudophryne > Pseudophryne corroboree. The sequence goes on from NC_086447.1 coordinate 73,101,005, forward strand.
TCCCAGAACAGATGGAGGACGACTCTGGCATCGGAAGCGCCGACGAGAGTGACTGGCAGGATTGGGTGGAGTCATGCTCCCAGTTGAATGCCCTCCGTGAAGAGGAGAAGATAGTCCTGGAGCAAGAGTACCTGCCGGGAGTGCCGAAATGGACGGACGTACGGGGACAGGATCGTGATGCCGTGGGAGGACCCGTTCCAGAGGAAGACACAGGACCTTTGGAGATGCCCCACGAGGAAATGCGACATATGGTGGCTGTTGCCCGGGAGGAAACGGATGCCCCGGAGGATTCCGCTGTTGGGTGGTGGTCTATACCACGCCCGGAAGACAGGGACGAAGCCACCGACGATATCGGAGGTCAAGAGTGGGTGACTGTTGTCCCCGTTGAGGAAGATTCCCCATGGTGGACAACGTCGAGCGACCGTGAGGAGATGCCACTCCCCCAGAGGATCCGCCGATGGAGGTCAGGACGTAAGAGGAACCCGGAGCTGGAGGAGGAAGGGTGTGGGGTCACGGCCGGTCCAGGCTGGGCCCTCGAACACAACCTCGCTGGAGGGACCTCGGAATTCCCTGACCCGCGGACAATGGACGTCGTGGAGACCTTTGTAGGGACTACAAAGGAAAAAGGGGGGGGGAAATGTAGAGATGTGCCCTGTGGGCACATCAGCGGTGCTGGCTGTGGGCAGCGCTGGGGCAGCTTGTCTGTCCCCAGCGCCTGTCAGTGCGTGGCGGCGGGTGTCTGGTGCAGGGATTGGATGTTTCCCTGCACCAGGCTGTCGGCGGCGGGGAGCGGCGCGGCGGCGCGGCGGAGCTTTAAACTTGTCGCCGCTCTGGCCGCCAATCAGAAGCGCCGCCCGCGGCTTTTTGAATCCGGCGCCTCCAGCGAGCCAATCGCGGCTCGCGGGGCGCCGGCCAATCACAGAGGGGCGCGGCGAGCCAATCGGTGCTTGCCGCGTCACAGGCCCCGCCCCCGGCGTCTGACGTCAGACGCCGGGCGGGAACAGAAGGGAGAGGAGGCCGCGCCGAAGAGCGGCGAAGATCCCGGCGGCGCGAGGAAGAAGACGTCGCGGTGGGAGCTCGGGTGGCCGCGGAAGAGGCCTGAAGATGTCCAGCGGCGGATGGACGCGGCGAGGCGACAGCAGCTCCGCTGGCCAGGACGGGCCAGCGGCCGAAGATTAAAGAAGAGCGCCAGAGAGGTCACCAGGGGTGGGAAGCAAAGGGCTGGCGAAGCTCCCCCCTGGTGCCTCTCCCAGCGGGTCAGGTAGGCCCTTTTCAGGTGCCCCTGTACCCGCTCCTCCCTAGACCACCGGGTGTTCGGGCATTAGGCCCGTGGGCACAGTCAGGCCCTCCCGGCCTGTGGGCAAGTAGTCGAGCCCTCCCGGCCCGTGGGGCATTTAGTCGGGCCCTCCAGGCCCGTGGCCACGAGTAGCCGGGGAACCCCCCGGCCCGGATAGTCAGGCCACAGGGCTGCGAGACAGGCGGGCATTAGGCCCGAGGGGTGAAACAGGCACTAGGCCTGGGGGCCAAATAGGGGGCATTAGGCCCTAGTGTATTTTGGCCGATTAGGGATATGATAAGGTGACCTTGGGCACAAGGCCCAGGTCACCCAACGGACAACAAGTTAGGCGGGCGCTAGGCCCGTGGGCGAAATCAGGCCTCCGGCCTGTGTGCAGCTAGGGGGCGCTAGGCCCAGTGAATAAGACCCCCGAGGTGAATAAAGGTGGCACTGGGCGCTAGGCCCAGGCCACCCTGAGGTATTTAGGTAGGCAGGCCTGGGGCCCACATAAGGGAAGGTACAGGAGGTGGGTAGGCCGTGCGGCGCCCACCCCCTTTCCAGTGGGAGGGATTTAAAGGGACAGCACCGTGTGATCTTGTATTCCGATATTGTGATGTATGTTGTTACCGTGCAGGGCAAAGTGTATGCGTTGTTTAAGTTGTGCATAGTTGTGTCGCACCACCCACACGAGCTAGTTTGAGGGCTCTGTTTATGTAGCTAGTGTAGCGGACGCACACTAGGGTAGTTCTTGGCCCTGCACGGCTGTTTCTCTTTGCCTCCTTACAGGGACCTCCCTGTAAGTGGAGAAGATCGGAGTGCAAGACTTGTGACGGTGAGTAGCATCCGTGTACGTTTGTCCCTTGTCTGTCCCTGAGCGCCGGAGTCGGGATTGCTCACGGACGTGAGAATCCTTTTCATCACACTACGTGCGAGAGCGCGAGTGTGTGAAATCTGGGTGGCTGAGGCTTTGTGCCGGTGATGACCTTTCACCCAACCGGTGAAGGTCGCGGTCACCCCTGGGGTATCCCCTGTTCCAGTGGAAGAAGGGTCGATACCCCCTTTAAGGTAAACTATTCTCTCCTCAGCTTGGTCGTCGGTCAGCTCCGAGAGGGAATCGCCGTGTCCGGATCCGATTGAAGATTGCCAGGTCCGTTGAAGGTTCCGGTACCTGAAGGTGAGAGAGAGCGGCGCCTGGTGAGTACCGAATTTACACCTGCACGGCAGCAGGCACCACCGCACAGCAGCCGCACCTCTTACACGAACACTCCCTGAAAACGGTCAGTTGACACCCAGAAACGCCCTCTTCCTGTCAATCACTCTGCGGCTGCCTATGCGACTGAAAAGCATCGCTAGACCCTGTGTAAAACTACATCGTTCGTTGTAATAGTAAGCCGCACGTGCGCATTGCGCTGCATACGCATGCGCAGAAGTGGCGAGTTTTTGTCTGATCGCTGCACAGCGAACGAATGCAGTTAGCGATCAACTTGGAATGACCCCCATAGGACGCTGCAGTAAAAGCATACCTCCCAACTGTCCCGATTTTCGCGGGACAGTCCCGTTTTTTGGGGGACTGTCCCGCTGTCCCACCCGCGGGCCGCAGTGTCCCGCGGTGGGGGGGTCAGTTCGGAGGCTCTGTCAATCGCTGCTCTGCTTAGCAGAGCAGCGGTGAATAGACGCTGTGCGCATGCGCGCAGCGTCTATTCAGTGGAGTCAGAGGGAGAGGGAGCATGCCAGCGGCTCACAGAGCGCTGGGCATGCCCCCTCAGTGACGAAAACGGGGCGTGGCTCGCGATCGCGGGTCCTCCACGAAGCCACGCCCCCTTTTCACATACCACGCCCCTTTTTCGGGAGCACGCGCGACTTCGCCGCGCAAGTGCCCTCCACAGTACAGTAAAGTTGGGAGGTATGGTAAAAGGATGTTTTTCCCCCTATCTACAGCGCAGAGACTTGCTGCAGATGCACTGGCATACCCTCCAGCTGCACCTTTTTGGCAGGTACAGTACCTTTTTTTTATGGTCTGTACTGATTTTTGACTCTCCAAGCTTCCATTGAAAGTATAGGAAAAGGGGCGTGGCCACGCCGGCGTACTCGTGGCCACGCCCCCTTTTCGAATTTGCATCAATGTTGGAGGGTATGTTGCTGCAGATGCAGTGGGACTATTTTGGGGTGTGGGGCTGGAGCTGCAGCTCCATCAGTCCCATTGCTAATCCTGCTCTGTGAAAACACAGCAGGCAAAGGGCAGAGCCTCCCATTGGATGTAACCTGTGTGGGAGGGTGTTTCTCGCCCAATCAGCTGTGGGCTGGGTGTGATAGACATGCCACTAACCCAATGAGAGCTCCTAGCCACGCCCAGCGTTAGAAACCCAGGCAGTGTCACAGGGCTATTATATAGGAGATTTACATATATATATATATATATATATATCTACTGTACAGCTTGGGATAAGACAAGTATAGCAGACTGTATGCAGAGAACAGAAATAAAGCAGTAGCTTCTGTGCAGAAGAGCTGACAGTCCAGCATATTGCTGATAATTAAACAGTTAATACAGCTGTAAGAATACCGCTGACAGAAAGTATCTAATACAAGGACAACAAGAATAGTGATTTGCTGCTTATATTGGCGCTTTCGCTGGTTCGCGAGACCACTGTCCCATCTGGACTAATTTGCCCTGTAATATATTATTGACCAAAGCATTGTTATTTTGTAACATTTAAGCCTTCCTGAAAGTAGATTAATGCTTTTGGCCTGCTTAATGCAGACCTAAAATCATTATCACTCCGCAGACCTACATGACAAATGATAACGTCATCAGCATCGGGTGATATGAAATGATTAGTATCGTTTAGTGGAGCGTGTCACATGTAATAGGAATGTGAGTCTCAAGTGATGATAAATGACGCCAACACGTGTAGAAATGAGCATACAGCTGAGGTCAGGAGCACAGAGCAAGTGCACTCTGGACAGCATTGGGTATAGCTAGTAGCTACATACTACCGGTCAGAGGAAAGACACCACCTGAGGCTATCCCGCTGTTGTGGAACTACAGCTCCCAGCATACTGCTGGCATGACATACTGGAACCTTTAAATTTACAACAGCTGGAGACCTTTGAGTTGCCTAAATCTGCTTCTAACAAGACACTGGCACCTTGGACTAAGAAGAGAGTTTGGCACAAGAGGCAGCGGCCTTGGGTTCCGCAAGGCATGGGGCACAGCTCTGACTGGAATTATTTTAGGGTAGCAGAAGGAGAGGGGTCTATACTGGAGGTCTGCTCAACTGTCAACAAGGTGGCTTGCCTGTTTTTACATGTCTTTGGGGCATCACTCAATGACACCAGGTCATGCAGTAGGTTAAAATTGAAGATCCCACATCATCACCGTGTGCCAGCCACTAACAAGTGGCAGCTCACAAAGGCTTATGAGATCCACACTGATATTGCTCACTTGCCATTACTTCCAATTCCTGGAGGATTCATCATAACACAAGAGAATGCTGTAGGCTAGCTGACGCGTTTCATCACCAGGACTTCATCAGTCCACACAGCTTAATAGGCAGTTACTTCAATGGTATGTTTTGTGTAAGGAAATGTGAACTGTGATCTAAGAGATGGTGTAAATGGCGGGGAGCCTTATATTTAGGGCAACTAAAGCCTCAGCTGTGGAATCGTATTAATATTTTGTTTTTAAAAAGGTATATACTGTAGTTTTTGTTTTTGCCTCCGAAAGACGCCCACAGTGCAGTGATACAGCACAAATAAATAGGACTAAGGGCTAGATTCAGCATTTGTAACTGCAAATGTGTGCACAATGACCGCGCGGAAATGTGCAAATGACACAACTGCCTGGATTTGTATTGAGACGTCCACTGGCGGCTTTGTGAGTCCCTGCGGGTGCGCACAGAGAAGCCGCAGCGGTTAAAAATCAGACGATTATCAGTCTTGTGAGAACACTATGGCTGCGCAGCATGGCCGCAGAAAGTAAAGGTGGGCACACACTGGAAGATATATCTGCAGATCAATTGATCGGCAGATATATCTATGGACGGATCGGGCAGGGTGTTGAGCATACACACTGCCCGATCCGTCAGGGACTGACGTCATGAACTGGGCGGGCGTGTACACACGCCCGCCCAGTTCAGCTGTCAATCACCGGCGGCCGCCGCAGCATGTGTACGGGCGGTCGGCTGACCGCCGTACACACACAGCGACGCGCCGATATATCGGAAGATATATTGGCCGTCGGCTGTGCTGCAGGGCCTATGCGATACGTCTGTGAACTCTGTCGTTCACAGGTGTATCGGCCGTACACACTGGCCGACGGACCTGCGATATATCGGCCGTTCAAGAGAACGGCCGATATATCGGCCAGTGTGTATAGGCCTTAAGACACCAGAGCCAATGCATATGGGATTGCAGACGCAGAATGAGACACCCGCTGAAAACGGTTCAGACATACTTGCGTTTTTTGCTGCCACTCCATGTTCCTCCCCCAAATAGTCCCTGACTGTACATCAATTTTCAAATGAATCCTCTATGTGACCGCCATTGCGACAAATGCACAGGGTGTATTAGAGGTATGCGCAGTCAGGCGATAATCCCTCAACTACAAAAAAATCAGGTTGCTTGCAGTATCAGCTACAGTGCTCTTACAGCAGCCCATTATGACCCGTATAGGCTTGCCCTGAGACAGCTGCCTCCGTTTGTCTCACCACAGACAGTTCTATGACGTAAGAAGCGAATGGCGCACCTACCTAAGCAGATGAAATGCTGTAAGTATCTTTAGAAAACAAATCCTGAAACTTCGATTTTTAGGCCTAAAGAGCCTGATTCTCAGTCACAGGTATGTTGGGAAATGGCGGGGCCTGATTCTGAGTCACACGCATGTTGGGGAGTGGTGGGGCCTGGTTCTGAGTCACACGCATGTTGGGAAGGGGCAGGCCTAATTCTGAGTCACACACTTGTTGGGAAGTGGCAGGGCCTGAATCTGAGTCACATGCTTGTTGGGAAATAGTGGGTCTGATTCTAAATCAGAGACATGTTGGGAAGTGGCGTGACTGATTCTGAGTCCCTTGACGCAAGTAGGGAAGTTGCAGAGTTTCATTTATGCATGTTGGGAAGTGGCGGGGCCTGATTCTGTGTCACACGCATGTTGGGAAGTGGCGAGCCGGATTCTACATCAAACGCATGTTGGGAAGTGTCGGGGCCTGATTCTGAGTAACACGCATGTTGGGAAGTAGTGGGCCTGATTCTGAGTCAGAGACATGTTGGGAAGTGGCGTGCCTGATTCTGAGTCACATGCATGTTGGGAAGTGGTGGGGCCTGATTCTGAGTCACACGCATGTTGGGAAGTGGCGGGGCCTGATTCTGATTAATACGCATGTTGGGAAGTGGTGGGGCCTGATTCTGAGTCACACGCATGTTAAGAAGTGATGTGCCTGATTCTGAGTCACACGCATGTTGGTAAGTGGCAGGACCTGATTCTGAGTCACACACATGTTGGGGAGTGACGTGTCTTATTCTGAGTCACACACATGTTGGTAAGTGGCAGGGCCTGATTCTGAGTCACACACATGTTGGGAAGTAACGTGCCTGATTCTGAGTCACGCGCATGTTGGTAAGTGGCAGGACCTGATTCTGAGTCACACACATGTTGGGGAGTGACGTGCTTGATTCTGAGTCACACACATGTTGGTAAGTGGCAGGGCCTGATTCTGAGTCACACACATGTTGGGAAGTGGCGTGCCTGATTCTGAGTCACACGCATGTTGGTATGTGGTGGGGCCTGATTCTGAGTCACATGCATATTGGGAAGTTGCAGGGCTCAATTCTGAGTAACACGCATGTTGGTAAGTGGCGGGGCTTGATTCTGAGTCACACGCATGTTGGAAAGTTGCTGGATTTTGCATGTGTTGCAGCCAACGTGGGGCCTAATGCAGGTGTGATTGGAGTGAGCATTCCTGCACCTTACATGGAAACAGCAGCAAAACTCTGATATGGTAATGCAGCAGAAGGTGTAGACACAGCATCGGATCACCTGCGACACCATCGGCCGCAGCTCTGACCAAGAGGCCAGCAAATCTTTTTCAGATGGAGATCCTGGCCTCAACACACCTCCAAAACGGAGGCATCAAACCTCCTTTTTTGGGAAACGGAGCCAGTCACCACCCCCAAACGACTGTAGACTCTCAATCTCTTGATATCTGCAGCCGCAGTGCGTCCAGTGATGCAGGACCCGTGCTGCACATGTGCAATACGGATCTGGCAAATGCGCAAAGTACTGACCATTCATACTTTGCGCTATATGTCTGAGATCCTTCGGGATCTGAATTAGTCCTATAGTACAGCTACGAGCAATTCTGAGTGTGGCACTGGAAATGCTCTGCGACACTCTATTCTGGATCTGCCTTGCTCTATAATATGCTTATGTTGACTGTAGTACATGGACATGGCTGGGAGCACAGGGCAAGGTGCATTCTCGTTGCAGTAGTGCACCATTGGTTTCAAGTAAATATGCTCTGCCCACAAGTTACTTTTGCCCTTGCACCAGTCAACATGGTTCTGTTTGGAACACTTTGGTGCAAAGAGTCAAAATATTATTTTTTAATGTGTATTGCACGAGCCATATATCCAGGGGCGCTGTGTGCCACCTACCTCAAATACACGTGCTCAGACTGTATATAATGGAATATCATGCTTATTACTATTTAGTTTCAAATAATAGCTCCAGGTTTTATAAATTATACAAGAAGCACAATGGGACAAAATACCTCTAAAGTCATTTACGAGAGTCGAAGGGATAGCCCTCATTTGTTTACCCTAAATGATATGTTTAACTGCAGGTTTTAAGTTCCAATTAACAATAAATTCAGTTATTCCGCAGCAGAAAGGGCATTCGGGCTTCCGGGACCATTTAGTATTATATATTACCATAACTCAGCTCCAATTTTTTCTTTCTTTTCTTTTTTTGTCGTCAGACGTACACACTGTTACAAATTTAATTTTAAAGTGTTTGAATCAGTCTGTAAAAGAGATTTGATTATGTACCTGAGTGTTGTGGAGCCACTTTTTCCGTATCGCAGTAATCTGCGCGGTAATTGGCTGATTAAGGGCCTCACACTCAATCTCTGCCTCTGTTTCTATGGTGATGTTGCAGGAGCCGTTATAGATGAGGACTTCATCTCCTTCCACTTTAGGGCTGAAACGAGAGGGGAGGGCAGACGGGGTGTCATCAATCTTAATGAAATGCAATTATTTTTGCTCTTATTAATCATGGCAAGCCATTAGCTTGTGGCAACTGCAGGCCACCATTTGTCAAACTTTGCAAATTTCGGTAATTTTGTTTCCATTCTTTTATCGTTTATTTGTTTTGCTGATCTGCAGCCTGTACGCGGCCAGCACATGTGCGAGAAAATAATACATTATTACACCCAATCCTATCTGTTTAGCCAATCTGTTAAAAATAAGCCGGACCGCACACATACTGTATGTGCTCGGAGCGCGCGCTCAGCTGCGATCCGTCCGTGTTTGGTCGGCCTGCTGCAAAAGTACGACGCTGAATTATTAGCTGGGCAAAAAAAGAAAATGAAGCGCAATATCGATAGCAAAAGTAGTCAGTGGAGAGAGTAAATTGTTACAAGACTTTGTACACGTTTAAACATTTCTCTCGCCTGCAACAGAATAACCTGGATTCCTTCAGGGCGGCAGACAAATTGGAATTCTATCTGCGCACATCGGCTAACTGGTCCCCAATTCCAACTGTGAAAAAATGAGGCAATTTAGGATTCCTATTCCCTTTCCTCAGTTTATTGCAATAAGATTCTCTGTAGATAGCTTGCAACATTAACTTAGTAACTTAATTAAACTTACTTAACAGCCCAGAATAAGCAGATTCGATATATGTGCCAGTTATTCTGCCAAATAAGGATTTTTAATGCTTTCTAGTAAAGAGGGAAATTAGAGAGGCAGGGATTTGTTTTCTGGTGCTTCAGCTCGGTATGGGGCAAACCAGAATCTAAACGCATACAGCAGGTGGGGTACAGCGTGCCGTTATATTATTACAGCAGCCTTCCTATGACATCAGAGGGTGCATTGTCCCTTTTTCATACCAGAGTAACGTTTTATCTTCAATGCAAGCAAATTTGCTCAACAATTTGGATTGTTTCATCCGTTCCCAGATATCTTTACCCACGTCTTGCACTTCAAATAGTCACAGAATTTCATTCACGAGCTGTGTTTGATTATCTGGTGACAATTTTAGTACTTTATATTATTTATAATTTTATTTTTACACATTTTGACTATTGCTTAAACTTAATTTTGCTTGATTTGGAACATACTGTATACAGATTTTGGTTTTTCAGCACCATAGTTGCGTTGCTTTATATAGTGAATTTTGGGCTCGATTCAATCCTGGGCGGATTGAATATTCTCCCGGCGCTATTCAATTCAGGGTCTGTCATCCCCGACTAAAGGATTTAATTTCGTACCCCTCCGGGGGTGCGAGCAGAAATCCGACAAAACTTAGGTCCGTGATGCTGTTTGTGCCGCAGCGCAGACAAAACAGCATTGCGGCGGGCACTTTGGACGGAGAACGCCCGTTCTCGCGCCTAAACATCCTGTTTAGTCTGCGAGTACGGGCATTCTCCAACTTAGCATTGCACAGAACTGAATACAGTAGCTTCGGGAGCTCCCTCCCGGTGCTCTTCAATCCACGCAGCATTGAATTAAGCCCTACTGTATATTAGGAAAACTAAACTAGCCAATATTCTTTTTCAGGATTCGTTGATTTAGACATACAGTACTGCATACCCTCCAACATTTTACACATAAAAATCGGTGCAAATTAGGAAAGGGACGTGGCCACGGGTAAAGAGGGTGTGGCCACGCCCCTTTTCCTATACTTTCAATGGAAGTTTGGAGAGCCAAATATCTGTACCTGCTAAAAAGGTACAACTGGAGGGTATGATACTGTACTATTAAGATATACCCCAAATTTTATTCTATGACTCGTACTGTTATTAGCAGTGGTGTCACTATGGGTGGTGGGCACTGTGCACTTCCAGCGCACGCCAAAGGTGTGCATGAGAAAGGGGGCATGGCCTCAGGCTCACAAAGCCACTCCCCCATGATGTGTGCCCTTTGGGGGCGTGGTCGCAAGTCACGCCCCCATTCTTGTCACACTGGGGACTTTCTAGCCTCTTCCCGGTCCCCCGCATAGCGTGGCTGCTTAGTGACACCATCTAAGGGGGTGACATCCTCTTAATGACACCACTGGTTATTAGGGATATCTGTGTGGGTTTGGTCTACTGTAGGTGTGTGGGCCACATTTAAAGTTTGTATGCAAAGCATGCTTGCCAACTCTCCCGAAAATGTCAGGGAGAGTCATAAATTTCGACAGTGGGGCCTCTCCCTGACTAGGGAAAGAGTGGGTCAGTCCCCCCACCATGTAGACCACTTCCCGTGGGTTGGATGATGCGATTCGCATTGAATCATGTCACTGTAGCCTGGCTCCTGCTGTAAAATGCTGTGGGGGTTAGATATGACACGGTCACTCCGCCAGGTCCCCCCTGAACCAATGATATGGGCTTTCTGAACAGTTGGCAAGTATGATGTAAACTTTTATATCTGTGAGGAGATTGAGTTAGAAGCGAATTCTGCGTTGTGACGTCACACAATAATACTGCGCATGATAGTTTTAGCTTAATGCTCCGAATCTCGCACGTTAAAAGCTCACATGGTTCGCGAGTAAAACGCTTTGTGTGAACTGTGTGACGAGTGGGAGTAGTTTCAGATGCCAAAGGATCCTGCCCACAAACGTGTTCCCTTCTATTGCAAGCTCCCATAGGAAAACTAGAACAGGCTGTCAGAGATCTGTATCAGTGTCTGTGGTGGGGACTGATAGGCAATCTGATACATTCATGGGCCGCGCCGGGCAGCCCTCTAACCTTCAAAAGGGCCACATACTCTTGTTCTCAGTAGTAATTTAATACATTGAATCACTGCATTAGATACAGTACTTATCAGTAATAACATATTGCCTGGCCTTTTATATTAAGTATTTTTAGAATGCTGATATTTACAATGTCGACATTCATACTTGTAATGTCAGCACTGAACATGTCGGCATCTGAAGAATGTCAATATATTCACAGTGTCAACATATAAAATGTCAATATTCTGCACAGATCAGCAGCAGAGGGTTAGGCACTAGGGGAGGGTTAGGCTACAGGAAGGGAGGTTAAGAATAGACACTAGGGGGAGGGTTAGGCTACAGGAGGGGAGGTTAGGGTTACACACTAGGGGGAGGGTTAGGCTACAGGAGAGGTTAGGGTTAGACACTAGGGGGAAGGTTAGGCTACAAGAGTAGAGGTTAGGGTTAGGCACTAGGGGAGGGTTAGGCTACAGGAAGGGAGGTTAAGGTTAGACACTAGGGAGAAGCTTAGGCTACAGGAGGAGGGGTTAGGGTTAGACACTAGGGGGGAGGTTAGGCTAGGCTACAGGAAGGGAGGTTAAGGTTAGACACTAGGGGGAAGGTTAGGCTACAGGAAGAGAGGTTAGGATTAGACACTAGGGGGAGGGTTAGGCTACAGGAAGGGAGGTTAAGGATAGACACTAGGGGGAGGGTTAGGCTACAGGAGGAGAGGTTAGGGTTAGACACTAGAGGGAAGGTTAGGTTAAAGGAGGAGAGGTTAGGATTAGACACTAGGGGGAGGGTTAGGCTTCAGGAAGGGAGGTTAAGGTTAGACACTAGGGAGAAGCTTAGGCTACAGGAGGAGGGGTTAGGGTTAAACAATAGGGGGGAGGTTAGGCTACAGGAGGAGAGGCTAGGCTACAGGAAGGGAGGTTAAGGTTAGACACTAGGGGGAAGGTTAGGCTACAGGAAGAGAGGTTAGGGTTAGACACTAGGGGGAGGGTTAGGCTACAGGAAGGGAGGTTAAGGATAGGCACTAGGGGGGGGGGGTTAGGCTACAGGAGGAGAGGTTAGGGTTAGACACTAGAGGGAAGGTTAGGCTACAGGAGGAGAGGTTAGGGTTAGACACTAGGGGGAGGGTTAGGCTTCAGGAAGGGAGGTTAAGGTTAGACACTAGGGAGAAGCTTAGGCTACAGGAGGAGGGGTTAGGGTTAGACACTAGGGGGGAGGTTAGGCTACAGAAGGAGAGGCTAGGCTACAGGAAGGGAGGTTAAGGTTAGACACTAGGGGGAAGGTTAGGCTACAGGAAGAGAGGTTAGGGTTAGACACTAGGGGGAGGGTTAGGCTACAGGAAGGGAGGTTAAGGATAGACACTAGGGGGAGGGTTAGGCTACAGGAGGAGAGGTTAGGGTTATACACTAGAGGGAAGGTTAGGCTACAGGAGGAGAGGTTAGGGTTAGACACTAGGGGGAGGGTTAGGCTTCAGGAAGGGAGGCTAAGGATAGACACTAGGGGGAAGGGTAGGCTACAGGAGGAGAGGTTAGGGTTAGACACTAGGGGGAAGGTTAGGCTACAGGAGGAGTGGCTAGGATACAGGAAGGGAAGTTAAGGTTAGACACTAGGGGGAAGGTGAGGCTACAGGAAGGGAGGTTAAGGATAGACACTAGGGGGGGGTTAGGCTACAGGAGGAGAGGTTAGGGTTAGACACTAGAGGGAAGGTTAGGCTACAGGAGGAGAGGTTAGGGTTAGACACTAGGGGGAGGGTTAGGCTTCAGGAAGGGAGGTTAAGGTTAGACACTAGGGAGAAGCTTAGGCTACAGGAGGAGGGGTTAGGGTTAGACACTAGGGGGGAGGTTAGGCTACAGGAGGAGAGGCTAGGCTACAGGAAGGGAGGTTAAGGTTAGACACTAGGGGGAAGGTTAGGCTACAGGAAGAGAGGTTAGGGTTAGACACTAGGGGGAGGGTTAGGCTACAGGAAGGGAGGTTAAGGATAGACACTAGGGGGAGGGTTAGGCTACAGGAGGAGAGGTTAGGGTTATACACTAGAGGGAAGGTTAGGCTACAGGAGGAGAGGTTAGGGTTAGACACTAGGGGGAGGGTTAGGCTTCAGGAAGGGAGGCTAAGGATAGACACTAGGGGGAAGGGTAGGCTACAGGAGGAGAAGTTAGGGTTAGACACTAGGGGGAAGGTTAGGCTACAGGAGGAGTGGCTAGGATACAGGAAGGGAAGTTAAGGTTAGACACTAGGGGGAAGGTGAGGCTACAGGAAGAGAGGTTATGGTTAGACACTGGGGGGGGGGGGCTAGGCTACAGGAAGGGAGGTTAAGGATAGACACTAGGGGGAGGGTTAGGCTACAAGAGAGGAGGTTAGGGTTACACACTTGGGGATGGTTAGGCTACAGGAGAGGTTAGGGTTAGACACTAGGGGGAAGGTTAAGCTACAGGAGGAGAGGTTAGGGTAAGACACTAGGGGGAGGGTTAGGCTACAGGAAGGGAGGTTAAGGTTAGACACTAGAGGGAAGGTTAGGCTACAGGAGGAGAGTTTAGGGTTAGGCACTAGGGGGAAGGTTAGGCTACAGGAAGGGAGGTTAAGGTTAGACATTAGGGGGAAGGTTAGGCAACAGGAGGAGAGGTTAGGATTAGACACTAGGGGGAGGGTTAGGCTACAGGAGGGGAGGTTAGGGTTACACACTAGAGGGAGAGTTAGGCTGCAGGATGAGAGGTTAGAGTTAGACACTAGGGGGAAGGTTAGGCTACAAGAGTAGAGGTTAGGGTTAGACACTAGGGGGAGGGTTAGGCTACAGGAAGGGAGGTTAAGGTTAGACACTAGGGAGAAGCTTAGGCTACAGGAAGAGAGGTTAGGGTTAGACACTAGGGGGGAGGTTAGGCTACAGGAGGAGAGGCTAGGCTACAGGAAGGGAGGTTAAGGTTAGACACTAGGGGGAAGGTTAGGCTACAGGAAGAGAGGTTAGGGTTAGACACTAGGGGGAGGGTTAGGCTACAGGAAGGGAGGTTAAGGATAGACACTAGGGGGAGGGTTAGGCTACAGGAGGAGAGGTTAGGGTTATACACTAGAGGGAAGGTTAGGCTTCAGGAAGGGAGGCTAAGGATAGACACTAGGGGGAAGGGTAGGCTACAGGAGGAGAGGTTAGGGTTAGACACTAGGGGGGAGGTTAGGCTACAGGAGGAGAGGCTAGGCTACAGGAAGGGAGGTTAAGGTTAGACACTAGGGGGAAGGTTAGGCTACAGGAAGAGCGGTTAGGGTTAGACACTAGAGGGAGTGTTAGGCTACAGGAAGGGAGGTTAAGGATAGACACTAGGGGGAAGGTTAGGCTACAGGAGGAGAGGTTTGACACAAGGAGGAAGTTAGGCTACAGGAGGAGAGGTTAGGGTTAGATACTACTAGGGGGAGGGTTAGGCTACAGGAAGGGAGGTTAAGGTTAGACACTAAGTGGAATGTTTGGCTACTGGAAGAGAGGTTAGGGTTAGACACTAGAGGGAGGGTTAGGTTACAGGAGGAAAGGTTAGAGTTAGACACTAGGGGATGAATTAGGCTACAGAAGAGGAGGTTAGGGTAAGACACTAGTGGGAAGGTTAGGCTACGGGAGGAGAGGTTAGGGTTAGACACTAGGGGGAAGGTTAGGCTACAGGATATGAGGTTAGGGTTAGACACTAGGGGGAAGGTTAGGCTACAGGAGGAGAGGTTAGGGTTAGACACTGGGAGAATGTTAGGCTACAGGAGGAGATGTTAGAGTTAGATACTAGGGGATGAGTTAGGCTACAGAAGGGGAGGTTTGGGTTACACACTAGGGGGAGGGTTAGGCTACAGGAGGTGAGGTTAGGGTTAGACACTAGGGGATGAGTTAGGCTACAGGAGGGGAGGTTAGGGTAAGACACTAGGGGGAAGGTTAGGCTACAAGAGGTGAGGTTAGGGTAAAACACTAGGGGGAAGGTTAGGCTACAGGAGGGGAGGTTAGGGTTAGACAGTAGGGGGAGGGTTAGGCTACAGGAGGAGAGGTTAAAGTTAGACACTAGGGGATGAGTTAGGCTACAGGAGGGGAGGTTAGGGTATGACACTAGGGGGAGAGTTTGGACACAGGAGGGGAGGTTAGTGTAAGACACTAGGGGGAGGATTAGGCTACAGGAGGGGAGGTTAGGGTTACACACTAGGGGAAGGGTTAGGCTACAGGCGGGGAGGTTAGGGTTACACACTAGGGCAGTGTTTTTCAACCACTGTGCCGTGGCACACTAATGTACCCTGCGCAGTCTTCAGGTGTGCCGCCATAGAAGTACAGCCAGTCTTGTCAGTGTCTTGCCGCTACTAAGGCCCTGGAACGATCAATACTGGTGGGTTTAGTGGTTGTAGAGCCAGTTCTAATGTTGGGCCCGGGCAGTGTTGGGCTCTTCTGTCTTTCTCAGATGTGGCTCAGGCGTTACCTATGGAGAAGCTGCGACATGACAACCTAGGACACGCAACTGCACCATGCACCACCATTATATTGGAATGTGCCTTGCCAATATTTAAATCTTGTTCAGTGTGCCGCGAGTTGTAAAAGGTTGAAAATCTCTGCACTAGGGGGAGGGTTAGGCTACAGGAAGGGAGGTTAAGGATAGACACTAGGTGGGGTTAGGCTATAGGAGGAGAGGCTAGGGTTAGGCAGTGGGGGAGGGTTAGACTACAGGAAGGGAGGTTAGGGTTACACACTAGGGGGAGGGTTAGGCTACAGGAGGGGAGGTTGGGGTTACACACTAGGGGGAGGGTCAGGCTGCAGGAGGAGAGGTTAGGGTTAGATATTAGGGGGAGGGTTAGGTTACAGGAGATTAGTGTTGGACACTTGGGGGAGGGTTAGGGATAAGCTATGGGAGGGGAGGTTAGGGTTAGGCCCTGGGAGGGGTTAGGGTTAGGCTGTGAGAGGCTTGGTTAGGGTCAGGCACTAGTGGGAGGGTTAGGGTTGAGCTATGTGTGGGGAGGTTAGGGTTAAGCACTAAGGTTAGTAGGGTCAGTCATAGATCACAGGATCTGCCAGAAGTCATTCTGATGTCCAGACCTGAAAGACACTGCTGAAGACGCCGGACCTGAAGTACCACTAGACCACCAGGGATGTTTTGTCGTCATTCTATTCATGTCAACATTTCATTAGTGTTGACACAATGAATGTCAATAAAATATACCATACCCGTTACAAACATATGTATGTATATTCATATACATGCAGAGCATTACACAGATGCACACATAGGGGGAGATTTATCAAAGCTTGGAGAGAGAGAGAGAGAGAGAGAGAGAGAGAGAGAGAGAGAGAGCAAGTGAAGAGTAGATCCTGTCTTTATTTTTTTTTTAAACACAGCCTATAACATAGCAGATAGGAGCTGATTGGCTGGTACTTTAGCTCTCTCCAAACTTTGATACATCTCCCCTATATACAGTTACACAGACACATATACAATTACACAGACACACTGAATAGGGCAAAAAAAACCAACACAATTTAATGTCCCCCCCCCTCCCTCATACCTTGCAGGCTGGGTAGTTCCCACTGAAAGGCATATGTACTAAGCCTTGGAGAGTTATGAAATGGAGAGAGATAAAGTACCAACCAATCAGTTCCTAACTGTCATTTTTCAATCACAGCCTGCAACATGGCAGTTAGGAGCGGATTGGTTGGTACTTTATCTCTCCCAATGCTTAGTACATATCCCCTTGAGAATGGACTGTGGCTGCTCCATGATCCCTCCTATCTGCCATGATGGATTGCAGGAGTCAGGGCTGAACCCGCCCCACCCCTCCTATGTCACTGCCCCCTCCTTCTCCTCTTCTGCCTAAAGGGCCATTCCTCAGCCTGAAATAAAAAGGAGAAGGCTTTGGGGGCATATGACCTGGGCCCTGTCACTCAAGGGCCCCCCTCAGTCATAGGCTTGCCATAATATCTCTTTAATCAGGAACACCTATGAATTACGCAGTTTCTTTCTCTGGTTAAAACCAGGTATAATGCAGGCTTGAATTTAGCCAGCCACTGAACTTATGTCCCGGATTAAAGGACTATTATGGTGGGCCTATGATTGAGGGGGGGGGGGGGCCTTGAGTGACAGGGCTCAGGGCACATGCCCCCAGAGCTTCTCCTTCTGTGAGCCACCATTCTCCCAGCAAGCAGCTGCCAGCTTCTCATCTGGGCGGTGCAGCTTACCCATGCCAGGCTGGGAGGGAGGGAAGGAAGAGCAGGGAACGGGGCTTGGGACGGGAGCTGCGCTATATTACAGCAGACATGTAAGTGCCTTTGTGTCTGACAGCAGGGGAGAACTGTGGCGCTGGATGCAGCCAATAAGATTTGCAGAAGTATCCAGCATTAGAGACTTCCGTCGTACCTTTGGTAGGCAGCCTTAGCGGCGCTCTCTAGGTGCCAGCGCCTCAGGATGCTGCTTAATGGTAGCCCTTGCCCTGTCTATGATCGATGAATAGAGCTGAGTTAGTGACCATTCACTCTACTGTGTGCTGTAACTTGGTTGGAGGTGACACCAAAGCCCACGAGCGAACGTTCCTTGTAAAACTTACTGGTGCCACAAAGGTTCCATAGTGCTGTACACAGGGGGTAGGACCTTTGTGTACAAAAAGTTGCATATCTGCAACATCAGGCAATGGGTTCAGTTGGAAAATCACTCTGTCTCCACGGCTCTCTCAATTTACCAGTGGAGGTCCAAAGTGCTTGTTCTGTCTCACCCCACTATAGGCCACAAATTGAGATACCCATGGATCTCCCTTTCTCACCTCTGACCCTGCTATTCGATAACCCTGACCTTCCTCCAGGTACCTCTAGCACTATATTTACTAACTGGATACCACAGGGGTCTCTTGGGTCGGCCAGCTGGTAGAGTTCGGAAAGGTATTGCCTTTTGGTTGCCTTCAGACCAAATGGGCTTTCCCGGCCGCAGAGATTTGGCGGTATGTTCAGCTCAAGCATTTTATACAAAGCAGAGATGTCCGATTAGCCTGCAGTAGACCACTGATTGTGTTTGAGGCTATGTGCCTGGCTACTAAATGCCCTCCTCATTTTCTCTCCTCATGCTATAGACCAGGGCTGGCCAAACCAGTCCTCGAGATCTACCAACAGTTCATGTTTTCCAGGCCTCCTGGAGATCTGTAGAATTGTCAGTTAGGAATGAATGCAGCACATCTTAATTAGTAATGACTACACCTGTGCACCAGCTAGGTGGTCTGGAAAATGTGAACTGTTGGTAGATCTCGAGGACTGGTTTGGCCAGCCCTGCTATAGACTGTTGATTGAGAATGCTTACCTTGACAATATACATTTATTGCAAAAAATAAATAAAAAATAAGAATTTACTTACCGATAATTCTATTTCTCGGAGTCCGTAGTGGATGCTGGGGTTCCTGAAAGGACCATGGGGAATAGCGGCTCCGCAGGAGACAGGGCACAAAAAGTAAAGCTTTACGATCAGGTGGTGTGCACTGGCTCCTCCCCCTATGACCCTCCTCCAAGCCTCAGCCAGGTACTGTGCCCGGACGAGCGTACACAATAAGGAAGGATTTATGAATCCCGGGTAAGACTCATACCAGCCACACCAATCACACCGTACAACCTGTGATCTAAACCCAGTTAACAGTATGATAACAGCGGAGCCTCTGAAAAGATGGCTCACAACAATAATAACCCGATTTTTGTAACTATGTACAAGTAATGCAGATAATCCGCACTTGGGATGGGCGCCCAGCATCCACTACGGACTCCGAGAAATAGAATTATCGGTAAGTAAATTCTTATTTTCTCTATCGTCCTAGTGGATGCTGGGGTTCCTGAAAGGACCATGGGGATTATACCAAAGCTCCCAAACGGGCGGGAGAGTGCGGATGACTCTGCAGCACCGAATGAGAGAACTCCAGGTCCTCCTTAGCCAGGGTATCAAATTTGTAGAATTTTACAAACGTGTTCTCCCCCGACCACGTAGCCGCTCGGCAGAGTTGTAATGCCGAGACCCCTCGGGCAGCCGCCCAAGAAGAACCCACCTTCCTTGTGGAGTGGGCTTTTACCGATTTTGGCTGTGGCAGGCCTGCCACAGAATGTGCAAGCTGAATCGTACTACAAATCCAGCGAGCAATAGTCTGCTTAGACGCAGGAGCGCCCAACTTGTTGGGAGCATATAGTATAAACAGCGAGTCAGATTTCCTGACTCCAGCTGTCCTTGAAATGTATATTTTTAAAGCTCTGACAACGTCCAACAACTTGGAGTCCTCCAAGTCGCTTGTAGCCGCAGGCACTACAATAGGTTGGTTCAGATGAAATGCTGACACCACCTTAGGGAGAAAATGCGGACGAGTCCGCAGTTCTGCCCTGTCCGAATGGAAAATCAGATATGGGCTTTTGTAAGATAAAGCTGCCAGTTCTGACACTCTCCTGGCCGAAGCCAGGGCTAGTAGCATGGTCACTTTCCATGTGAGATATTTCAAATCCACAGTTTTTAGTGGTTCAAACCAATGAGATTTGAGAAAGTCCAAAACAACATTGAGATCCCACGGTGCCACTGGAGGCACCACAGGGGGCTGTACATGCAGCACTCCCTTAACAAAAGTCTGGACTTCAGGAACTGAAGCCAATTCTTTTTGGAAGAAAATCGACAGGGCCGAAATTTGAACCTTAATAGATCCCAATTTGAGACCCATAGACAATCCTGATTGCAGGAAATGTAGGAATCGACCCAGTTGAAATTCCTCCGTCGGAGCACTCCGATCCTCGCACCACGCAACATATTTTCGCCAAATGCGGTGATAATGTTGCGCGGTTACTTCCTTCCTTGCTTTAATCAAAGTAGGAATGACTTCTTCCGGCATGCCTTTTTCCTTTAGGATCCGGCGTTCAACCGCCATGCCGTCAAACGCAGCCGCGGTAAGTCTTGAAACAGACAGGGACCCTGCTGAAGCAAGTCCCTTCTCAGAGGTAGAGGCCACGGATCTTCCGTGATCATCTCTTGAAGTTCCGGGTACCAAGTCCTTCTTGGCCAATCCGGAACCACTAGTATCGTTCTTACGCCTCTTTGCCGTATAATTCTCAATACTTTTGGTATGAGAGGCAGAGGAGGAAACACATACACCGACTGGTACACCCAAGGCGTTACCAGCGCGTCCACAGCTATTGCCTGCGGATCTCTTGACCTGGCGCAATACCTGTCCAGTTTTTTTGTTGAGGCGAGACGCCATCATGTCCACCATTGGTTTTTCCCAACGGGTTACCAGCATGTGGAAAACTTCTGGATGAAGTCCCCACTCTCCCGGGTGAAGGTCGTGTCTGCTGAGGAAGTCTGCTTCCCAGTTGTCCACTCCCGGGATGAACACTGCTGACAGTGCTATCACATGATTCTCTGCCCAGCGAAGAATCCTTGCAGCTTCTGCCATTGCACTCCTGCTTCTTGTGCCGCCCTGTCTGTTCACATGGGCGACTGCCGTGATGTTGTCCGACTGGATCAACACCGGTTTTCCTTGAAGCAGAGGTTCTGCCTGGCTTAGAGCATTGTAGATTGCTCTTAGTTCCAGAATGTTTATGTGAAGAGACGTTTCCAGGCTCGACCACACGCCCTGGAAGTTTCTTCCTTGTGTGACTGCTCCCCAGCCTCTCAGGCTGGCGTCCGTGGTCACCAGGATCCAATCCTGTATGCCGAATCTGCGGCCCTCCAATAGATGAGCACTCTGCAACCACCACAGAAGAGATACCCTTGTCCTTGGAGACAGGGTTATCCGCTGGTGCATCTGAAGATGCGACCCTGACCATTTGTCCAACAGATCCCTCTGGAAAATTCTTGCGTGGAATCTGCCGAATGGAATTGCTTCGTAAGAAGCCACCATTTTTCCCAGGACTCTTGTGCATTGATGTACAGACACCTTTCCTGGTTTTAGGAGGTTCCTGACAAGCTCGGATAACTCCTTGGCTTTTTCCTCCGGGAGAAAAACCTTTTTCTGAACCGTGTCCAGAATCATCCCTAGGAACAGCAGACGTGTTGTCGGAATTAACTGGGATTTTGGAATATTCAGAATCCACCCGTGCTGTTTTAGCACTTCTTGAGACAGTGCTAATCCCATCTCTAGCTGTTCTCTGGACCTTGCCCTTATTAGGAGATCGTCCAAGTATGGGATAATTAATACGCCTTTTCTTCGAAGAAGAATCATCATCTCGGCCATTACCTTGGTAAAGACCCGAGGTGCCGTGGACAATCCGAACGGCAGCGTCTGAAACTGATAGTGACAGTTCTGTACGACGAACCTGAGGTACCCCTGGTGTGAGGGGTAAATTGGAACGTGGAGATACGCATCCTTGATGTCCAAGGATACCATAAAGTCCCCTTCTTCCAGATTCGCTATCACTGCTCTGAGTGACTCCATCTTGAACTTGAACTTCTTTATGTACAGGTTCAAGGATTTCAGATTTAGAATAGGTCTTACCGAGCCATCCGGCTTCGGTACCACAAATAGAGTGGAATAATACCCCTTTCCTTGTTGTAAAAGGGGTACCTTGACTATCACCTGCTGAGAGTACAGCTTGTGAATGGCTTCCAAGACCGTCACCCTGTCGGAGGGGGACGTTGGTAAAGCAGACTTCAGGAAACGGCGAGGTGGATCCGTCTCTAGTTCCAACCTGTACCCCTGAGATATTATCTGCAGGATCCAGGGATCTACCTGCGAGTGAGCCCACTGCGCGCTGAAATTCTTGAGACGACCCCCCACCGCCCCCGAGTCCGCTTGAGAAGCCCCAGCGTCATGCTGAGGCTTTTGTAGAAGCGGGGGAGGGCTTCTGTTCCTGGGAAGGAGCTGCCTGTTGCTGTCTCTTCCCCCTTCCTCTGCCTCGTGGCAGATATGAATATCCCTTTGCTCTCTTGTTTTTAAAGGAACGAAAGGGCTGCGGTTGAAAAGTCGGTGTCTTTTTCTGTTGTGGAGTGACTTGAGGTAAAAAGGTGGATTTCCCGGCTGTAGCCGTGGCCACCAAATCCGATAGACCGACACCAAATAACTCCTCCCCTTTATACGGCAAAACTTCCATATGCCGTTTTGAGTCCGCATCGCCTGACCACTGTCGCGTCCATAAACTTCTTCTGGCCGAAATGGACATAGCACTTACCCGTGATGCCAGTGTGCAGATATCCCTCTGTGCATCACGCATATAAAGAAATGCATCCTTTATTTGCTCTAAAGACAGTAAAACATTGTCCCTATCCAGGGTATCAATATTTTCAATCAGGGACTCTGACCAAGCTACCCCAGCACTGCACATCCAGGCTGTCGCTATAGCTGGTCGTAGTATAACACCTGTATGTGTGTATATACTTTTTTGGATATTTTCCATCCTCCTATCTGCTGGATCTTTAAGTGCGGCCGTCTCAGGAGAGGGTAACGCCACTTGTTTTGATAAGCGTGTGAGCGCCTTGTCCACCCTAGGAGGTGTTTCCCAGCGCGCCCTAACCTCTGGCGGGAAAGGGTATAAAGCCAATAACTTCTTTGAAATTAGCATTTTTTTATCGGGGGCAACCCACGCTTCATCACACACCTCATTTAATTCATCTGATTCAGGAAAAACTATAGGTAGTTTTTTCACACCCCACATGATACCCTGTTTTGTGGTACCTGTAGTATCAGCAATATGTAACGCCTCCTTCATTGCCAAAATCATATAACGTGTGGCCCTACTAGAAAATACGGTTGATTCGTCAACGTCGCCACTGGAATCAGTGCCTGTGTCTGGGTCTGTGTCGACCGACTGAGGCAAAGGGCGTTTTACAGCCCCTGACGGTGTTTGAGGCGCCTGGACAGGCACTAATTGATTGTCCGGCCGTCTCATGTCGTCAAACGACTGCTTTAGCGTGTTGACACTATCCCGTAATTCCATAAATAAAGGCATCCATTCTGGTGTCGACCCCCTAGGAGGTGACATCCCCATATTTGGCAATTGCTCCGCCTCCACACCAATATCGTCCTCATACATGTCGACACACACGTACCGACACACAGCAGACACACAGGGAATGCTCTTAACGAAGACAGGACCCCACTAGCCCTTTGGGGAGACAGAGGGAGAGTTTGCCAGCACACACCAAAAGCGCTATATATGACAGGGATAGCCTTATAATAAGTGCTCCCTGTATAGCTGCTTTAATAATATAGCTTTGCCACAATTTTGCCCCCCCTCTCTTGTTTTACCCTGTTTCTGTAGTGCAGTGCAGGGGAGAGCCTGGGAGCCTTCCTGACCAGCGGAGCTGTGTGAGGAAAATGGCGCTGTGTGCTGAGGAGATAGGCCCCGCCCCTTTTTCGGCGGGCTCGTCTCCCGCTCTTTAGTGGATTCTGGCAGGGGTTAAATATCTCCATATAGCCCCCGGAGGCTATATGTGAGGTATTTTTAGCCAAAAAAGGTTTTCATTTGCCTCCCAGGGCGCCCCCCTCCCAGCGCCCTGCACCCTCAGTGACTGCCGTGTGAAGTGTGCTGAGAGGAAAATGGCGCACAGCTGCAGTGCTGTGCGCTACCTTAAGAAGACTGAGGAGTCTTCTGCCGCCGATTCTGGACCTCTTCTCGTTTCAGCATCTGCAAGGGGGCCGGCGGCGAGGCTCCGGTGACCATCCAGGCTGTACCTGTGATCGTCCCTCTGGAGCTAATGTCCAGTAGCCAAGAAGCCAATCCATCCTGCACGCAGGTGAGTTCACTTCTTCTCCCCTAAGTCCCTCGTTGCAGTGATCCTGTTGCCAGCAGGACTCACTGTAAAATAAAAAACCTAAGCTAAACTTTTCTAAGCAGCTCTTTAGGAGAGCCACCTAGATTGCACCCTTCTCGGCCGGGCACAAAAATCTAACTGGAGGAGGGTCATAGGGGGAGGAGCCAGTGCACACCACCTGATCGTAAAGCTTTACTTTTTGTGCCCTGTCTCCTGCGGAGCCGCTATTCCCCATGGTCCTTTCAGGAACCCCAGCATCCACTAGGACGATAGAGAAATAAAACAAGTGCATTCCCCATGCTGTAACGTAAATACAAACCCTTTTGCAAATACATCCAGACACAAGCAGCATATATCGTCTCCCACTAATTCAACTGGTCATTGCAATGCGTATATACCCATGGGTGCTGGGTACTGCATTAATGGTAACATATCTGGAACCATGGATTGTCAGTCATATCTGTTTAATTTAATCCAAGGGAATCCAAGCAAAACATAACCCCACACAAACATTCTGTGAACTGTCCCTTATACCGCTTTCAGATTGCAAATGCCGGATCCCACCCGGTAAAAGAAACGTGTACTTACCGGGTGGGATCCGGCATTTGCTCTTCTTTGCTGGCTTTCCGACCCGGCAATATACAGGATCGGTTGCCATAGCAGCGGGTGGCGCAGCAGCAGCAGGGGCGGGGGTGGAGGCGGCGCTGGGAGATGAGCTCATCTCCTGCGCCGCCTCTCCCTATGCTGTGAATGGGAGCCGTGTCGCATCGACGCGGCTCCCATTCACACTGCACCTGACCCGGTATTCAACCCGGGTATAATCCTTCTTTTATACCGGGTTGAATTACCGGGTCAGGCGGCCCACTAATTCTCGAAAAGTGCTTTCACATCGCACACTGACCCGTGTCGACACGGCAATATGCCGTGTCGATACCGGGTTATTTGTGCGATGTGAAAGGGGTATTTGTTAGTTCTGCACTAAAATGACAATCAATCAATCAATCAATCAATCAGAAGTGATCTTCAGACATTAATGAAGATTACCAATAATGTGAGTCTTAATGATATCTACTTCAGATTAATTTCTATGTTTTTTATTTTAATGGAGCTTTTAAATGTAGAGACATCTCCATTGAAATGCATGGGCCATAGGTCAATAGAAATAAATGGGAAAAATATCCCTAGTGAAGATGTGCACAATGTTTTCCTAAAGAGATCAGTAGAATATATGAAGAATTTAATGCATCAAGACATATTGGGGAAAAGCAAAACAAAACCTGTACTCTATGCAGTTGCATGTATGGATATGGTCACATAGAGATAGTTTTATTTTTAGATGTGTTTACCTGTAAATTGCATCATAAATTCCAAGTGCATATTAAGGATTAAGGTCGCAACAGAGGAATACACTCACAATGCCAATTCCTAATCAGCAGTCTCTCAAAACCCCATTACTGTTGACTGCCTCCCAATAGCAGCAGAACAACCCCCATTCATTATTAACCCTATCTAACTCTGCCTAGGGGTTTAGACACTGTCTACCTTATCCAGAGTCCTCTGATGTTCTTCTGCCAACAACCTTAGCCAGAGGTTATCCATGTTTTAGCCATGTTTGCCCACAAATTACTTAATTAGCACCTCAGCCAATTTGATTTAGCCACCTGTGCTGAGACATGGACATACCTAAAACCTGGACCGTTGGGGTGCCTTGAGGACCGCGTTTGAGAACCTCTGACCTAATCTTAACCCAAAGCTTAATGTTATCTTATCTCAATGTCTAAATGTATCCTCTTCAGAGGGCTTGTACCCCCTACCCTTCAATTCCCACAAAAAAGTGGTCAGAACCTATGAGGGAATATAATGAACTAAGCCACGCCTTATAACTTTTGCTTCTGATACCAAATAAAGGGCCCATAAAATGGACAAGGCTCTTTGCAATATATGCTGCTTAAGAGAATACAGCCAATCACTATCACGCCTCTGTCCATTCAGCAAATGTCGGAGCCAGGCCAATCCGATATACTCTGTACAGTGCACAGGCTGCAGCTGCTTACAATGTGATGCTGCCACACATCATTAACCTGGCCGTGACACCTTTTCTAGTCCTGATGTGGACCAGGCATATATGCACTCCATGGCCTTAAACCTCAATTCCCCCCCCTCCCCACACACACAAAATGCATTGATGGTGGTAAGTAATCACAGCAGGTGCTGTTTACTGAGTAACAGTGAGTGCCAGATACGTGCCGGTCACTCCATAGCCAGATTAAGGGTGGGGGGGGGGGGGGTGCAGGGCATACTGTACCCCGGGCCCCCCTCTGTCAGGGCGCCCCCCAGCCACAGCACACTGACATCACTAGCTTTCCCTCTTAAGCAGCAGCAGAACCAGCAGCCAGAATGCAAGCAGGACAGTATGCACTGCAGGCAGATACACTGGAATATCACGTTTTATGAGCTACCGACAGAGCTTTGTGACCAGAGGAGAGCTAGGAGGGTGGAGAGAGCTGTAAGTGACACAGGGATCCCAGCTTCTCCTCCTCCCCGTCTGGGTGTTTGAGTCCTGTGTAAACTGTTATGCAACTAAACCATTTGGGTCTAGCAATAGAGACACACAGAGTCCTCCAGTGTCCTGTCCCAGTGTGTAAGTAGTACAGAGGCTGCTGCTATTCTTGCATGTGACAAGATAAATTAGTTTATTTTTTTATGTGTATTTTAGGGTTAAGTTGTCTTTGTTCCACTACAAGAAAAGTTTATAAAAGAGTTGTCTTTCAATGAGGTGGAGCTATAAACAGTACCCAGGCATTATTAAACTGTTAGTTAAAACGTGATCAGTATGAGACCCCGGTGGTCGGGATCCTGGCAGTCAGGAGACCGACGCCGGGATCCCAGGCAGCGAGCGCAGTGTGTCCCCTCGTTAGGCTTGCTGCGCTCGCAACGCTTTGGGCCCGGTGGCGACCTTCGGTCACCACAGGGTTCTGTTCCCATCCAGGTGGTGGCGTGGAGCACCACCCAAGAGGGGTAACTAGCCGGCGATCAGGAGTCCAATCGCCGGTATTTCAGTTGGTGTCGGGATTCCGGCGTCAGTATTCTGA
Source organism: Pseudophryne corroboree (assembly GCF_028390025.1). Taxonomy (NCBI): domain Eukaryota; kingdom Metazoa; phylum Chordata; class Amphibia; order Anura; family Myobatrachidae; genus Pseudophryne; species Pseudophryne corroboree. Next base: position 73,127,981 of record NC_086447.1, read on the forward strand.
CCGCCGGGATTCTGACAGGTGGTCAATTGACTGCCTCCCGTTAAAACTAATATACACCATTGGTTTAAATTTAATATACACAATCTATACCTCTATCATGACCCATTCCAGGAGGGACAACATGCTCTCTACCTGGACTTCCTTCTTAATTTATGATTGCAATAACCTTTGTTGAAATACCTTTCTTATCAATTAAATAGTTCAACACAGGCGACGCCAATCATATATTAAGTGGGAGGTCCAGGTAGAGAGCATTTTGTCCCTCCTAGAATGGGACATGTTGGGAGGTATGCACAATCTAATATACATCCCCCACCTTCCATCGGGGCCCCCCTGTCTTAAGTGCCCCAGGCACCCCCAAGGCTTAATCTGGCCCTGGGTCACTGCCCCTACCTACTTCACTGCATTGAGTTCCTGGCAGTGTGCCGAAGTGCTGCACTCTCAGGCTGTTAAAGGAGAAGAAGAGGTCCCCTGTCCTCCAATTCTAATGTAATACACGACAGCGACAGCCTTAAACTCCGCCTTGTTTGTAAGTCCCAACTCCTGGCATTGCTGCGATTAAGCCCCGCCTCCCGGTGACGGGCATGGGGGAGCTGGCTGCATAGGGGGTGTGACCTCGCAGGACGTTAAGTGGGCATGAGTCTATAAAGGCTCAGGTACCTGGCGTCCATGTATAGGAGGCAGCCATTTAAACTGAGACCGCGGGATGGGAGGAGGAAGGTAACCTGGCAGTAGGCGGTATTAAAAGGACAAAGCCAATAAGCTCAGGGCTCCCCTCGGAAATGCCCAACAGTTAAGAAAAGACCCTGAGTGTAGCAAGAGGGAGAGTTGTCCCATGCAAGTGACTGGAGACCTCTTGGCTATGATGTGCCTGCAGTGAGGAGTGTACAGTGTGACCTCTCTGCAGCAGACCAGTGAGAGCGCTCCTGTACAGTGTGACCTCTCTGCAGCAGACCAGTGAGAGCGCTCCTGTACAGTGTGACCTCTCTGCAGCAGACCAGTGAGAGCGCTCCTGTACAGTGTGACCTCTCTGCAGCAGACCAGTGAGAGCGCTCCTGTACAGTGTGACCTCTCTGCAGCAGACCAGTGAGAGCGCTCCTGTACAGTGTGACCTCTCTGCAGCAGACCAGTGAGAGCGCTCCTGTACAGTGTGACCTCTCTGCAGCAGACCAGTGAGAGCGCTCCTGTACAGTGTGACCTCTCTGCAGCAGACCAGTGAGAGCGCTCCTGTACAGTGTGACCTCTCTGCAGCAGACCAGTGAGAGCGCTCCTGTACAGTGTGACCTCCTGCAGCAGACCAGTGAGAGCGCTCCTGTACAGTGTGACCTCTTTGCAGCAGACCAGTGAGAGCGCTCCTGTACAGTGTGACCTCCTGCAGCAGACCAGTGAGAGCGCTCCTGTACAGTGTGACCTCTCTGCAGCAGACCAGTGAGTGCTGCCTGGTGCCACAGTGGAAGATGAGAGATCTCCTGTGACTAGACAGTCCATGTGTGAGAGGGTGTGTGTCTATGTGATGTGTCATGCTGGATCCCTGGTGGATAGACCCTGGAGACGTGCCCCATAGAGACGGAGGGGTCATTGTAGGATGGCAGCGAGGCTAGAGGGGAGTCCTGATGAAGAGTTCTGAGTAACCGTGTACGTACGTGGAAGAGCCCAGCAGTGGAAGGGTTTACTGCCTGCATAAGGTGTAGGTGGTCAGCGTGTCAGATGAAAGGTCCCCAGATAGTGGGTTATGTACTAGCGGCAGAGGCCTTTGAGATAGAGGATGGTAGTATGCCTGAAGAAGGTGTATGTGGAGTGATGGAAGGAGAGAGACTCCCTGTGTATTGGGATGTTTCCGTACATTAGAAGTATCCACCAAGGATTGAGTGCAATGAATTTAGAATTTGGAGTCCCCAGTATGCTGTATGATGTAATTGTTATATGACATGCTGTAGAACTACTTTACCCAGCAACATCGGGTATGTGCTGTCTTTTCACTGCTGTGTCATATGCGTAACACTGTGCTGGAGGTGTTCGTTTTGGAGTGGAAACTATACCTAACCTTTTGTAACCATCAAGCTTAAAATATACAGCATTTACCATCTGCTGTAAGTATTGTGCTGGAGGAAGTTGGCGAAGTAGAGCTTGTAACCGTTACACTGACTGTGCTGGAGGATATGGAGGAGTGTAAATAAAGTTTTCTTGTTGCATTGTGAGATGGTCTGGCGCCCAACATTTCTTTACTACACTGTATCTGTTGTCAATGTATGTTCCCTCCATCAGATATTTTGGGCTAAGCACCCGTGTATTCGGGGTCCCAGCTGGTCATGGACGACATAGCCAGAGCAGAAGAGAGCACCTGCAAAGGGGTGAGACACTATATTCGGGTACCCCAAATAAGTGTACCACAGTACCAGTAGGGTTTCACACTAAACAAGGTTTGAAGTGAGGCAGTGCCTGTGGAAGGGTGGTAGCACTAACGGGAGGGTTAGGGTTAGGCTGCGGGAGGGGAGGGTTAGGCTGCGGGGGGAGGGTTAGGCTGCGGGAGGGGAGGGTTAGGCTGCAGGGGGAAGGGTTAGGGTTAGGCTGCGGGAGGGGAGGGTTAGGCTGCAGGGGGAAGGGTTAGGGTTAGGCTGCGGGAGGGGAGGGTTAGGCTGCGGGGGGAAGGGTTAGGGTTAGGCTGCGGGAGGGGAGGGTTAGGCTGCGGGGGGAGGGTTAGGCTGAGGGAGGGGAGGGTTAGGCTGCGGGGGGAAGGGTTAGAGTTAGGCTGCGGGAGGGGAGGGTTAGGCTGCTGGGGGAAGGGTTAGGCTGCAGGGGGAAGGGTTAGGGTTTGGCTGCGGGAGGGGAGGGGTAGGCTGCAGGGGGAAGGGTTAGGCTGCGGGAGGGGAGGGTTAGGCTGCGGGGTGAAGGGTTAGGCTGCTGGGGGAGGGTTAGGCTGCGGGTGGATGGTTAGGGTTAGTTTAGTTGAGCGGCCCTGTCAGGATATTAGGCGGGAATGTGAGTACAGTGCAGTACAGTAGCTACCCAATTATGGAAGTAGAAATTAAGATTGCGGTGTGTAGCCCATAGGCTATAATGGGCTACCACCATCTTCACAAGGCGGTAGCTGCGGGGGGCCAATCTCCGGAAGATGCGGATGCCGGTGGGAATGGAGGGAGGTATCGGAGATACATTCAGGGGATAATTAATGTTTGCGGTTAACCCCCCAACAAGGGTGTTTTCAGTGATTAACCTGCAAATATGCAATAATTAATGGGCCCCCCTAATCTCTCTCTTTCTTGCCACTTACATTATCCCCAACTATTTCATATCATGACATAGTAACATAGTTATTGGGGTTGAAAAAAGACAAAATGTCCATCTAGTTCAACCTGTATTAATTCTTACACTAATCTGTATTTAACACTAGTGTAACTATAATGACCCAGATGAAGTTTCGTTATTAAGTCTAACTAACACTATAATTCACGTTTTTGTAAAATGCACTCACTTTAAATGCTGTATCCCTGGATATTTCTTTTAGTTAGGAATTTATCTAATCCATTTTTAAAAATATTGATAGAGTCCACCATTACTACTTTCTTAGGCAGGGAATTCCAAATCCTTACTGCCCTTACTGTGAAGAACCCTTTCCTTCATGTCAGCTCCATGTACTGTCCCTTTATATATTTGTAAATATTAATAATGTCTCTAGCTGCCTCTTTTCGAATGTGAACGTATCTAACCTAGTAAATCGGTCCTCATAATCCAGTGCCTCTAACCCCTTAATCAGTTTGGTGGCTCACCTTTGAACCCTTTCAAGTTCCAAGATGTCTTCTTTTTGTGGAGCGGTGCCCAGAACTGAACACAATATTCAGTATACACGATAATAGGAATCAATTAAATATCGCCCTATGATCTCCTGTCACTTTGGATGGGAGGTCGGGTGCGATATAACAATTGAATATCGCCCTTAGAGTACATATATGCAGGATTGGTGGTTGCTACTGGCTGCACATGTAACGTTTGGTATACTCCTATTCAGGGGCGGATTGTCCATAGGACTCACCAGGAAGATTTCTGGTAGGCCGATGTGTCTGCGGGGCCTGTTTTGTGTGTTGTCATTTGGTCCCACCTGATAAAGCTAAATATTTATCGTATATAAAACCCTTTATGAGGTCTAAGAACACTGTACGCTATTTATGTATGGAGTACCGTAAGGGTACGCACTTTGCATAACAATCGCTTAGCCGTAGTCGAGACGCTCAAGCGTCACGTTCGCTCACGGCCAAGAGATTACAGGCAGGCACGCTATTGGCTGCCGACTAATGTAATGATTCGCTATAGCGTAGCGGACGCTCGGGACCACGAGGAGATCACCAGCGGCGCTGACGCTCACAATGTTAAACCTTTATATCTAAACCATAAACGGTGTATTATGCAGTAAAACCTTAGTGTAATGATAGAGTGTAAATGCAACACAGTGTAACCTTATTAACTTCAAAGCTGTTTGAGCGTCACCGACGCTCTGAGAGTACTTAACACTATAAGAAATACACAGATACCTGGGCTTAGGGTCTAACGCCTTATATATATATTATGGATGGTATGCTTGCAAAAGAATAATACAATACAATTATACACTACCAATATAACATAGACTAACTAACCAGATAACTGCACAGGAAATACAATACAATACAATACAATTACGTTTAAGGGAAAATAAGAGAGAAAGAGGAGAAGAGAGAGAGAGAGAGAGAGAGAAATGGCTCACCATAACAATACAGACAATATGATTGCAGCGAAGCTTACACATGTGAGGAACAATCGCTGCGCAGTTATTCAATGCTGAGAATCTTTGTGGAGAAAATACTTGACCTTACCCATACTGGCAGTCCCTATATACACAACCCTACAATACCGCATGGGACAGAAGCTAGACTCCATTTTATTAAAGCTCCCATGATTCCAAAGACTGCACCACATGGTTGAAAGGGGGACGGGAAAATACCCGGCAGCAGCCATTTTAGATTTGCAGGTCCAAACACATGGCACTCTCTGCTACACCACAATCACATAGCAGAAGACACAAGACTCCATTTTATTCCAAAATGTCCAAGCCTCAGAACAATGCATATGTTCTGATTTTACAATTCCAAACCATCTAAATCACCTTTCACAATTTCAATCCAACTTCCTAGAACCATCTTATTCACTTTCACATTCCAAACAACTTCCTAGAACGATCTTATTCACTTTCACATTCCAAACAACTTCCTTATCTCAATAACCAGAGCATATTCATCACAAGACCAGATCACAATGTAACCACACATCTCAGCCCACCACTGCCACAAGCACATGCCCAAACGCAACTGCATGGTGGTATTTATGATTAACAAGATATATATTATAACTAACCAGTACAATCTATTTTAAATCACCATAGGCAAACAAATACCACAAATGCTATGCTACAGGTTGTCTAATGTCCCAGCTACCATCACAGATTCCCAGATCTATCACACAAACACCCAACAATCACACAACCAAGTTACCATATCCTATTTAAACCAGAAAGCAATCTGTCTATATTTCCTTATCTAGCCATGTGAATTCAATACTTAGCCTTTGGTGCCTGGTGATGATCCAGCCATGCTTCTGAGAGCTTTGTTCTGAGTGTAGCTTCATTACATCTGTTCTCTGAGGCCACCAGCAAAACTGACCCCCAACCCCCCCAGACAGGAACTATCCTCCTGTGTGTCTGTTCCTAGGGGAGGGGTCTCTCTCTCTCCTTTGTATATGTTAATCAGGTTCAGCCCTGAAAATCTTAGTAAAAGGTTGGCTTGATCATCCATTGTTCTCAACAAAGTGATCTTAGCTTTTATACATATAATCATATCTATCCGCTGCAATGTCCCACAACTTCACAACCAGCATCAAACTAACCCACACATCATTCTGCTTGCTTCAATACCAAACATGATGGGCGCATCTGGTTCTGTTCAGATAATACATATTCATGACATCAATTCATCAGCCAATTCTAAATCTCCATGATGTCTGGTGCATGACATTATTATAACCATGTACTGTATGAAACAAGCGCCGAATCCATCTCCGTGCCATGTCCGAGCAAATGCGTGTGTTTCCATATATTGCTGTGCTCGCTGCGCATATTTGCAAGTATAGCGACTTAAATGTGTGTGTGGTTTGTATGTTCTCTCTATGTAATATTTTTGACTTTGACAGTCCACCCTTTGGCAGTCACCAATAACTGCCACTTCCTAAAACATTTCAAAAAGAGAAAAATATATGTCATATGTAAATACATTTCTATGATTGGGTAAGGGAGGAGAGAAGAAGGTGGGAAAAGGTATGACCTAGTGAGATAGCAGAAGTATGTATGTATGAATCCATGTTTGGGGGGTCATGTATCATCGTGCCGTACGTGTTTTAAATCAAGCTTCGAGGTATTGCGAAGTATACATTTGAATTCCTTCTTATCCCGTACTAAGGGTCTGTGGATGGGCTGTCAAACTTTACCGAGCTCGTTTCGGCTTTTGGTTGCAACAAAATGGGGGAGCACATTTTAGTTGATGATACATGAATGGGGGAATATGTGATTGCTGATATCTGTGCCTGTATTCCCTATCGACTATGTGTGTCATTACCTGAGGGTTGTAGAAATGAAGATAAAGAACACTTATGGTAAATGCAGTGGTATTCTATGTCAGGTTAATGTACATTTGTCGGTTGAAGTCTTGTTCGGTGTCTGTTGGTTGCAGTCTTCTTTGTGCTTTTGCCCATAAGGTGCGAGCAAAAGCTTATGTCAATGTCCATAGATTTACAAAAGTGTTGGGCTGGCGTAATTTTAAAATTTCTAGGGAAACTGGGGATCTATGGCATTGTTCATCAAAAATCTGTGTATAAGGTTGTCAAAACTTCTTCTTTAATCCATCTGTTGTCTGTATATCGGCTCATCAAATTCCTCGTCCAAGTGGGTCTTTTTACCTTGGAGGAAAACGGAAAAACAGGTGAAAGAAACGGACCGTATAATCGCATTTTCATCACACCATTGTTTCTACAGTTGGGTCATAAATCAAATCCATTGAAATTACAGTTTCCTCACTCCTTAGACTCATTACCTCAGGTAGTACTTTTCCAATATAACACAATCCTTCAGAGTTTGGGGCAAGCCGCTCATACGCCTTTCTCCCGCATATGAAATATGCATCATCGGGGAGAACATATGGGACGGAATATGTCATTACCATGTTACACATTTTCCATGTGAACTCTCCTAACCCTAATTCTCCCATCTGTTTAGTACACCTATCAGTTTGTACGATCTGTGCACTGTATCCTAGTGATACCTCTCCAACTCTCGTAATCCTACTTCCTAGGGTATACCTATATCGGAAATATTTTCCACTATCGGCTATGTGGCGTATGAGCTCTGTATCTGTAGGCATTCTATCGGTTCTATATGAAAAGGTCATGGTTTGGTTACTCCATGACACTTCCCAATTTCCCGGCTTTCGGGGATTGGAGATGTTAAAACATAATAGGGACCTTTCCACATGGTATTGGTGGAGCTTCAAACTAGGAGGGCTGGAGATATTAAACCTCCTGTCCACCGGTCTCCCACCACTTAACTCAAGTACCTCCCCTAACGTTAAAGGAAATGGTACTAGCCCTGATTTGCTATGACCTTGAGGTACTTGAGAGCATACCCAACAATCTGTTTTATTTAACACACTACCCACTAAGGAGTGATAGTCACTCAATGGATGCCGGTCCATATGGATATTAAAACTGGATTGGTATTTCTTTATGCACCCATCCTCAACTACATTGTCACAGAGCCTACAGATACAGTTTTCTTCTTAACTAACAATCCTTCACAATGTTTATAAATAACATGGTTGTTAGATCGTTTCCGGTACTCGCCTTTTGCTTGGTGATTGGGTTGCTATTGGAAATTTACACCTCCGTCTCAGTCATCAGGACCTTTCTGGATCCTTTCTCGACCTCACTGGTACTCTCACCGAAACAGACTGCTCTGGTCAACATCATGGTCAACAGGAAAATCCGGATCACAGTCTCTTGGGGCAAGTCCATCTTACAGGAGGAGAAAAGAAGAAATTTGTAATGGGGTACAGAAAATCAGTTTGAGGGGGAGAGAAACTTGTTACGATAATTAGTTCTCTCGTCTTGTTGTTCTTCTTGTTCTGCTGTCTTCTCAAAGGTGCTGTCTCTCAGTCTTCCAAACGAACATTCTGGTGATGCAATATTCCCTCCAAACCAGCGATCTTTCTGTAAGGAGCAAAAATCTTGCATTACCATTTGTCTAACTGATGGGTGACATACCATCTTTAAAACATGAAAGCATGAGTGAGAAGAGAGAGAAAACAACAACAGCAAAAAAAAACAAAAGAGAGAGAACAATTTATATGCATGTGTATATTACTTAAATCAACAATAGCCATCAATAGGAAAAGAGAAAAAAAAACATTTTTCAAACATTTTAAAACATTGTCAGATCGTCAGGCTGTCATATCTACATGTCCAATGGTTTCTTTGCGCCGTCCCTCCCCCCAGCACCATACTCCACTTTCTGTATCTGGCCAGGATACATTGATGCGGATAGGTCATGCTGGGGTTTGGTAGACTTCTGCAAAGACCAAGCGGATATGCAATGTTTGAGTCCTTACTAATAATCGTCAGAGATGGGGAGATAGAGAGAGAGAGAGAAAAAAAAAAAAAACATTTCACAGATACATTTACAATGTTTCACCTGGTCATTCCTGTGTCTTCAGGGAATGACCTCCCAATTTATTAACCGTTACCTCAGGCTTACCATCAGTTCTAATGATCACCTTTCCTGACCACATATCATGGGTGTGGCCCAAAATTCTTCCTATATGATCCCTGATTATAATTTGGTGTGTCCTAACTTTTCTCATTTCTTGGTCTAGGGGGTCTGACTTTATGTGGGCTATTACAGTTGCTGGCATAATGCCCTTCTCTTTTGCAAGGATCACAAATCCTTGAGTTCCTCCATGTGCCAATGGCCTGGGGTTTTGGTTGATTTGATGCCTCCTCAAACGCTTGGATGCTCATCACCATCAACCGCTTTCCCTGTACCTACCTGATTCCTTGGATACCATGATTATGTCGTTGTCTAGGGAGTTGATATACCTTCTGTGAATCTTTGATCATACAGTTAGATCTTTCCTAGGATCTGGGTAATCAGACATGATTGATCTCAATTCTGTCCGGGACCAGGGATGGCGCATTGCACTGTCCTTGACGAGAATGGTTCCCTGATCGTCAGTCTTCCCATTGGGGACTGTGATCACCCTGACAGGACTAAACTCAATTACATCACCTTGTTTTGGTCTTACAATATGGGGTACATTTGTTTGTGCGTGATATAAAACATTGTACGTACCTGTGGACACGACCTCACCTGACCCTCCGTTAGGGGGTTTGATTATTGCCTTTACCAATTTGGTCGCGTCCACCTGGATGTCTTGTAGGATGGCTTCTGGAAGAGGTGCCGACATCGTTCTGGGCTCACTTTCTTGTTGGTAATCCTGAGGGAAGTTTAACATGGGGTGCGACTTGCACAGGTTAACATTTGAAATTTTTTACACTTTCATTTTCATAAACATTATTACATTTAACACTTTCATTCTTAATACAGTTACTAAGTGCATTTTTATCGTACAACATTGTGCCATTTCTCTGCAACCATAATCCTCTCCATTGCCATGTCTCTCCTCTCAAGATGAAAGTTAGGTATGTAAGTTACATTTCTTTGCATTTCACTTTCCTGTTGCCATAACTGCAAACAATCATCATGTTTTAACATTTACACAGTTGCTAAGTGTTTGTTTGTTACACCTTAATGCGTCATTCTCCGCAACCAATTTTTCTCCCGATATATATGGTGGCGGTGGGGCCGTGGCTATCAGTTTTCTGATCGAGCCAGATCCCGCCGCCTGAGCCAATCCTCTCTGTATGTCACCCTCCTGTTGCCACAACTGTAAATAATCATAATGCTTGATTCGTCTCTTGGCTGATTTAATGAGACATATCCTTCTCCTTAAATTCGTTAACACTTCTGTGCTGAAGCTACCTACTCTTGGGAATTTCTCCCCGTCATGTACTGTCATTCTCTCCCATTCATCACATAAAGCTTCTGTGTGACTTCCGTATTTCTCACACATTACGTACCTTGCCGACCCGACTGGTCGGTTCACTGAATCAACCCGAACCGAGGTTGATCGCCCCCTACCTGAACAAGTGCCCCCCATAGTTCGAAGGTGTTGCTTTATTCAGCCAACCCTTACGCAAACCAAAATGTTCAAAATAGGCTGACGGTGGCGGTTTACCGAGTACCCCACTCACTCGCCCACGCCGACCAATACGACCTGATCACACCGATATGGTGCTGGCGTACTCGACCCAGGGCCCCTGCGACCTGAACCTCTATTTTCTGGAACCTGTGAGGGTGATCCGAAGAACACTTACTCTTTCCAGTAACTATTGGTTGTTGGATAGTTCCTGAGTGAGCAGCGAACCTCCCTTAAAATAAAAAAAATTACACAAATCACGTTAGAATGTACAAATAGCGTTTATGACCTTCGTACACAAATAGTACCGGTCAGGTTTACTAATGCACACAATTACGTGCGGTACAATCGTTCAGCACATAAGCAACTAATCTTATGTACTGAGCGACCAACGGAATCGAAAATTACGGCTGCGAATTCCTTCAGCCAGAGCTTGTATGGCCTATATGGGTGTTGCACCAACCCTTTCTTGGTGTTGTGCCTGTGGACTGTATAGCGGACTTCCTTGTCTGCTGTACCTGAACCTGCTGGTCTTCTATGACCTCCTGGTCTGTTACAGTATGACCTCCTGGTCTGCTACACTCTAATGCTCAAATTGTATGTTTTAACCAGGGATGCCTCCCTAGCCACCATGTACGTCACTTACACGCATGTACCTCACGAGAACTCGACTTTTCTTGTGGTTCAACCTCAAAAATTGTAAAAACAAACACTCACTCACCACATATACACTTTTGTTTCTATTTCTGCGCAGAAATTTTCTTTAGACCAGATGTGTTACAAATTAGGAGAAGGATCTATTAATTTAAATTTCGAATGTTAAAATAGATTTGCGCGATTTATCGCCTTGCGTTATTTACCGCGTTGCGCTATTTATCGCGTTGAAAAAAAAAAATTAACACTTGTGATTTGAGTTACGTGGGCGTACCCGTACGCAAAGCAAAGATCCACCGTAACACAATTTATACGTTTATCAATGTAGATGATCCTTTATCATCTACCGCGCACCACACTGACTTCGCCTTGTCTCTCAGGCACAGCTGTATTTGTCTATACTTTAACTATATTACCTTTTTACTCTTAAACTATGAAATAGCAGCAAATCTCTCTTAGCACGTTTATCAACTATAAAACTGGCAAACAGGAGAGTGATATACGAAAATACACAAATGAAAAAAAAGAAATGCAGATATATATGTGTGCGTGCGTGTGTACGCAAGACAGAAAAATAAACAGTTTTAAAAGAGACTAGCGTGTTGTTCTTACCTCCGGTTCCCGGATTCCTTCAGCACCCTTTACTAAGAGAAGCAGACGCTTATCCAAACAGCACTACGAGGAATATGATCTCCCGCCCTTTGCTGCTGGATAATGTCTGCTGAAATTACCTAGTGCAGATATGTGAAGGACAGGACGAGCCCCCAATTGATAAAGCTAAATATTTATCGTATATAAAACCCTTTATGAGGTCTAAGAACACTGTACGCTATTTATGTATGGAGTACCGTAAGGGTACGCACTTTGCATAACAATCGCTTAGCCGTAGTCGAGACGCTCAAGCGTCACGTTCGCTCACGGCCAAGAGATTACAGGCAGGCACGCTATTGGCTGCCGACTAACGTAATGATTCGCTATAGCGTAGCGGACGCTCGGGACCACGAGGAGATCACCAGCGGCGCTGACGCTCACAATGTTAAACCTTTATATCTAAACCATAAACGGTGTATTATGCAGTAAAACCTTAGTGTAATGATAGAGTGTAAATGCAACACAGTGTAACCTTATTAACTTCAAAGCTGTTTGAGCGTCACCGACGCTCTGAGAGTACTTAACACTATAAGAAATACACAGATACCTGGGCTTAGGGTCTAACGCCTTATATATATATTATGGATGGTATGCTTGCAAAAGAATAATACAATACAATTATACACTACCAATATAACATAGACTAACTAACCAGATAACTGCACAGGAAATACAATACAATACAATTACGTTTAAGGGAAAATAAGAGAGAAAGAGGAGAAGAGAGAGAGAGAGAGAGAGAAATGGCTCACCATAACAATACAGACAATATGATTGCAGCGAAGCTTACACATGTGAGGAACAATCGCTGCGCAGTTATTCAATGCTGAGAATCTTTGTGGAGAAAATACTTGACCTTACCCATACTGGCAGTCCCTATATACACAACCCTACAATACCGCATGGGACAGAAGCTAGACTCCATTTTATTAAAGCTCCCATGATTCCAAAGACTGCACCACATGGTTGAAAGGGGGACGGGAAAATACCCGGCAGCAGCCATTTTAGATTTGCAGGTCCAAACACATGGCACTCTCTGCTACACCACAATCACATAGCAGAAGACACAAGACTCCATTTTATTCCAAAATGTCCAAGCCTCAGAACAATGCATATGTTCTGATTTTACAATTCCAAACCATCTAAATCACCTTTCACAATTTCAATCCAACTTCCTAGAACCATCTTATTCACTTTCACATTCCAAACAACTTCCTAGAACCATCTTATTCACTTTCACATTCCAAACAACTTCCTTATCTCAATAACCAGAGCATATTCATCACAAGACCAGATCACAATGTAACCACACATCTCAGCCCGCCACTGCCACAAGCACATGCCCAAACGCAACTGCATGGTGGTATTTATGATTAACAAGATATATATTATAACTAACCAGTACAATCTATTTTAAATCACCATAGGCAAACAAATACCACAAATGCTATGCTACAGGTTGTCTAATGTCCCAGCTACCATCACAGATTCCCAGATCTATCACACAAACACCCAACAATCACACAACCAAGTTACCATATCCTATTTAAACCAGAAAGCAATCTGTCTATATTTCCTTATCTAGCCATGTGAATTCAATACTTAGCCTTTGGTGCCTGGTGATGATCCAGCCATGCTTCTGAGAGCTTTGTTCTGAGTGTAGCTTCATTACATCTGTTCTCTGAGGCCACCAGCAAAACTGACCCCCAACCCCCCCAGACAGGAACTATCCTCCTGTGTGTCTGTTCCTAGGGGAGGGGTCTCTCTCTCTCCTTTGTATATGTTAATCAGGTTCAGCCCTGAAAATCTTAGTAAAAGGTTGGCTTGATCATCCATTGTTCTCAACAAAGTGATCTTAGCTTTTATACATATAATCATATCTATCCGCTGCAATGTCCCACAACTTCACAACCAGCATCAAACTAACCCACACATCATTCTGCTTGCTTCAATACCAAACATGATGGGCGCATCTGGTTCTGTTCAGATAATACATATTCATGACATCAATTCATCAGCCAATTCTAAATCTCCATGATGTCTGGTGCTTGACATTATTATAACCATGTACTGTATGAAACAAGCGCCGAATCCATCTCCGTGCCATGTCCGAGCAAATGCGTGTGTTTCCATATATTGCTGTGCTCGCTGCGCATATTTGCAAGTATAGCGACTTAAATGTGTGTGTGGTTTGTATGTTCTCTCTATGTAATATTTTTGACTTTGACACACCCCCCACATGACAGGCCATCCACCGCATTCAGTACACTGCATTGTCCCGATTCATTCTGTTATTCCATCTCTGCAGTACAGCAACTCATAGTTGCCTACCTTGCTGCACCATCCTCCGAGAGGCTGCAGCGTGGTAGGCTAAGGGGGCGTGTCCGGCAGCAATGTGGGCGGGGGTGGCCGACAGGGAAAGTGAGTGGTCCAGGGGCGTGGCACCATAGTTGCGTCATCGTAGCCCCGCCCCGCTAGACAGTGCAGAGAAAACAGGCACTGTAGAGCAGGGGGGGGGGGTGGAGCTACGATGACGCATCATCGTGTCCCCCTCGGACCGCCTAATTGTTCTCTGCTGTGGGCGGCCTAGGGGGAGTGCGGGGGCTGCCAGCAAAAGCGGGACACTTGCCCACCTTTCTGGGGGGCCGGGAGGGCCACCCAATTTTTTGGAGCCTCCCGGAGGGTAGGCAAGTATGCAGCAACTCTGCCATCCAGTGATGCTGCCATGGCTGCACTGTGTGTTCTACCTCTTGTGCTGCCCATGTCCGGCCACTACTACACAATAGTACAGGGCCACTTTTATTTCCCAATCCGCCCCTGCTCCTGTACACAGGACATGCAGATGAAATGAGAATATAAAGCAGCTTTCCTTATAAATAATTGTCATGGAAGTGTGTTCTTTCTCTTCATCTAATATGTTTCTTCCCCATTGGCGCTCAGCAGATGTTGTGTACAAACAGAGAGATAAATATCACAGTGCCGCAGACAGGACACAACCAGATGTTTATTACACTGAAATTCAAATTATTTTTACATTACAAGAACAGACCACTTCCATCATGGATGTTTTCATAGCCAGACAACGGGCGGGAAGGGAGGGGGTGATAAAATATTGAAATACCCAAACAAAAAGAACAAGGACTGGTTGCAATGGGCATATACTGTATGTAGGTGATTCATTTACTATGAGTTCAGTCACCCGTACGTATACTTAGGAGCGTTTAAAGGAAAATGATTCAAAATGTATTGAAAGGGTCTATTTAAAAGCCTTAGAGGTCTATTTATTAACATTATTTTAATAACATAATGTGAAAAAGGGTGTTTTCTGTTTTCACACCCTTTTTCACATTATTTTAGTATCACCTGAATGTATTAAAGGGCATTTGGAGCAGTTTTCATGAAAAACTGCTCCAAACTCTTTAATTCACTTTTTTTTTAGTAACCCACATTACATTCCCCATACTTATAATGGGAAATGTGATGTGGCCAAACATACAAAAATAAAATATATAAAAAAATACCACAGTGTGCCCTGTGATAATCTCACCAGCTCAGGCTGGCGAGATCACAGGCTAGCACTGCGATAATGTGGCATTTGCCCAGCTTTCTCTGCCCCTGCTGGGGTCCACATTAGTACCATGGGGTATAGACGGGTCCACCAGGAGCCATTGGCACTTTAAGAGTTTGAGGGTGTTGGCTGGCTCCTCCCTCTATGCCCCTCCTACCAGGCTCAGTTTAGAAAATGTGCCCGGAGGAGCCGGTCACAGCTAGGGGAGTTCTCCAGGGTTTCCCTAGAAAAGTTTTATTTAGAGTTTATTATTTTACAGGGAGGCTGCTGGCAACAGCCTCCCTGCTTCGTGGGACTAAGGAGGGGAGTAGTATCCGCCCTGCGGGGTCTGAGCCACTATCTCTGCTGACAGAGATAGTTCCCCGCCACAGGGGATCACTCACCCCAGCAGCATGCCGCCACCCCCTTACAGAGCCAGAAGATTGGTGGCGAGTGAGTCACCGACCCCCCTAGCAAGTGAGGGGCCAGTGTGAAGATGGCGGCAACAGGGTATGGCGTGCAGTACTAACTGCGCTCCGGGGCTCAGCGGTACATAGTGCGGCGCTGTGAGAGGTGCCCTGAGCCAGCGCCTACACCCTACACTGACCTTCCAGCCTGTCAGGGTCCCTGGATCGCTACCAGCATAATTCCTCAGGCCAGTATAATCTTCTGAAGAGCGGGAAGACAGCGCCATTTTGGGGGCGGAGCTTCTCCTCAGAGCGGACCCAGCAGCGTTCAGTGCCATTTTCCTGCCTGCACAATGCTGTCAGTGAAGAGCAAGTCCCTCCAGGACAACTCCAGCTATCTCTCACGGTACCAGGGGGTTGTAGAAAGGGGGGGGGGGGGGGGAGGCTGTGTAAAGGCTGTGTAACCTATTAAGGTGCACAGTCAGCGCTGGTTGGGGGTCTCCCTTTACCTAAAAAACACTGTGTGTGGGTTGGCTCCAATCTCTGTGTCTCTCTTGCCATTCTTGTGGGTGAAACTCTGTCTGCCCTCCCCTGTGTGTGTGTGGAGTGTCTGCGGTCTCCATTAAGCTATGTCCAGGGACTCTGTGTCATATGCTGCAGAGGATATGTCCTCTCAGGATGATCCCATTCCATGTAATCAGGATTGCACTGTTTTAGCACAGATACCAGCAAGGGAGCCTGAGTGATTATCCTCTCTCAAATCTATGATTTCTCAGATTTCTACTAGGGTTGCACAGAATGAGTCTGCAACTCAGGCTCTAGAGAACTCTATGGCAGTCTGGCCCAGTTCTGGTACCTCAGGGCTCCCCGCTGTATATTCCCAAAAATGTGCTCTTCCACAGATTATGCAAGACGACACGGATACCGATTCTGACACTGCGGAGGGTGATGGAGATGTGTTGAGGGGGGCAGCATCTCTTGCAAAAGGGGTGCAGTTGATGATAGAGGCTATTAGGGATGTGTTGAATATTACTGATCCAACACCTGAGCAGGTTGAGGAGGCTTACTTCACTGAAAATAAGAAAGCCTCGCTAACCTTCCCTGCGTCAAAATAATTAAATGCTATTTTTGAAAAAGCTTGGGAAAACCCTGAGAAAAAATTCCAGATCCCTAAAAGGGTCCAGGTGGCGTTTCCTGTCCCTGTGGAGGATAGGAAAAAAATGGGAAAACCCGCCCATTGTTGACGCGTCGGTATCCAGACTCTCAAAAAAGGTGGTTTTACCTGTTCCAGGATCTACCGCCTTGAAAGAGCCGGCTGATCGTAAAATTTATAATATGCTCAAATCCATGTACACGGCTTCTGGGGCAATACTACGTACCACTATTGCCAGTGCTTGGATTGCCAAAGCTATAGTAAAGTGGTCAGGCACGTTACTTGAAGACTTGGATACCATGTTGAATTGTTTTTGCGTCACATTCAGGATTCGGCAGGTTTTCTGGTATAATCCATGAAAAACCTGGGTTCCATGGCTGCAGGAATTTCTTCCATGTCTGTCTCAGCTTATCGAGGACTGTGGCTGCGACAGTGGTCTGCCGACGCAGAATCCAGGAGAAGTGTGGAGACCCTACCCTACACAGGTCAGGCTCTCTTTGGGGAAGCGTTAGATGCGTGGATCTCCACGGCTACAGTGGGTAAGTCACCTTTTCTTCCCTCAGCTGCACCTGCTACGAAGAAACCCTTTTCTTTAACTGCATCACAACCCTTTCGGGCTGCCAAGCCAAGAAAGGCCAGACCGTCCAACACCTTCTTTAGGGGAGGTCGGCCCAAATCCAAGAAACCTGCTGCTGCTGGTTCCCAGGAACAGAAACCTGCTTCAGGTATGCCGAAGTCCTCCGCATGACGGTGGACTGCACGCCCTGGAGGTGGGGCCGGTGGGAGCGAGACTCAGGCATTTCTGTCATGTCTGGATGTTGTCCGGCCTGGATCCCTGGGTGCAGGATATTGTGTCCCAGGGGTACAGGCTGGAATTTCAAGATCTCCCTCCTCACCGATTCTTCAAATCAGGCTTGACAGCTTTGCTGGCAGACAGGACTGTCCTGCAGGCAGCCGTCCAGAAGTTGGTGGAGGCACAGGTTATTGTACCGGTCCCTCCTCATATGCAAAACAAAGGTTACTATTCGAACCTTTTCGTGGTACCGAAACCGGATGGTTCGGTCAGGCCCATTCTGAACCTAAAATCGCTGAATCCCTTTCTGAAGGAGTTAAAGTTCAAAATGGAGTCTCTAAGGGCGGTGATATCAGGTCTGGAAGAGGGGGAATTCCTGGTATCCCTGAATATCAAGGATGCGTACCTCCATATTCCGATTTGGCCGCAGCATCAGGCTTATCTCCGATTCGCACTGTTGGACTGTCACTATCAGTTCCACGCCCTACCATTTGGCCTCTCCACAGCATCGAGGGTATTCACCAAGGTGATGGCGGAAATTATGGCTCTCCTCTGCAGACAGGGGGTGAACATAATTCCAAATCTGGACGATCTGCTGATAAAGGCATCGTCCGAGGAGAAGCTGTTACAGTCCATTCTTCTCACGACCCACCTGCTCAGGGAACACAGTTGGATCCTGAATCTTCCAAAATCACTTTTGGAACCAACCAGGAGGTTGTCCTTTCTGGGAATGAACCTCGACACGGAAGTGCAGAGGGTGTTTCTTCCAGAGGAAAAAGCGTTGGTGATACACACAATGGTCCGGGATGTCCAGAAGACAGTTCGGGTGTCGGTTCATCAGTGTATTTGCCTTCTGGGAAAGATGGTGGCCTCTTACTAGGCTCTACAGTATGGGAGTTTTCATGCTCGGTCCTTCCAACTGGATCTCCTGGACAAATGGTCTGGATCCCATCTACATATGCACCAGAGAATACGTCTGTCACCAAAGGCCAGGATTTCACTCCTCTGGTGGTTGCAACTACCTCACCTTCTGGAGGGCCGCAGGTTCGGGATTCAGGACTGGATCCTTCTAACCACGGATGCAAGTCACCGGGGCTGGGGCGCATTCACTCAAGGGGAGACCTTCCAAGGAAGGTGGTCAAGTCTAGAAGACGGCCTGCCGATAAACATTCTAGAACTAAGAGCCGTCTACAACGGTATTCTCCAAGTGGGCCATCTTCTGAGAAATCGGGCCATTCAAGTGCAGTCGGACAATGTAACAACAGTGGCTTACATCAACCGACAGGGCGGAACGAAGAGCAGAGCTGCAATGTCAGAGGTAACAAGAATCATCCTCTGGACAGAAAAACACGCGTTGGTGCTGTCAGCAATCTTCATTCCGGGAGTAGACAACTGGGAAGCGGACTTCCTCAGCAGACACGATCTCCATCCATGAGAGTGGGGTCTGCATCCGGAGGTGTTCAAGGAGGTAATAGATCTTTGGGGTGTACCTCAAAGAGACATGATGGCCTCGCGTCTCAACAAGAAGCTTCGGCGATATTGTTCCAGGTCGAGGGACCCGCAAGCAGTGGTGGTGGACGCCCTAGTGACTCCGTGGGTTTTCACCACTCCCACTCATTCCAAGAGTGCTAAAGCTCTTATAAGGAGAACAAGGGTTCAAGCGATCCTCATTGATCCAGACTGGCCAAGAAGGTCTTGGTACGTGGATCTTCTGGATCCACTGCTAGAAGAGCCGAGGCCTTTTCCTCTTCGGGAGGACCTGCTGCAGCAGGGGCCGTTCGCCTATCAAGACTTACCGCGGCTGCGTTTGACGGCATGGAGGTTGAACGCCAGATACTAGCTCGGAAAAGCATTCCGAACAAGGTTATTCCTACCCTGATACAGGCTAGGAAAGGAGTAACATCTAAACATTACCATCGTATTTGGAAAATATATGTATCTTGGTGTGAGTCCAAGAAGTTTCCTACGGTGGAGTTTCAACTGGGATGTTTTCTCCTCTTCCAGCAAGCAGGTGTGGATATGGGCCTGAGGTTGGAATCCATTAAGGTCAAAATTTCGGCCCTATCCATTTTCTTCCAGAAACAGTTGGCTGCCCTCCCTTAGGTTCAGACTATTTTGAAGGGAGTTCTGCACATCCAAGCTCCCTTGGTACCACCTACAGACGCCCTGGGATCTTAACGTGGTGTTGCAATTCCACCAGTCGGACTGGTTTGAACCTCTACAGGAGGTTGAGGTCAAGTTTCTCACATGGAAGGCTGTCACTTTGTTGGCCTTAGCTTCTGCTAGACGTGTGTCAGAGTTGGGGGCTTTGTCATGTAAAAGCCCATACTTGATCTTCCATGAAGATAGAGTTGAGCTTCGGACACGTCAGCAGATTCTTCCGAAGGTTGTGTCGGCATTTCATATCAACCAACCTTTTGTGGTGCCAGTTGCGACTGACTCCTCAATTTCATCAAAGTCCTTAGATGTTGTAAGGGCTCTGAAAATCTATGTGAAGAGGACTGCTCGTCACAGAAAATCGGACTCTCTGTTTGTCCTGTATGATCCCAAGAAAATTGGGTGTCCTGCTTCTAAGCAGACAATTTCTCGCTGGATCAGGTTCCCTATCCAGCATGCGTATTCTATGGCAGGATTGCCGTGTCCTACGTCTGTTAAGGCCCACTCTACTCGTAAGGTGGGGTCTTCCTGGGCGGCTGCCCGGGGTGTCTTGGCGTTACAACTTTGCCGAGCAGAAACTTGGTCTGGGTCGAACACGTTTGCAAAGTTTTACAAGTTCGATACTTTGGCCTCTGATGATCTGAAGTTCAGTCAACCAGTTCTGCAGGAGACTCCGCGCTCTCCTTCCCGTTCTGGGAGATTTGGTACATCCCCATACTAATCCTGTGGGTACCCCAGCATCCTCTAGGACGTAAGAGAAAATAGGATTTTGTTTACCTACCGGTAAATCCTTTTCTCGTAGTCCGTAGAGGATGCTGGGCGCCCGTCCAGCGCTTCGTTTTCCTGCTATCGTTATTTGGTTCAGTTAAACTTCGTTTTAGTTGAGTACTGCATTGTTACTTGGTAAGTAATGTTTCAGCGGCTGCTGAGTTTCAAGCTAGTTAGCTTGATGTGCCTTGTATGTGTGAGCTGGTATGAATCTCCACACTATCTGTGTATAATCCTTCTCTCGAAGTATGTCGTCTCCTTGGACACAGTTTCTAGACTGAGTCTGGTAGGAGGGGCATAGAGGGAGGAGCCAGCCCACACTCTCAAACTCTTAAAGTGCCAATGGCTCCTGGTGGACCCGTCTATACCCCATGGTACTAATGTGGACCCCAGCATCCTCTACGGACTACGAGAAAAGGATTTACCGATAGGTAACCAAAATCCTATTATTACAGTACATATGATGTCACATTGATTATATTAATGTTATATTACTGATGTATATATTTTATTAGTGGGATTACTTGAGTTAGAATATATGGAGCCCTCCATGCCTCAGTTTGATACTGCTCCTAATGTTTATATTTAATACCCTTTAATTTGCCCCGGCATGCTGGATACGCCCCCTTCCCAGGCACACTTGGGGTGGGGGGGTTGGGGGGATTCCTTTATAGCGTACACAGGGGCAGATGTATTAAGCCTGGAGACGGCATAAAGAAGTGATAAACCAGTGTTAAGTGCAAGGTTATAACGTACCAGCCAATCAGCTCATAACTGTCAATTTACATATTGGAGCTGATTGGCTGGTGCGTTATCACCTTGCACTTATCACTGCTTTATAACTTCCTTATGCCTTCTCCAGGCTTAATACATCTGCCCCACAGTATGTTGGTTTTCAATTTAAAAACACTTTAATATGTGACCCAATATAAGGACATTGGGGCAGATGTATTAACCTGGAGAAGGCATAAGGAAGTGATAAACCAGTGATATGTGCAAGGTGATAAACATACCAGCCAATCAGTTCCAATTGTAAATTAACAGTTAGGATCTGATTGGCTGGTGCGTTTATCACCTTGCACTTATCACTGGTTTATCACTTCCTTATGCTGTCTCCAGGCTTAATACATCTGCCCCATTCTTTAGAGATAGGTCCACTCCTTCAGCTGGAGCACCTTGTTGAGGCGAGGGGCTGATCCTGTATTTGTAAATGTGTAACTGAGAAATTGGCATTTTATATACAAACACTGTAGAATTGCAGCTTTTTCCTGGCCCTCAGCAATGTGCTGGGATATCTTCTCTGTGTGTGTTTCTTCTTAGGTAACCCCTCCCTTTCCAGCACCTGTCGTCACCTATAAATTGATTAAGCAACTCCCCTATATCTGACCTATACCTACAAGAAAAATTCCACTCGGGGCTTCAGCGGGTCCTTTAAACACAAAACTGATCCCGCTAATTATTTGTCTTGCTCAAATATGTTTTTATTCATCTTTTCATTACTCAAAGTGAAAGGGTTAATTGATTTTAATTAACTCTCGGAAGTTGCTAATTAGCGTTAGCAAGCATTTAATTAGAGTTGTACTATTTAATGACTCACGCATAACCCTTTCACTGCCCACCTGACTGATCTGTAACATTATACAGCCTTCCCTGTATTTCCTCAATTACAGCCTTTAATTAATTGCTTCCAGTATCTAGCCGTAATTATTACTGTAACTGGCTTGGAGAATTGGCTTCAGATCAAACGTGCCCCACATAACCCATAGTAATGCCGTGTGTAATACACCCTCACCAAGTTGTGTCATGTAATTGGGTAAGGTCTGTACTCCTTTTTATGGCACTGCAAAGCCTAGGTGACTGGCTTCTGGCTTTAACAGCTCCTCCAAATTGCCCCCCCGCCCCAGCCGTGTGGCTGATAAATTGCAAGTAAATGTGTAATAAATTGTCAGGGTCAGTGATGAGATTAAACAGAACTTTCAGTGGAGAGATTCCACCTTAACACAGAATAGTGTCCCATTTTTCTCATATATGGGCGGGATGTACTAAGCGGAAAATGCGGGAAACTCCCTGTTTACCGCATTTTCCTGATGTACTAACCCCCGGCCGGCAGGACAGCGCCGCGGCGGGGTACGCCAGCTTAAAGCTGGCGGTAGTCCATAGAAGCCTATGGGCTTCTCTCCGCGGCGCTGTGTGAGGGATCCGATCGGATCCCTCCCAGCATGCCCTGCGGCCGCCCCCGTCACCCCGCGCATGCGCAGACTGACTCCTGGGGCCGAATCCCGGAGGTCAGGCTGCCGCTGCGCATCGCGGAGGACAGCTCTTATCGGAAGAGCTGTCCTCCGCAATGCTGATCGCATATGTTAGTACATATGCGATCAGCATCGTGGCGCAGGGCGGCGATGGGCGGCGATGTACATTAGTACATCCCGCCCATATAACATATATATACTGTCCCGGAACTGCTGAAAATCGGGTGATGCTCCCGGTCTAGTGGGCATGTCTCCTGGATCCGCCCGCATCCTCGCCACACAGCCGCCAACTTACCGAGTACAGTGTGCGGACCGGTGGCTGATGACGTGATTTGTGGTAAGCTCTGCAATGTGCAGTGTGGGGAGGAGGGGCAATAAAGCAAGCAAGCAGCCACATCCACACCCAAAGCCTCTTGAGCTGTGTCACACCCCCTCTCCGCCCCCGGCACTAGGGGGGGGGCGTGCCTTACTATGAGGCAAACGTGCACCCACAGCCTCTTCTGCCACATCTCACCCACTCTAAGCCCCCACACAATATTATTAAAACTAAATTAGCTCAGTTTTTCCGCCTAGATGAAAGAAACTGAGCTTTTCACTATTTTTAATTCGAATGGAGATTCGCCCTATGCAATAGCAGGAGGCGGATTTTCGTCTAGGTGATAAATGTGGCAGGGGCGGAAAGCACGTGGATCGGCGAATCCACTTGTTTTCCATCGAAAATGCGGGCCATTAGCGCTAATTTTGAAGCCTTTTTCGCCAATGTCTTTTCACTTAATACAAACGTTGACAAGGTATTGGCAAAAATGCCTTCAAAATGTCCAAAAATGTCCCTAATTGAATACTCATGTGGGGCGAATTCAAAACGATCGGAACTAATTGCATAGCCCCCTTAGCATGCAATACAGAGCAGTTACTAACCACTGGTGTAGGGCAATTAGTCTTTACTGACAAGTCTGTACAAATTTACTGACCGTCAAGTTTTTGACACTTCATCAAATGTATCAAAATGAAAATATATGACCACTCAGAGGAACAGAGGGTTCAGTGACTATAGGGAAATAGGGGCTCATTACTCATAACCAGTGGCAGCTGCTGTCCCCAGGCTGCAGCGCAGACCATATATTGCACGGGGCAGGAGGCGGTTAGCACATATAAACATACATGTAATATTGCATGTAATATATGTGCTGGCTGCCTTACCCCCGGGGCCGAGATCAGCTGCTGTGTTTCACTGAGCTGCTACAGCACAAGACACAGCCCACCCCTAAACTCCCATTGGCTAGTTTCACAGGAGTCTTGGGGCGTGCTTATAGAGAGAATAGGTAAGCTGGGTGCTGTGCAGTTACCACTCTCTACTAGTGGCCCCGCCCCTTCTGCATGATGTCATGCACTCAGCAGGTCCCACCTGGCTCCCTTAAGAAATAGAGGGTATTTTATGAAATGTCTTAGGTATACATTTTGCGGGTACGCCATAAAGAAATTACTAGTATTGGTGTTGGAATGTGACCAGTGCAAAAAAATTAAAAAAATAGGGTCAGCACAGGTGTGAGCAAATCCTCAGCAGCAAATGGGTTAATTTTTTATTTGTTTTTAACTTGCGGTCAGACACAGACTTGGGTTTTTATTACTTACCCTTGTCCGCTATGTCTGCATCAGGCGGTGAAAAGAGTAGAGAATGAGTTAGTGGAGAAGTTGCCCATAGCAACCAATCCGTATCAAGGTAACATTTATCAATTATATTCTATAAAATGATGAGTAGAATCTGATTAGTTGGTATGGGTAACTTCTCCACTGATCACTTCTCCTTTCTTTTCACCTCTTGATATATCAACCGGTTAAGACCGTAGGCCAACATCGCAAATTATCTTCCCGTGGTGTGACGTTAGTGGTCGTGATTAGCCAGCGACATGGTCAAATACTGTCACCTCCCGATCATCGATGCAAGTGGTACTGTATGCTCAGAAAAGTAAAGGTTTTGATCAATGATGGCTGTGAGCCAATGTATTCTTTGTTATAGTTTGTGATAGTTTAATTAAAGAAAACAATCCTCCTCTGTGTCTTATAATGTTTAACAACTGTCTGCAAATGTATAAATACAGTTGGCATAAGAACATTGTGTAACTCTGCAGCGCCACCTGCTGGCCAAAAGTGGTGAGCGATTATTGTGATTTGTTTTTCATTTTCAACTTTCTTCTACAGGGAATTACATACAGACACCTACTGTATATAACCCTCCCATGCAATTACCCAGTGATTGGTCGCCAAACCCCACGACCACCTCACCCCCTACTAACACTATGTTCATATAATTTACAGATTTAAAATAAAAATATACATTGCTGAACATAGCCCACTGGTGTTCTGTAATACACACTGACTACTGGAATGGTGGACGTACCTGATAAACAGTCCAGTGATGTTAGCTATACGGACAGTGCCAGCTGGCACAGAGAGGGCGCCGCATATCCAATGATGATGGCAAACATGGACGTAGGCCAAATGTTGTGTCACTCGGAAGTCTCCCACTTGCACGGTGACTTCACACTGAATGAACGTGTTTCGATTCTCATGGCACCGTGCCCCGGCCTCCAAAGTCAAGTCACACAGGAAGGCCAATGAACCTGCCAAGGTGATGGCAAATGATTTATATTAATTAAATATTCGCAGTCAGTCTGCAATGCACTTTTGTGACATTTGTTTAACCACTTACTTCTCAGTTATTCTGCAATAGTCATCGACCCGAGTAACACAAAGAACTGCAGGCATTAGTACATTAGTGTGCAGCTTCCCAATGCAACGTTTTGCCTGAAAACGAATTGGCGCTGTAAAATCTATCATCTATCTCGCATGAATGGCGCCCACAAATCATAGGCTAGTACATTTGGCCCTATACACCTCCTATATACTGTTACTGTGGTATATGAACTTTCATTTTATTGTACGAGGAAAAGCTGGACAACTCTGTGATTCAAACTATTTGCCATGCAAAAGCAGGACGTGTCGTATATGACCCCGATCCCGTACAGATCCGCTACGTTTCATTATGTGCGCAAATGCGCCATCCTGTCCACCAAGCGATTTTCAAGGTGCTCCCACTTCTCCACCATTGGAAGCATACATATAAAAATCAATTTGCACCAAGTTTTGCAGGATGGTTGGTCGCTCCAAGAATTTGCGCATTGCAACGCAAAGTGAAACTGGAAGGTTCTCTAGCTGTTCTATTACAATTATAGGCGCCAGCATCAATTTCTGGGATGGGCGCGAATTTTTGCGGGGAGAAGCACACTGTAATCTATACTGCAAAGCATGTAACAAAGTTATAAATGTGTTTATTATCTCATTTAAATATTGGGGGTGATTCAGATCCGATCATAGATGTGCTAAATTTAGCACATCTACTATCAGTTACTCGGACATGCGGGGGGACGCCCAGCACAGGGCTATTACACCCCGCATGTCAGGCCCTATTCCTCCCCCCCCCCCCATGGGTGCAAAAGCATCGCATGGCGGCAATGGTTTTGCACCCGACGAGTAACTCTCTGCCTGGCAGGCGGCTACCCACCGTATCGAGGGTTGCAGCAGCTGTGTGTGACGTCACGTAGATGCCGCGGCCAGCTGCAGCAGCAATCCAGTCTGAATTAGGCCCATTGGCAAGCCCAAAATGAAAATCCAGTTTCTGTACTAGCAACAGCTAATCCACACTTATCAGAGAACGCCCTCTGTCTACCCAAGTGCTGTTATTGTGCACTTGTATTAGCCACCGTCTTGACCAATGAATTCAGGGTTTTTTGTAAAGCCGGGTGCATCTGCTCAGCTTGGACGCATTGCAAAAAAAACAGTGGCGAAATCCAGATGCAAAAAAACGGACTTGCGCGCAACTCTGAATGAGCCCCCAAGTGCACTGCGGTTTCACAGTTCTGCAGCACTTTAATATTCTTCTCTTGCAACATTTGCAGATCAGACCATTAGAAATGTATTAGTAAGCAGGTACCAGTCCTTTGTTGTTACTGTCTGCTCGGCTGACGCTACGCAGACAGCTGGGGGAACAATGGGATTAAAGGTATTTTGCATAAGTAGAGCACTAGGTAGCTGGTGGTTCTGGCAGCGGGATCCTTCTCCCATCATCACATGCACACTGCTGCAGAGATGACAAGAGATTTCCTGCCACCGTAATTCTTTTGTCGTACACCCAGCTGCTGATGAGGCTTGCAGGTACCGCTTAATAAATATTGCAAGAAAGACAAGATGGTGTTGTTTTCCGAGGAAAATAGTTTCCCTTTATAATAACCCATAATAATATCATCAACATATTTATCAATATTTCTGCAAAACAAAAAAAAAAAAACAGCGTCTCTAACTAGGAAAACAAGTTTGAAATATAGGGGGTCATTCTGAATTGATCGCTCACTAGCAGTTTTTAGCAGCCGTGCAAACGCTATGCCGCCGCCCACAGGGGAGTGTATTTTCGCTTAGCAGAAGTGCGAACGCCCGTGCAGCCGAGCTCTGCAAAAACAGTTTGTGCAGTTTCTGAGTAGCTCTGAACTTACTCAGCGCTTGCAATCACTTCAGCCTATTCGTGTCCGGATTTGACGTCATACATCCGCCCAGCAAACACCCAGCCACGCCTGCGTTTTTTCAGACACGCCTGCTTTTTGCAAACCCTCCCTGAAAATGGTCAGTTGACACCCAGTAACGCCCCCTTCCTGTCAATCTTCTTGCAGCCGTCAGTGCGAAGGAAAACTTCGCTAGAACCTGAGCACAACCACAAAGAGCTTTGTACCCGTACGTCGCGTGTGCGCATTGCGGGGCATACGCATGCGCAGAAATGCCGTTTTTTCACCTGATCGCTGCGCTGCGAAAATCGGCAGTGAGCGATCAACTCGGAATGACCCCCATTGTTTCCTGTTGTGTTAATCAGTGTTGCACACATACAGTATTACTATTGACATGTTTTATCTAGAACGTAAGTGCAATGCACTTTTCAAAAGTGTAGAGCTGTCTGAAGCGTGGTTAATAGTTTCATTATGATTGCAGACCCCCTATTGCGGCCTCGTGATTTAAATTTTGTCCTGCAGGTTTAAAGGATAGCCGCTGCCGTACTTGAACACAGGTGACTGGACACATTGGGGAGAGCAGTGGCTATGAGTGCTGACGCACAGACCAAGCTGCCAGTGGCGGTTCTTGCCACGGGCAAGCAGGACTTTTGCCCGGGGCGCCGCCTTCCGGAGGGCGCTGGCGCCATCCGGAGGGCGCCGCACCGTGGCAAGATCCGCCACTGCTGCCCGCTGTGTCCCCCGTCCGCCTCCGCTGCCCGCTGCCGTCCCCGTCCTCGGCGCCTCCTGTGAAGGGAACTAGACGCTAAGCTTGAAGCTGGCTATTCATCCTGAACGCCAGGGTCAGTTTCCAACCTCCCGCCACATGAATGGTCAAATGAAAGTGATATGGTCGCGCGCGGAGGTAAAACATCTATTGGCAGGGATTTCTAATATTACCTTTTGATGCTAGTAAACTTTTCAGGGACTGCCCCAGTTTTGAGGTCATGTGTATTGTATGCCAATGTGTCTAGGGGCCTAATTCAGATGCGGTCGCGAAGCGCCTATTGTACGCACATCGGCCAATGTTTTCTCACTGCGGATGCGCCCGAGCCGAATGTGATTTGTGATAGAGATCGCACCAAGGAATTAGTTGAAAAGTAAGTAACAGGAAGACAGCAATTGGAGGTGGGAATGGGGAGTGGTCGGGTAAACGCCGTTGTGTCATGGCCGTTCAGTTGACGTTTTCTGGGTGTGTATAAATGAGCAGTTGCTACTGGAGAGCCCCCTGCGTCCCGGGATAGCAGTTCAGCTGCTGGCCGAATACATTGACATTCTGAATGACGACATTAATGACGTCATTATAACAACACTCCCAATCATAAACTTTTCTACATTTGTGTCATGGCGAGACTTTACTGTAAGCAGGCACAACATGTTCCTGAGAACCGACAAAGTAAAAATTTACAAGTGCGCTGTCAACAGCAGCTGATATAGGGATGGTCTAAAATCCCTTAATACATAGCAAATACAAGAAAAGAGGTGGTATACCAGCGCTGGCTGAATTACATCAATAATGAATGGACGGTTGGTTTAAAATTAAAATAATCTGATTTTATTATCTAAAATAACTAAGAGAATAAAATCCCTTCTCTAAAATATGCAGATGCAAAAATAATAAACAGTACATGGATTATTGCCACCAATAGAGATGTATATGTATATTGCAATACAAGAGAAGTTCCACTTCTGTACTCCTGTATAGTTCAGGAAACTATTTTCCTGTTATAATGGAGGCCTTGCAAGGAGACTTCTTAACAAGAAGAACAGGCGCTTTGTATGAGATTGCTGCACCAAGCAGCTGCCGTAATTACAGGAGAGTCACTCCTGAGAAGACAAAAAAAATTTGTATATATATATATATACAGATGGCAGCGCTACTAATGAAGTGATTGGATTCTAAACAATATTGTCTTAACATTTATAACAA
Source organism: Pseudophryne corroboree (assembly GCF_028390025.1). Classification (NCBI taxonomy): domain Eukaryota; kingdom Metazoa; phylum Chordata; class Amphibia; order Anura; family Myobatrachidae; genus Pseudophryne; species Pseudophryne corroboree. Next base: position 73,157,210 of record NC_086447.1, read on the forward strand.
TTTATTATATTAAAAACAATATAACCATTAAAAACAATTATGGCTCTCCTCACGAATAATTGATATACATGTACACACCACTTCCAATATATTTCTATATTAATCCTAAGACCATTAGGTGTCTGTTCCTATATAATGTACCCAAGAGTGTCCACTAGTCCATAGAGGGTATATTTTGTATATATATCTCGCAGCACAGTTCGGTTAGTATATATTTACCGATCACCACTTTAGAGGTGGAAAAGCTTCCATACATGAGAATCCATGTTATGCTTGTAATGTCCTCATTGAGAATGGTGAGTTGCTGGAATCATCCTCTTATTGATGTACAGCGGACTGATTGTGGATCCGAGGGCTGGTTCAGACACGTGTAGATGGTCTCCAAGGAAAAATTGTAGCAAGAAGTGGTGTATGGCAGGGGGTCCTGACGCGTTTCGCTGCTCCCCAAAACGAATAAAACGATAAAGCTGCAATTCGCTTTGGGGAGCAGCGAAACGCGTCAGGACCCCCTGCCATACACCACTTCTTGCTACAATTTTTCCTTGGAGACCATCTACACGTGTCTGAACCAGCCCTCGGATCCACAATCAGTCCGCTGTACATCAATAAGAGGATGATTCCAGCAACTTACCATTCTCAATGAGGACATTACAAGCATAACATGGATTCTCATGTATGGAAGCTTTTCCACCTCTAAAGTGGTGATCGGTAAATATATACTAACCGAACTGTGCTGCGAGATATATATATACAAAATATACCCTCTATGGACTAGTGGACACTCTTGGGTACATTATATAGGAACAGACACCTAATGGTCTTAGGATTAATACAGAAATATATTGGAAGTGGTGTGTACATGTATATCAATTATTCGTGAGGAGAGCCATAATTGTTTTTAATGGTTATATTGTTTTTAATATAATAAATTGTTATAAATTTTAAGACAATATTGTTTAGAATCCAATCACTTCATTAGTAGCGCTGCCATCTGTATATATATACAAATTTTTTTTATAATGGAGGCCTTACTATATATTGTTATTAAATTGGGATATTACTATATATTTCTATTATACTGGAGGTATCACTATATATTTCTATTATACTGGAGGTATCACTATATATTTCTATTATACTGGAGGTATCACTATATATTTCTATTATAATGGAGGTATCACTATATATTTCTATTATACTGGAGGCATTACTATATATTTCTATTATACTGGAGGTATCACTATATATTTCTATTATACTGGAGGTATCACTATATATTTCTATTATACTGGCGGTGTCACTATTTATTTCTATTATACTGGAGGCATTACTATATATTTCTATTATACTGGAGGCATTACTATATATTTCTATTATACTGGAGGCATTACTATATATTTCTATTATACTGGAGGTATCACTATATATTTCTATTATACTGGAGGTATCACTGTATATTTCTATTATACTGGAGGTATCACTATATATTTCTATTATACTGGCGGTATCACTATACATTTCTATTATACTGGTGGTGTCACTATATATTTCTATTATACTGGAGGTATCACTATATATTTCTATTATACTGGAGGTATCACTATATATTTCTATTATACTGGAGGCATTACTATATATTTCTATTATACTGGAGGTATCACTATATATTTCTATTATACTGGAGGTATCACTATATATTTTTCTATTATACTGGAGGCACTACTATATATTTCTATTATACTGGAGGCATTACTATATATTTCTATTATACTGGAGGTATCACTATATATTTCTATTATACTGGAGGCATTACTATATATTTATATTATACTGGGGGCATTACTATATATTTCTATTATACTGGAGGTATCACTATATATTTTTATTATACTGGAGGTATCACTATATATTTCTATTATACTGGAGGCATTACTATATATTTCTATTATACTGGAGGTGTCACTATATATTTCTATTATACTGGTGGTATCACTATATATTTCTATTATACTGGCGGTGTCACTATATATTTCTATTATACTGGAGGCATTACTATATATTTCTATTATACTGGAGGTATCACTATATATTTCTATTATACTGGAGGCATTACTATATATTTCTATTATACTGGGCGCATTACTGTATATTTCTATTATACTGGAGGTATCACTATATATTTCTATTATACTGGAGGCATCACTATATATTTCTCTGACGTCCTAAGTGGATGCTGGGACTCCGTAAGGACCATGGGGAACAGCGGCTCCACAGGAGACTGGGCACAACTAAAAGAAAGCTTTAGACTACTGGTGTGCACTGGCTCCTCCCACTATGACCCTCCTCCAGACTTCTGTTAGAATCTTGTGCCCGGCTGAGCTGGTTGCACACTAGGGGCTCTCCTGAGCTCCTAGAAAGAAAGTATATTTTAGGTTTTTTATTTTACAGTGAGATCTGCTGACAACAGACTCACTGCAGCGAGGGACTAAGGGGAGAAGAAGCGAACCTACCTAACTGGTGGTAGCTTGGGCTTCTTAGGCTACTGTACACCATTAGCTCCAGAGGGATCGACCACAGGACCCGACCTCGCTGTTCGGTCCCGGAGCCGCGCCGCCGGCCCCCTTACAGAGCCAGAAGCAAGAAGTGTTCATGAAAATTGGCGGCAGAAGACTTCTGTCTTCAACAAGGTAGCGCACAGCACTGCAGCTGTGCGCCATTGCTCCTCATGCACACCTCACACTCCGGTCACTGATGGGTGCAGTGCGCTGGGGGGGGGGGGGGGGGCGCCCTGAGGGCAATATAAGACACCTTGGCTGGCAAATCTACACCATATATAGTCAGGAAGGCTATATAGGTGTAAAAATACCCCTGCCAGAATTCCAGAAAAAGCGGGAGAAGTCCGCCGGAAAAGGGGAGGGGCCATCTCCCTCAGCACACTGGCGCCATTTTTCCCTCACAGCTCCGCTGGAAGGACGCTCCCTTGCTCTCCCCTGCAGTGTCAAGCTACATAAGGGTAAAAAAGAGAGGGGGGGCACTAAATTTAGGCGCAGTATATATAATATAAGCAGCTATAAGGGAAAAACACTCATTTATAGTGGGATCCCTGTGTTATATAGCGCTCTGGTGTGTGCTGGCATACTCTCTCTCTGTCTCCCCAAAGGGCTTTGTGGGGTCCTGTCCTCTGTCAGAGCATTCCCTGTGTGTATGCGGTGTGTCGGTACGGCTGTGTCGACATGTTTGATGAGGAAGCTTATGTGGAGGCGGAACAGATGCCGATAAATGTGATGTCACCCCCTGCGGGGTCGACACCTGAGTGGATGGTGCTGTGGAAGGAATTACGCGACAGTGTCGACTCCTTGCATAAAAGGTTTGACGACATACCAAATGTGGGACAGCCGGCTTCTCAGCCTGTGCCTGCCCAGGCGTCTCAAAAGCCATCAGGGGCTCTAAAACGCCCGCTACCTCAGATGGCAGACACAGATGTCGACACGGATACTGACTCCAGTGTCGACGACGATGAGAGTAATGTAACTTCCAATAGGGCCATACGTTACATGATTGAGGCAATGAAAAATGTGTTACACATTTCTGATGTTACCCCGGGTACCACAAAAAAGGGTATTATGTTTGGAGAGAAAAAACTACCAGTGGTTTTTCCTCCATCTGAGGAATTAAATGAAGTGTGTGAAGAAGCGTGGGCTTCCCCTGATAAGAAACTGGTAATTTCTAAGAGGTTACTAATGGCGTACCCTTTCCCGCCAGAGGATAGGTCACGTTGGGAAACATCCCCTAGGGTGGATAAAGCGCTCACACGCTTGTCAAAGAAGGTGGCACTACCGTCTCCGGATACGGCCGCCCTGAAGGAATCTGCTGATAGAAAACAGGAGGCTATCCTGAAGTCTATATATACACACACAGGTGTTATACTGAGACCTGCTATTGCTTCAGCATGGATGTGCAGTGCTGCAGCTGCGTGGTCAGATTCCCTGTCGGAAAATATTGATACCCTAGACAGGGACACTATATTGCTAACCGTAGAGCATATTAAAGACGCACTCTTCTACATGAGGGATGCACAGAGGGATATTTGCCGGCTGGCATCTAAAATAAGTGCAATGTCCATTTCTGCCAGGAGAGGGTTATGGACTCGGCAGTGGACAGGAGATGCAGATTCTAAAAGGCACATGGAAGTTTTGCCTTATAAGGGTGAGGAGTTGTTCGGGGATGGTCTCTCGGACCTCGTTTCCACAGCAACGGCTGGGAAGTCTACATTTTTACCCCATGTTCCCTCACAGCCAAAGAAAGCATCGTATTATCAGGTACAGTCCTTTCGGCCCAATAAGGGCAAGCGGGTTAGGGGCGCGTCCTTTCTGCCCGGAGGCAGAGGTAGAGGGAAAAAGCTGCAGCATACAGCCAGTTCCCAGGAGCAAAAGTCCTCCCCCGCTTCCTCTAAGTCCACAGCATGACGCTGGGTCTCCACAGGCGGAGCCAGGTACGGTGGGGGCCCGTCTCAAAAATTTCAGCAATCAGTGGGCTCGCTCACGGGTGGATCCCTGGATCTTTCAAGTAGTATCTCAGGGGTACAAGCTGGAATTCGAGACGTCTCCCCCCCGCCGTTTCCTCAAATCTGCCTTACCAACAACTCCCTCAGACAGGGAGGCAGTGTTACAGGCAATTCACAAGCTGTATTCACAACAGGTGATAGTAAAGGTGCCCCTACTTCAACAAGGACGGGGTTACTATTCCACAATGTTTGTGGTACCGAAACCGGACGGTTCGGTGAGACCCATTTTAAATTTGAAATCCTTGAACACGTATATAAAAAAATTCAAGTTCAAGATGGAATCGCTCAGGGCGGTTATTGCAAGCCTGGACGAGGGGGATTACATGGTATCACTGGACATCAAGGATGCTTACCTGCATGTCCCCATTTACCACCCTCACCAGGAGTACCTCAGATTTGTGGTACAGGATTGTCATTACCAATTCCAGACGTTGCCGTTCGGTCTATCCACGGCTCCGAGGGTCTTTACCAAGGTAATGGCCGAAATGATGATACTCCTTCGAAAGAAGGGAGTTTTAATTATCCCGTACTTGGACGATCTCCTGATAAAGGCGAGGTCTAGGGAGCAGTTGTTGGTCGGGGTAGCACTATCTCGGGAGGTGCTACAACAGCACGGCTGGATTCTAAATATTCCAAAGTCACAGCTGATCCCTACGACACGTCTACTGTTCCTGGGGATGGTTCTGGACACAGAACAGAAAAAAGTGTTTCTCCCGGAGGAGAAGGCCAAGGAGCTGTCATCTCTAGTCAGAGGCCTCCTAAAACCAAAACAGGTGTCGGTGCATCACTGCACGCGGATCCTGGGAAAGATGGTAGCTTCCTACGAAGCAATTCCATTCGGCAGGTTCCATGCAAGAACCTTTCAGTGGGACCTGTTGGACAAGTGGTCCGGATCGCATCTTCAGATGCATCGGCTGATAACCCTGTCTCCAAGGACCAGGGTGTCTCTGCTGTGGTGGCTGCAGAGTGCTCATCTTCGAGAGGGCCGCAGATTCGGCATACAGGACTGGGTCCTGGTGACCACGGATGCCAGCCTTCGAGGCTGGGGGGCAGTCACACAGGGAAGAAACTTCCAAGGACTATGGTCAAGTCAGGAGACTTCCCTGCACATAAATATTCTGGAACTGAGGGCCATTTACAATGCCCTAAGTCAGGCAAAACCCCTGCTTCAAAACCAGCCGGTACTGATCCAGTCAGACAACATCATGGCGGTCGCCCATGTAAACCGACAGGGCGGCACGAGAAGCAGGACGGCGATGGCAGAAGCCACAAGGATTCTCCGATGGGCGGAAAATCACGTGTTAGCACTGTCAGCAGTGTTCATTCCGGGAGTGGACAACTGGGAAGCAGACTTCCTCAGCAGGCACGACCTCCACCCGGGAGAGTGGGGACTTCATCCAGAAGTCTTCCAACTGATTGCAAACCGTTGGGAAAGGCCACAGGTGGACATGATGGCGTCCCGCCTAAACAAAAAGCTAGAAAAGTATTGCGCCAGGTCAAGAGACCCGCAGGCGATAGCTGTGGACGCTCTAGTGACACCGTGGGTGTACCGGTCGGTTTATGTGTTCCCTCCTCTTCCTCTCATACCAAAGGTACTGAGGATAATAAGGAGAAGAGGAGTAAGAACTATACTCATTGTTCCGGATTGGCCAAGAAGAGCTTGGTACCCGGAACTTCAAGAAATGATCTCAGATGGCCTCTGCCGCTCAGACAGGACCTGCTGCAGCAGGGGCCCTGTCTGTTCCAAGACTTACCGCGGCTGCGTTTGACGGCATGGCGGTTGAACACCGGATCCTGAAGGAAAAGGGCATTCCGGAGGAAGTCATTCCTACGCTGATTAAAGCTAGGAAAGAAGTAACTGCAAACCATTATCACCGCATATGGCGGAAATATGTTGCGTGGTGTGAGGCCAGGAAGGCCCCAACGGAAGAATTTCAGCTGGGCCGTTTCCTGCACTTTCTACAGTCAGGGGTGACTATGGGCCTAAAATTGGGTTCCATTAAGGTCCAGATTTCGGCTCTATCGATTTTCTTCCAGAGAGAACTGGCTTCACTACCTGAAGTTCAAACTTTTGTTAAGGGAGTGCTGCATATTCAGCCACCTTTTGTGCCTCCAGTGGCACCTTGGGATCTCAACGTGGTGTTGGATTTCCTAAAGTCACATTGGTTTGAGCCACTTAAAACCATGGAATTGAAATATCTCACGTGGAAAGTGGTCATGTTGTTGGCCTTGGCTTCGGCCAGGCGTGTATCAGAATTGGCGGCTTTGTCATGTAAAAGCCCTTATCTGATTTTCCATATGGATAGGGCAGAATTGAGGACTCGTCCCCAATTTCTCCCTAAGGTGGTGTCAGCCTTTCATCTGAACCAACCTATCGTAGTACCTGCGGCTACTAAAGACTTTGAGGCTTCCAAGTCGTTGGATGTAGTCAGGGCCCTGAAAATTTATGTTTCCAGGACAGCTGGAGTCAGAAAGACTAACTCGCTATTTATCCTGTATGCGCCCAAGAAGTTGGGTGCACCTGCTTCAAAGCAGACTATTGCTCGCTGGATCTGTAGTACGATTCAGCTTGCACATTCTGCGGCTGGACTGCCGCATCCTAAATCAGTGAAAGCCCATTCCACGAGGAAGGTGGGCTCTTCTTGGGCGGCTGCCCGAGGGGTCTCGGCTCTACAACTTTGCCGAGCAGCTACTTGGTCGGGGTCAAACACATTTGCTAAATTCTACAAGTTTGACACCCTGGCTGAGGAGGACCTAGAGTTTGCCCATTCGGTGCTGCAGAGTCATCCGCGCTCTCCCGCCCGTTTGGGAGCTTTGGTATAATCCCCATGGTCCTTACGGAGTCCCAGCATCCACTTAGGACGTCAGAGAAAATAAGAATTTACTCACCGGTAATTCTATTTCTCGTAGTCCGTAGTGGATGCTGGGCGCCCATCCCAAGTGCGGATTGTCTGCAATACTTGTATATAGTTATTGTTTAACTAAAGGGTTATTGTTATGAGCCATCTGTTGAGAGGCTCAGTTGTTATCATACTGTTAACTGGGTATTGTATCACGAGTTATACGGTATGATTGGTGTGGCTGGTATGAGTCTTACCCGGGATTCAAAATCCTTCCTTATTGTGTCAGCTCTTCCGGGCACAGTATCCTAACAGAAGTCTGGAGGAGGGTCATAGTGGGAGGAGCCACTGCACACCAGTAGTCTAAAGCTTTCTTTTAGTTGTGCCCAGTCTCCTGCGGAGCCGCTGTTCCCCATGGTCCTTACGGAGTCCCAGCATCCACTACGGACTACGAGAAATAGAATTACCGGTGAGTAAATTCTTATTTTCTATTATACTGGAGGCATTACTATATATTTTTAGCCTTGCCTCCAGATTCCCCCACAAAAAAGGGTCTGTCGTGTGGCCTCGCCGCTAGTGTCATGAAGCCACTCCCACTCTCAGCATGTGGCCATGTCCCCTCACAACACTTGACCACGCCCATTTTTCATCACTCAGTACCACTAAGAAAATATTTCTACTTGCACCACTGGTGTTAGGTGGAGTCCAGTTATGGCTGGAGGGATGATCTGGAATTAAAGTGCTGTAGTGCAAAGTCCCAAAATGGAGCTGGGGTCCAAAAGTGTGCCGGGATGTAGCAGGAGTTAAAATCACAGCAGAGTGGAAAGGCTCAAGCTCTACGCGTTACGCTGGTTCCAGAGCATCCAGCTTCCTCAGGGGCATGTGCTACATCTCGGCACACTTTTGGACACCTGCTCCGTTTTGGGACTTTGCACTACAGCACTTTAATTCCGGATCATCCCTCCAGCCATAATTGGACTCCACCTAAGACTAATGCTACATCGTGGGATCTATACTTCAACATATCCGGTAAACCGATTGCACACCTAGTGACTGTTTACACGGGAAGGTGTCCTAGCCAAGTTTCCTGAACTATACAGGAGTACAGAAGTGGAACTTCTCTTGTATTGCAATATACATATACATCTCTATTGGTGGCAATAATCCATGTACTGTTTATTATTTTTGCATCTGCATATTTTAGAGAACGGATTTTATTCTCTTAGTTATTTTAGATAATAAAATCAGATTATTTTAATTTTAAACCAACCGTCCATTCATTATTGATGTAATTCAGCCAGTGCTGGTATACCACCTGTTTTCTTGTATTTCCTGAGAACTGAGTCTGGTGAAGGAACGGGCTGTGCTACGTGGGTGCGCAGTTCCAGCTTCACAATTATTATTATTATTTAGTTATACGGCGCTACAAGGGTTCCGCAGCGCCTGACAAAGTACATAAACAAATGAGCAAGAAAAGAAAACGATGACTTACAGTAGAAGACAATGTAGGACAAGTACATGGTATATAAATATTTCTGCATCAGGGGACAGGGCACTGAAATAATAATCAGGGTGGCAGAAACAGGGGACTAGGTGATGTTGTAGAGAGTATGTAGTGTCAAATAGTGTAAGAGAGAGAGAAAAGCACATGAGGGAAGAGGGCCCTGCTCGCGAGATCTTACATTCAAAAGGGGAGGGGCAGACGGACAGGAACGTGCGGTGAGGTAACTAACTCAGGAGGCACTGACTAGTATGAGAGCCAGAGGAGTCATGTGGGCATTATACACAGGGCCGGTTCTAGGTCTTTTGGCGCCCTGGGCGGAGTATAGGGGCGTGGTTTCATACAGGGGGCGTGGTCAGTTACGCCCCCTGTAGAGTTGTGCCCCAATTTGTGCCCCCTGTAGCATAGCGCCGCTTGCACACACACAAAAAAAATAATACTTGCAATCCCCGCTCCTGACCGCTGCAGACCTCCGCCGGCGCCGCTCCTCTCCTCGGATCTATGGGAGAGACGTCATGATGTCTCTCCCATAGCACAGCATGCACAGACACTAGAGGTCCAATATGACCCCTAGCGTCTGTCAGTCCTACAATGCTGTGCGGTGCGCGATGACGTCATCGCGCACCGCACAGCAAAGGTCCTCTCCACGAAGAGAAACTAGACGCAGTTCCCTTCACAGCGGGGGACACAGCGGGACACAGCAGGGGGCACAGTAACGGATCTTGCCATGGTGCGGCGCCCTCCGGAAGGCGGCGCCCCGGGCAAAAGTCCTGTTGCCCGTGGCAAGATCCGCTACTGATTATACACAGGTGCAGCAGTATACAAATGAAGGCACGCTCATCATGGCTACATCTGGACGCCTAGCTGCGCCAAGCTGCATCTTCCCCCTCCCCCATTCATGCGAATGGGGCATGTGCGGATGCGGCAAATGTTGCGTGAATGCATTAGATGTAGCCACGATGAGCGTGTGTACATCTGTATACTGCTGGAAATTTGTTGAGTCTTGATCAGTGACGTGCGGACATGGGAGGCAGCGGAGGCAGACCTGTCATACTCCAGTATACTTCAGAGTTCTGACTAGAAAAACGATTAGAATAATACAAAGATTATATTTTTTATATATTCTTTGTATTTTTCATATCATTTTTATAGTCAAAATTCTTGGGTATAGTGGAATATGACAGGAGGGGCTCTGCCTCGCATGCCTCCCGTGTCCGCACGTCACTGCTCTCCTCCACATAGCCAGGGGCTGGCTGGCAACTTTTAGCCTGGGGGGCAAGTCCAGAGCACTGGCCCATAAGTAATGGCGCCATCTTAAATGGAGAGGTTTTTTTGTTTAAAAAATCTTTATTAATAAAAAAACATTAGGCCTGGTGTAAATTATCCCAAAGATACTTTATTATAAATTTGTCAGTGCAGCTGCGGCTTCAGCAGAGCTGTGTAGTACAGGGGTGGCCAACCAGTCAGTGGTAAAGAGACAGAAAAGATCTGTAGTCAAGGGTAAGAGCCAGCATCATGCGCGCACCGAAGGCGCGCAAGCAAAAATGAGGGCGTGGCATAGTTGTCACAAAGCCACACCCCATTTTTATGCACACACCTTTCGGTTTGACGTTTGTAGGAGTATGACCTTGTATCATAACCCCATTTTTAGTCATGTTGTACAGTGCCACATACATATACAAACACCAAAAAATGAGTGCCTCCACATTGCCAAATACATATATTCCTCCACAGGGCCAGATACACATATGTCCCCACAGTGCCAGATACATACAGTATATGTCCCCACAGTGCCAGATACATATATGTCCCCACAGTGCCAGATACATATATTCCTCCACAGTGCCAGATACACTTATGTCCCCACAGTGCCAGATACACATATGTCCCCACAGTGCCAGATACATATATTCCTCCACAGTGCCAGATACACATATGTCCCCACAGTGCCAGATACATACAGTATATGTCCCCACAGTGCCAGATACATATATGTCCCCACAGTGCCAGATACATATATTCCTCCACAGTGCCAGATACACATATGTCCCCACAGTGCCAGATACATACAGTATATGTCCCCACAGTGCCAGATACATATATGTCCCCACAGTGCCAGATACATATATTCCTCCACAGTGCCAGATACACTTATGTCCCCACAGTGCCAGATACATATATTCCTCCACAGTGCCAGATACACTTATGTCCCCACAGTGCCAGATACATATATTCCTCCACAGTGCCAGATACACTTATGTCCCCACAGTGCCAGATACATACTGTATATGCCCCCACAGTGCCAGATACATATATTCCTCCACAGTGCCAGATACATATATGTCCCCACAGTGCCAGACACATATATGTCCCCACAGTGCCAGATACATATATATCCCCACAGTGCCAGATACATATATATCCCCACAGTGCCAGACACATATATGTCCCCACAGTGCCAGATACATATATGTCCCCACAGTGCCAGATACATACTGTATATGCCCCCACAGTGCCAGATACATATATTCCTCCACAGTGCCAGATACATATATGTCCCCACAGTGCCAGACACATATATGTCCCCACAGTGCCAGATACATATATGTCCCCACAGTGCCAGATACATATATGTCCCCACAGTGCCAGATAAATATATATCCCCACAGATATGCCCCCACTGCCAGACACCACATCTCCCCCCAGTGCCAGATATGCCCCCAGTGCCAGATACACGTCCCCGCCAGTGCCAGATATGCACCCAGTGCCAGATACACGTGTCCCCCAGTGCCAGATATGCCCCAGTGCCAGATACACGTCCCCGCCAGTGCCAGATATGCCCCAGTGCCAGATGCACGTCCCCGACAATTTCAGATATGCCCCAGTGCCAGAAACACATGTCCCCCCAGTGCCAGATATGCCCCCAGTGTAAGATACACATGTCCCCACACTGCGCCCCCCCCCCCCAAGTGCTGCTCACAGCCGCGCTGCTGCTCAGTCTGTTGCTTGAGAGGGGAGGAGAGTGCAGCGTGCGCCTCTCCTGCCCCTCAGTCTCCACTCTCCGGCAGCATTGAGTCTCTCTAATTAGGCGCCGGTCCGTGAGACAATCAGAGTTCGCGGACCGGCAGATAAGACTCCTGATTGGCTGCCGGTCCGCGAGCTCTGATTGGCTCACGGTCCTGCACCAGGCACTGCAGACTAGGATGGCGGCCGGCCCATGACCCTTGGTAGTAGCGTGGTCCGGGGGGGCACATGGCACCCTGCCCCCGGGCCAGCCCGTCTCTGCACATAGCCAATACAAAACATCTATACAGTCTTATAGGATGCAGTCAATTTGCCGGCTGTTGGGATCCCGGCGCTCAGGATACTGACTCCAGAATCCCGCCAGCCAACAATGCCGCCAGCCGGAATCACAGCACACCAGGGCTATTCCCACTCGTGAGTTACCACGACACCCATAGAGTGGGAATAGATCGTGTGGTGAGCGCAGGATATGGACAGCTGGCATCCCATCCGTTGGTAATACATACCGAACCCGATCTTCTACCCCATCATATTGTCAGCAGGGACATGAGGTGAGCTAAATGACTGAGGAGGCGCTGGCTAGTTAGATTTACAAACAATATATGACCCAAAGGGTTCATGTGGGCATTATACACAGGTGCAGCAATATATACATGTGGGCATTATACACAGGTGCAGCAGTATATACATGTGGGCATTATACACAGGTGCAGCAGTATATACATGTGGGCATTATACACAGGTGCAGCAGTATATACATGTGGGCATTATACACAGGTGCAGCAGTATATACATGTGTGTATTATACACAGGTGCAGCCGTATATACATGTAGGCAGTATACACAGGTGCAGCAGCATATACATGGGGGTATTATACACAAGTGCAGAAGGATATACATGTGGGCATTATACACAGGTGCAGCAGTATATACATGTGTGTATTATACACAGGTGCAGCAATGTATACATGTAGGCAGTATACACAGGTGCAGCAGCATATACATGGGGGTATTATACACAAGTGCAGAAGGATATACATGTGGGCATTATACACAGGTGCAGTAGTATATACATGTGGGCATTATACACAGGTGCAGCAGTATATACATGTGGGCATTATACACAGGTGCAGCAGTATATACATGTAGGCATTATACACAGGTGCAGCAGTATGTTCATGTGGGCATTATACACAGGTGCAGCAGTATATACATGTGGGCATTAAACACAAGTGCAGCTGTATATAAATGTAGGCATTATACACAGGTGCAGCAGTATATACATGTGGGCATTATACACAGGTGCAGCAATATGTATATATATGTGGGCATTATACACAGGTGCAGCAGTATATACATGTGGGCATTATACACAGGTGCAGCAATATATACATGTGGGCATTATACACAGGTGCAGCGGTATATACATGTGGGCATTATACACAGGTGCAGCGGTATGTACATGTGGGCATTATACACAGGTGCAGCAGTATATACCTGTGGGCATTATACACAGGTGCAGCGGTATATACATGTGGGCATTATACACAGGTGCAGCGGTATATACATGTGAGCATTATACACAGGTGCAGCAGTATGTACATGTGGGCATTATACACAGGTGCAGCAGTATGTACATGTGGGCATTATACACAGGTGCAGCGGGATATATACATGTGGGCATTATACACAGGCGCAGCTGTGTATACATGTGGGCCTGCCATAGACTTCATACTCCCGAGTTTTGACTATGAAAAATATTAGAATAATGCAAAGAATATATTTCTAATGTATTCTTTGTATTTTTCATAAACTAAATATAGTCAAAACTCTGGTGTATACATTAGTATGACAGGAAAGGCTCTGCCTCATGTCATGTCACTGAACTATTATTAGGGAGTGCTGCCAAAAACAACTAGATAGGCAACCGAGATAGCTGGCCATATAGAAAGCTTTTAGTGGCCATAAGGAAAGTGCAGGAGGTTTTAAAAGGTGGAATATGGCTGATATTTTACACTTGTTATTAATCGGGGGGGGGGGGGGGGGGGGGGGCGGGAGGGACTGATAGCAAACAAGCATTTTTCATTAAATTACATTCTAGCAATTTATAGAAAGATCTGTTTAAAGGAATGTTCCAGTCTTTTATATACAGTAAGTTTGCAAAAAGTTTGAACAAACAGTTTTTGTTCCCAATGCCATCTGCAAGTTCTAAAACCCATCCCCCATCCATACACCTCCACATACCTGTCCCACATAATTTAGCCCATTATTGAGCTTTATAGAGAAATTCACCTTAAAACAGACATGTCTTTATTGCCCAAATTCTGCTTAATCCCCATCAAAGTCCATAATGATTCATTGAGAGGGGTGTACCAGAGGTTCTGCACTCTGGGGGTCTTTCCGAGTTGTTCGCTCGTTATTTTTTTTCGCTACGGAGCAATTAGTCGCAAACTGCGCATGCGCAATGAACGCAGTGCGCCTGCGCCAAGTAAATCAGCACAAAAGTTTGGTATTTTACTCACGGCGTAACAAAGTTTTTTCATCGTTCTGGTGAATGTAGTGTGATTGACAGGAAGTGGGTGTTTCTGGGCGGAAACTGCCCGTTTTCTGGGAGTGTGTGGAAAAACGCAGGCGTTTCAGGGAAAAATGCGGGAGTGTCTGGAGAGACGGGGGAGTGGCTGGGCGAACGCTGGGTGTGTTTGTGACATCAAACCAGGAACGAAACTGACTGAACTGATCGCTATTTGTGAGTAGGTCTGGAGCTACTCAGAAACTGCTAAGAAATTTCTATTCGCAATTCTGCTAATCTTTCATTCGCACTTCTGCTAAGCTAAGATACACTCCCATAGGGCGGGGGCTTAGCGTGTGCAATGCTGCTAAAAGCAGCTAGCGAGCGAACAACTCGGAATCACCCCCTCTGTCCTGACATTTTCCCTTAGAATAAAGATTTTCCCAACCTGTCCACCTGCTCACGGGTGTGCACACAAAAAAATGCTAATTTCCTCTGGTCAGTTCACAGTGACACCAGCTTGAAAGGACCCCACTCGCACCTAAATGAGATGACCCCTTAAAGTATTGAAGTACAGTTGGGTGCATCGTAGCGCAGCATAAGAGAGCTTTGTACAGTAGTGAATGTTTAAAGAAAAAGCATTCTTGCAGTGCCACCTAGTGGACATGGCATGCAAATATGAATTACATTTTATTTTATATACTGGAGTTGTAATTTCACCTTTGGCTACAAAAATTGGGGTCATTCCGAGTTGATCGCTCGCTAGCAGTTTTTAGCAGCCGTACAAACGCATTGTCACCGCCCACTGGGGAGTGTATTTTCGCTTTGCAGAAGTGCGAACGCCTGTGCAGCAGAGCGCCTGCAAAATCGTTTTGTGCAAAACAAGACAAGCCCTGTAGTTACTCTTCGTGTGCGTTGATTCTAACGACGGAGGGACGGCTTTTGACGTCACACACCCGCCCAGCGAACGCCCAGCCACACCTGCGTTTTTTCTGCCACGCCTGCGTTTTTCTAAGCAATCCCTGAAAACGGTCAGTTGACACCCAGAAACGCCCACTTCATGTCAATCTTCCTGCGTTCGGCCGTGCGACTGGAATGTTCGTTACACGCTGTGCAAACCCACAATGCTCATTGTACCCGTACGACGCGCCTGCGCATTGTGGTGCGTACGCATGCGCAGAAATGCCGATTTTTAGCCTGATCGCTATGCTGCGAACAACGGCAGCTCGCGATCATCTTGGAATGACCCCCCCCCATGTTTCTTGCACTAGACACTCACTAACATGGGGGGAGACAGATAACAGGACATTTAAAAACAAACAAACAAATAAATAAATAAATAAATAAATACCTAAGCTTGGCTCCAAATGACATTAAACACAAGACATGACTAGTAAATCTTGAGTCAGCATGTAATAGATTTATAAATCCATTATTTCTGGTCCAGATTAAAAAGCGTTTGTTCGGTATATTCTGATGCAATATTTTGCTCAAGAAAAGAAACTTTACAATTTTAAAATTTCCATTAAAAGATCCCGATTCACCCCCCCCCCCCCTCCCCCCCAACATTCAGGCCTCCTGTGTTCACATCACAAAACAACCTGAGGCTCGCAGTAATGGTTTAACAAGCAAAATCTCTGCTGTGTCTCATTCACGTAAGCCTCACAAACTAGTTCAGTATGACCAAATCATTCCTGGACAGTGGCTGGGGGTCTACATGCCCTTGTGGTTATATAATGTTCATTGTTTGGTTTACTGACTTTATTATGTTCCTCTGTCTCTGTGGACATATTGGGGGTCATTCTGACCCGTTCGCTCGCTGCGTTTTAACGCAGCTGAGCGAACGGGTCCCTGCTGCGTATGCACCGGCGCCGCAGTGCGCCTGCCGGACGGCTGAAGGCCGTAGCAGGGATGCAATCGCCTCTGCCTGATTGACAGGCAGAGGCGATCGATGGGCGTGAGGGGGCAGAACGGCGGTGTTTGGCTGCCGTTTCGTGGGTTTGGTCCGACCAACGCAGGCGTGGCCGGACCGAACGGGGGGGGGGGGGGGGGGGGGGCGGGCCGCAGCAGCTGCGTGACGTCACACGCAGCCGCTGCGGGCAGGGGAGCGGCGAGTAGCTCCCGGCCAGCACGCTAAAGCTGCGCTGGTCGGGAGCTACTCTTTAAGTGCAAAGGCATTGCCGCTGTGCGATGCCTTTGCACTTCTGCGAGTGGGGCCGGACTGACATGCGGGGTGGGCTAGCCCTGTGCTGGGCGTCCCCCCGCATGTCACGGAAGAAGATCGTAGCTGTGCTAAATTTAGCACAACTACGTTCAACTCGGAATTAGAGATGAGCGGGTTCGGTTTCTCTGAAACCGAACCCGCACGAACTTCATGTTTTTTTCACGGGTCCGAGCAGACTCGGATCCTCCCGCCTTGCTCGGTTAACCCGAGCGCGCCCGAACGTCATCATGACGCTGTCGGATTCTCGCGAGACTCGGATTCTATATAAGGAGCCGCGCGTCGCCGCCATTTTCACACGTGCATTGAGATTGATAGGGAGAGGACGTGGCTGGCGTCCTCTCCATTAGAAATTAGATTAGAA
Organism: Pseudophryne corroboree; assembly: GCF_028390025.1. Taxonomy (NCBI): domain Eukaryota; kingdom Metazoa; phylum Chordata; class Amphibia; order Anura; family Myobatrachidae; genus Pseudophryne; species Pseudophryne corroboree. The sequence goes on from NC_086447.1 coordinate 73,174,233, forward strand.
GAGAGAGAGAGATTGTGCAGAGTCAGACAGAGTTTACCACAGTGACCAGTGCAGTTGTTGTTAGTTAACTTTTATTTATTTTAATATATCCGTTCTCTGCTATATCCGTTCTCTGCCTGAAAAAAAACGATACACAGCAGCAGCCAGTCACACAGTGTGACTCAGTCTGTGTGCACTCAGCTCAGCCCAGTGTGCTGCACATCAATGTATAAAAGGCAAAGCTTATAATAATTGTGGGGGAGACTGGGGAGCACTGCAGGTTGTTATAGCAGGAGCCCCCAGGAGTACATAATATTATATTAATTTAAAATTAAACAGTGCACACTTTTGCTGCAGGAGTGCCACTGCCAGTGTGACTAGTGGTGACCAGTGCCTGACCACCAGTATAGTAGTATATTGTTGTATGTATTGTATACTATCTCTTTATCAACCAGTCTATATTAGCAGCAGACACAGTACAGTGCGGTAGTTCACGGCTGTGGCTACCTCTGTGTCGGCAGTCGGAACTCGGCAGGCAGTCCGTCCATCCATAATTGTATTACAATATATACCACCTAACCGTGGTATTTTTTTTTCTTTCTTTATACCGTCGTCATAGTGTCATACTAGTTGTTACGAGTATACTACTATCTCTTTATCAACCAGTGTACAGTGCGGTAGTTCACGGCTGTGGCTACCTCTGTGTCGGCAGTCGGCAGGCAGTCCGTCCATCCATAATTGTATTATTATTATAATATATACCACCTAACCGTGGTTTTTTTTTCATTCTTTATACCGTCATAGTGTCATACTAGTTGTTACGAGTATACTACTATCTCTTTATCAACCAGTGTACAGTGCGGTAGTTCACGGCTGTGGCTACCTCTGTGTCGGCAGTCGGCAGGCAGTCCGTCCATCCATAATTGTATTATTATTATAATATATACCACCTAACCGTGGTTTTTTTTTCATTCTTTATACCGTCATAGTGTCATACTAGTTGTTACGAGTATACTACTATCTCTTTATCAACCAGTGTACAGTGCGGTAGTTCACGGCTGTGGCTACCTCTGTGTCGGCAGTCGGCAGGCAGTCCGTCCATCCATAATTGTATTATTATTATAATATATACCACCTAACCGTGGTTTTTTTTTCATTCTTTATACCGTCGTCATAGTGTCATACTAGTTGTTACGAGTATACTACTATCTCTTTATCAACCAGTGTACAGTGCGGTAGTTCACGGCTGTGGCTACCTCTGTGTCGGCAGTCGGCAGGCAGTCCGTCCATCCATAATTGTATTATTATTATAATATATACCACCTAACCGTGGTTTTTTTTTCATTCTTTATACCGTCGTCATAGTGTCATACTAGTTGTTACGAGTATACTACTATCTCTTTATCAACCAGTGTACAGTGCGGTAGTTCACGGCTGTGGCTACCTCTGTGTCGGCAGTCGGCAGGCAGTCCGTCCATCCATAATTGTATTATTATTATAATATATACCACCTAACCGTGGTATTTTTTTTTCTTTCTTTATACCGTCGTCATAGTGTCATACTAGTTGTTACGAGTATACTACTATCTCTTTATCAACCAGTGTACAGTGCGGTAGTTCACGGCTGTGGCTACCTCTGTGTCGGCAGTCGGCAGGCAGTCCGTCCATCCATAATTGTATTATTATTATAATATATACCACCTAACCGTGGTTTTTTTTTCATTCTTTATACCGTCGTCATAGTGTCATACTAGTTGTTACGAGTATACTACTATCTCTTTATCAACCAGTGTACAGTGCGGTAGTTCACGGCTGTGGCTACCTCTGTGTCGGCAGTCGGCAGGCAGTCCGTCCATCCATAATTGTATTATTATTATAATATATACCACCTAACCGTGGTTTTTTTTTTCATTCTTTATACCGTCGTCATAGTGTCATACTAGTTGTTACGAGTATACTACTATCTCTTTATCAACCAGTGTACAGTGCGGTAGTTCACGGCTGTGGCTACCTCTGTGTCGGCAGTCGGCAGGCAGTCCGTCCATCCATAATTGTATTATTATTATAATATATACCACCTAACCGTGGTTTTTTTTTCATTCTTTATACCGTCGTCATAGTGTCATACTAGTTGTTACGAGTATACTACTATCTCTTTATCAACCAGTGTACAGTGCGGTAGTTCACGGCTGTGGCTACCTCTGTGTCGGCAGTCGGCAGGCAGTCCGTCCATCCATAATTGTATTATTATTATAATATATACCACCTAACCGTGGTTTTTTTTTCATTCTTTATACCGTCGTCATAGTGTCATACTAGTTGTTACGAGTATACTACTATCTCTTTATCAACCAGTGTACAGTGCGGTAGTTCACGGCTGTGGCTACCTCTGTGTCGGCAGTCGGCAGGCAGTCCGTCCATCCATAATTGTATTATTATTATAATATATACCACCTAACCGTGGTTTTTTTTTCATTCTTTATACCGTCGTCATAGTGTCATACTAGTTGTTACGAGTATACTACTATCTCTTTATCAACCAGTGTACAGTGCGGTAGTTCACGGCTGTGGCTACCTCTGTGTCGGCAGTCGGCAGGCAGTCCGTCCATCCATAATTGTATTATTATTATAATATATACCACCTAACCGTGGTTTTTTTTTCATTCTTTATACCGTCGTCATAGTGTCATACTAGTTGTTACGAGTATACTACTATCTCTTTATCAACCAGTGTACAGTGCGGTAGTTCACGGCTGTGGCTACCTCTGTGTCGGCAGTCGGCAGGTATCCAATACTAGTATCCAATCCATCCATCTCCATTGTTTACCTGAGGTGCCTTTTAGTTCTGCCTATAAAATATGGAGAACAAAAAAGTTGAGGTTCCAAAATTAGGGAAAGATCAAGATCCACTTCCACCTCGTGCTGAAGCTGCTGCCACTAGTCATGGCCGAGACGATGAAATGCCAGCAACGTCGTCTGCCAAGGCCGATGCCCAATGTCATAGTACAGAGCATGTCAAATCCAAAACACCAAATATCAGAAAAAAAAGGACTCCAAAACCTAAAATAAAATTGTCGGAGGAGAAGCGTAAACTTGCCAATATGCCATTTACCACACGGAGTGGCAAGGAACGGCTGAGGCCCTGGCCTATGTTCATGGCTAGTGGTTCAGCTTCACATGAGGATGGAAGCACTCAGCCTCTCGCTAGAAAACTGAAAAGACTCAAGCTGGCAAAAGCACCGCAAAGAACTGTGCGTTCTTCGAAATCCCAAATCCACAAGGAGAGTCCAATTGTGTCGGTTGCGATGCCTGACCTTCCCAACACTGGAGGTGAAGAGCATGCGCCTTCCACCATTTGCACGCCCCCTGCAAGTGCTGGAAGGAGCACCCGCAGTCCAGTTCCTGATAGTCAGATTGAAGATGTCAGTGTTGAAGTACACCAGGATGAGGAGGATATGGGTGTTGCTGGCGCTGGGGAGGAAATTGACCAGGAGGATTCTGATGGTGAGGTGGTTTGTTTAAGTCAGGCACCCGGGGAGACACCTGTTGTCCGTGGGAGGAATATGGCCGTTGACATGCCAGGTGAAAATACCAAAAAAATCAGCTCTTCGGTGTGGAGGTATTTCACCAGAAATGCGGACAACAGGTGTCAAGCCGTGTGTTCCCTTTGTCAAGCTGTAATAAGTAGGGGTAAGGACGTTAACCACCTCGGAACATCCTCCCTTATACGTCACCTGCAGCGCATTCATAATAAGTCAGTGACAAGTTCAAAAACTTTGGGTGACAGCGGAAGCAGTCCACTGACCAGTAAATCCCTTCCTCTTGTAACCAAGCTCACGCAAACCACCCCACCAACTCCCTCAGTGTCAATTTCCTCCTTCCCCAGGAATGCCAATAGTCCTGCAGGCCATGTCACTGGCAAGTCTGACGAGTCCTCTCCTGCCTGGGATTCCTCCGATGCATCCTTGCGTGTAACGCCTACTGCTGCTGGCGCTGCTGTTGTTGCCGCTGGGAGTCGATGGTCATCCCAGAGGGGAAGTCGTAAGCCCACTTGTACTACTTCCAGTAAGCAATTGACTGTTCAACAGTCCTTTGCGAGGAAGATGAAATATCACAGCAGTCATCCTACTGCAAAGCGGATAACTGAGGCCTTGGCATCCTGGGTGGTGAGAAACGTGGTTCCGGTATCCATCATTACTGCAGAGCCAACTAGAGACTTGTTGGAGGTACTGTGTCCCCGGTACCAAATACCATCTAGGTTCCATTTCTCTAGGCAGGCGATACCGAAAATGTACACAGACCTCAGAAAAAGAGTCACCAGTGTCCTAAAAAATGCAGCTGTACCCAATGTCCACTTAACCACGGACATGTGGACAAGTGGAGCAGGGCAGGGTCAGGACTATATGACTGTGACAGCCCACTGGGTAGATGTATGGACTCCCGCCGCAAGAACAGCAGCGGCGGCACCAGTAGCAGCATCTCGCAAACGCCAACTCTTTCCTAGGCAGGCTACGCTTTGTATCACCGCTTTCCAGAATACGCACACAGCTGAAAACCTCTTACGGCAACTGAGGAAGATCATCGCGGAATGGCTTACCCCAATTGGACTCTCCTGTGGATTTGTGGCATCGGACAACGCCAGCAATATTGTGTGTGCATTAAATCTGGGCCAATTCCAGCACGTCCCATGTTTTGCACATACCTTGAATTTGGTGGTGCAGAATTTTTTAAAAAACGACAGGGGCGTGCAAGAGATGCTGTCGGTGGCCAGAAGAATTGCGGGACACTTTCGGCGTACAGGCACCACGTACAGAAAACTGGAGCACCACCAAAAACTACTGAACCTGCCCTGCCATCATCTGAAGCAAGAAGTGGTAACGAGGTGGAATTCAACCCTCTATATGCTTCAGAGGTTGGAGGAGCAGCAAAAGGCCATTCAAGCCTATACAATTGAGCACGATATAGTAGGTGGAATGCACCTGTCTCAAGTGCAGTGGAGAATGATTTCAACGTTGTGCAAGGTTCTGATGCCCTTTGAACTTGCCACACGTGAAGTCAGTTCAGACACTGCCAGCCTGAGTCAGGTCATTCCCCTCATCAGGCTTTTGCAGAAGAAGCTGGAGGCATTGAAGAAGGAGCTAACACGGAGCGATTCCGCTAGGCATGTGGGACTTGTGGATGCAGCCCTTAATTCGCTTAACAAGGATTCACGGGTGGTCAATCTGTTGAAATCAGAGCACTACATTTTGGCCACCGTGCTCGATCCTAGATTTAAAGCCTACCTTGGATCTCTCTTTCCGGCAGACACAGGTCTGCTGGGGTTGAAAGACCTGCTGGTGACAAAATTGTCAAGTCAAGCGGAACGCGACCTGTCAACATCTCCTCCTTCACATTCTCCCGCAACTGGGGGTGCGAGGAAAAGGCTCAGAATTCCGAGCCCACCCGCTGGCGGTGATGCAGGGCAGTCTGGAGCGACTGCTGATGCTGACATCTGGTCCGGACTGAAGGACCTGACAACGATTACGGACATGTCGTCTACTGTCACTGCATATGATTCTCTCAACATTGATAGAATGGTGGAGGATTATATGAGTGACCGCATCCAAGTAGGCACGTCACACAGTCCGTACTTATACTGGCAGGAAAAAGAGGCAATTTGGAGGCCCTTGCACAAACTGGCTTTATTCTACCTAAGTTGCCCTCCCACAAGTGTGTACTCCGAAAGAGTGTTTAGTGCCGCCGCTCACCTTGTCAGCAATCGGCGTACGAGGTTACATCCAGAAAATGTGGAGAAGATGATGTTCATTAAAATGAATTATAATCAATTCCTCCGCGGAGACATTGACCAGCAGCAATTGCCTCCACAAAGTACACAGGGAGCTGAGATGGTGGATTCCAGTGGGGACGAATTGATAATCTGTGAGGAGGGGGATGTACACGGTGATATATCGGAGGGTGAAGATGAGGTGGACATCTTGCCTCTGTAGAGCCAGTTTGTGCAAGGAGAGATTAATTGCTTCTTTTTTGGGGGGGGTCCAAACCAACCCGTCATATCAGTCACAGTCGTGTGGCAGACCCTGTCACTGAAATGATGGGTTGGTTAAAGTGTGCATGTCCTGTTTTGTTTATACAACATAAGGGTGGGTGGGAGGGCCCAAGGATAATTCCATCTTGCACCTCTTTTTTCTTTTCTTTTTCTTTGCATCATGTGCTGATTGGGGAGGGTTTTTTGGAAGGGACATCCTGCGTGACACTGCAGTGCCACTCCTAGATGGGCCCGGTGTTTGTGTCGGCCACTAGGGTCGCTAATCTTACTCACACAGCTACCTCATTGCGCCTCTTTTTTTCTTTGCGTCATGTGCTGTTTGGGGAGGGTTTTTTGGAAGGGACATCCTGCGTGACACTGCAGTGCCACTCCTAGATGGGCCCGGTGTTTGTGTCGGCCACTAGGGTCGCTAATCTTACTCACACAGCTACCTCATTGCGCCTCTTTTTTTCTTTGCGTCATGTGCTGTTTGGGGAGGGTTTTTTGGAAGGGACATCCTGCGTGACACTGCAGTGCCACTCCTAGATGGGCCCGGTGTTTGTGTCGGCCACTAGGGTCGCTTATCTTACTCACACAGCGACCTCGGTGCAAATTTTAGGACTAAAAATAATATTGTGAGGTGTGATGTGTTCAGAATAGGCTGAAAATGAGTGTAAATTATGTTTTTTGAGGTTAATAATACTTTGGGATCAAAATTACCCCCAAATTCTATGATTTAAGCTGTTTTTTAGGGTTTTTTGAAAAAAACACCCGAATCCAAAACACACCCGAATCCGACAAAAATAATTCGGTGAGGTTTTGCCAAAACGCGTTCGAACCCAAAACACGGCCGCGGAACCGAACCCAAAACCAAAACACAAAACCCGAAAAATTTCAGGCGCTCATCTCTACTCGGAATGACCACCATTGTACATTAAGGACAGAGAGTTAGGGGGGAGATTTATCAAGCCTCTTAAGAGGCAATGTAAAGATGTTGCTCATAGCAACCAATAGAATTTGATTGGTTTCTATGAGCAAACCCCACACTTTTCCTTTTTAGAAGGTTGGACAACTCTCTTCCATATTGAGTTCTCCAGGTAATCATTGCTGAGCGTTGCTCTATGAGTTTGTGGTAGGATTCTGGGTTTGTATTTTAGCAGCCTTCTCCATACTCCAATGCATGGCTGGCCTGGCCATCGGGCAATTCTGGCAGATGCCAGAATTAGGGATGGACATCGAAATCCGATGAAAGTACTTTTTGCATTGCAGGTTTTCGATGGTTGTCAGCCATCAGATATACTACAATATACCGGTGCTCGGGATCATGGCGCCCAATATACCAGAGCTGGGAACCCGACCGCCGGAATACAAGCAACGGGGCGAGCGCAAAAGAGCCCCTTGTGGGATCGCTGCGGGCACGGTGGCATGCTACGCGAGCCACGCTATGTCGTGGACACCCCAATAGGGAGAATAGTTGTTGGTAGTCCGGCGGTCGGGATCCCGACACAATCTATGGGGCATTGCCAAGAAAAAGATGAGAGACATGAGACGGAACAATGCAGAAGAGCTGAAGGCCGCTATTGAAGCATCCGGGTCTTCCATAACACCTCAGCAGTGCCACAGGCTGATAGAATCCATGCCACGCCGCATTGAGGCAGTGATTCATGCAGAAGGGGCCCAAACCAAGTACTGAGTACATATGCATGATTATACTTTTCAGGGTGCCGACATTTCTGTATTTAAAACCCTTTTCTTATTGATTTGATGTAATATTCTAATTTTCTGAGATTTTGGATTTGGGGTTTTCTTAACCTGCAACCCACAATCACCAAAATTATAACAAATAAAGGCTTTATATTTCTCCCTTTGCATGTAATGAGTCTATATAATATATTAGTTTCACCTTGTAAGTTGAATTACTAAAATAAATTAACTTTTGCACGATATTCTAATTTTCTGAGTTTCACCTGTAAATGTACTCATACCAGGAGCACTGGCAATACATCCGCACGCATAGGGGCTGATTCTGGGTCAAATAGTTTTAACATACAGCTTACGCGCAGAAGCAAATTTACGCATTTTGTATATCCCGCCCTGCCATCCCAGATATCGCTGTGCAGGCATCAATAATTGCGAAAAATTCCCCTCAAGACTCCAGGGTCATGACCTGGGAGCCCTTTTGCACCTGCGCAATTGTCGCCCTGTGTACGCCGTGGGGGTGGGGGGGGGGTGCCCCAGGCTTCTGTACACAGCGCCTATTGGGCACAAAGCCCTGGACAGTTTTCCTTTCCGGAACTTGATACAAAAGGGGATTGCTGCAAACCGCACATTACTGCTTAGTATATTCCGCCCTCGGGGGGAGTTGGCAAATATATAAACAGACACACATTTGGGGGTCCTTGGTAAAATACAGTGCATATAATATATAATGTGAAGTATGAGAAAATCCCAGCTCTATATGAAGAAGTTTAATCACTTCATTAACTGGCTGATGCTGGTATCTGTGGGGGTAATTCTGAGTTGATCGCAGCAGGATTTTTGTTAGCAGTTGGGCAAAACCATGTGCACTGCAGGGGAGGCAGATATAACATGTGCAGAGAGAGATAGATTTGGGTGTGGTGAGTTCAATCTGCAATCTAAATTGCAGTGTAAAAATAAAGCAGCCAGTATTTACCCTGCACAGAAACAATATTACCCACCCAAATCTATCTCTCTCTGCACATGTTATATCTGCCTCCCCTGCAGTGCACATGGTTTTGCCCAATTGCTAACAAAATTCCTGCTGCGATCAACTCAGAATTACCCCCATTGTTTGCAGTGTGGGATTCTGATATAATGACTGCACGGAAACGCATATTGTATAACCTCTAACTGCTCTGCCTGTTACCTGCTTTTAATTAAAGTTGTGTAATGTTTGTTTTTCTTGGCGTCTGCAGCTGTTATTCTCAGCCTCATCTCCTAACGTAAAACACGTCATTTATTGTTCAAACACAGTAAAAAGTGATGTTATTTTTTCCCACGAGAGAAACTCGTCTATGTAAATGAGTCACGCGTTTCCCATCGTATCGCAGCCATTGTGACTTCGGGACTCGTCCTTTTTCCCAGCCTCGCACCAGCCAACAAAATAATTATACAAGTGCAAACATCACCCAGTCAATAGATTAAAAATGACATGCCACAATCTACACAGAGAGTAACAGTATTGTATCTGTCTGTTTCTCTCCAGGAGTTGTGATTCTACGAGCCAGTGGCAGGCGAGGGAGTTCTGGGGCTTGTAGTACCACAGCAGCTGAAATACCATCGGCTGACTAATCCTCAGTGGAATAAAGTATCTATGTCCCAAATTGACAAGTTTAGCTCTCCTTGATTTAAAGTGTAACCGATGGGACTGACTGAGTATAGCAACCATGGGCACTCTTCCGTACGCCCAGGGCACTCTACTTACTATCCGTAGCCACTCTTCCATGTGCCCATAGTCCTCTACTTACTATCCGTAGCCACTCTTCCATGCGCCCATAGTCCTCTACTTACTATCCGTGGCCGCTCTTCTGTACACCCATAGTCCTCTACTTACTATCCGTGGCCGCTCTTCTGTACACCCATAGTCCTCTACTTACTATGCGTGGCCACTCTTCTGTACACACATGGTTCTCTATTTACTATACGTGGCTGCTCTTCTGTATGCCCATAGTTCTCTACTTACTATCCGTAGCCACTCTTCCGTACGCCCAGGGCACTCTACTTACTATCCGTAGCCACTCTTCCATGCGCCCATAGTCCTCTACTTACTATCCGTGGCCGCTCTTCTGTACACCCATAGTCCTCTACCTACTATGCGTGGCCACTCTTCTGTACACACATGGTTCTCTATTTACTATACGTGGCTGCTCTTCCGTATGCCCATGGTTCTCTACTTACTACCCGTGGCTGCTCTTCATATGCCCATGGTTCTCTACTTACTATCTGTGGCTGCTCTTCCGTACGCCCACGTTTCTTTACTTACTATCCTTGCTCTTGCATACACCCATGGTTCTCTACTTACTATGTGTGGCCGCTCTTCCATATGCCCATGGTTCTCTACTTACTATCCGTGGCCACTCTTCCATATGCCCATAGTCCTCTACTTACTACACGTGGCTGCTTTTCCGTATGCCCATGGTTCTCTACTTACTATCTGTGGCTGCTCTTCCGTATGCCCACGTTTCTCTACTTACTATCCATGGCCGCTCTTCCATTCGCCCATGGTCCTCTACTTACTATGTGTGGCCGCTCTTCCATACGCCCATGGTTCTTTACTTACTATCTGTGGCCACTCTTCCATATGCCCATGGTTCTCTACTTACTATCCATAGCCACTCTTCCGTACACCCATGTTTCTCACTTACTATCCATGGCTGCTCCTCTAAACGCCCATGGTTCTCTATTTACTATCCGTGGCCACTCTTCTGTACACCCATGTTTCTCAACTTACTATCCATGGCCACTCTTCCATACACTCATATTTCTCAACTTACTATCCGTGGCCGCTCTTCCATACGCCCATGTTTCTCTACATACTATCCTTGGCCACTCTTCCATACGCCCGTATTTTCTCTACTTCCTTTCTGTGGCTACTCTTCTGTATGCCAATGTTTCTGTACTTACTATCCATGGTTGCTCTTCCATATGCCCATGTTTCTCTACTTAATATCCATGGCCGCTGTTCCATAATCCCATATTTCTCTACTTACTATTCATGGCCACTCTTCCATATGCCCATATTTCTCTACTTACTATTCGTGGCCACTCTTCCATACGCCCATATTTTCTCTACTTACTATCCGTGGCTGCTCTTCCGCACGCCCATGTTTCTCTACTCACTATCCGTGGCTGCTCTTCCGCATGCCCATGTTTCTCTACTCACTATCCGTGGCCGCTCTTCTGTATGTCCATGTTTCTCTACTTACTATCTGTGGCACTCTTCCGTACTTCCATGTTTCTCTACTTACTATCTGTGGACGCTCTTCTGTACTTCCATGTTTCTCTACTTACTATCTGTGGCCGCTCTTCCGTACTTCCATGTTTCTCTACTCACTATCCATGGCCGCTCTTCTGTATGCCCATGTTTCTCTACTTACTATCCGTGGCTGCTCTTCCGTATGCCTATGTTTCTCTACTTACTATCCATGGCCACTGTTCCATACTCCCATATTTCTCTACTTACTATTCGTGGCCACTCTTCCATACTCCCATATTTCTCTACTTACTATTCGTGGCCACTCTTCCATACGCCGATATTTCTCTACTTACTATCTGTGGCTGGTCTTCCGTACACCCATATTTCTCTACTTACTATCCGTGGCCGTTCTTACGTATGCCCATATTTCTCTACTTACTAGCCGTGGCCGCTCTTCCGCACACACCATGTTTCTGTACTCACTATCCGTGGCCGCTCTTCTGTATTCCCATGTTTCTCTACTCACTATCTGTGGCCGCTCTACGTATGCCCATGTTTCTCTACTTACTATCCGTGGCCGCTCTTCCGTACGTCCATATTTTTATACTTACTATTTGTGGCCACTCTTCCATACGCCCATATTTCTCTACCTACTATCCGTGGCTGCTCTTCCATATGCTCATGTTTCTCTACTTACTATCCGTGGCCGCTCTTCCATACGCCCATATTTCTGTACTTACTATATGTGGCCACTCTTCCATACGCCCATGGTTCTCTACTTACTATCCGTGGCCGCTCTTCCGTACACCCATATTTCTCTACTTACTATCCATGGCTGCTCTTCTGTAAGCCCAAGGTTATTGACTTATTTAATAATTAAGTTCCATTTGCATTCCGTGCCTTGCTAGGTTTTTGGCCAGGGTGAATCAACTGCAGCTCAATACTGGACAATCTGGGGCCTCTGTCAGACTTAGGGGTTTCCTTCTTAAAGCAAGATTTCTGAAGTTAGGAATCATACTTCAACCGCTGCTATTTAGAGGATAGGAGAATGCAGTTTATTTGCTCTAAACCGATCTGCCGCTTGTGAACAAAGATACAACCATCAGTCGCAAGTTGGTCAGTAATAACCTTATGAAAAACCCTATAGCTAGACAAACTGGCCGAACTGAGACACCAGAGCCATTTTCACTGTCTATGGGATCACAGTTTAAGGTGGGTTTGTTCATTAGATCTACAGGAAAAAGGTCTACAGACAATAGGTCGACCCCAAATTGTCGACATCAGTGGCGGCTCCAGAGGTGTTCAACTCCAGAAGTTTAAATAGAGGAGCCACGCCGAGTGCCCAATGAGTCCCGGCCAGCGATGTACGGTTGGGGTGGCAGTTGGCGTGGCTCCCTATTTGAATTTTGGACAGCACTGCGGCCCTCTCCCTCTGTAACTGCCACTGGCAGTTGGTGTGGCTCCCTTATTTCAATTTTGGACTATGCTTCAGCCCCACCTCTGGGATCAAAAGGTTGACATGGAAATAGTCAACACGAATAAGGATGCCTCAAGTTTTTTTCCCCACTCTTTCCCACATCCCCCCCCCCAAAAAAAACCCATTAGTTTACCGCTTCGCTCACCATGCATTGGTCAAGGTTACTATTCCCAATCGTACTCCACGTGGAGGGTAAAGGATAAAAAAGTTGAAAAAAGTTATTTAAAAAAAAAAAAGTTGTCGACCATTGTCATATCGAACTTTTGAATCTGTCGACCTTTTGGACTGTCTACTGTCTACCTTTTACATGATGGCCTTTTACCAATGTCTACCTTTTGTACCTGTTGACCTAATGCATGTTAATCATTTGGGGTTGACCTATTGACTGTCAACCTATTATCCGATACTGTCTAAGGCAGTGACACGCCCCCAAGCTGGTCAGCACACCTCTGTGGTTTAGTAGCCACTCCTCCATTGCCACCCACAAATGGTGCCTGACGGTCACCTAGTGAATAAAACATCTCTGCGACCGTCATTGCAAGAAGTTTATGACACATGCGCAAACAAAGTTAGACACATGTGGCAAGTGACCAAGATCCCTCCACTCCATAAAACACCGACATGGCGTCCCACCAAGTATCAGGCCCTCTGACTGGGGTGTGGTATGGAGGGTTGACCACACTTAGGTTGACAGTGTCTAGGTCAACCACTATTGGTCAATAGTAACTAGGTTGACAGAGTTTCTAGGTCGACATGGTCCAGGTTGAAAGGTCAAAAGGTCGACGTGAGTATTTTAAATTTTTTGGTGTCGTTTTCTCCGTACAGTGACCAATTAGTGCACCGTGTCTAGGGAAGCCAATCCCGGGCCATTTTTTCAATTCCGGGTATCGGGATTGAAAAATGACCAATCCCGGGATTCCCGGGATACCCGGGATTGGCTTTTACCTAGTTCGCCGCCCCCTCGCCCCGCCCGCCATATACCGGGGGCGGGCGGGAGGGGAACATCCTGTTAACGCTGCCGGTGGCTCCCACCAGCAGCTGACAGCGCAGCGTGACCTCTCACGCTGCGCTGGGGACCCGGAAGGCAGAAGCCGGGCAGCGTTTGAGCGTCCTGTGGACGCTCAACGCTGATCCCTCAATCCTCGGGATTGGAGCTTCCAATCCCGGGATTGAATCACGGCTATTTTTGGGCCTAAATCCCGGAATACCGCCGATCCCGGGATTGGCCACCATAACCGTGCTCCCTCGCGGCTTTGGACGTGCTTCGGGTAACTATTCCCAATCATAGTCCACGTGGATTGTAAAGTATAAAAAAAGTAAAAAAAAAATTGAAAAACTCATGTCGACCCTTTGACCTGTTGACCTAGAACATGTCGACCTAGAGTCCCTGTCGACCTACAAACCACGTTAACCTACTTACTGTCGACCAATAGTGATTGACTTACTGACGACCTAACGACAGGATCCCTTATGACCGGTCCTACAGATAACATAAGGGAGAATAAGATTGTTATTTGCTATCCAGTACAACAGACGTAATATCATTTTTGGCAAAAATAACAAAATTGTATAGAATTGGTCAATGACGTCAGACCATGATGAGACTTGTAGTTCCCCGGCAACTGGAAAGACAAAGGGTGACCAAGACGTTCGTATAGAAAATGAATAGTTACACACAATTGTACATTCAAGCTTTTTTTTCGACTCACTGTTTAACCTCCAGTTAGCACAATAGACGTCTGTCGGCGTAGTCAGGTGATTGTACATGTCACAGTGAGAGCCACAGATACTAACGAACGTGTTGCCACGGGAGAAGCCAGTCCCAGAAATATGGAGAGTCCCGCTTTCCATGCAGTCTGCAGATAGAACAGGAGAGTTCCTTATAGGACTGTACTGGATAAATGCTTCCTCAAAGCTGATTGGTTACTACAGGAAACTTCTTCTTACCACTGCTTCATACATCAGCCCCTAAATGACAGTAGTGAGGACTATTCATGAAGCAGTGAAAAGTGTGGAGAAGTGAGCCAGTGGAGAAGTTGCCCATAGCAACCAATCAGCATTGAAGTAACAATTATAATTTGCATGCTATAAAATTGTATGGAGCAGCTGATTGGTTGCCATGGACAACTTCTCCACAGGCTCACTTCTCCACTCTTTTCACTGCTTCATGAATAGACCCCAGTGTTTTTTACTCACAATGGGGGTAATTCCAAGTTGATCGCAGCAGGAAATTTTTTAGCAGTTGGGCAAAACCATGTGCACTGCAAGGGAGGCAGATATAACATGTGCAGAGAGAGTTAGATTTGGGTGGGTTATTTTGTTTCTGTGCAGGGTTAATACTGGCTGCTTTATTTTTACACTGCAATTTAGATTGCAGATTGAACACACCACACCCAAATCTAACTCTCTCTGCACATGTTATATCTGCCTCCCCTGCAGTGCACATGGTTTTGCCCAACTGCTAAAAAATTTCCTGCTGCGATCAACTTGGAATTACCCCCAATGTGAAAAACAGTTTTACGATTCAGTATTATTGACAATATCAATGTCTGAATATGTGTCACCCGTAGGAAAAATACACTTATGGCCACAGGTTAAACAGTGTTTATGTGTAATAAAACAATTAGTAAAACTAGTACAAATCAATGACAAACTGTAAGTACAGATGGAGCCCTGCTCATCTATCCCTTTAATAGGATTCATTGAGACAGTGATGTCGGACTTAATCCCCTGCTGTAATGACTTAGGGGGTCATTCCAACCTGATCGCACGCTAGGTTTTTTTGCTGCGGCGCAATCAGGTCAAAACTCGGCAAAACTGCGCATGCACAAAGCAGATCGTTGCTGAGCGATGGATTTAACGAAGAATCCATTCGCACAGCCAATCGCAAGGAGAGTGACAGGAAGAGGGCGTTTGTGGGTGGCAACTGACCATTTTCTGGGAGTGTTTGGAAAAACGCAGGCGTGTCCAGGCGTTTGCAGGGCGGGTGTCTGACGTCAATTCCGGACACGAACAGGCTGAAGTGATCACAGCGGATGAGTAAGTTCTGGGCAACTCAGAAACTGCACAAAACTTTTTGGTTCCGCTCGGCTGCACATGCGTTCGCACACTTGAAAAGCAAAAATACACTCCCCTATAGGCGGCGATTATCTGATCGCAGGGCTGCAAAAAATAGCTAGCGAGCGATCAACTCGGAATGACCCCCTTAATCCCCTGCTGTATTGTTCTATCTGTATTGTATTGCAGCTGAGAACAATAGGTGAAAGGTTTATGCTAATAAACCTTGGTGCACCTAGGCACAGCAAAGAAGGCTAGATGAGCCAGGCTTCCATCTGTATAATAGCAAATCTAATTAGACATGAACAGTAATTATGTAAGGATCATAGCAGCCTAGACTTCATGTGATGATAAATACCAGAGAATTCAGTATAACGTATTTGCTGAACCCAGTAAATATTGAGCATGTATGGTTACCAGTCCTATAGTCCAGCTATAAGATAATGATCTTAGGACCATTGTGCCCTGCTGGTTTCAAGTGGGTATGTCCCGGTACTTCTGCCATCCAGCTCACTCTCCCATGGTGGCGAAGGGGACAGTGGGATCCGTAGACCTGCGACAGGTGTGTATGAGATCCTTTGCTCCCGCTGTATATGTCAGTGCGTGGGCTGCCAAAGATCTCGGCAACAAGAAATAAAGTTTAGGGGCAGCTTAAGAAGAGTCTCTTGCCTGGGCACAAGCTCCCATAAGAGACTGCCCAGGCGGAGAGTTAAAAGTTAAGTAACACTATGGGGGGGAATCCGATTGCACGCGAAGGGCGAGAGTTGCCGTAGCAGCAGTGCTGACACACCGGCATTGGCACCGCATCTTACACCCCTGGCGGCCCGCCATCACCCGGGAATCATACAGTTTTGTATGTAGCCCTAATTGTGCGAGTCGAGCTGCCGCGAAGTGTGGCTGTGGCCGCATTAACTGGCAGGGCCAAGAACTGGATTCCCCACTATGACTTTACTTCCAGGTACAGAACGGCTTGCCTTATGCCATCGGGCCGTGCATAGGTTATATATTATTTGCGGAGTGCGGGATGCCGGCTGTCAAGAGCCCGACAGCTGCATCTCACCCGCCAGAATGCCGGCAGCGGGTCGAGCGCTAAGAGTCCCCTTGCGGCAGCTTGCAACAGGTTCTATTCTCACTCTATGGGTGTCCTTGACAGCCATGAGTGGGAATAGGCCCTGTGCGCTGGGATTCCGGCTGTCGGCATTGTTGGCTGTCGGGATTCTGGCGTCGGTATCCTGACCGCCGGGATCCTGACAGCCGGCAAATTGATTGCATCCCCCATGCATGTGCAAGCGTGGGATGCCAGAAAGGGATCTGAAGGACGGGGCCGTAATTAGGTGTGTGCAGAGTGTGCACCGCACATAGGGCCCAATTCAAGGTTGATTGCAAAACAACATTTTCCTCTAATGGGCAAAACCATGTGCACTGCAGGGGGGGCAGATGTAACATGTGCAGAGAGAGTTAGATTTGGGTTGGTTATATTGTTTCTGTGCAGGGTGAATACTGGCTGCTTTATTTTTACACTGCAATTTAGATTGCAGATTGAACACACCACACCCAAAGCTAACTCTCTCTGCGCATGTTACATCTGCCCCACCTGCAGTGCACATGGTTTTGCCCATTAGAGGAAAATGTTGTTTTGCAATCAACCTTGATTTAGGCCCATAGCGCTGTAAGGTAGGGGGCGCTGTTGGCAGCACTTAATTATGAATTATCTAATTACTTTCACTTGCAGCTTTCCCTCTTTTTGAAGCCCAGCATCTCCTGACCGCCCCCGTCTCCCAACATGACCCCTTTTGTCGCTAATACAGTACCTTTGGTATACAGCATTCATGTACTTGATTTGATAGCTCTTTGTTGTTCAGTCACACTGTCCTTTATTACATTTTGGGATGCTGATGTGCCCGGGATTCGAACCTGTTGCCTATGACACTGCAGTCGGACATCCTATTCATTGAGCTGTCTGCCCTTGTGTCACGATCCGGGTATCTGGACGCCATTTCTTACCCATCAGATGCCTCCTAAGGCTGGCTCAGCGCTCCAGGACCGGATCCCATCTGTTATCCTGATGTGTACATTCCTGTATCCTCTCCTGTCACTCTGGGACGCTGTCACAGTAAACGCCATATTACACCTGGCATGGCGTCTCCCGCGGCCTCCGCCGCCGTCCCTGAACTTCTGCATGCAGAGTGTCTGAGTGGCGATTACGTCAGCCGCGGCCTCCGCTGTGTCCGCGTGGTTGGATGTGCATCTGTCAGCCTGGCGCCTCCTGTCTCCGGTGGCCGGCGCCGCCATTACTGTTTTCATTACCACATGAATTACAAACCAAACTTCCCTCCAAGTGTCTGCATGGGCGCAGCCATCTTGGATTCTGTCAGCTGATCATTTCCACCAATCTGTTCTCAGTATTGATAATCTGCATAATTGCCTAGCCAATCCCTTCCTTGCTGCAGGTATAAATACACTGTGCCTGAGCAAGGAAGGCGTCAGTGCTTTGGTTGTCAAACCTAGTTCCTGTTTGTCTCTCTCCTGTGATTGTCTTCCAGGTTCCAGCTCCTGTCTCAAGACTTCCACCATAGAGACCCGCACCAGCATTCCACCTGCGGTGTAGCCTGACTCTCCAATCCATTGTGGATTCATCTGTTTCCAGCTACAACATTACCTGCTTCCAGCTCAGCTTCCAGCAGAGTACAGCTTCCCTTAAAGGGCCGGTGTCCTTTCTACACTTTACCACTCTCCACCGGTATTATTATTTCTCCGCTCTCAAGTTCTACATTTCAGTTCATATTTCATCGCTCCCAAGTTCATTTATTATTTAACTGGTTCCAGCCAGTATCCACTCCGTGCTAACAACAGTCTGGTTCCAGCCAGTATCCACAGCAGCTGTTTTATCTTCAGCAACCCAGCTTTTCCTGGAACACCAGCTGGCACAATCCTGGGTTGTCTCCATTGCTACAGTCGGGCCTGGTAAGGACTTTCCATCTAGAAGATCATAAGAACTATCTCACACTACCAGTGCCCTGTGGCTCCTGCCATCCTGTAGTACCCAGGAACTGTATTTATTCTTTGCTGACTTTTACGTTTTCTTTTACTGCTGCTGTGTTGCGGAGTTGTCATAATAAACATCATTGACTTTTATCCAAGTTGTCGTGGTCACGCCTTCGGGCAGTTATTATTCATGTTACTTACATGTCCAGGGGTCTGATACAACCTCCCAGGTTCCGGTACATCTCAGCCCCTACAACTGAAGCTGCCTCCCGTCAGCTCAGGCCCTCAGTTGTGACAGTAAGCACTGACCTAATGAATCCAGCCGGAGACCAGGATCAAGCGGCCAGGCCGATGCAAGAACTGGCAGCCCGACTAGAACATCAGGAGGCTGCACAGGGCCACATCATCCGCTGTCTCCAGGATCTCTCTACTCGGCTGGATGGGATTCAGACAACTCTCCGTGGATCAGGCGCGTCTGGTGCGTCAACCACAGTGACTCCAGCTATAACCCCACCCACCTTACCCATTTCTGCTCCACGTCTTCATCTTCCAACGCCAGCAAAATTTGACGGATCTCCAAGATTCTGCAGGGGATTTCTCAACCAGTGTGAGATTCAGTTTGAGCTACAACCTGGCAATTTTCCCAGTGACCGTACAAAAATTGCCTACATTATTTCTCTTCTCAGTGGCTCAGCCCTTGATTGGGCATCACCGTTATGGGAAAGGTCCGACACCCTGCTATCTTCCTACACTGCCTTCGTGTCAACATTCAGGCGCATCTTCGACGAGCCAGGCCGGGTAACCTCAGCTTCATCCGAGATTCTCCGTTTACGCCAGGGGTCACGTACTGTAGGACAATATCTGATACAGTTCCAGATCCTGGCATCCGAACTGGCATGGAACGACGAGGCCCTGTATGCTGCATTCTGGCATGGCTTATCTGAGCGTATTAAAGATGAGTTAGCTACCAGAGACTTACCTTCTAAGTTAGATGAGCTAATCTCACTCTGCACGAAAGTTGATTTACGTTTCAGAGAGAGAGCAACTGAGCGTGGAAGATCATCTGCTCCAAAATCTTCTGCTCCTCCTCCTCGTCAACTGTCACCATCTAAAGATGAGCCCATGCAACTTGGCCGTTCCCGTTTAACTCCTGCTGAGCGCCGAAGACGCCTCTCCGAGTCTCTCTGTCTCTATTGTGCAGCTCCGTCTCACACCATTAATGCCTGTCCCAAACGTCCGGGAAACTCCAAATCCTAGCTCGCCAAGGAGAGGGCCGGCTAGGAGTAATGATCTCCTCTCCATCTCCTCAAGATTGTAATCTCCCAGTCTCGCTTCAAGTTGCTCAACGTTATCGGAACGTCATTGCCCTCCTTGATTCCGGAGCAGCTGGGAACTTTATTACCGAAGCCTATGTTAAACGGTGGTCCCTACCCACCGAGAGACTTCCTTCGTCCATTTCTTTAACTGCCGTGGATGGCAGCAAAATTTTTGATGCAGTTATTTCTTTAAGGACTCTACCAGTTCGTCTGAGAGTGGGAGTTCTTCATTCCGAACTTATTTCTTTTTTAGTGATTCCAAGAGCCACACATCCTGTGGTCCTGGGCCTTCCATGGCTCCGTCTTCACAATCCTACAATTGATTGGACGACTACGCAAATCCTGGCATGGGGTTCCTCCTGTGCAGAGACATGTTTGTTTAAAGTATTGCCTGTCTGTTCTTCCTCCCCCAGGTCGTCTGATGTTCCACCTCCTCCATATCAAGATTTCACGGATGTGTTCAGTAAAGCTTCTGCTGATATCCTTCCTCCTCATAGAGAATGGGACTGTCCGATTGATCTCGTTCCAGGGAAGGTTCCACCTCGAGGCCGAACTTATCCGTTGTCTCTGCCTGAGACGCATTCTATGGAGGAATATATTAAAGAGAACCTAGCAAAGGGGTTCATTCGACCTTCTTCTTCTCCAGCCGGCGCAGGCTTCTTTTTTGTAAAAAAGAAAGATGGTGGTCTGCGGCCGTGCATCGACTACAGAGGTTTGAACGACATTACCATCAAGAACCGTTATCCTTTACCCCTGATTACTGAGCTCTTTGACAGAGTTAGCGGAGCTACCATCTTTACAAAGCTGGACTTGCGAGGTGCATACAATCTCATCCGGATCCGTGAGGGTGACGAGTGGAAGACCGCCTTTAACACCCGTGACGGACTTTATGAGTACCTCGTCATGCCCTTCGGATTGAGCAATGCTCCAGCTGTCTTCCAGCATTTTGTCAATGAGATCTTCAGAGACATTCTATACCGTCATGTCGTGGTCTATCTAGACGATATCCTCATTTTTGCCAACGATTTAGAGGAACATCGTTTTTGGGTTAAAGAGGTTCTGTCCCGTCTCCGTGTCAATCATCTCTATTGCAAATTAGAAAAATGCGTCTTTGAAGTCAAGTCCATTCCGTTTCTAGGGTACATTGTGTCCGGTTCCGGACTAGAGATGGATCCTGAGAAACTACAAGCAATCCAAAATTGGCCGGTACCCTTAACCCTCAAAGGGGTCCAGAGGTTCTTAGGGTTCGCCAACTATTACCGAAAGTTTATACGAGACTTTTCCACCATTGTGGCGCCTATTACTGCTTTCACTAAGAAGGGTGCTAACCCGTCCAAGTGGTCTGAAGAAGCCATGCAAGCATTTCATCTTTTAAAACAAAGGTTCATCTCTGCGCCTGTTCTGAAACAGCCTGACATCGACTCTCCTTTCATCTTAGAGGTGGATGCCTCCTCCGTTGGAGTAGGAGCGGTGTTATCTCAGAGGGCTAAAGATGGCCATTTACACCCTTGCAGTTTCTTCTCCCGGAAGTTCTCCCCAGCTGAGCGCAACTATGCCATTGGCGACCAGGAGTTGCTAGCCATCAAGCTCGCTCTAGAAGAGTGGAGGTATCTGTTGGAGGGAGCTTCTCATTCAATCACCATACTTACAGACCACAAGAACCTTTTATACCTGAAGGGCGCACAATGTCTCAACCCTCGTCAGGCCAGATGGGCACTTTTCTTTTCCAGGTTCGACTTTAAACTCCAGTTCTGTCCGGGCTCTCAGAATCGCAAGGCCGATGCCCTTTCCCGCTCATGGGAGCAAGAAAATGAGTCAGAGTCTTCAGACAAGCATCCTATTATAAATCCGTTGGCATTCTCCACGGTAGGGATGGACTCTACGCCCCCATCAGGGAAAAGTTTTGTGAAGCCGATGCTAAGGAAGAAGCTCGTGCATTGGGCCCATGCTTCCCGTTTTGCCGGACATACAGGTATCCAAAAAACCCTGGAGTTTATCTCTAGGTCCTATTGGTGGCCAACTCTGAAAAAGGACGTCTTGGAGTTTATTGCATCTTGCCCAAAGTGTGCCCAACATAAAGTATCCCGCCAGTCGCCTGCGGGGCAACTGGTTCCACTATCCGTTCCCCGTCGACCATGGACCCACTTGTCGATGGATTTCATTACAGACTTACCCATGTGCAACAAGTTCAATACCATCTGGGTGGTAGTTGACCGGTTCACCAAGATGGCACACTTCATTCCTCTCACCGGTCTTCCATCAGCTTCCAAGTTGGCTCAAGTATTCATACAAGAGATCTTCCGACTCCACGGTCTTCCTGAAGAAATTATCTCAGATCGAGGAGTTCAATTCACAGCCAAATTCTGGCGAAGTTTATGTCAAGTCCTCCAAGTCAAGCTAAAGTTTTCCACGGCTTACCATCCTCAGACCAATGGTCAAACCGAGAGGGTGAATCAGGACTTGGAGGCCTTCCTCCGCATCTATGTGTCCTCCTCTCAAGATGACTGGGTTCAATTACTTCCCTGGGCCGAGTTCTGTCATAACAACCAGTATCATTCTTCATCTGCTTCAACACCATTCTTCACTAACTTTGGATTCCACCCTAAAGTCCCTGAGTTCCAACCGCTTCCAGCAACTTCTGTTCCCGCAGTGGATATCACCTTGCATCAGTTTGCCAATATCTGGAAGAGTGTACGATCAGCTCTGCTCAAGGCATCGTTCAGGTACAAGAAGTTTGCGGATAAGAAGCGTCGAGCAGTTCCTGCTCTCAAGGTGGGTGATCGGGTATGGTTATCCACGAAGAATTTGAGGTTAAGAGTTCCCAGTATGAAGTTTGCACCTCGCTATATCGGTCCTTTCAAGATTGAACAAGTCATCAATCCTGTTGCTTACAGACTCCATTTGCCTCCCTTCTTAAAAATACCCAGGACATTCCATGTTTCCCTGTTGAAACCGCTGATCTTGAATCGGTTTCATTCCTCACTTCCTCCAACTCCGAAAGTCCAAACTCAACGAGGCGTTGAGTATGAAGTGGCCAAGATCCTGGACTCACGTCACCGTTACGGTCAACTACAATATCTTATTGACTGGAAGGGTTATGGTCCTGAGGAACGTTCATGGACCAATGCTTCTGATGTCCATGCTCCTGCCTTGGTCCGGAGATTCCATTCCAAGTTTCCTCAAAAGCCAAAGAAGTGTCCTGGGGCCACTCCTAAAGGGGGGGGGGGGTGCTGTCACGATCCGGGTATCTGGACGCCATTTCTTACCCATCAGATGCCTCCTAAGGCTGGCTCAGCGCTCCAGGACCGGATCCCATCTGTTATCCTGATGTGTACATTCCTGTATCCTCTCCTGTCACTCTGGGACGCTGTCACAGTAAACGCCATATTACACCTGGCATGGCGTCTCCCGCGGCCTCCGCCGCCGTCCCTGAACTTCTGCATGCAGAGTGTCTGAGTGGCGATTACGTCAGCCGCGGCCTCCGCTGTGTCCGCGTGGTTGGATGTGCATCTGTCAGCCTGGCGCCTCCTGTCTCCGGTGGCCGGCGCCGCCATTACTGTTTTCATTACCACATGGATTACAAACCAAACTTCCCTCCAAGTGTCTGCATGGGCGCAGCCATCTTGGATTCTGTCAGCTGATCATTTCCACCAATCTGTTCTCAGTATTGATAATCTGCATAATTGCCTAGCCAATCCCTTCCTTGCTGCAGGTATAAATACACTGTGCCTGAGCAAGGAAGGCGTCAGTGCTTTGGTTGTCAAACCTAGTTCCTGTTTGTCTCTCTCCTGTGATTGTCTTCCAGGTTCCAGCTCCTGTCTCAAGACTTCCACCATAGAGACCCGCACCAGCATTCCACCTGCGGTGTAGCCTGACTCTCCAATCCATTGTGGATTCATCTGTTTCCAGCTACAACATTACCTGCTTCCAGCTCAGCTTCCAGCAGAGTACAGCTTCCCTTAAAGGGCCGGTGTCCTTTCTACACTTTACCACTCTCCACCGGTATTATTATTTCTCCGCTCTCAAGTTCTACATTTCAGTTCATATTTCATCGCTCCCAAGTTCATTTATTATTTAACTGGTTCCAGCCAGTATCCACTCCGTGCTAACAACAGTCTGGTTCCAGCCAGTATCCACAGCAGCTGTTTTATCTTCAGCAACCCAGCTTTTCCTGGAACACCAGCTGGCACAATCCTGGGTTGTCTCCATTGCTACAGTCGGGCCTGGTAAGGACTTTCCATCTAGAAGATCATAAGAACTATCTCACACTACCAGTGCCCTGTGGCTCCTGCCATCCTGTAGTACCCAGGAACTGTATTTATTCTTTGCTGACTTTTACGTTTTCTTTTACTGCTGCTGTGTTGCGGAGTTGTCATAATAAACATCATTGACTTTTATCCAAGTTGTCGTGGTCACGCCTTCGGGCAGTTATTATTCATGTTACTTACATGTCCAGGGGTCTGATACAACCTCCCAGGTTCCGGTACATCTCAGCCCCTACAACTGAGGCTGCCTCCCGTCAGCTCAGGCCCTCAGTTGTGACACCTTGCATAGAAAGCTAGAGAATTCCAAGCTGGAGATTTAACTATTTGAAGCTTACCTTGCATTTTATGAAGGGGTGATCAGAGTTACGGCTGGGCAGATCTATGTATCGTAAGGGATTGGCTGTATGGCTGCACACTGCATGGATCTGCACGATTATGGTGATGATTATTTTTTACGGGGTGCAGGCAGAGCCGGCTCTAACCAATAAGATGCCCTAGGCAAAATTTTGGCTGGTGCCCCCTATCACCACTGCTGGTTCCGCCTCTGACTCTGCACCCCTTTCCCAGCACCATCACCCCCCACCCATAGCAGTCCTTTTTTTTATTTTCCTACCCCCTGTAATTTAAATAAGAACAGTGTGCACATTCGGCGTACAGGCCAGAAAGGTTTGTGTTTTTGCTGGCAAGGGGCATGGCCACACAATAGTACCCCCAATCAGTGGCGGATCTTGCCACGGGCAAGCAGGACTTTTGCCCAGGGCGCCACCTTCCGGAGGGCGCCGGCGCCATCTGGAGGGCGCAGCACCATGGCAAGATCTGCCACTGTGCCCCCCGCAGTGCCCCCCTGCTTTAAAGGGAACCAGACGCGTAGTGTCTAGTTTCCCTTCATGGAGAGGACCTTTGTTGTGCGGTGCACGATGACGTCATCATGCACCGTACAGCATAGTGGCACAGACATTAGGGGTCATAATTGAACTCTAGTGTCTATGCTGTTCTATGGGAGAGGCGTAATAACGTCTCTCCCATAGATCGAGGAGAGGAGAAGAGTGGCGCCGGCGGAGGAGGTCTGCAGCGGTCTGGATCAGGAACGGGGATAGTAATTATACTTTTTTTTATTTTCTTTTTTCTTTCAGCGGCGCTACAGGGGGCACAAATGAGGGCGTAACTGACCATGCCCCCATTTGAAGCCACGTCCCCTTTACTTTGCCCGGGGCGCCACAAGGCCAAGAACCGGCCCTGCCCCCAATTCAAATTATGCCTCACAGTAGTGCAACTTTATTCACAATTTATCATACGATAGTGTCCCTTATTCACATTACATCACACAGTAGTACCACTTTACCTTATATACGTTACTCCTCACAGTAGTGCCCCTCATTCACATAACATCATACTGAATTGCTCCTTATTCACATTACACCACACCATATTGCTCTTTATTTTCATTACACCATACCATATTGCTCCTTATTCACATTACACCACACCATATTGCTCTTTATTCACATTATACCACACAGTAGTGCCCTTTCCATACATTACGCCACACAGTAGAGCACCTTATACAGATAATGCCACACATTCGTAATGCATTTTTACACACAATACCACACAGTAATGCCCCTTACACATATGACAAACATTATTAATGTCCTTATAAACATAATGCGCCTTACACATTATGCCAACCCTTTTTAATGCCCTTATACACATAATTTCCCTTACACATATGCCACACATTGTTAATGCCCTTATACACATAATGACACACATAATGTCCCTTACACATATGCCATACATTATTAGTGCCCTTATGCACACAATGACACACATAGTGCCCCTTACACATATGTTACACATTATTAATGCCCTTATACACATAATGACACATGTAGTTCCTGGCGTGAGTAAACCGGCAGCTCTGCTAACGTCGGGTGCCTATTTTTTATGAAAATGCATCTTATTTGCATTGCTATGTGGCTAGGATGCACAAGCAGCTTCTGCTGATTAAAATGATATGTAGCATGCCTATATACTGTGTGCGACTGTGGCTGTATCTGCATACGAAATGCTACACTCAGAATATAGGCATGCCGCATATCATTTTAATCAGCAGAAGCTGCTTGTGCCCCTAGGCATACCAGATGCCCTAGGCAATTGCCTAGAGGGGCGGCTCTGCACAAATGCTAGTTCTGCCTCTGACCCTGTACCCCTTTCCCAGCACCATCATAGTGTTCACTCTAGGATTTTTTTAGGGCAGGGTGCTGATCATGGGGAGGGCAAATTTTTCATTCGGGAGGGCATATTTTTCATTCGAGAGGGCACATTTTGAAATTAGAAGGGCAAAATTAGGTACATACTATAATGCTTGGTGCTCCCATTCCTATAGGAGAAGGCATGGACAGCGTGCACCAAAAATTTAGGGGCGTTGTTTCATGGGGTAGGGGCGTGACCACATAATAGTACCAAATCACATTATACCACACAATAGTGCCGCTTATACACATTGCACCAGGTAGAACCTCCTATACACACTGCGCCAGGTAGAACACGTTATACACATTGCGTCAGGCAGAGCATGTTATACACATTGCGCCAGGCAGAGCACGTTATACACATTGCGCCAGAAAGAGCACGTTATACACATTGCGCCAGAAAGAGCACGTTACACACATTGCGCCAGGCAGAGCACGTTACACACATTGCGCCAGGCAGAGCACGTTATACACATTGCGCCAGGGAGAGAGCACTGAGGCACACTGCACCGGGGAGAGAGCACTGAGGCACACTGCACCAGGGAGAGAGCACTGAGGCACACTGCACCAGGGAGAGAGCACTGAGGCACACTGCACCAGGGAGAGAGCACTGAGGCACACTGCCCCAGGGACAGAGCACTGAAGCACACTGCACCAGGGAGAGAGCACTGAGGCACACTGCACCAGGGAGAGAGCACTGAGGCACACTGCACCGGGGAGAGAGCACTGAGGCACACTGCACCAGGGAGAGAGCACTGAGGCACACTGCACCAGGGAGAGAGCACTGAAGCACACTGCACCAGGGAGAGAGCACTGAGGCACACTGCACCGGGGAGAGAGCACTGAGGCACACTGCACCAGGGAGAGAGCACTGAGGCACACTGCACCAGGGAGAGAGCACTGAGGCACACTGCACCAGGGAGAGAGCACTGAGGCACACTGCACCAGGGAGAGAATACTGGGAGGGAGGGGAGGACGGGCACAGGGCAGATGCAGTGCGGCACTCACCGTTGCGGAGGAGGGCGCTGTGCCGGGTCAGCGGGGCCGTTCTCTTGATGCTGATGGTTTTGCCCAGGTCAGCGTGCAGCGCCATAGTGAGGGGAAATAAAACCATGCTGGAGGACTGGCGGGAGACATCGCAGGCTCTGATTGGCTGCTCCTCCCCACTGCACGCTGACCCAGTTTCCGCCTTCAGCTGAGAGCTATCGGTAAGGCAGGGGGAGGAGTAACATCGCGGCAGGGGGAGAAGTGGAAGTGAGAGCGCGGCTGGGACGGGGAGAAGTGACAGCGCGGCGGGGACGGGGAGAAGTGACAGCGCGGCGGGGACGGGGAGAAGGCAGTCCTTAGCAGGGCGGGCACAAACGGGCAGGGCGCATTCTGTCACTCAAAAAAGGGGCAGGGCGCAGCGCCCTGCAAAAGAAGCTTAGAGTGAACACTACCATCACCCCTCACCCATAGCAGGCCTCATTTTGGTGCTCCTACCCCCTATAATTTAAATAGGAACAGTGCGCACATTCAGTGCGCAGCCCAAAGTAATGCATTTCGTATGCAGATACAGCCGCAGTCACACAAAGTATATAGGAATGCTGCATATCATTTTAATCAGCAAAAGCTGCTTGTGCCCCTAGGCATTCCAAATGCCCTAGGCATTTGCCTAGTTTGCCTATGCCCAGGGCCAGCTCTGGGTACATGTAGCTTCATATAGTTAGAAATCTCATAGTTTTCATGTGGGATCAAGTTGCTCGGTGGATGGGGTGTTTGGCTGGGATGCAGCAGGTTGTGGGTTTGAGTCCTGGGTGTTGCAGTATATTAAAATGTGTTATTTAATAAGGGATATTGTGGCTGAATGGTGGCAAGCTCTCGGGTTGAGAGTATGAATGTGGTATACAGAGGATTTATGTCCAAATCCATTTTCTTGCATTGTTCTAGAAATGTGTGTGTATATGTCATGCCTCTTCCCTGCAAACCATGCACCTTATGTCCCTATTGGAAAAACAGGGGGGTGGGGGCAATTCTCTTTCTGGCACAGGGCACCAAAAAGTCTAGTTACGGCTCTGCTGAAGGACACATCAGTGATGCAACACATAATTATACCACACGTGTCCCAAAACATAATATGCCACACATCAGTGCCCGAATACATAATTATGTCACACATCAGTGTCCCCAATACATATGACACACATTAGTGTCCCCAATACATAATATGCCACACATCAGTGTCCCCAATACATAATATGCCACACATCAGTGTCCCCAATACATAATATGCCACACATCAGTGTCCCCAATACATAATATGCCACACGTCAGTGTCCCTAATACATAATATGCCACACATAGTGCCAATACATAATTATGCCACACATAAGTGCTTCAATTCATAATATGCCACATCAGTGCCCCAATACATAATTATGCCACACATCAGTGTCCCCAATACATATGACACACGTGTGCCAATACATAATCATGCTGCACATCAGTGTCCCAATACATATTCATGCCACACATCAGTATCCCAATACATAATTATGCCACACATCAGTGTCCCCAATACATATGACACACATGTGTCCCAATACATAATCATGCTGCACATCAGTGTCCCAATACATAATTATGCCACACATAAGTGCCCCAATACATAATTATGCCACACACAAGTGCCCCAATTCATAATATGCCACACATCAGTGCCCCAATACATAATTATGCCACATATAAGTGCCCCAATTCATAATATCTAAAACAAAATCACCAAGTAGGCGCACAATACCAATGATGTTGATAAAAACACAATTTATTAACATAAAACCAATGACAAACTGATTAAAAAACAGTTATGTTAATAAATTGTGTTTTTATCAACATCATTGGTATTGTGCGCCTACTTGGTGATTTTGTTTTAGTTGTTTTACTTTCAGGAGGCCGGCTACCTCCTTACCAAGTGGCTGCCATTATCAGTGCTATATTTGCACGACCCTGTTCAGCGCCTAAAAACCTTTCTTTCGTTCCAATTCATAATATGCCACACATAAGTGCCCCAATTCATAATATGCCCCACATCAGTGTCCCCAATACATAATATGCCACACATCAGTGCCCCAATACATAATATGTCACACACCAGTGACCCAATACATAATATGCCACACATCAGTGCCCCAATACATAATATGTCACACATCAGTGACCCAATACATAATGTGCCACGCATCAGTGCCCCAATGCATAATATGTCACACATCAGTGTTCCCCATACATAATATGCCACACATAAGTGTCCCAATACATAATATGCCACAGATCAGTGTCCCAATACATAATATGCCACACATCAGTGTCCCAATACATAATGTGCCACACATCAGTGTCCCAATACATAATATGCCACACATCAGTGTTCCCAGTCCCAGCATGTGTGAGGCTGCTTCCCATTGCGTCCGCAGTTAGAATGCTGACGCATCGGAACTAAAGTTGACCCCTGGCAGGTGGTAGGCTGGCATTTTGTATATCAGAGCGGCTGCGTGTGACGTCATGCAGCTGCCCCCGAAAACTGTCCTGGTCCACCCCTGCTCGGCTTTCCCCACCCCCAACACCACGTCGCCACCCCGCAAACGCCCGCAGCTGTCAATCACATTGCGCTCGCATCCATCGGGGCTGTGACCGCAATGTGCATGTCACGCACCGCAATGTGGCCGATGTGCATGCACAGTTTGTTTCCACCGACAAACCGCACTGTGGGCCGCGTTAGCGGCAGGGTCTGAATGACCCCTAATATAGAGACTATGGGCCTCATTCAGTAAGGATCGCAAATTTTGCTAATCAGCAGAATTTGCTATCCTTTTCCTAGCATGCTGGGGGATGCCCATTGCTGGACAAGGCTGCCTAGCATGCTGACCGGAGGCCCCCCCCCCCCCCATTGATGAAGCAGAAATTGCGATCGCCTCGCAATTTCTGCTTCATCATAAAAAGTATTGATGACTCCTGCCGGCGCAGCTTACTTGCGCCCGCAGGAGACCCGGGACCATCTCACCCATCGTGGCGGCTGTGTGTGATGTCACGCAGCCGCCGTGATCATGCCCCTGACACGGCCCCGTTCGTCCGCCTCCACCCCCCACCCCCGTTAATGAAGCGCTGCCCCTGCAGCGCTCCGTCTCCTCCCTGGAAATGGAGCGTTGCCCGCCTCTGCCTGATTGACAGGTAGAGCCGATCGCATTTTATGCACCCCCCACAGAAAGTGTGGGTGCATGCGCAGTACGGACACTGCACATGTGCCCGTGGGCCGACCGCAAAAATTCCAGTTGGATGGCGATTTGCGATCCAACCTAAATTAGGCCCTATATCCGCCACAGGTAGCATTTAGTACTTTTTCCAAAGTTTGGCATCTTATTTGCCTTGTAGCCACTTACTGTACACAAGGCACACTACACTAGTACTTCTGTCACAAAGGAATCGGTCGCAGCTTCCAACCATCAAATGTGACCTTAAAACTAATGTCTACATTGAATGCTACCACTCCTTCCCCTGTTCTCCAGCCTCTGCACCCCCCAAACTCTGTTTGCCTAACTCTTCCCCAATTTGACATTCGAAAATCACAGCGCACCATCAAAACTGCTGAAAAGAAAAATCCAGTGGTTTGGAGGCGAAAACTGCCAGTAATGTGTGGCTAGGATCACTGCACAAACTACGTGTCAGCAAATTTCCTCTTAATGTTGAAAAGAAATTTCACTTACTGTAAGAGATATAAACTTATTTTATACGGTCTTATATCCTTCTTCCTATTCATGCATAAATGCTGTTTCAGATGAGCACATACTGTATACTGTACTTTAAGTATTTTTTTAAATGTCCCAGCACATCACTTATTGGGGGTCATTCTGAGTTGATCGCACGTAGCAACTTTTTGCTGCTCGTGCGATCAATTAGACGCCACCTATGGGGCATGGATGCGATCGCTTGTGCAGCCCTGCTATGCTAAAAAAGTTTTGTGCAGAACAAGACTAGCCCTGCAGTTACTTACCCTGTGCGATGGATCCAGCGATGAAGGTCCCGGAATTGACGTCAGACAACTGCCCTCCAAACGCCTGGACACGCCTGCGTTCAGATCTCCACACCCGGAAAACAGTGAGTATCCGCCCTGTAACGCCTTCCCGCTGTTAATCTTCTTGCAATCGCGCTAGCGATCACTTTCTTCTCTCTTCTGGTCGTTGCCCGGTGACGGCTGTCGCTGGGCAATGGCGCGCATGCGCATTATGGGCACCGTACATGCGCAGTTCCGACCCGTTCACACCGCAGCGAAGAACCGCTGCGTGCAAACAGGTCGGAATGCCCCCCCTTGCACGGAATAAATCAGCAATGTCACAAAGTAGCTCAAAATTTAATATTATTAATTGATTGTTCCATGGGGTTCATTCCGAGTTGATCGCTAGCTGTCGTTGTTCACTGCGCAGCAATCAGGCTAAAAATCTGCACTTCTGCGCATGTTTATGGTGCGCACTGCGCACGCGCGTCGTACTTTCACAAAAGCCAATGTAGTTTTACACAAGCTCTAGCGACGCTTTTCAGTCGCACTGCTGATCGTTGAGTGATTGACAGAAAGTGGGTGATTCTGGGTGGTAACTGACCGTTTTCGGGGAGTGTGTGTAAAAACGCAGGCGTGCCAGAGAAAAACGCAGGAGTGGCTGGGGAAACGGGGGAGTGGCTGGCTGAACGCAGGGCGTGTTTGTGACGTCAAAACAGGAACTAAATAGTCTGAAGTTATGGCAAGGTAGGAGTCTGCAGCTACTCTGAAACTGCACAATTTATTTTTGTAGCAATGCTGCGATCCTTTAGTTCGCACTTCTGCTAAGCTAAAATACACTCCCAGAGGGCGGCGGCTTAGCGTTTGTACTGCTGCTAAAAGCAGCTAGCGAGCGAACAACTCAGAATGACCCCCTATGTCCGGTAGGAGTCACCCAAGCAGACAGTACTGGTAATCAAAGCAAACATACAGTATTGAGGTTTGGCGGACGGTACAACATAGTAACATGATGGAAAAAGGTAATACTTGAACGCACAATGCAACGCACTTGCTACATCTGTATTTTGAATAGTAAGTCAAACATAATAACAAATATTATCTATAAAAAAAGATTGCAAACTGCCTTATACACTCACCAATGTTATTCCTCAATGAAGTGACCGCAATTGGAAACGCCACTGTGATATTTGACGTGGCCCAGCCTCTTTCACGATCGAGACATTGGATTCCATATCTCCCAGCTGGAAGATTAGAGACAGAGCATTGGATCGCGGACGTGTTTCCATAAACGTTGGTGCAATTGTAATCTCCAACTGTGATGTGCACATGGTCTATGGCTGTGACTCCTGAGACATCCAACACAAGCACAGAATCCCTTTCCAAGACAGTATGCACCACCGGTGTGTATAGTTCTTCCAAATAGACGTTACCGGTGGTGTAGTTGTAATTATCCACTTGTATTATTACACTCAGAGTTCCGTTTCCTGGTGGAACCATACATTTGATCATGGTGTAGTTAGCAGTAGTTATAACACAGTGGCGGAGATGTCCTACCAGGACTATGGTGGAGTTACGTCCTTGTAGACCTACTCCTTCGATTGTTAAACAGCCACCCCCATTATTACCAAAATTCAGAGGATACATCTTTGTTATCTGTGGGGCTATTGAAAAATGAAAGGGTTTCAGTAATAGGCATATATCTCCATCTCCAGCAGATGGAAACCTCACTGTATGATTCCCAGGAGTCATCGAGTCTTCGAGGTGACATCTGACCATCGTCTCATTCCAAGAGGCCACCCTGCATTCTAGGCTTCTGTCTACAACAATTTGCAGCCTCTCGTTTAACCGTTGACCAAGAACGTAGAGAACAAAGGTTGTCCTTTCTAGACTGGCCAGAATTTCATTAACCACAGGGCTCTGATCTGGAACCATGCGGAAAGTACAGTTTCTTTCGCAGATTCCAGGAACACCATTAATAATGACCG
Organism: Pseudophryne corroboree; assembly: GCF_028390025.1. NCBI lineage: Eukaryota > Metazoa > Chordata > Amphibia > Anura > Myobatrachidae > Pseudophryne > Pseudophryne corroboree. Next base: position 73,207,539 of record NC_086447.1, read on the forward strand.
CAACATGAACATAAACGGGGAATGATATATTCTGGTTGTTGTTAACCTTGAGTGCACATTTAATTGCGGTACTATTCACACTTACAACAGAGCAAGCATAATCGCGTGTTAGGGTTACGGTTGTCGTGTTTTTAGTGGATGCATAAAAAGATCCAAATATTGTGAGAACGGTTCCACCACACAATGGGCCTTCTTCAGGAGAAAATGAGGATACAGTATGTACAATCTCGAATGTCTGCTCCTCCGATGTGATGTTAGCAAATCCAAGCTTATCACTGTAGACATTTATACGGTATTTCCCAACAATAAAATTATGGAGAGGTATTACAAAGCCAGAGTGCTGTAGTTCTGTATAGTTTGTTTTATACTCCATCCCGCGCTGTACATTTTTAAAGAGAATGACTGAGTTTGTAGCATTGAGTCCTGCAAGGAGCAACCACAAGCTGCCGTTTTCTATAGCCCAAGTCAAATTTGAGACCGTTGGCGTGAAGTCTCTATGGTAAGCAAAGACAAGGCCACTGGTGTTTATTGAGTCTGGAATTTCCTTCTCAGATGATATATTTGCAATTGAAAGCTTGAGAGGGACAGTCATGTTTTCTTCGTCTGAGCTATAATAGAGGTACGGTGGTGTCTGGCACTCAATTACGTCTTCAGTGGATGATAGGAGTCTACAGGGTTGTCCTCCAACAGTTACTGAAATGAGTGACGTATTGGAACTAAATCCTTTACCGAAGATGCTGATAACAGTCCCACCTAAAAACAGACACAAAAACGCCACGTTTATATATGAATGGACTTGGTCAGTTTTTTCACCTTCTGCACTACATACAGTATCTGTTCAGTTTAGAAGAATGGAATGACGATGAAGGCCATTAGCGATATCTCTGTATACTGTATGTGCAATTGCAGATTAAGGAGTCTATTCATGAAGCAGTGAAAAGAGTGGAGACGTGAGCCTGTGGAGAAGTTACCCATGGGGACCAATCAGCTGCTCTGTATAATTTTATAGTATGCAAATTATAAATGTTACGTCAATGCTGATTGGTTGCCATGGGCAACTTCTCCACTAGCTCACTTCTCCACACTTTTCACTGCTTCATGAATAGACCCCTAAGGGGTCTATTTATAAGCCTTGGTTGGAGATAAAGTAGCAGCCAATCAGCTTCCTAGCTGTCATGTCACAGGCTGGGTTTGAAAAATGACAGTTAGGAGCTGGTTGGCTGGTACTTTATCTCCAGCCACTTTATCTCCGACCAAGGCTTAGTAAATAGACTCCAAAGTGGAGAGACATAAAGTACTAACTAATCAGCACCTAACCGACAGCATTCGAATGCTGACGCTCTGTGCAGTGTGCGCACGTGCGGAAGCCGCACTGCACGTTCACACACTGTGAGATGCAACGGCATCTTACATATGCGAATGCCTCAGCCAATCATTAGGGATTTTAAAAATGACAGTTGGGAGCTGATTGGCTGGTGCGTTATCACCTTGCACTTATCACTGCTTTATCCCTTTTCCAGGTTATTACATCTGCCCCTGTGTTTGAAAAATAAGTATGACATGTTGGAGCCGACTGTTGCCACTTTATCTCTCTCCACTTTTTCTCTCTGCAAGCATTGATACATCACCCCATTTCTCAGGAAATACCGCTTGGTTTACCCTAATTTATAAATGAATTAAGTTTTGCATATTTGAAGTATTTTATTTGACGTTGCTTGCAGCTTGCCTAGAAGTACGCTGTGCCATAAAAACTGAACTGTAAAGTGCTTGTGCCTCATTATACGTGTAAGGACCTGATCACACTCACCACAAAGATGGCAGAACATCCAATTCCTCTGACAGGGAGAAACAGGCAATGTGTCCTCTCTGTAAAGGAGGAGCCCTCTCTCCCCCTTGATCTCAGTTAAACAATTCCAACATGGAATCTCATTACTGCACTTCAGTGCACAAGCAGGTATGCTGATAGTGTGTAACCTGCACTTAGCAAGCACAATGCTTCATCAGGCCAACTCCTTCCATTGGCAGCAGGGCCAGATTAACAATGGGGTGGATGGAGCAAAAGCTCCAGGCCCCATATAAAAATAGGCCCATCACCATGACAGCATGATGATGTTTAATTGCCCAGCTGGTCACATGGTTGCCATAAATGAAAACAATTTAAATAAAAATGTTAATTTCCTTACAAAGTGATGCTGTTGTTCTACTTTTATGTCTTTTGGGAGACATTGGGGCTTATAGTGTAGGGAGTGTACACGCCCAAATGTCACTGGCCACACCCACATAACATTAGTCACACCTCCTCAACTTCTCACAATAGGCCCTTGATCATTTTCAGCACCAGGCCCGTGTGGACCTTAATCTGGACCTGATCGGCAGGTGCAATGGTTTGCAGAGTTGCGGCTGTATTACTGGTAGCCGAGATCCCGGCAGTCAGCATCCAGGTGGCAGTATGATGGCGGGGTGGGGGGGGGGGGGGAGCGCAACAAAGCCCCTTGCAGGCTCGGACAATAGGACCTATAATCAGACTGCATGAATGGGGGTTAATACTTTATGTAGCAGAATAAACCCATAAATGATTTCCCCAAGAGTTTTCTTCACCAGAGATCGTTCATGCAGAAAGATTTAGAGATTGGCCTACCTAGAGGATGGCAGAGGTCGTACTGACCTGGCGAGCGGTAAGGTGATAACCCAAACCGGCTCGGCCCATTGTATATCCATATACTGTATACTGTATACAGGAATCATAAACAGACGAAAAACGAAGTCAAGGGTAGTATATATACTTGTATATATTAAAAAACAAACATAAAAAGAAACCACTGCACTGCAATAGCTGCATAGTATGGACAATCAAATGAACTGTGTAGCTAAGGTACTGTAAGAATGATTGCTGAAATGAAAACGGTGCAATTACCCATGAAGGAGCCGCAGCACGGTTCCAGGCGGAACATTTCCAGGATGTACCGGACAGTCGGCTGGAACCTGTGAAACGATAAGGGGCACATGTGAAAAGTTCTCTCAGATAACTTTATTGCCTTCCTGTGAATAATAATTGCATCTGGAAATGTGATGTCACTTTTCCTGCCGGTCACGTTGCTTCTTGCAAAAACAGCGCCCTTGCCAGCAGCGACACAGCTCGCAGCCTTCCACGGGATACTCTTTTCATCATCGGCTCAAACAGCTTTTCAAAGCTGATGAATTCCAACAATTATTCGGACGACGTTAGAGAGGATAATTAGGAGCATGAAAGCGTTACGCCGACACTAAGTCCATATGAACTTGACAAAGCAAATGAGATATATGCAACGGTGAAGAGACCGAGGCTGTATTTTAATGGTCTTATGGTACTTTGAAACATAACATATGAGGCACAATAAGCATTTACTAAACAACAATACGAGTTCATCTTATGGAAGCATTACAGCTACAGACAAATAGCGCCATTTGGCCCGATTCAGACTTTGCTACCAAGCTGCGTCGTGCGTATCACTGGAGATTTTTTCACAAAGTATGCATCTTATCTTTATATAATGCTACAATAGTGCAATGCACAGCCACCTCAGACGCTGGCACTGCACGCTGCTGCTGCTGTGGTGCAAATCGGTCCGTTACTAGTGACTCATGTCACGCTTTGCGTCATGCATCATTGTGCTTAATCAGCAACGTTATGCCATTTCCTTTCTTGCAAAAGTACTAAACTAGTGTGCTTGGTACCAGGGGAGTATTAGAGGCCGAAGGGGCACGTGTGCAGCAGGCCAGCTCCTCTGAGTAGCAGGCCCCTCCCCCAGCCCCCCTCTTAACTTGTGCTAGCAAGCGGATCCCTCCTTCTCCGCAGCGTCATCTTCACAGTAATTTTTAGGAAGATGATGCATGCGCACAAGGGGTCAAAGGCTCTGGCATAGTTCGAGAGTACCTGCTTTCACTGTGTGGTTCCATCTTCCTAGAGATATCACTGGGAATATCACAGGAACGTCTTAACAGAGGAGGGGGCCCGTGTTCCACCCCCCCTTGGGTGGGCCCCCTCCTTTGCATGGCGCAGTAGTCTCCGGCATCGTGCAACCAAATTCACTACTGCAACCAAAGTCTCCGGCAACCAAATTCACTACTGCGTATGCATGGCGGCCATTTTGAAGGAGTTTTTCACAGCGGCTGCAGCGCCTCTACGCTGGACTCTGGAGAGGTATTAAAATATGGGTGCAATGTGTGCGGTGTGGGCCCCCCTGGACCAGGGAGCCTGTTTGCACCGGGGTGTGGATTATTGCGTCGACAGTTTCTAGGTCGACAATGTTTGAGTCGACCACTATAGGTCGACAGGCACTAGGTCGACAGGGTTGAAAAGTCGACAGGGGTTCTAGGTCGACATGGTTTAGGTTGACAGTTTAAAAGGTCGCCATGAGTTTTTCATGTTTTTTTGGTGTTGTTTTCTCCGTACAGTGACGGGGATCCCCAATTAGTGCACCGTGTCCCCTCGCATGGCTTGCTTCGCTCACCATGCTTCGGGCAAGGTGCCTCGCTGCGCTCGGCACAGGTTACCGTTCCAATCGTAGTCCATGTGGATTGTTAAGTCTGAAAATGTTCAAGAAAAGAAAAAATTTTTGAAAAACTCATGTCGACCTTTTGACCTGTCGACCTAGAACATGTTGACCTAGAAACCATGTCAACCTTGAAACCCTGTTGACCTAGTGACTGTCGACCTATAGTGGTCGACCTAAACATTGTCGACTTAGACAGTGTTGATCTTCAGACCGGATCCCGTGCACCGCACGGGTGTAGTATGTTATGTCAGCGGTCGGGCTCCCGGCGGCCAGCATACAGACGCCGGAATCACGGCCGCCGGCATACCAACAGCTGGGTGAGCGCAAATGAGCTCCTTGCGGGCTCACTGCGCTCACCACGCTGCGGGCATGGTGGTGCGCTACGTGCGCCATGCTATCTATTCTCCCTCCAGGGGGGGCGTGGACCCCCAAGAGGGAGAAAAGCTGTCGGTATGCCGGTGGTTGGGATTCCGGCTATGGTATGCTGGTCGTCGGAAGCCCGGCCACCGGAAAACTGAAGACTACCCCACCGCACACCTTACACCCATTATAGAAACGCAAATGGTGCTGCACAGGAGGGACACGCTTGGTGTCCGACGGTAAGTATACTCTTATGGCACCTATTATAATAAATATGCCTATGTCTGGTACACTATGTAAAAAAATAAGAATTTACTTACCGATAATTCTATTTCTCGTAGTCCGTAGTGGATGCTGGGGACTCCGTCAGGACCATGGGGATTAGCGGCTCCGCAGGAGACAGGGCACAAAAGTAAAAGCTTTAGGATCAGGTGGTGTGCACTGGCTCCTCCCCCTATGACCCTCCTCCAAGCCTCAGTTAGGATACTGTGCCCGGACGAGCGTACACAATAAGGAAGGATTTTGAATCCCGGGTAAGACTCATACCAGCCACACCAATCACACTGTACAACCTGTGATCTGAACCCAGTTAACAGCATGATAACAGCGGAGCATCTGAAAAGATGGCTCACAACAATAATAACCCGATTTTTGTAACAATAACTATGTACAAGTATTGCAGACAATCCGCACTTGGGATGGGCGCCCAGCATCCACTACGGACTACGAGAAATAGAATTATCGGTAAGTAAATTCTTATTTTCTCTGACGTCCTAAGTGGATGCTGGGGACTCCGTCAGGACCATGGGGATTATACCAAAGCTCCCAAACGGGCGGGAGAGTGCGGATGACTCTGCAGCACCGAATGAGAGAACTCCAGGTCCTCCTCAGTCAGGGTGTGCCCCTGACCAAGTATCAGCTCGGCAAAGTTGTAAAGCCGAGACCCCTCGGGCAGCCGCCCAAGATGAGCCCACCTTCCTTGTGGAATGGGCATTTACATATTTTGGCTGTGGCAGGCCTGCCACAGAATGTGCAAGCTGAATTGTACTACACATCCAACTAGCAATCGTCTGCTTAGAAGCAAGAGCACCCAGTTTGTTGGGTGCATACAGGATAACAGCAAGTCAGTTTTCCTGACTCCAGCCGTCCTGGAAACTATATTTTCAGGGCCCTGACAACATCTAGCAACTTGGAGTCCTCCAAGTCCCTAGTAGCCGCAGGTACCACAATAAGCTGGTTCGGGTGAAACACTGACACCACCTTAGGGAGAAACTGGGGATGAGTCCGCAGCTCTGCCCTGTCCGAATGGACAATCAGATATGGGCTTTTTTGAGACAAACGCCGCCAATTCTGACACTCGCCTGGCCGAGGCCAGGGCCAACAGCATGGTCACTTTCCCTGTGAGATATTTCAAATCCACAGATTTGAGCGGTTTAAACCAATGTGATTTTAGGAATCCCAGAACTACGTTGAGATCCCACAGTGCCACTGGAGGCACAAAAGGGGGTTGTATATGCAGTACTCCCTTGACAAACTTCTGGACTTCAGGAACTGAAGCCAATTCTTTCTGGAAGAAAATTGACAGGGCCGAAATTTGAACCTTAATGGACCCCAATTTGAGGCCCATAGACACTCCTGTTTGCAGGAAATGCAGGAAACGACCGAGTTGAAATTTCTTCATGGGGCCTTCCTGGCCTCACACCACGCAACATATTTTCGCCACATGTGGTGATAATGTTGTGCGGTCACCTCCTTCCTGACTTTGCCCAGGGTAGGAATGACCTCTTCCGGAATGCCTTTTTCCCTTAGGATCCGGCGTTCAACCGCCATGCCGTCAAACGCAGCCGCGGTAAGTCTTGGAACAGACATGGTACTTGCTGAAGCAAGTCCCTTCTTAGCGGCAGAGGCCATGAGTCCTCTGTGAGCATCTCTTGAAGTTCCGGGTACCAAGTCCTTCTTGGCCAATCCGGAGCCACGAGTATAGTTCTTACTCCTCTACGTCTTATAATTTTCAATACCTTGGGTATGAGAAGCAGAGGAGGGAAGACATACACCGACTGGTACACCCACGGTGTTACCAGAACGTCCACAGCTATTGCCTGAGGGTCTTTTGACCTGGCGCAATACTTGTCCAGTTTTTTGTTCAGGCGGGACGCCATCATGTCCACCTTTGGTCTTTTCCAACGGTTCACAATCATGTGGAAGACTTCCCGATGAAGTCCCCACTCTCCCGGGTGGAGGTTGTGCCTGCTGAGGAAGTCTGCTTCCCAGTTGTCCACTCCCGGAATGAACACTGCTGACAGTGCTATCACATGATTTTCCGCCCAGCGAAAAATCCTTGCAGTTTCTGCCATTGCCCTCCTGCTTCTTGTGCCGCCCTGTCTGTTTACGTGGGCGACTGCCGTGATGTTGTCCCACTGGATCAATACCGGCTGACCTTGAAGCAGAGGTCTTGCTAAGCTTAGAGCATTGTAAATTGCCCTTAGCTCCAGTATATTTATGTGGAGAAAAATCTCCAGACTTGATCACACTCCCTGGAAATTTTTTCCCTGTGTGACTGCTCCCCAGCCTCTCAGGCTGGCCTCCGTGGTCACCAGCATCCAATCCTGAATGCCGAATCTGCGGCCCTCTAGAAGATGAGCACTCTGTAACCACCACAGGAGAGACACCCTTGTCCTTGGAGATAGGGTTATCCGCTGATGCATTTGAAAATGCGATCCGGACCATTTGTCCAGCAGATCCCACTGAAAAGTTCTTGCGTGGAATCTGCCGAATGGAATCGCTTCGTAATAAGCCACCATTTTTCCCAGGACTCTTGTGCAATGATGCACTGACACTTTTCCTGGTTTTAGGAGGTTCCTGACTAGCTCGGATAACTCCCTGGCTTTCTCCTCCGGGAGAAACACCTTTTTCTGGACTGTGTCCAGAACCATCCCTAGGAACAGCAGACGTGTCGTCGGAAACGGCTGCGATTTTGGATATTTAGAATCCACCCGTGCTGTCGTAGAACTACTTGAGATAGTGCTACTCCGACTTCCAACTGTTCTCTGGACCTTGCCCTTATCAGGAGATCGTCCAAGTAAGGGATAATTAAGACGCCTTTTCTTTGAAGAAGAATCATCATTTCGGCCATTACTTTGGTAAAGACCCGGGGTGCCGTGGACAATCCAAACGGCAGCGTCTGAAACTGATAGTGACAGTTCCGTACCACGAACCTGAGGTACCCTTGGTGAGAAGGGCAATTTGGGACATGGAGGTAAGCATCCTTGATGTCCAGGGACACCATATAGTCCCCTTCTTCCTGGTTCGCTATCACTGCTCTGAGTGACTCCATCTTGATTTGAACCTTTGTATGTAAGTGTTCAAAGATTTCCCATTTAGAATAGGTCTCACCGAGCCGTCTGGCTTCAGTACCACAATATAGTGTGGAATAATACCCCTTTCCTTGTTGTAGGAGGGGTACTTTGATTATCACCTGCTGGGAATACAGCTTGTGAATTGTTTCCAATACTGCCTCCCTGTCGGAGGAAGACGTTGGTAAAGCAGACATCAGGAGCCTGCGAGGGGGAGACGTCTCGAATCTCCAGTCTGTACCCCTGGGATACTACTTGTAGGATCCAGGGGTCCACTTGCGAGTGAGCCCACTACGCGCTGAAACTCTTGAGACGACCCCCCACCGCACTTGAGTCCGCTTGTACGGCCCCAGCGTCATGCTGAGGACTTGGCAGAAGCTGTGGAGGGCTTCTGTTCCTGGGAATGGGCTGCCTGCTGCAGTCTTCTTCCCTTTCCTCTATCCCTGGGCAGATATGACTGGCCTTTTGCCCGCTTGCCCTTATGGGGACGAAAGGACTGAGGCTGAAAAGACGGTGTCTTTTTCTGCTGAGATGTGATTTGGGGTAAAAAAGGTGGATTTTCCAGCTGTTGCCGAGGCCACCAGGTCCGATGGACCGACCCCAAATAACTCCTCCCCTTTATACGGCAATACTTCCATGTGCCGTTTGGAATCTGCATCACCTGACCACTGTCGTGTCCATAAACATCTTCTGCCAGATATGGACATCGCACTTACTCTTGATGCCAGAGTGCAAATATCCCTCTGTGCATCTCGCATATATAGAAATGCATCCTTTAAATGCTCTATAGTCAATAAAATACTGTCCCTGTCAAGGGTATCAATATTTTCAGTCAGGGAATCCGACCAAGCCACCCCAGCGCTGCACATCCAGGCTGAGGCGATCGCTGGTCGCAGTATAACACCAGTATGTGTGTATATACCTTTTTAGGATATTTTCCTGCCTCTCAGCTGGCTCCTTGAGGGCGGCCCTATCTGGAGACGGTACCGCCACTTGTTTTGATAAGCGTGTGAGCGCCTTATCCACCCTAAAGGGTGTTTCCCAACGCGCCCTAACTTCTGGCGGGAAAGGGTATACCGCCAATAATTTTCTATCGGGGGAAACCCACGCATCATCACACACTTCATTTAATTTATCTGATTCAGGAAAAACTACAGGTAGTTTTTTCACACCCCACATAATACCCTTCTTGTGGTATTTGTAGTATCAGAAATATGTAACACCTCCTTCATTGCCCTTAACATGTAACGTGTGGCCCTAAAGGAAAATACGTTTGTTTCTTCACCGTCGACACTGGAGTCAGTGTCCGTGTCTGTGTCTGTGTCGACCGACTGAGGTAAATGAGCGTTTTACAGCCCCTGACGGTGTTTGAGACGCCTGGACAGGTACTAATTTGTTTGCCGGCCGTCTCATGTCGTCAACCGACCTTGCAGCGTGTTGACATTATCACGTAATTCCTTAAATAAGCCATCCATTCCGGTGTCGACTCCCTAGAGAGTGACATCACCATTTCAGGCAATTGCTCCGCCTCCTCACCAACATCGTCCTCATACATGTCGACACACACGTACCGACACACAGCACACACACAGGGAATGCTCTGATAGAGGACAGGACCCCACTAGCCCTTTGGGGAGACAGAGGGAGAGTTTGCCAGCACACACCAAAAACGCTATAATTATACAGGGACAACCTTTATATAGAGATGAGCGCCTGAAATTTTTCGGGTTTTGTGTTTTGGTTTTGGGTTCGGTTCCGCGGCCGTGTTTTGGGTTCGAACGCGTTTTGGCAAAACCTCACCGAATTTTTTTTGTCGGATTCGGGTGTGTTTTGGATTCGGGTGTTTTTTTCAAAAAACACTAAAAAACAGCTTAAATCATAGAATTTGGGGGTCATTTTGATCCCAAAGTATTATTAACCTCAAAAACCATAATTTACACTCATTTTCAGTCTATTCTGAATACCTCACACCTCACAATATTATTTTTAGTCCTAAAATTTGCACCGAGGTCGCTGTGTGAGTAAGATAAGCGACCCTAGTGGCCGACACAAACGCCGGGCCCATCTAGGAGTGGCACTGCAGTGTCACGCAGGATGTCCCTTCCAAAAAACCCTCCCCAAACAGCACATGACGCAAAGAAAAAAAGAGGCGCAATGAGGTAGCTGTGTGAGTAAGATTAGCGACCCTAGTGGCCGACACAAACACCGGGCCCATCTAGGAGTGGCACTGCAGTGTCACGCAGGATGGCCCTTCCAAAAAACCCTCCCCAAACAGCACATGACGCAAAGAAAAAAAGAGGCGCAATGAGGTAGCTGTGTGAGTAAGATTAGCGACCCTAGTGGCCGACACAAACACCGGGCCCATCTAGGAGTGGCACTGCAGTGTCACGCAGGATGTCCCTTCCAAAAAACCCTCCCCAAACAGCACATGACGCAAAGAAAAAAAGAGGCGCAATGAGGTAGCTGTGTGAGTAAGATTAGCGACCCTAGTGGCCGACACAAACACCGGGCCCATCTAGGAGTGGCACTGCAGTGTCACGCAGGATGTCCCTTCCAAAAAACCCTCCCCAAACAGCACATGACGCAAAGAAAAAAAGAGGCGCAATGAGGTAGCTGACTGTGTGAGTAAGATTAGCGACCCTAGTGGCCGACACAAACACCGGGCCCATTTAGGAGTGGCACTGCAGTGTCACGCAGGATGTCCCTTCCAAAAAACCCTCCCCAATCAGCACATGATGCAAAGAAAAAGAAAAGAAAAAGAGGTGCAAGATGGAATTGTCCTTGGGCCCTCCCACCCACCCTTATGTTGTATAAACAAAACAGGACATGCACACTTTAACCAACCCATCATTTCAGTGACAGGGTCTGCCACACGACTGTGACTGATATGACGGGTTGGTTTGGACCCCCCCCAAAAAAGAAGCAATTAATCTCTCCTTGCACAAACTGGCTCTACAGAGGCAAGATGTCCACCTCATCATCACCCTCCGATATATCACCGTGTACATCCCCCTCCTCACAGATTATCAATTCGTCCCCACTGGAATCCACCATCTCAGCTCCCTGTGTACTTTGTGGAGGCAATTGCTGCTGGTCAATGTCTCCGCGGAGGAATTGATTATAATTCATTTTAATGAACATCATCTTCTCCACATTTTCTGGATGTAACCTCGTACGCCGATTGCTGACAAGGTGAGCGGCGGCACTAAACACTCTTTCGGAGTACACACTTGTGGGAGGGCAACTTAGGTAGAATAAAGCCAGTTTGTGCAAGGGCCTCCAAATTGCCTCTTTTTCCTGCCAGTATAAGTACGGACTGTGTGACGTGCCTACTTGGATGCGGTCACTCATATAATCCTCCACCATTCTATCAATGTTGAGAGAATCATATGCAGTGACAGTAGACGACATGTCCGTAATCGTTGTCAGGTCCTTCAGTCCGGACCAGATGTCAGCATCAGCAGTCGCTCCAGACTGCCCTGCATCACCGCCAGCGGGTGGGCTCGGAATTCTGAGCCTTTTCCTCGCACCCCCAGTTGCGGGAGAATGTGAAGGAGGAGATGTTGACAGGTCGCGTTCCGCTTGACTTGACAATTTTGTCACCAGCAGGTCTTTCAACCCCAGCAGACTTGTGTCTGCCGGAAAGAGAGATCCAAGGTAGGCTTTAAATCTAGGATCGAGCACGGTGGCCAAAATGTAGTGCTCTGATTTCAACAGATTGACCACCCGTGAATCCTTGTTAAGCGAATTAAGGGCTCCATCCACAAGTCCCACATGCCTAGCGGAATCGCTCCGTGTTAGCTCCTCCTTCAATGTCTCCAGCTTCTTCTGCAAAAGCCTGATGAGGGGAATGACCTGACTCAGGCTGGCAGTGTCTGAACTGACTTCACGTGTGGCAAGTTCAAAGGGCATCAGAACCTTGCACAACGTTGAAATCATTCTCCACTGCGCCTGAGACAGGTGCATTCCACCTACTATATCGTGCTCAATTGTATAGGCTTGAATGGCCTTTTGCTGCTCCTCCAACCTCTGAAGCATATAGAGGGTTGAATTCCACCTCGTTACCACTTCTTGCTTCAGATGATGGCAGGGCAGGTTCAGTAGTTTTTGGTGGTGCTCCAGTCTTCTGTACGTGGTGCCTGTACGCCGAAAGTGTCCCGCAATTCTTCTGGCCACCGACAGCATCTCTTGCACGCCCCTGTCGTTTTTTAAAAAATTCTGCACCACCAAATTCAAGGTATGTGCAAAACATGGGACGTGCTGGAATTTGCCCATATTTAATGCACACACAATATTGCTGGCGTTGTCCGATGCCACAAATCCACAGGAGAGTCCAATTGGGGTAAGCCATTCCGCGATGATCTTCCTCATTTGCCGTAAGAGGTTTTCAGCTGTGTGCGTATTCTGGAAAGCGGTGATACAAAGCGTAGCCTGCCTAGGAAAGAGTTGGCGTTTGCGAGATGCTGCTACTGGTGCCGCCGCTGCTGTTCTTGCGGCGGGAGTCCATACATCTACCCAGTGGGCTGTCACAGTCATATAGTCCTGACCCTGCCCTGCTCCACTTGTCCACATGTCCGTGGCTAAGTGGACATTGGGTACAACTGCATTTTTTAGGACACTGGTGAGTCTTTTTCTGACGTCCGTGTACATTCTCGGTATCGCCTGCCTAGAGAAGTGGAACCTAGATGGTATTTGGTAACGGGGGCACACTGCCTCAATAAATTGTCTAGTTCCCTGTGAACTAACGGCGGATACCGGACGCACGTCTAACACCAACATAGTTGTCAAGGCCTCAGTTATCCGCTTTGCAGCAGGATGACTGCTGTGATATTTCATCTTCCTCGCAAAGGACTGTTGAACAGTCAATTGCTTACTGGAAGTAGTACAAGTGGGCTTACGACTTCCCCTCTGGGATGACCATCGACTCCCAGCAGCAACAACAGCAGCGCCAGCAGCAGTAGGCGTTACACGCAAGGATGCATCGGAGGAATCCCAGGCAGGAGAGGAATCGTCAGAATTGCCAGTGACATGGCCTGCAGGACTATTGGCATTCCTGGGGAAGGAGGAAATTGACACTGAGGGAGTTGGTGGGGTGGTTTGCGTGAGCTTGGTTACAAGAGGAAGGGATTTACTGGTCAGTGGACTGCTTCCGCTGTCACCCAAAGTTTTTGAACTTGTCACTGACTTATTATGAATGCGCTGCAGGTGACGTATAAGGGAGGATGTTCCGAGGTGGTTAACGTCCTTACCCCTACTTATTACAGCTTGACAAAGGGAACACACGGCTGTTGTCCGCATTTCTGGTGAAATACCTCCACACCGAAGAGCTGATTTTTTTGGTATTTTCACCTGGCATGTCAACGGCCATATTCCTCCCACGGACAACAGGTGTCTCCCCGGGTGCCTGACTTAAACAAACCACCTCACCATCAGAATCCTCCTGGTCAATTTCCTCCCCAGCGCCAGCAACACCCATATCCTCCTCATCCTGGTGTACTTCAACACTGACATCTTCAATCTGACTATCAGGAACTGGACTGCGGGTGCTCCTTCCAGCACTTGCAGGGGGCGTGCAAATGGTGGAAGGCGCATGCTCTTCACGTCCAGTGTTGGGAAGGTCAGGCATCGCAACCGACACAATTGGACTCTCCTTGTGGATTTGGGATTTCGAAGAATGCACAGTTCTTTGCTGTGCTGCTTTTGCCAGCTTGAGTCTTTTCATTTTTCTAGCGAGAGGCTGAGTGCTTCCATCCTCATGTGAAGCTGAACCACTAGCCATGAACATAGGCCAGGGCCTCAGCCGTTCCTTGCCACTCCGTGTCGTAAATGGCATATTGGCAAGTTTACGCTTCTCCTCCGACAATTTTATTTTAGGTTTTGGAGTCCTTTTTTTTCTGATATTTGGTGTTTTGGATTTGACATGCTCTGTACTATGACATTGGGCATCGGCCTTGGCAGACGACGTTGCTGGCATTTCATCATCTCGGCCATGACTAGTGGCAGCAGCTTCAGCACGAGGTGGAAGTGGATCTTGATCTTTCCCTAATTTTGGAACCTCAACATTTTTGTTCTCCATATTTTAATAGGCACAACTAAAAGGCACCTCAGGTAAACAATGGAGATGGATACTAGTATACAATTATGGACTGCCTGCCGAGTGCAGACACAGAGGTAGCCACAGCCGTGAACTACCGTACTGTACTGTGTCTGCTGCTAATATAGACTGGTTGATAAAGAGATGTCTATGTAACTATGTATGTATAAAGAAGAAAGAAAAAAAAACCACGGTTAGGTGGTATACAATTATGGACGGACTGCCTGCCGAGTGCAGACACAGAGGTAGCTACAGCCGTGAACTACCGTACTGTACTGTGTCTGCTGCTAATATAGACTGGTTGATAAAGAGATGTCTATGTAACTATGTATGTATAAAGAAGAAAGAAAAAAAAACCACGGTTAGGTGGTATACAATTATGGACGGACTGCCTGCCGAGTGCAGACACAGAGGTAGCCACAGCCGTGAACTACTGTACTGTACTGTGTCTGCTGCTAATATAGACTGGTTGATAAAGAGATAGTATACTCGTAACTAGTATGACTATAAAGAAAGAAAAAAAAACCACGGTTAGGTGGTATATACAATTATGGACGGGCTGCCGAGTGCCGACACAGAGGTAGCCACAGCCGTGAACTACCGCACTGTACTGTGTCTGCTGCTAATATATAGACTGGTTGATAAAGAGATAGTATACTCGTAACTAGTATGTATGTATAAAGAAAGAAAAAAAAACCACGGTTAGGTGGTATATACAATTATGGACGGGCTGCCGAGTGCCGACACAGAGGTAGCCACAGCCGTGAACTACCGCACTGTACTGTGTCTGCTGCTAATATAGACTGGTTGATAAAGAGATAGTATACTCGTAACTAGTATGACTATAAAGAAAGAAAAAAAAACCACGGTTAGGTGGTATATACAATTATGGACGGGCTGCCGAGTGCCGACACAGAGGTAGCCACAGCCGTGAACTACCGCACTGTACTGTGTCTGCTGCTAATATAGACTGGTTGATAAAGAGATAGTATACTCGTAACTAGTATGTATGTATAAAGAAAGAAAAAAAAACCACGGTTAGGTGGTATATACAATTATGGACGGGCTGCCGAGTGCCGACACAGAGGTAGCCACAGCCGTGAACTACCGCACTGTACTGTGTCTGCTGCTAATATAGACTGGTTGATAAAGAGATAGTATACTCGTAACTAGTATGTATGTATAAAGAAAGAAAAAAAAAACACGGTTAGGTGGTATATACAATTATGGACGGGCTGCCGAGTGCCGACACAGAGGTAGCCACAGCCGTGAACTACCGCACTGTACTGTGTCTGCTGCTAATATATAGACTGGTTGATAAAGAGATAGTATACTCGTAACTAGTATGTATGTATAAAGAAAGAAAAAAAAAAAACCACGGTTAGGTGGTATATACAATTATGGACGGGCTGCCGAGTGCCGACACAGAGGTAGCCACAGCCGTGAACTACCGCACTGTACTGTGTCTGCTGCTAATATAGACTGGTTGATAAAGAGATAGTATACTCGTAACTAGTATGTATGTATAAAGAAAGAAAAAAAAACCACGGTTAGGTGGTATATACAATTATGGACGGGCTGCCGAGTGCCGACACAGAGGTAGCCACAGCCGTGAACTACCGCACTGTACTGTGTCTGCTGCTAATATATAGACTGGTTGATAAAGAGATAGTATACTCGTAACTAGTATGTATGTATAAAGAAAGAAAAAAAAACCACGGTTAGGTGGTATATACAATTATGGACGGGCTGCCGAGTGCCGACACAGAGGTAGCCACAGCCGTGAACTACCGCACTGTACTGTGTCTGCTGCTAATATATAGACTGGTTGATAAAGAGATAGTATACTCGTAACTAGTATGTATGTATAAAGAAAGAAAAAAAAACCACGGTTAGGTGGTATATACAATTATGGACGGGCTGCCGAGTGCCGACACAGAGGTAGCCACAGCCGTGAACTACCGCACTGTACTGTGTCTGCTGCTAATATAGACTGGTTGATAAAGAGATAGTATACTCGTAACTAGTATGTATGTATAAAGAAAGAAAAAAAAAACACGGTTAGGTGGTATATACAATTATGGACGGGCTGCCGAGTGCCGACACAGAGGTAGCCACAGCCGTGAACTACCGCACTGTACTGTGTCTGCTGCTAATATATAGACTGGTTGATAAAGAGATAGTATACTCGTAACTAGTATGTATGTATAAAGAAAGAAAAAAAAAACCACGGTTAGGTGGTATATACAATTATGGACGGGCTGCCGAGTGCCGACACAGAGGTAGCCACAGCCGTGAACTACCGCACTGTACTGTGTCTGCTGCTAATATATAGACTGGTTGATAAAGAGATAGTATACTCGTAACTAGTATGTATGTATAAAGAAAGAAAAAAAAAACCACGGTTAGGTGGTATATACAATTATGGACGGGCTGCCGAGTGCCGACACAGAGGTAGCCACAGCCGTGAACTACCGCACTGTACTGTGTCTGCTGCTAATATAGACTGGTTGATAAAGAGATAGTATACTCGTAACTAGTATGACTATAAAGAAAGAAAAAAAAACCACGGTTAGGTGGTATATACAATTATGGACGGGCTGCCGAGTGCCGACACAGAGGTAGCCACAGCCGTGAACTACCGCACTGTACTGTGTCTGCTGCTAATATAGACTGGTTGATAAAGAGATAGTATACTACTAATATTATATATACTGGTGGTCAGGTCACTGGTCACTGGTCACACTGGCAGTGGCACTCCTGCAGCAAAAGTGTGCACTGTTTAATTTTAATATAATATTATGTACTCCTGGCTCCTGCTATAACCTATAACTGGCACTGCAGTGCTCCCCAGTCTCCCCCACAATTATAAGCTGTGTGAGCTGAGCACAGTCAGATATATATATACATTGATGCAGCACACTGGGCTGAGCAGTGCACACAGATATGGTATGTGACTGAGTCACTGTGTGTATCGTTTTTTTCAGGCAGAGAACGGATATATTAAATAAAACAAACAACTGCACTGTCTGGTGGTCACTGTGGTCGTCAGTCACTAAACTCTGCACTCTCTTCTACAGTATCACAGCCTCAGGTCAATCTCTCTCTCTCTCTCTCTCAACCCTAATCTAAATGGAGAGGACGCCAGCCACGTCCTCTCCCTATCAATCTCAATGCACGTGTGAAAATGGCGGCGACGCGCGGCTCCTTATATAGAATCCGAGTCTCGCGAGAATCCGACAGCGTCATGATGACGTTCGGGCGCGCTCGGGTTAACCGAGCAAGGCGGGAGGATCCGAGTCTGCTCGGACCCGTGAAAAAAACATGAAGTTCGTGCGGGTTCGGATTCAGAGAAACCGAACCCGCTCATCTCTTCTTTATATAAGTGTTTTTCCCTTATAGCATTTTAATATATATATATACATATCGCCAAATAAGTGCCCCCCCTCTCTGTTTTAACCCTGTTTCTGTAGTGCAGTGCAGGGGAGAGCCTGGGAGCCTTCCCACCAGCATTTCTGTGAGGGAAAATGGCGCTGTGTGCTGACAGGCGGCACACAGCAGTGTTACAATGTAGCGCCTATGCGCTCCATTGTAACCAATGGTGGGAACTTTGTGGTCAGCGGTGAGGTCACTTTCGGTCAACCGCTGAGCAGAAAGTTCCCACTATTGGTTACAATGGAGCGCATAGGCGCTACATTGTAACACTGCCGTGTGTCGCCTGTCAGACAGTACAGGAGCACACAGCCGATCAGGAGGGTGCTACAACGTGGCGCTCCCTGATTGGCTGAAGAAACCCACTTAGACATCAGTCAGAGTGGGTTTCTGGCATTCGGGGAAAGGGGACCCATGTGAAAACATGGGTCCCCTTTCAGTGCGTGGCTCGGGTCTCCGTTTTATTTTTTTAATCAAGTACGTGGATTACAAAAGGATTATCCGAGGAGCCTGGTACCCTGGATCTGGTGAGTATAATTTATTCAACAGGTACCCCATGGATTCTACTGGACAAGAGGACCGACCTGCGTGTGAACATAAGGTAAGTATGTATGTATGTTTGTGTGGATGGATGTAATAAAACTTTACTTTCAAGGTGTGTGTGTATTGTCTTTTTTTGGGTATTTTTTTAGTAGTAGTACTACAGGTACCAGCGGGCCCGTTTTTCCGCCGCATGCTGGTACTTGTGGTTCTCCAAGTACCAGCTTGCGGGGGAGGCTTGCTGGGACTTGTAGTACTGCTACTAAAAACAATATTCATAACTATCAACAAAGGCTATCAGCCCCCCATCCGCAGCCCATTGGATGGGGGGGACAGCCTCGGGCTTCACCCCTGGCCCTTGGGTGGCTGGGGGGGGGACCCCTTGATTGAAGGGGTCCCCACTCCCCCAGGGTACCCCGGCCAGGGGTGACTAGTTGGATATTTGATGCCACGGCCGCAGGGCACTGTATAAAAGTGACCCCCGGCTGTGGCATTATCTGTCCAGCTAGTGGAGCCCGGTGCTGGTTTTAAAAATACGGGGGACCCCTACGCTTTTTGTCCCCCGTATTTTTGGAACCAGGACCAGGTGCAGAGCCCGATGCTGGTTGCTTAAATATGGGGGAACCCCTGTCCATTTTCTTCCCATATTTCTGCAACCAGGATCGGCTCAAAGAGCCCGAGGCTGGTTTGCCTTAGGAGGGGGGACCCCACGCAATTTTTTTTTAACATTTAAACTTTTTTTTTTTTTTAAACAAAGTGCACAATGAAGCCCAGCACGGATCTCTCAGATCCGGCCGAGATTCATTGTATTAAAGTCGGCAGTGTTTTACAAGTCACTCACGTAAAACACTGCCTAAAAAAACGAATGACATCGACATCGGAAAACCCGAAAATGCAGAATACGGCAGCTTAGTAAATTAGTCGTAACAAATTCAAAAAGTTGCAGTTTTACACTTTCGATGTCATTCGTGATTATTCTCCCACCAAATCGGGAGAATTACGAATGTTAGTAAATATACCCCAATGCTCCTTTTATTTTTTTTGCTTTACTTACAAACAGGAATCAGGCCTACTGGAAGATGTTGGCGCTACATTAGTAAATGTTAATAAAAAAATAAGATTGTTGCATGTGTGACCCATCTATACTCTTTGTGATATTGTATACATTCCTGTGAAACTATGGAGGTTATGTACAGTAATAGCTTGTCATTACGTCTGTGAGTTTGCTGCTAAATTTAAAGTGTCAATCGGTCAGTTATAAGGCAAAACCAGCTTTATAACAAATTGTACCTTTAAATTTAGCGGTGAACATACCAAAATCACGCTGGTTCCGCAATCTCAGAACATATTACATAACCCTCTAAATTACTGTATAAAGGACTAGACAAGAATAAAGATATCACTATGACAGAAAGTTGTGATTAGCATGGGTTATAGTGGTACACACTTTTTTTTGGGGAAGAGCCAACATTTTTCTGTAAGCCATGGAGTCTGTAGATTTGGGGGGTACAGATGTAGCCACACTTAGCTTTGTAGCCGAGCGTCTTATTCACGGCACAGCTGGTGCAGCTAGTGTGCCCGCGACTTTGATGCACACGTGCACGCTTGTGGCCGTAGGAATGAGTGGGCTAGGTACAATGCTTAAACTGGTCCTAGAGAGGTGCTGGAACTCACCCCCCAACGCCTGTGAAATGAAGGGAGTGCGGCGCGTGTTGCAAAAAAGGGGCATGGGCTTGAAACAAAAGTGGCATGGTCACCCAATAGTATCCCCAATTCAAATTACGCTGCACAGTAGCACAATCTTATTTACATAAGACCATGTAGTAGCGTCCCTTATTCATGTTATGACACACATTAGTGCCCCTTGTACACAAAGCCCACAGTAGTAGCACCCCAAATACACATAATGCCCACAGTATTAGCACCCCAAATATACATAATGCCCGCAGAAGTAGTGCCCTTTATACAATGCCCTCAGTAGTAGTGACCCTTATGCAATATCCACTGTAGTGGTAGTGCCCCTAGTATTGGTGCCCCTTACACAATGCCCCCCAGTAGTAGTGCCCCTTATGTCCCCAGGAGTGATGCGCCTTATTAAGTGCCCCCTATGCAATGACCTCATTAGTAGTGCCCCCAGTAGTAATGACCCCAGTAGATGTGCCCTCTGTAGCTATGCCCCCAGTCAGAAGTGCCCCAGTAGATGTCTCCACTGTAGTTATGCCCCCAGTAGATGTTCCCCCATTGGTTATGCCCCCAGTAGATATGCCCCTGTGGTTATGCCCCAGTAGATGTGACCCCATTAATTATGCCCCTTGCAGATGTGCCACCATTAGTTATGCCCCCAGCTGATGTGACCCCATTAGTTATGCCCCCAGCAGATATGCCCCCATTAGTTATGCCGCCAGCAGATGTGCCCCCATTAGTTTGCTCCCAGCAGATGTGCCCCCATTAGTTATGCCCCCAGCAGATGTGCCCCTATAGTTAAACCCCCAGCAGATGTGCCCCCATTAGTTATTCCCCCAGCTGATGTGCCCCCATTAGTTTGCTCCCAGAAGATGTGCCCCCATTAGTTTGCTCCCAGCAGATGTGCCGCCATTAGTTATGCCGCCAGCAGATGTGCCCCCATTAGTTATGCCCCCAGCAGATGTGCCCCTGTAGTTATGTGCCCCGCTCCTGCTTCCAGACCACGCTGCCTTCCCGCTCCTCGGAACTATGGGAGAGACGTCATGACGTCTCTCCCATAGCGTCGCACACTGCCTGAGCCGGTTGCTGGAGCTCAGGAGTGAGCTCCAGCCTCCGGCAGCCACTGAGGAAAGGAGCCAGGCGCCCGCTGGTAACACAATCTCCCTCCTGGGTTAGGTGAGCCGGAGGAGGCAGAACTGGTTCCGTCTCCAAATGGAACTGACGGAACGCAGTTCCGCCCCGTTCCGGATCACTTTAACCTCTGGCTACGTATCTAGTTGCAGCTTGGTGTACTAAGTAACACTTGCGGCTCTGCGCAGCGTGTGTGCCCATGCGGCCGCGCCACGGTTAATATGAGTGCGGCTACATCTGTATTTGTCTCTAAGCAGTGTACAATCTAAGTGATTAGACTTCTGTTGCAATACAGAGCGTACAAAGGGCCTAATTCAGACCTGATCGCTGGGCTGCTAATTTTGTTGTCCTGCGATCAGAAAGTCGCCACCTCCCAGGGGGAGTGTCAATCCGGCCCGTGCAAGTGTGCGAATGCATGTGTACGCCATGCGAAAATGTCCCTCAGTCAGCGGACAGCTGCAAATCCGTGGGTGTAACTCAACAGCACCCAAGGATCAACCTGTAAATATATGGGGACTATGAGGCTCACAAATTCATCACAGCATTTACTAAAGGTCGATTTTGATTTTTGATTGATTTTAAGTCAATTTTGCAAATCGGAGATTTGCTAAAGTCAAAACCGACATAAAATCTACCAAAAAAACGACTTTAGAACAAGGTAGAACATCGGACGATACTTTTCCATAGAAGTCTATAGAAACCGGCAATTTACTAATGGTCAGTTTCATAATCGACCAAAAACCGATGGTAAAAATGACCAAACAATAGACTTTTAACTGACGGGTGTGTTTGATTTCTAAAGCAGCTTCTCTTGCCCCATACTTCATTCTAATGCCTATAAAAAAGAACACAGGCATGTGGTGCACTCTGGCTGTAGGAGAAATGGCATTAGATGTCTATGGTATGCTCTGCACTTTCCTGAGGTACAGTATGCAGCACATCACCGCCTGACTGACAGGACCCAGGAGCCTGAATCAGAGGAACAACAGCAGCTTAATGAGGTACCGCAGAGCTTATGCATTATATACCGCCGGCCAAGGTCATACAGATGTTCCGCCTTAATTGTTCCAACATAATGGTGCTGCATGACCTCAGAATGAGCCAGACACTGTACGGTCATGTTCCGTATCAGCCATTCACAAGCTGCTGTATGCTCTGCACTTTCCTGAGGTACAGTATGCAGCACATCGCCACCTGACTGACAGGACCCAGGAGCCTGAATCAGAGGAACAACAGCAGCTTAATGAGGTACCGCAGAGCTTATGCATTATATACTGCCAAGGTCATACAGATGTTCCGCCTTAATCGTTCCAACATAATGGTGCTGCATGACCTCAGAGTGAGCCAGACACTGCACGGTCATGTTCCCTATCAGCTATTCACAAGCTGCTGTGTGCTCTGCACTCTTGCACCTGGCTCCTTTCAGCCAGTTTCTGGTAAATTGCTCGGCCTATCGCAGGCTACTGTTAGCAGGGACCTCACACAGGTCATGGGAGCCCTGATCCCCCTCAGACCTACATCTGCTTTCCATACAAGGGCTTAGAGAGCAACGCCGGGCCCCAGTAAAGGGGTAGGGGCGTGGCTTTAAGAGTGCATGACGATGGTCTTTAATGTACAAGTCAGTAAACAATCCAATAATTGCTGTGCCGCTTCCTGGGGGGGGCTTGATCTGGAAGCGGGTCCCTCCTCTTCGGCCAGCGCTATCTTACACAGTGCCAGAGCCTTTGCTTTCGATCTGCGGCGCAACCTTCCTGAGAGAGACAGTTGGTGTCAGAGAAAGAATACGTGTCAGGGAGAGACAAAGAGGTGAAGAAAGAGGGAGTGGGAGCGAGTGGGAGAGAGAGGTTGTCAGGAAGGGAGGGAGACAGAGAGAGAGAGGGGAGCAAGAGAGGGAGAGAGTGATGGAGAGAATGAGGGAGAAACAAAGAGAGGGAGAGAGAAAGGTGCAAGGGAGAGAGAGAGAGAGAGGTGAGAGAGAGGGAGGGTGTCATGGGGAGAGCGCTTCAGGGAGAGAAAGAGGGTGAGACAAAGTAAGAGAGAGAGAGGGGTGCAAGAGAGAGAGAGGAGAGAGATAGAGTGAGGGGGTAGTGAGTGGGAGAGACACTACCTACTACAGCCTGGCTAGACTTTAGCACAGACCTAAGATGGGGGCTGGCACTTCACAGCATTATGCCCCGCCCCTTCCCACCCGCAAATCGCTGCACTGCAGTGCCCTGCTGCTGGGAGTCGGCCAGGTAAGGGAAGAAGTGGGCCAGGCCTGGGCGATATTTGCAGCTGCGTGAGGGCCCCCAATGTGTGGGGCCCCTGGACGACCACCTCGTCCACCCCACTCATAATCCGGCCCTTCCTACATCTTCATTAAGTCACCCCTTTATGCTAAGTTTGAGGCTTGCCAATTGCCCGAGGGATGGCCGCTGGGTAAGTAAAGTATATAATATCTGAAAAAAACTTACATTTGAAAATTATATATGTCATTGTATGTTTGTATGTGTTTTATGTCTACACAGGGGATACCGGCAATGGCTGTTTACTCCCTCTGAGATCCTAATTGTTTTTTTTTGTTTTTTTTCTAAAGCGTCGTGATGTAAAAATAACATGTGGCAGGCGTTGGCCAACAGGAAAGCAGTGTTTGATTTTAGTTTTTTTTGTGTCGGTTTTAGGTCGGTTTTATGTCAATATCGAAGAAACTTCAGAATATCAAAATCGACCAACATCGATGTCGCCTTATGAATGACACTTGAAACTGACAGATATTAAATGAGCGATTTTGACACATAAACAAGATGATGATTTTGGTTGGTTTACACAATCTTTAGTAAATTTACCCCCAGGAGTTCCCAGGTGACAGTCTGATTTCCCAACTGTAATCTCCTGTCATGATCTGTCACAATGTCACCTCACATGTAAGGAAAGTTTATTTGTCCCACTGTCTGCTCAACTTCCTCCCCACACTGTAAATATTCCTTGTACTCATTCCAAAATAAAATACAGGGTAAACAGCACCCTCAGGTG
This sequence comes from Pseudophryne corroboree, assembly GCF_028390025.1. Lineage (NCBI taxonomy): Eukaryota > Metazoa > Chordata > Amphibia > Anura > Myobatrachidae > Pseudophryne > Pseudophryne corroboree. Next base: position 73,231,679 of record NC_086447.1, read on the forward strand.
CAGAGGCGGATTGGCCATAGAGTTTACAGGGAAGATTCCCGGTGGGCCGACGCACCCGTGGGGCCTGTTTTGTTTGAGGACATGTCCTTTTTATAGACATAATGAATAAGATGCAAAATAATTTGCATATATGAAAATGACTTTGCCACTTAGCCTGTGATTGCAGATGATCTAGTGTATGCTCTGCCTGCCTGCTTGGCTGACATATAAGATTGAGTGAATAGTGATTGGGATACGGTTGGTGTAATAAGCAAGAAAATATATCTTTCTAAAGAATGATGTAGTTTCCTAAATTCTGAAGGTGTATCATATAATGTACTCATAATATTTAATTTTATTTCCATTTAACTTCACCTTGATGCTGGACATCCCCACTATCTGGAAAGTCTTGGGGGGAGGGTGCTGCTGCCATGGCCCATGGCTAGACCTTACACCTCTGGTGCTGCCCATGTGGGGCCACTAGTACAAATTTTTCCAGGGCCACTTTTTGTTCCCAATCCGCCCCTGCTCAGGTGTATATCAGGCTACAGTACAGGGCCTAGTTACTGTCACACAATGCAATGCTCCTGAGGTTTTCATCATATAATAATTACCTGCTATTCAGTAAGGAGTGTAAATTCCGCTAAACAGCAGAATTTCCAATCCTTTTGCTCGCATGCTGGAGGCCACCCATTGCAGGTCAAAACCGCCCAGCATGCAGCCCAACGCCCACCCACTGCGATCGCACTGAAAGACCCACCGCCATCTTTTTGATCGGAGCGTCTGCAAGTGATGTCATGCAGCCGCCCTGATCACGCCCACGCCATGCCCCCTCTTTGGAAACTGCCGCCCCAGTTTCCCTGCTGCCAGCCCCGCAACGCTCCATCTTCGCCTTGAAAATGGAGCGTTGCTGTCACCTCCCGCGAATGCCTCTGCCTGTCAATCACTGCAGGTCACTTACTGCCTGTCAATTACTGCGGGCAGGGGCGCCACAACATTATATGGTTGGGGGGGCATGGAAAAATAAACATTTGGCGCTCCCCCAAAAATGATTACCCCTCCTCCCCCCCCTCCCATGCGGGGAGCGTACACCGCCGGATCACCGCGGAGACTCCAGTCCTTCTTTGGAAAGTCTGCCGCCACCGCGTGCAGCACGCGGTGGCGGCAGACTTTCCAAAGTAGGACTGGAGTCTCCGCGTTGATCTCCCGGTAAGCGCTCCCCCTGCACCTCTGTCAAGTTTGGGGGAGCATGTTGCCCCCCCCATTCCGATGCCCCTGACTGCGGGTCACCCGCAGTAAATGTGGGTGGATGCGCAGGACAGTCCCTGCGCATGTGTCCCCGGGGCAAACGCAGAATTTCTGGTTGGATCACGATAACAGTGAAGAGACGCAATCACTGATACAATAAAATGAAAGTATATTTTATACACATTTTCTACTAACATTTAACACACAGGGGTCACCAGCATTGTGTTTATATGCACGTTGCATTGAGCAATGTATGCCGGATTATTTTTGCAACTCTGCAAAATTATTTAAATAATCTGTTCCACAAAATAAAATGTTATTTTTGCATGAGGGGGAACAGCTAGAAGCCTGCAAGAAACCATCTGGCATCGGTCAAAACTGGAAACATTTATCCCAATAACACAAATACAAGAGGTATTTTCACTGTGGAACCTGTTCCTTTTATCTGTTGTAAATGACCCTGCACATGTAGCTGGTGCAGAACTGTCTTACCCGTTAGCTGTGAGCGAGATCCCATTTACTGAAACAGTGACATTATATAACCCAGGCGAGAGTTGGGGCAGAATCACTTCTATGCTGTGAGATGTTACTCTTAGAATCTTGGCAACAGCCTTGTGTACTGCTACCTCTATCTCCCAGAGTGTGTTGTTGTCAAAGTTTGACAGGCTAATGCAGGAGACCTGGTCACCTAAAGGAAGGATACAGGAATTTAGGTATTTATTACAAATCACTACATCATCATGAGTACAATTATTAAAGTCTTTGATTATAGAATATAGCATACTGTTTGCAGTCGTGACAAGATCTGCTGACAATGTTAAGTGGATATTATTTAAATGACATCAAGCTCTGAAGATCTAGGACTTTTCTATGCTCCACTCTTTTTAGCTCACTGTCTTCCTTTATCAGTCTTTACATTCAGGTTTTATTTCAGATCTAGAGATGAATTACTTTATCTTCCAGGTAGTAGAATATACAGTGTTTACAAGAATAGGAGAATATATGATTTGGTATAACATATCCAAATAGAGGAAAAAAAGGGGCAAAACTGGAAAAATAATCAAAATTGACACACGTAACTCATTGACCGCAGATTGCCTAGCAACCCCTTTTCCTCCCTGCAGTAATATACTGTATTTAACTAGCAACCGTTGCCTAGTAACCACTTTCCCTACCTGCAGGGATAGATGTAACTAGTAAACAGGTTGCCTAGCAACCACTTTCCCTGCCTGCAGCGATATATGTAGCTAGTAACAGGTTGCCTAGCAACCACTTTCCCTACCTGCAGCGATATATGTAACTAGTAGCAGGTTGCCTAGCAACCACTTTCTCTGCCTGCAGCGATATATGTAACTGGTAGCAGGTTGCCTAGCAACCTCTTTCCCTACCTGCAGCAATATATGTAACTGGTAGCAGGTTGCCTAGCAACAACTTTCCCTACCTGCAGCGATATATGTAACTAGTAGCAGATTACCATCTAGCAATATAATGTAACTAGTCACAGGTTGCCTAGCAATAGCAACCACTTTCCCTACCTGCAGTGATATATGTAACTGGTAGCAGGTTGCCTAGCAATCACATTCCCTACCTGCAGCGATATATGTAACTAGTAGCAGATTACCAAGCAACCCCTTTCCCTCCCTGCAGTAATATACTGTATGTAACTAGCAACCACTTTCCCTACATCTAGCAATATAATGTAACTAGTCACAGGTTGCCTAGCAATAGCAACCACTTTCCCTACCTGCAGTGATATATGTAACTGGTAGCAGGTTGCCTAGCAACCACTTTCCCTACCTGCAGCGATATATGTAACTAGTAGCAGATTACCAAGCAACCCCTTTCCCTCCCTGCAGTAATATACTGTATGTAACTAGCAACCACTTTCCCTACATCTAGCAATATAATGTAACTAGTCACAGGTTGCCTAGCAATAGCAACCACTTTCCCTACCTGCAGTGATATATGTAACTGGTAGCAGGTTGCCTAGCAACCACTTTCCCTACCTGCAGCGATATATGTAACTAGTAGCAGATTACCAAGCAACCCCTTTCCCTCCCCGCAGTAATATACTGTATGTAACTAGCAACCACTTTCCCTACATCTAGCAATATAATGTAACTAGTCACAGGTTGCCTAGCAATAGCAACCACTTTCCCTACCTGCAGTGATATATGTAACTGGTAGCAGGTTGCCTAGCAACCACTTTCCCTACCTGCAGCGATATATGTAACTAGTAGCAGATTACCAAGCAACCCCTTTCCCTCCCTGCAGTAATATACTGTATGTAACTAGCAACCACTTTCCCTACATCTAGCAATATAATGTAACTAGTCACAGGTTGCCTAGCAATAGCAACCACTTTCCCTACCTGCAGTGATATATACCTGCAGCGATATATGTAACTAGTAGCAGATTACCAAGCAACCCCTTTCCCTCCCTGCAGTAATATACTGTATGTAACTAGCAACCACTTTCCCTACATCTAGCAATATAATGTAACTAGTCACAGGTTGCCTAGCAATAGCAACCACTTTCCCTACCTGCAGTGATATATGTAACTAGTAACAGGTTGCCTAGCAACCACATTCCCTACCTGCAGCGATATATGTAACTGGTAGCAAGTTGCCCAGCAACCATTTTCACTACCTGCATCAATATAATGCAATTAGTAGCAGGTTGCCTAGCAACCATTTTCCCTACCTGTAGTGATATATGTAACTAGTAACAGGTTGCCTAGTGACCACTTTCCCTACCTGCGGTGTGATATTTAGAGTCCTGTTCATGTACATTAGCTACTGTTTGCGACTGTGCATGCGTCTAAATCTCTAAAATGTCACACTGCGCCTGCGCCCACGGTGTCTAGGTTTAGAGCATCAGGACGATTAAGCTGCACAGACTCTGGAATGTATCGGGCATTCCTGGGCTGTGACTGGGAGGTGGCTAAACAGACGCACAGAGAGATGTTCTGTCTGATGGGTGTGGTATGGCAGTGTTGCGGACGTGTCACAGGAGTGGTTAGACGCTTAATCACGCACACTGGAGGCCATATTGTGACGGCAATCCTAGCCCGGGGCAGGTGCAAGTCCCGATGGTGTTCCTGGGGGTTGCGAATGCTGACACACAAAATGGGGGTCTTAGCCCTTGCACACGCAGACGCACACCTGTACACCAGGTAATGACTTACTAGCATTAGCATAAAGCCACAGCAACAGATGCTAAAGCAGCCGCAGTGATGCAAAACTCAGAATCAGCCTCTAGCTGTGTGATGTCTACTCTAAATCAAGCCTTACTATTTACAAGAGTTTATACGTATTTACTGATGTATTATAATAATAATCATCATTTCAGATTGGTACAATTGCTACGTCCACCTGATAGTGTATCCTGTATGAACGATATTTTTAACATGTGCGACACTTATATGCTGCTGAGTTCAGGTGACACCGGCCTAAGCTTTCACCCCCCATCCCTGCTCAGTGCATGACAATTTAAGAAGCCTCCAGTTATTAATGCTAGTATTTTTTTTTTACTTTGTTGAAACAATGTTGCAACCCCTTGTAAAGAAGCATTGCAACAACAGATTCCTGATTATGAATACGCATTGAAGTTCTTTACTCATGATGCAATCACCTGCCGTGTTGCTCACATTTGGACTGATTGACAAAATAACTGGATTTAAGGAAGGATCAAATGTGATCAGTTCAGGAAAAGAGATCCACTGCTGTCCAGTTTTCATTGTAATATTTTTCACATGCAAAGTGTCAGCCTGGAAAAGAAGGAAAAAGAGAAAAGAATAAAGGATCAAAACTAATAAGAAAGCATAATATTGTGTTCAGTCTCACAGAGTGCATACATACTGGAGTTTGGAAGCTCGGGCCAGTGGTGGGACTGCAGCCCTGGCAGGGAGCGCACCCATGAGTGCAAGAGGTTTGCTTACCTTACAGCAGGAATCCTGCACAGATGGTTTGTTTATCAATGCTTTTCTATAAATTGCACGTTAATAAGTACCTGCATCTTCACTATGCTTCCAGAGATATGTGTCTCCTTTCCAAAATCTCTCTGAGGGTTACAATATGGCTGCCAGTAAGTCACATAGACACTGGATCGCAGCCAGGGGGTAATTTAGGGGTGAGGGTGCCCCTAGGCACAACAGTAATGACCACCCCTACACCCCCCCCCCTCCCCTGTCTAATTTTATTATTTTCATTGGTTATAAGCCCTAATTTGATGATAGACAATTTAATAATAAAAACACTATGACATATGTATTTATTTTTTTATTACTGTATATATACATATTTACTAAGTAGGACAGCTTATATGGGAAGTAAGTGCATGTCCTACTTATTTACACTCCATTTAAGACAGTGCTGAATGGGTGTTATGGTGTCTGGCATAATGTGTAATAAGGATTACAGGGTGTGGCATAATGTGTAATAAGCATTTCGGTGTGTGGCATAATGTGTAATAAGCATTACGGTGCGTGGCATAATGTATAATGGACATTAAGGTGTTTGGCATAATATGTAAGGGGCATTATGGTGTCTGGCATAATGTGTAATGGGCATTATGGTGTCTGGCATAATGTGTAATGGGCATTACAGTGTCTGGCATAATGTGTAATAAGCATTATGGTGTGTGGCATAATGTGTAATAAGGATTATGGTGTGTGGCATAATGTATAATAAGCATTACAGTGTGTGGCATAATGTGTAATGGGCATTAAGGTGTTTGGCATGTGTAATAATAAGCATCACGGTGTGTGGCATAATGTGTAATGGGCATTACGGTGTGGCATAATGTGTAATAAGCATTAAGGTGTGTGGCATAATGTGTAATGGGTATTATGGTGTGTGGCATAATGTGTAATAAGCATTACGGTGTGTGGCATAATGTGTAATGGGTATAACGGTGTGTGGCATAATGTGTAATGGGCATTACGGTGTGGCACAATGTGTAATGGGCATTATGGTGTTTGGCATAATGTGTAATGGGCATTATGATGTGTGGCATAATGTGTAATAAGTATTATGGTGTGTGGCATAATGTGTAATGACCATTACGGTGTGTGGCATAATGTGTAATAAGCATTACGGTGTGTGGTGTAATGTGTAATGGGCATTAAGGTGTTTGTCATAATGTGTAAGGGGCATTACAGTGTGTGGCATAATGTGGCCATGCCCCTATTGTCATGTAGCCACTCCCCTAGTTTCATGTGACCATGCCCCCACGTGACATGCGACCACGCCCATTTTTACTATCTGTACCACTAAGAAAAAATTTCTACTTGCACCACTGATTTAAGATGGCACATGGTACAGTACAGTGGAAATATTTGGCAGTTACTGGTATATTTCGGGCTGACAGTACCAACACAAGCATCCAAGTGCCGCCTCCCGACATGTGCCGCCCCTAGTCATGTGCATAATGGGAAATTCACCACTGCTCGCAGCCCGCAGTATGTCATGTAGTGGCAGAAGAGGCCGGGGGGGGGGGCAGATCCTGCACACCTATTATTGAAATGGACAGGATCACGCAAATCTTAGCTGATCACGTCATTATGTTTATTGCTCTTTTGAAAGATCCTGTGATGCTGTACATTGCATTATGTGTGGGTGGGGTTTAATGATGCAAATCACCTAACCCTAACCCACACCCAACAGTGATCTACCTGCCGGGATCTGTGCCAGATAGGTGAAACTAAATATTGGTAATATGTAAGTATGTCTAGATTAAAACTAGCATTATTAGTCCAAATCATCAGGCGTATAAGTATAATAAAATGGTAATTTACTGGTCAAAACCTATTCACAAATAAGATTTATTTAGGATCTTTAAACAGCAGTGTCCAACTGCCCCAATATACTTGCCAACTCTCCCGGGAGTTGCAGGAGATGCCCTATTTTTTGGGAAGTCCCCTATACCCTTGCAAGTGTAGCAGCTCTCCCGCATCCCACCCACTTCCTAGTGAAGCGGGCAGGATGGGGAGAAAATCCTGGGAATCCTGCCTCTGAATGGAGGGGGGTGGGGCTAAATGTTGTGAATCGCATCATTTTAACCACCCCCCCTACCTGAGAACCCATGAATCGTGGCATTTTCATGTATGGGTGCTGGACCTAATGGCATGGGGGTGCCCGGCCCCGCTCCCTGACTGCCCAGGATCATGACTGCATTCCTATGTGAGTACTATATAGAAAACGGGTAATAAATGCTACATCTGCTGCAGCACCTCTTACACTGTAGTTCTTTTTTCTCTGACGTCCTAGTGGATGCTGGGAACTCCGAAAGGACCATGGGGAATAGCGGCTCCGAAGGAGACTGGGCACAACTAAAGAAAGCTTTCAGGTCACCTGGTGTGCACTGGCTCCTCCCACTATGACCCTCCTCCAAGCCTCAGTTAGATTTTGTGCCCGGCCGAGGTTGGATGCACACTAGGGGCTCTCCTGAGCTCCTAGAAAGAAAGTATATAATTAGGTTTTTTATTTTACAGTGAGACCTGCTTGCAACAGGCTCACTGCAGCGAGGGACTAAGGGGAGAAGAAGCGAACCTACCTGCTTGCAGCTAGCTTGGGCTTCTTAGGCTACTGGACACCATTAGCTCCAGAGGGATCGACCGCATGGAACTGGCCTTGGTGTTCGGTCCCGGAGCCGCGCCGCCGTCCCCCTTACAGAGCCAGAAGCAAGAAGAGGTCCGGAAAATCGGCGGCAGAAGACATCAGTCTTCACCAAGGTAGCGCACAGCACTGCAGCTGTGCGCCATTGCTCCTCATACACACCTCACACTCCGGTCACTGAGGGTGCAGGGCGCTAGGGGGGGGCGCCCTGAGCAGCAATAAAAACACCTTGGCTGGCAAAAATACCACAATATATAGCCCCAGAGGCTATATATGTGATAAATACCCCTGCCAGAATCCATAAAAAAGCGGGAGAAAAGTCCGCAAAAAAGGGGCGGAGCTATCTCTCTCAGCACACTGGCGCCATTTTCTCTTCACAGTATAGCTGGAAGACAGCTCCCCAGGCTCTCCCCTGTAGTTTGCAGGCTCAAAGGGTTAAAAAGAGAGGGGGGGCACTAAATTTAGGCGCAATATTGTATATACAAGCAGCTATTGGGAAAAATTCACTCAATATAGTGTTAATCCCTAAATTATATAGCGCTCTGGTGTGTGCTGGCATACTCTCTCTCTGTCTCCCCAAAGGGCTGTGTGGGGTCCTGTCCTCAGTCAGAGCATTCCCTGTGTGTGTGCAGTGTGTCGGTACGGCTGTGTCGACACGTTTGATGGCTTATGTGATGGCAGAGCAGATGCCGATAAATGTGATGTCGCCCCCTGTGGGGCCGACACCAGAGTGGATGGATAGGTGGAAGGTATAAACCGACAGTGTCAACTCCTTACATAAAAGGCTGGATGACGTAACAGCTATGGGACAGCCGGCTTCTCAGCCCGCGCCTGCCCAGGCGTCTCAAAGGCCATCAGGGGCTCAAAAACGCCCGCTCCCTCAGATGGCAGACACAGATGTCGACACGGAGTCTGACTCCAGTGTCGACGAGGTTGAGACATATACACAATCCACTAGGAACATCCGTTACATGATCCCGGCAATAAAAAATGTGTTACACATTTCTGACATTAACCCAAGTACCACTAAAAAAGGGTTTTATGTTTGGGGAGAAAAAGCAGGCAGTGTTTTGTTCCCCCATCAAATGAGTGAATGAAGTGTGAAAAAGTGTGGGTTCCCCCGATAAAAAACTGGTAATTTCTAAAAAGTTACTGATGGCGTACCCTTTCCCGCCAGAGGATAAGTTACGCTGGGAGATATCCCCTAGGGTGGATAAGGCGCTCACACGTTTGTCAAAAAAGGTGGCACTGCCGTCTTAGGATACGGCCACTTTGAAGGTACCTGCTGATAAAAAGCAGGAGGCTATCCTGAAGTCTGTATTTACACACTCAGGTACTAGACTGAGACCTGCAGATAGTGCTGCTGCAGCGTGGTCTGTAACCCTGTCAAACAGGGATACTATTTTGCGAACATAAGACGTCGTCTTATATATGAGGGATGCACAGAGGGATATTTTGCCGGCTGGCATCCAGAATTAATGCAATGTCAGGAGGGTATTAGAGACCCGACACTGGACAGGTGATGCTGACTTTAAAAGGCACATAGAGCCTTATAAGGGTGAGGCCTCGTATCCACAGCAACAGCTGGGAAGAAAATTTTTTACCTCAGGTTTCCTCACAGCCTAAGAAAGCACTGTATTATCAGGTACAGTCCTTTCGGCTTCAGAAAAGCAAGCGGGTCAAAGGCGCTTCCTTTCTGCACAGAGACGAGGGAAGAGGGAAAAAGCTGCACCAGTCAGCCAGTTCCCAGAATCAAAATTCTTCCCCCGCTTCCTCTGAGTCCACCGCATGACGCGGGGGCTCCACAGGCGTAGCCAGGTACGGTGGGGGGCCGCCTCAAAAATTTCAGCGATCAGTGGGATCGCTCACAGGTGGATCCCTGGATCCTTCAAGTAGTATCTCAGGGGTACAAGCTGGAATTCGAGGCGTCTCCCCCCCGCCGTTTCCTCAAATCTGCCTTGCCGACAACTCCCTCAGGCAGGGAGGCTGTGCTAGAGGCAATTCACAAGCTGTATTCCCAGCAGGTGATAGTCAAGGTGCCCCTACTTCAACAAGGACGGGGTTACTATTCCACACTGTTTGTGGTACCGAAACCGGACGGTTCGGTGAGACCCATTTTAAATTTGAAATCCTTGAACACATACATAAAAAAATCCAAGTTCAAGATGGAATCGCTCAGGGTGGTTATTGCAAGCCTGGACGAGGGGGATTACATGGTATCCCTGGACATCAAGGACGCTTACCTGCATGTCCCCATTTACTATCCTCACCAGGAGTACCTCAGATTTGTGGTACAGGATTGCCATTACCAATTCCAGACGCTGCCGTTTGGACTCTCCACGGCACCGAGGGTGTTTACCAAGGTAATGGCGGAAATGATGATACTCCTTCGAAGAAAGGGAGTTTTCATTATCCCGTACTTGGACGATCTCCTAATAAAGGCGAGGTCCAAGGAGCAGTTGTTGGTGGGAGTAGCACTGTCTCAGGAGGTGCTACACCAGCACGGTTGGATTCTGAATATTCCAAAATCACAGCTGGTTCCGACGACACGTCTACTGTTCCTGGGTATGATTCTGGATACAGTCCAGAAAAAAGTGTTTCTCCCGGAGGAGAAAGCCAAGGAGCTGTCATCTCTAGTCAGAGACCTCCTGAAACCAAAACAGGTATCGGTGCATCACTGCACGCGGGTCCTGGGAAAGATGGTGGCTTCTTACGAAGCAATTCCTTTCGGCAGGTTCCATGCCAGAATCTTTCAGTGGGACCTGTTGGACCAATGGTCCGGATCGCATCTTCAGATGCATCGCCTAATAACCCTGTCTCCAAGAACCAGGGTGTCTCTGCTGTGGTGGCTGCAGAGTGCTCATCTTCTAGAGGGCCGCAGATTCGGCATACAGGACTGGGTCCTGGTGACCACGGACGCCAGCCTTCGAGGCTGGGGGGCAGTCACACAGGGAAGAAACTTCCAAGGGCTGTGGTCGAGTCAGGAGACTTCCCTACACATAAATATTCTGGAACTAAGGGCCATTTACAATGCCCTAAGTCAGGCAAAATCCCTGCTTCTGCACCAGCCGGTACTGATCCAGTCAGACAACATCACGGCAGTCGCCCATGTAAATCGACAGGGCGGCACAAGAAGCAGGATGGCAATGGCAGAAGCAACAAGGATTCTCCGATGGGCGGAAAATCACGTACTAGCACTGTCAGCAGTGTTCATTCCGGGAGTGGACAACGGGGAAGCAGACTTTCTCAGCAGGCACGACCTCCACCCGGGAGAGTGGGGACTTCATCCAGAAGTCTTCACGCTGATTGTAAATCGATGGGAACGGCCACAGGTGGACATGATGGCGTCCCGCCTAAACAAAAAACTAGAGAGATATTGCGCCAGGTCAAGGGACCCTCAGGCGATAGCTGTGGACGCTCTAGTGACACCGTGGGTGTACCAGTCAGTTTATGTGTTCCCTCCTCTGCCTCTCATACCAAGGGTACTGAGAATAATAAGAAAACGAGGAGTAAGAACAATACTCGTGGTTCCGGATTGGCCAAGACAAGCGTGGTACCCGGAACTTCAAGAGATGATCTCAGAGGACCCATGGCCTCTGCCGCTCAGACAGGACCTGCTGAAGCAGGGGCCCTGTCTGTTCCAAGACTTACCGCGGCTGCGTTTGACGGCATGGCGGTTGAACACCGGATCCTGAAGGAAAAGGGCATTCCGGAGGAAGTCATTCCTACGCTGATTAAAGCCAGGAAAGATGTAACTGCAAAGCATTATCACCGCATATGGCGGAAGTATGTTGCTTGGTGTGAGGCCAAAAAGGCCCCAACATAGGAATTTCAACTAGGTCGATTCTGCATTTCCTACAAGCAGGAGTGACTATGGGCCTGAAATTAGGCTCCATTAAGGTACAGATCTCGGCTCTGTCGATTTTCTTCCAATAAGAACTAGCTTCACTACCTGAAGTTCAGACGTTTGTGAAAGGAGTGCTGCATATTCAGCCCCCGTTTGTGCCTCCAGTGGCACCTTGGGATCTCAACGTGGTGTTGAGTTTCTTAAAATCACATTGGTTTGAGCCACTTAAAACCGTGGATCTAAAATATCTCACGTGGAAAGTGGTCATGTTATTGGCCTTGGCTTCGGCCAGGCGTGTGTCAGAATTGGCGGCTTTGTCATGTAAAAGCCCTTATCTGATTTTCCATATGGATAGGGCGGAATTGAGGACTCGTCCCCAGTTTCTCCCTAAGGTGGTATCAGCTTTTCACTTGAACCAACCTATTGTGGTGCCTGCGGCTACTAGGGACTTGGAGGATTTCAAGTTACTGGACGTAGTCAGGGCCCTGAAAATTTATGTTTCCAGGATGGCTAGAGTCAGGAAAACTGACTCGCTATTTATCCTGTATGCACCCAACAAACTGGGTGCTCCTGCTTCTAAGCAGACTATTGCTCGCTGGATTTGTAGCACAATTCAGCTGGCGCATTCTGCGGCTGGACTGCCGCATCCTAAATCAGTAAAAGCCCATTCCACAAGGAAGGTGGGCTCATCTTGGGCGGCTGCCCGAGGGGTCTCGGCTTTACAACTTTGCCGAGCTGCTACTTGGTCAGGAGCAAACACGTTTGCAAAATTCTACAAATTTGATACCCTGGCTGAGGAGGACCTTGAGTTCTCTCATTCGGTGCTGCAGAGTCATCCGCACTCTCCCGCCCGTTTGGGAGCTTTGGTATAATCCCCATGGTCCTTTCGGAGTTCCCAGCATCCACTAGGACGTCAGAGAAAATAAGATTTTACTCACCGGTAAATCTATTTCTCGTAGTCCGTAGTGGATGCTGGGCGCCCATCCCAAGTGCGGATTGTCTGCAATACTTGTACATAGTTATTGTTAACTAAAGGGTTATTGTTGAGCCATCTGTTGAGAGGCTCAGTTGTTTCATACTGTTAAACTGGGTATAGTATCACGAGTTATACGGTGTGATTGGTGTGGCTGGTAGGAGTCTTACCCGGGATTCAAAATCCTTCCTTATTATGTCAGCTCGTCCGGGCACAGTGTCCTAACTGAGGCTTGGAGGAGGGTCATAGTGGGAGGAGCCAGTGCACACCAGGTGACCTAAAAGCTTTCTTTAGTTGTGCCCAGTCTCCTGCGGAGCCGCTATTCCCCATGGTCCTTTCGGAGTTCCCAGCATCCACTACGGACTACGAGAAATAGATTTACCGGTGAGTAAAATCTTATTTTTTTTTTATGCTTTTATATACATATACTGTAGAATAGCGCTGAGTGTACAAACCTGGGACGGTGCGCGGCATATGACTGTAGTGAAGTTCCTTGCATACAGCGGGCACTGCTGAGACCCAAATACCACCATGGTCACATCCTGAAAGCCAATACCTCTTACAGATATAAGCTGGCCTCCTAAACGTTAATAAAACAAGAAATGGTTAATATCATTACTGAGAAGTCGGACAGATCTCTTGTATAATGATATTTCTGCATAAATTAATATTTCACATCCAATAATAAACAAAGCATCTTTGTTCCCTTTGTTCCCTAGTTTTAGGATTCATTTCAAGGAGGATGCTACTGTCTGAACGATCTCTTTGGAAGTGGCGTCTGCCTGGGTTAGTGGCGTCTTGCCTGCTGACCCCTCATTCCCAGCTTTCAGGTACAGGTACAAATAACAGATGGTGAGAATGAAGATAATAGAGGTTGACAGTGCAAGCAAACGCCTTGTGATTGGTTGTTTGCAAATGAACCGCAGGCACTTATTGGTGGTTTCCTTGTTGCTTGTTCATGCTTTTGTTCTTGCTATGTAGAACATTATTACCTACTATCCCAGAACGTTTCAGAGACTCACAAACTTGCCGGAATTCCCCTAGAACCTGGAACAATAGGTGGCCCACGCCCACCCCGATCATTTGTCAGCTGCATCAAAGTAGGCCGGTAGGATGTAGAAAGGGAATCAACATCGTCCCTCATTTTATTTGGGATGCATTTTGCACCTTTCACTTAGGCAGAGACAGGTATCACTTGGAGCACTTTGATCAGTATAAGAAATATACAAGAAGGCTACATATAAAAAAAAGACAGATCTGACGTCTCATTGCTCTCATGACTAGAGGTAACGACCAGGGGGGTCATTCCGAGTTGTTCGCTCGCAAGCTGCTTTTAGCAGCTTTGCACACGGTAAGCCGCCGCCTACTGGGAGTGAATCCTAGCTTATCAAAATTGCGAACGAAAGATTCGCAATATTGCGAAAAGACTTCTCTGTGCAGTTTCTAAGTAGCTCGAGACTTACTCTGCCAGTGCGATCAGTTCAGTGCTTGTCGTTCCTGGTTTGACGTCACAAACACACCCAGCTTTCGCCCAGACACTCCTCCGTTTCTACAGCCACTCCCGCGTTTTTCCCAGAAACGGTAGCGTTTTTTCACACACTCCCATAAAACGGCCAGTTTCCGCCCAGAAACACCCACTTCCTGTCAATCACACTCCGATCACCAGAACGATGAAAAAACCTCGTAATGCCGTGAGTAAAATTCCTAACTGCATAGCTAATTTACTTGGCGCAGTCGCACTGCGGACATTGCGCATGCGCATTAGCGACTAATCGCTCCGTTGCGAGAAAAAAATAACGAGCGAACAACTCGGAATGACCCCCCAGGTCACATGTTGTTTCTAGAACCGGTCCGTTGTATAGTTTCAAAAATATGAAACAATTCCCCCATATTCCTCAAATAAGTTATCAACTGCCTTCAAACTGGCTCAGACATGATGAACAGGAACTGCAAATTCAAATCAGGGTCAATTGCCGATTGTAAAAACAATGGGTAAATGTTACAGCCTGCAAGACGCAACCTTATACCCAAGAGATATTGGGGGTCATTCCGAGTTGATCGCTCACTGACGTTTTTCGCAGCGCAGCGAACAGGTTACTACTGCGCTTGCGTATGCAACGCAATACGCTGGCGCGTCGTACGGGTACAAAGCGAATCGTTGCTGGGCGATGGATTTAACAAAGAATCCATTCGCAAAGCCGATCTCAAGGAGATTGACAGGAAGAGGGCGTTTACGGGTGTCAACTGACCGTTTTCAGGGAGTGTTTGGAAAAACGCAGGCGCGTCCAGGCGTTTGCAGGGCGGGTGTCTGACGTCAGTTCCGGGACCAAACAGACTGAAATGATCGCAAGGGCTGAGTAAGTCCAGAGCTACTCAGAAACTGCAATAAACTTTTTCGTCCCGCTCAGCTGCACACGCGTTCGCACACTTGCAAAGTGAAAATACACTCCCCCGTGGGCGGCGACTATGTGTTTGCTTGGCTGCTAAAAGTAGCTAGCGAGCGATCAACCCGGAATGACCCCCCCATAATACCACAGTTGCGCACAGGCTGCTAACGTGTTAGGCATAAAAGAGTGTCACCCAGACTCAAGTAAGACAAAAAACAGAACGTAACCACCACAGGAAAGCGCACACAACACTTAGTATAATAATACAGTCCTTCAATCTAGAAGATTTTCATTATTTTCTTAGATGTTCTATTTCCTTCTCGATACCTCAAACAAATGAGAACATGGACATCATAGTATAATGCTGTTAAATCCTCATTCAGAAGTTTATATGGAAGGTTACTGACTCATACCAGAATATGTGGTCTACTGAATATTGGTAGACAGACTGAGCTCAAGGAGCGGATGTCAACCGTGCTGTACCGGTGGCTCACTGCAACTCCTCACCTTTATCCTTCAGTACTCCAGCAATATGTCAATTAAAAAAGACTTGCCAAAGGGGGTCATTTAGACCCGATCGCTGATGTGCGTTTTCGCACAGCAGCGATCGCATCTGAAGTGCGCATGTGCCGGCGCATGGCTGACAGCCGACGGCTGTCATAGGCTAGCGATCGCCTCTGCCTGATTGACAGGCAGAGGCAGTTGCTGAGTGGGAGAGGGCGGAACAGCGGCGTTAATCTACCGGGGGCGGGCCGCGGCGGCTGCGTGACGTCACACGCAGCCGCTGTGACCCGGGCAGTGACGAGTAGCTCCCGGCCAGCGTGCATGAGGTGCACTGGTTGGGAGCTACTCCTGAGGTACAAAAGCATCGCCGATGTGTGATGCTTTTGTACTCCCGTGGGGGGGGGGGGGGTCGGGCCTGACATGCGGGGCTCCCCCCCTTCCCCCTTCCCCACATGTCTGTGTGCCTGCTCGTAGCCCTGCAAAATTTTGCAGGTCTATGATCAGGTCTGAATTAGGCCCATAGTGTAAAAACTTACAGACAATTTATTAAAACCTATCTAAAACCTGCATACCAGCAGGTGTTGTCTACTATTGCAGGTAGACATAAAAGCATGACCAAGCTGTTAAAAATACAGATAGATGAGACTCCTACCAGATGTTATTGTCCACTCAAACAAGCAGACAAAATAGGCACGGATTATGGAAGATTAAAGGCGTCTCTGGATACCGTCCATCCGGTCCTTAGGTAAATGTTCCACCTTCTGTAACCCTTTCCTCTCCAACGCGTTTCGATACCACCCTATCTTTCTGAAGGCATGAGGAAAGTTCTACAGATGGGAAATGTATACCCCTTCATATTAAGCCCTAAAAAGCACTAATGTCAGGCATGGAAAATACTGGCCTGGATTCCTATATGTAACTTCTATGAAAAGTGCCTCTCCGGCATCCATTTCACATATTCAATAATATCATTCACAATAGAAACAATATACATCACATCCTGTTCACACGTCTAAAAACCCCCATGATCCATATGTAGGTAATGGTGTCCGTCTGTGATTAGATTCCCCTCCGGTTTTAGTATGTAAATGATTTACGTGCCTATTTTGTCTGCTTGTTTGAGTGGACCGGTAGGAGCCATCGGTACAGCATGGTTGACATCCACTCCTTGAGCTCAGTCTGTCTACCAATATTCAGTAGACCACATATTCTGGTATGAGTCAGTAACCTTCCATATAAAATTCTGAATGAGGATTTAACAGTGTTATACTATGATGTCCATGTTCTCATTTGTTTAGAGTTATCGAGAAGGAAATAGAACATCTAAGAAAACAATGAAAATCTTCTAGATTGTAGGACTGTATAATTATACTAAGTATTGTGTGCTATCCTGTGGTGGCTACTTTCTGTTTTTTGCAAGATGCAGCCATTGGCTAGATTCTAGCGAGCCTGCCCATTCTTTTAAAGCAATAAATCGGAGACAGTTCTAGTTTGTGAATACGTCTCCCGTTAGCAAGTGATATGAGGCGCACGTATTCATATGCAATCACTCAGGATTACTAAAAGGAATTTTGTACTGTGCCTCTTCCATGTTGCACTACATACAGATGGGTCCATGTTTATCTTGACCTTTAATAGGATTATCTGAGACTGGGCAGTCGGACCTAATCCCCTGCTGTATTGTTCTCTGTATTGTATTGCAGCTGAGAAGAATAGATGAAGGGTTTATGTTAATAAACCATGTTGTGCCTAGGCGCAGCAAATTAGCCAAGATAACCGTGGACCTATCTGTAAAGAAGGCCCACGTGTGGACTGGCGAAAGATAGTTGCAGCTTCTATACACAGGGCATAGTGTCACTATGCCATGTCACACAACCAACTCACCAATTTGTGGAATGAGAGATGGGAAAACAGAGGCGATCCTTGGTGTAAGGTGCATGGAAATGGCGTTCCCACTTCCATTCATGGCAAAACCCAGAGGCTTCACATGTACTCTGACCTGGTGGTGTCCCAGAGGCAGACACGTGTCCATACAACACGCTATGCTGGAGGTGTCCACATCAATAACATTACAGTCTGTCTCATTTATTTTCACATCTATATCCGCGAAGCTCCCATGAAAACCAGATCCAGTGATCTTGACAACGAAGTCACATCCGTCACCTTTGTGAACAGCAAAAGTTTGAGGTTATGTGGCATATTTACTAAGCAAAGCCGCCACTTTTCAGTGATTCTGGCTGCGGGACTGAAAAGGGCATTAATGTGAAAGGAAAAACTCCTAGTTTTGCATCTCATATCTTATCATTTCATTTATATCCCACATCTAGAATGGCCTGTACTGGAAGTGGCGCCTTTGCAAAATGCTCTTGTGCAGTCATTGTAGCCAAACATAAACCAGAGATGTAAGTATTATGAATACCTGCGGAGTTCTGAATATCCGTCACCATAGGCGTTACATCCAGAAGATGCTGGAAAGCACAGGAGCCTGAGCATTGGGCTGGAATATCATTTATATGAACAGTGACCTGTAGAGATTGTACAGTATACAGTATTATAAATCACCACTAACAGAGCTCGTAGGTAAATGCTGTGTTAGTAAGTGTACAGATATGTCATTATACAACATTGCTGCAGTCATGCCAAAAAGCCCCTCTTGGCTCGCCAGATCCCGCAAGACGTTGGGCGTCTTTTTTGCCCGAAAATGCATCTTAGTCACAATGCAATGTGACTAAGTTGCACCAGGAGACTGTACTGATTACTTTTATATGCGACACTTGTATATCTGTGAGCCACTGCCAACTGCCACTCCAAACATCACCGGCTGGGACTCACTGGCAGTTGGTGCGGCTCCCCTATTTGAATTTTGCACTGCAGCCCCACCTCCCAAGTCTTGGAGGAGAGGATTTTCTGGATCTATTCATAAAGCAGTGAAAACAGTGGAGAAACAGACCAGAGGAGAAGTTGCCCGTGGCAACCAATCAGCATCTCCCTTACATTTTATAAAATGTACTTGATAAAGGCTTCTTTCAAAGCTGATTGGTTGCCCTGGGCAACTTCTCCACTGGTCATTTTCTCCACTCTTTTCACTGCTTCATGAATAGACCCCTTAATAGTACCTAATGCAATGGGTCATGTTGGAAGGAATACTTCTCCAGTCATGTCACTGCTTTGATACATCAACCCCACTGTCTCTTTTTTCACAAGGGGTAAAATTAGATTTGACTTGACATTAATACAAATGACTTAAAACTCCATGTGACAATGTAGATCACTTTCTAGGAGCAATTTTACTTTATAGAAATACTCTTTACAGTGATGATAAAACATCGTCCATTGCAGGGTGTGTGATTGTACTTATGCCTGAAATCTAGTGATAGTCCTATAATGAGACAGACTAAGGTGGGTGTCTAAGACAGAAATGTTTTGGGAAACTTAATTCAAGGAAATCTGTTTTAAAAGTTTTTATCTCGCTGCGCCAAGACAAATTTTCATGTTTTGTCGATTTGTCAGGTTCAATCATTAAAACTTTCATTACAGTATCATTGTCAGAACTTTTAGATTGTTTTATAGGGCAGATGTTTTTGGGCTGCTTTTATACGTTTATTTTGCATTATTTTCCCCCCATTGTCCTCTAGTTATTTATATTTAGTGCAAGATATTTATAACAAAGTGTAATGAGCTGCTTAGAGGCAATGGATACAGTATGTATACTTGATTAGATTTATGAGCATAACACAGCCCAGGAACAAAGATATACATTTGTCTCTTCTCATGATATGGCCCTAGGTCACATGGTTACAATGTACCTGTGAGCAGGAGAGGATTGGGAAATAAAGGGGACCTGGAAAAAATTTACTCACCAAATGTAGGCGGGGCTAATACAAAAGTGGGCAGGATTAGTACACCATTATCTCTGCCACATTGGTGGTAGGTAAAGCCAATGTATAATGCTATGATACACAGAGTCGCTGAAATGGCAGAGACCAATATATAATACGGAGAGCATTCTAGAGACTGCCATACAATACAGAGAGCATTCTAAAGACCGCCTTATGATACAAACAACATTCTGGAGAGCACCATACAATGCAGAGCGCATCCTAATGAGTACCATGCAATACGGAGAGCATCCAAAAGGCCATCTTACAATATAGAACATTCCAGAGACTTCCATACCATACAGAGAAAAGTCTAAAGACCACCTTATGATAAAGACAGCATTTCATAGACCACCATGCAGTACAGAGAATATGCTTATGAACACCACACAATACATAGAACATCTTAGTAACGTCTTAAAATATATAGAACATCTTAGTGACCACCATGTACTACAGAGAGCATCCTAATGACCGCCATAAAATACAGATAGTATGCAAAACTGATGGCTGCATGTATAAGGCTGAGTAGCACACATTGCTAACCATCATTTATCTATACCACTACAGAGTCATTTGTGAACTAGTAACTGGTTGGGAATGGGCTAAAAAATTTTTTTACCCTGGTGGTACATTGTATATATTTTATTCTTGAAACTTTGTATATATTTCATTCTCTAAATACAGTAATTATAAGAAATAAGGACACTATGTTAGATTAGTTATCCCTGTTGGAAAATCTACAGGACAGCACATTTTTATATGCAGTGAAGTGTAGCCAAGCATGTTTCATTAACCTTCGGCCAGTTAGAACCATGTGAAAGCTATTTTATTACTGTATTTCATTGTTAGAGAAAGGTGCCGTATTGCAGAATAGGATCCATTATAACAGAGCTACAGTATATGGACAGGAAGGTAACAGGAAGTACCTGAGGTAGGCTGTGTGAAGAAGCAAGCATGTCTCCAAATATTGGCCCTATAAACACTCCACCATCAAAAACAACCCTCGTTATAATAGAAGGGTTCAGGCCTGTAAGATTTTCAGCATGTACCTGTGTAAAGACAAAATGATCTTATTAATATAACCTTAAACAATTTATTATTGGACGGCAAAAGTGTTCAATGTGTTTCTTTAAGTCTAGTAACTGTCATTGCAACCATTCACAGATCATTTTCTCATACAGTAAAATAAAAATGTAAAATTATGCTGGAGAAATGGCGCAACGAGACGCACTATCTGGCAGCTTTGCACAGGCTGATTGAAGATAAACCCCCTCCTTAGTTCATAGCACTTACTGTAATTCATTAGTATAGAAAGAAACAGCCTCTGAACAAGTGGTGTAAATCTAAACTGATAGTCTCCCTTCTGGGAATTCTGGGGGTCATTCCGAGTTGTTCGCTCGTTGCCGATTTTCGCTATGCTGCAATTTGTTGCAAATTGCGCATGCACAAGGCACACAGGGCGCATGCGCTTAGTTATTTAACTAAAAACTTAGTAGATTTGCTGTGGATTCTGCTGCGCTTTTCAGTCGCACTGCTGATCGGTGAATGATTGACAGGAAAGGGGCGTTTCTGGGTGAGCGTTTTCCGGGAGTGTGCTAAAAAATGCAGGCGTGTCAGGGAAAAACACGGGAGTGTCTGGAGAAACGGGGGAGTGGCTGGCCGAACGCAGGGCGTGTTTGTTTTGTGATGTCAAACCAGGAACTAAACGGACTGAGCTGATCGAAATCTGTGAGTAGGTCTGGAGCTACTCAGAAACTGCAAATAATTATTTAGTAGCAATTCTGCTAAGCTAAGATACACTCCCAGAGGGCGGCGGCCTAGTGTGTGCAATGCTGCTAAAAGCAGCTAGCGAGCGAACAACTCGGAATGAGGGCCCCTATGTACTGTATGTGTTTGGTGATACGGTATAATACAGTATGTAGGGGATGATATAAAAGTATGGGTGGTGACTGTGCGGATCATCGTCCCAGAAAATATAAAAGAGATTAGTATGGCAATAGCACTTCAGGGCTTTTTTGAGTACAGTATTAATAAAATGTGTAAAAAAAATGTTTTGTTTTGTTCCCTCTTAAAGCCACAGTATATCTGCTTAACTAGCAAGTAATTATTGATTGCCTGTTGCAGTGCAGTAGAATGGGAGCTTAGACAAAGACAGTATATTTAAAATAACCACAAATTGTGTCCTATGGTAGCATGGCGTTGGTAATTAGTGTACATTGTATGACATGACACTTTTACAAGTTCTAGAAATATCCAAGACAAAATGACAATATACACAATATGAATAAAGGAATACAGGAACGTTGGTTTTATAGGCAAACCTCACCTCTGCGTACAGGTATGTCTTTCCTTCACTGTCTGTCATACACATCCTCACAGAACACTTACCACATCAGCCACATGATGACACAATGAGGAGGGTTCTATCTTGGAAGAGTACACTCAAAATACTGTAGCAACTTCATGTAGAAATAGATATAATACATAATGATGGTAACAGAGACATACAGTACCAGGATCAAATTGGGCAAGTCTCCGGTCATATTTGTCCAGGTTAATGTCCAAACAATTTGGTGGCAGGTCTTCAGTTCCTCGGTGACAGTAAAGTCAGTGACATTAATGTACTGAGCGGTGAGGTTGTCGGAGTTACTGACTAGTATGTCTCTGAGATTCGCAGGAGAGGTGTGCACTGGAATTCCTACAAAGCAGAACACAGCAGAAGCATAAAGGTCTTCTCTTATATAAATCCAAAATGTATAATGAATCATCTAAAGTACCACATAACAGACATCTCAATAACAGAGGCATCTCAATAACAGAGACATCTCAATAAAAGAAGGCATCTCAAGCTCTTTAAGATATTTGTGTGTGTTTATAGATGTGTGTCTTAATGTAACAATTGTTAGTCCAGATATGTTCCACAGTAAGGGTGTGTACACACGGTGAGATATTTTCTTTCGATTTTGACTATATAGTCAAAATCTCAAGAAAAGTTAGTGCGGATCGCAAGGTGAAAGTCACCTTGCGATCCCGATTCGATCCCAATGCGCGGTCCCGCCAGGTCGGCATCGCAAGAAAAGATAGACTGTGCAGGCAAGTCAATCCTTGCTAGATCGGTGTACTATCAAGTTCATCTCACATGTCAATGACATCTCACATAAGCCAAAATCTCACATAAGCCAAATCGTAAGCACACATAGTCCACATCTCAAGAAAAGTTAGTCAAAATCGGTGGTGCTGGGCTCCGGGGAGTTCAAGGGAAATCGCAAGTGATAATTGGGCATAGCAAGGATCTCACCGTGTGTACACACCCTAAGATGTTTTTTATTAGACCAAAGTCATCTCACAGTACCATTTTAGTAATGCCCCCTCTATCAAGTCTCAGTGCAGCACCAAACACCCAAGCTCAGGCCTTTATCCTTCTCCAGCAAACTCTTCTGGATTTTTATTTGACAATTACCCACATTTCTCCAAACCCACACCTGGGGCAAGATTCTAATATTTTTACCGCCGTCTACATTTCAGCTTGAACCCGCCGGGGGTGGTGAGCTGAAATGTGTGAAAAGTGATCCGTTTGGGCGCCCAAACGGCTCTTTTCCCGATCGTGCCCATTCGTTTAGTCGGGTGTTGCTGCTTTACGTCACTACACCTGACACTAATGGGCGCAATCAGCGCGATAGGGGACCTCATTTGTATATCGCCCCCTGTGTTCTCCCGTCACTTTAAAGTGATGGGAGATTGGGGGCTATAACATTTGAATTCTCCCCCTCCCCGGAATCCAGTACAATGAGTGGTGCTCAAAACCTCACAATCTCACCATCTATCCACTGTCGAAGTAAAAAATATTACATGTAGAGAACATACAGACTCCACACATTATGATTCGCTAAGCTTGCAAATACGCGCAGCGAGCACAGCAATATATGGTAACATACGCATTTACACAGACATGCCACAAGGATAGATTCGACACATATTGCATACAGCACATAAATTGAACATATCAAGCGCCAGACATCATAATGTTTTAAATTATATAATGGAGTAACGTCATGTATGTGTATTATTGGAACGAAGCAAGATGGACATGTTGTGCTTGGTATCAAAGCAACCAGATTAATGTGTATATCAATTTGATGCCTGTTATTAAGTTATAGCTCATTGCAACAAGTAGATATGATTAAATGTATGAAAGCTAAAGTCACTCTTATTAGAACAATGGATTTCCTGGAAGACAGCATGCCTGACCAGTGGCTATCTCCTGTAATTACACCATCAAGGCTGGACGTTGCTTGCATATGAACTGACCAGTGACTCATCATGAATGAGAAAGTTCCCTTCCCTAGACTAGTAACAAGAGATGTGTGCACTCCCCCAAAATACATAGTATATAGGTGATCACACACACAGCTGGCTGCCTTCTTTCTTTGTCCCAGATGATGGTGGAGATGCTGACTGTCCAGTGGCTGCATGATTTTACTGAGAGAGAGAGAGTGATATGTAGTGGAGACTTTATTTGAGCAAAATATGGTGATGTATTGCTGGCCATGTATGTATTTGAATTAGTTTGTAATAACTGCTTACTGTGTAAATTGTAACTATGTAACTATATATATACTGTACATTGTGATATATTGAATACATATCCTTTTAATAACAAATATATACATCAATGAGCTTTGGAACTCAGATAATGTGTGGGTGCATTGTTTTCTCTTATGGGATGTAGTGTTTTGCGATGTATAGCGCACATTCATAGCACATGGTATGATGCGCAGGCGTCCACAGTATATAATAGAGCTGGCATCTTAAATATTTGTTAGAGGGGGCGTGGCTTGGAGGCTGACTGTGAAAGCTGCACTTCAGATGAGCTCCCAGGGATCTGGGAACTTTTGACTAATAAAAAGCACCAAATTCACACAAACACCTGTACCCTGTGTGATGGGCATTGTAATATAATTGAAGCAGGTGGTGAGTCGGTGCTGCGGAGTCGGGGAGCCGGTTTACTGGCTCTCGCGGACTGCGGCCTACTCACTGCCCTGAAGCCGGGGCCTCAATTTTTGTTCATCCCCGAGGCCGCATTGTTAACACCCCCCGGGACGTCTGGAGAGCCCATCACAACACCTCACCTGCTGTAGACATCTGCGGCCCCCCTGGAGTTTGGGGCTGGCTGGCGGGAGCGCACCGGGACCAGAGCGGGGTCGGACTCTGTGCTCTGAAGATCGGGCGGTGGCCATCTTGGATACGGTGAGACACGGAGGAGACGCAGAGAGGACGTCCGGCGGCCGAGTGAGCGCAACGGGTGGCAGAGGCTCTGACGGGCTGAGTGCTCCGTCCCTTCCCCGAAGACTCTAGCCGCGGCGCCCGTCTCTCGATACTGAGGACGGACCGCTGGCCTGACCGCAGCTCCCCCCCCCCCCCGCCTGGCAGAAACACAGCGGCTCCCGCTGCAGGTGCCCCCTACATATCAGGGACCTGATAACGGGTCTCCAGGGCACCCTGAGGGTATAAATTAAGGGAAAAAAGAAAAAGAAAAACACAAAAAAGAAGAAGAATTAAAATAAATAAATAGGGGGCGTGGCCTGGATGTCCTAGAAAGAGGATGTGAATTCCACAACTCCTACTTCCCTGACCCCCTTATTGGGCCCTATCCTCTTCTTATTGCCGCCAGACTGCTTCCACTCCCTCACAGGGACCCTCTGCATCCGCTGGCACCTGCTGTGGGGGACCCGCGGAATCGGGGAGTGCTTTTAAGCGCTCCTGCGGGTTGCGGCCTTCCCCCCCAGCCTAGGGCCTGAGGCTCAGGTTTGGAGCGGGGCCGGACCAGCGGACCGGGACAGACGTCACACGGGAGCCCATCACCTCTCTCCCTCCTTACTCGTGTCCCCCTGCACCACTGAAGCATAGCCGGACGACAATCTGCTCAGCGGAAGCCTCCTGTGTCTACACATTGAAGACGGCGCGGACCCCGGCGGGGGCGCCCGGAGCCCGGACTGCGGTCCCACTAGCCGGAGGGAATCGGATTCGTGAACGGGCAACGGGGTAAGTTGAGAGGTTAACTCTCCCGGTGCCCCTTGCCCTACGACCCGTCCTCCGGTACTGCAGCGGCCCAGGGCCTTCCCTCCGATCCGGGGCCTCAAAATAGACACCTGCCTGCCCGTGACTCGCAGACCCGAAATATCTTCTTCGGAGTCCCCCACAGACACCGGAAAAAACCCTCACCCCTGCTCTTCCTACGGTCACCCACCCCCAGGCAGGCCTTGCCCCTGTTGAATGCTGGAGACCCACTAAAAAAAAAAAAAAAAAACATCGAGGCTGACCGCACAGCCTCTTCCCATCAATACTCTCCACGTCTGCAGAGACCCTCTAACCTCTATATTTTTTTTTCCCTTGCTGTCTGGCGCCCAAACATCGCCATGCACTGCCTTGGACTTTTGTTCTCTACTACTCTACCCGGGGCCACCAGATGGCTAACTGATACCAGGCCACGGGGGGATGACCGCTCCCTAAAAGCCATGTCGCTGAATGTATCCTGCTAATCCTGACACATCTTGAGCTACTTGCAAACAACCTCCACACCGTCACTCTCTAGAATATGAGACGTGCCTCGAAATCCTCTAGACGGAGCAAAAACAACCAACCACGGAAAGTCACGAGGTCTCAAGCAGACCTGAGGCCCTTCCTTCATCCCACGATATCCCCACAGATGGAAAGCCGTTCCTCTCCCCGCTCCCAGACCTCCCCCTCTGCTTCTCCGACTTCGATTCCAGCTGACGAGATGGCTGATCCTTCGGTAGCTAGTAGTCGCGAGCTCCGGGATATCCTAACCTTCATGAGGTCCCTTCCCACAAAACAAGACCCTCAAGACACTATCAGGAACGAGCTCGCTTCCATCAAAAGCGACATTTCTCACCTATCCGACCGAGTGGTTACTCTGGAGGAGGACCAAGAAGCCAGTGCTTCCTGTATGTCCCAGCTGAGGGATTCTGTCCTTGCTCAGTCCAAAGAAATCCGAGCTTTACAGTCCAGAATGACGGATATCGACAACAGGGGCAGACGGAACAACATCCGAGTCCGTGGTCTCCCGGAGGAGGTTTCCCAGTCTGGCCTAGTGGACGCCCTGTCCAAGATATTCAACAAACTCTTGGGAACAAACTCTGATAATGTCATCACTTTCGACAGAGCCCACAGAGCCCTTAGACCGAGGGGCCTAGCCACTGACCGACCTCGTGACGTCATTTGCCGGCTCCATTACTTCGCCCAGAAGGAGGAGATCATGTTCAAAGCCAGGCAACTTGATAGCATTGATTTCAATGGCTGCACTATAAGCCTCTATCAAGACCTTTCCTGGTACACACTGCAGCAGCGGAAATCCCTGAAGCCCCTGACGGATGAGCAGCGGAAACGTCAGCTTCGTTACCGTTGGGGATTTCCATTTCACATTCAAGTCTGCTCCTCGGGGAAATGGTACACCCTATCTTCCCACACAGGCCTTATTCCGTTTTGTACCTCCTTAGGCCTTCCTCCATTGTCCATTCCAGACTGGGAGTTTCCTCTTCCGGATATGCCGCCTCCTAAACGGGCTTCTAACGAACAACCATGGCAAGAGGTTCGAGGTACTGGGAAGAGATCCCAGTCTATTACATCTCTTTCCAAAACCGATTAGCTGTAATGGATCCATTTGACTGATATTGCTATTTCCCTCCTACAGGATCGCCTGCTGTTAATGCAATGTTAGAGGGTCATTTTTTCCTCTCTCAAAGGATCCACAACCATGTTACATATCAATCCCTAGTTATTTACGGAGGTTTTTGATAGTTGGTTAACATTCGTGTTTGGGCTGGCCGGCGGGGGGAGGGGGCGGCGGAATTGGCTGCTGCCCTTGGCCCCCCCCCCCTCTGTCCGTCTCCCTTCTTATCTCTTTCTCCCTCTCCTTTTTACTGTGTCAGTTTAAATATGTTATTGTTGTTATCATGGTTCGGGTTGCGGTCCATCCCCCATTCCCCCATACAATACCCGCCTCTGGCTACATGCCGGTAGGGAGACTGACGAGTTCACGGTTCAGTCTCTCTCCTGCGGGTCTTTTGCTGATGTTATTACATTGTTTTTGTATTTCTTTCTATTCTATCTCTTTTTCCATGCTTGCTCTTCCTTCTCTCCTTCCCCCCTCCTTCCACTTCAAGGTTTCTAGGACAAAGTTCTACTTCAACCCACCATGAGTTCCCCAGGGAAGATTAAAGTGCTGTCCCTTAATGCACGAGGTCTCAACTCGCCGGAGAAGAGATCTAGCCTTTTACGTTTGTTAAGATCTGAAAGAGCAGATGTTGCATTAGTGCAGGAGACCCATTTCAAGATTGGAATCCGCAACCCCTCTATCACCAATCGCTACTTCCCAGTAGCGTTTTACAGTAACACCCCAGGTAGCAAATCCAAGGGGGTGGCTATTGTTTTCTCCAGGGACTTACGTGTCTCAGATGCTGTCATACACAGGGTAGTACCGGGAAGGTTCCTTATTTTGACCTGTAAGATCTCTGAGCAAATATTTACCTTTGCGGTGATTTATGCCCCAAACCAGGCCCAGCTATCCTTCTTTAATTCCTTCCTCCCGAAATTGGATTCTCTGTTACAAGGTATCACGGTCTTAGGTGGTGACTTTAACTGGACATTAGACCCCAATACTGACACCTCATCCCAAACCTCCAGATTTGTTGCATCTAAATACCGCCGTGTTAAACACCTACTTCACACACGGCAACTGGCCGACTCCTGGAGAACTCTTAACCCCTCAGGACGTGACTACTCCTTTTATTCACACCCTCATAAGGTTTATTCCCGCATCGACTACTTATTCCTTAGCCATAGACACCTCCCACTTCTTATAGATGCCACCATTGGCTCTATCACATGGTCTGACCATGCCCCAGTGACTTTGACCTTGACCCTCCCCCACGGCTCTCATAAACAATGGACCTGGAGACTCAATGAGTCTCTTCTATATGACACACTCTGTAAAGAAACCTTAGACAAGACTCTAGACGACTACATCGCCACAAACGTCGCGGATGATGTCTCCCACCTCACTGTGTGGGAGGCGCATAAATGTGTCCTTCGCGGCAAGCTGATACAACTGGGCACCCACAAAAAGAAACAGAGGCAATCTCTGATCGTAGGACTTTTACATAAAATCCACACCCTTGAGACAGCCCACAAAGTATCACTGTCAGATGTGACCCTAGTAGAGCTATCAGAAGCCCGCTCTCAGCTGAATAAACTTCTCTCTAACAATATAATTCATTCCATCCGTAAATGTAAACAGAAGTACTACCAGTGGGGCAATAAACCTGGTCGAGTCCTGGCTCATGCTATACGAGCTCAACACTCGGCTTCATTTATTGGCTCGGTGAAAGACGCCAGAGGGACCCCCAAATTTAAATCACCTGAGATTGGGGCTTGCTTCGCACAATTCTACACTTTGCTCTACAATCTAGAGAACACTTCCCCTACTGTAGATCCCCTCCTTTTACACCAAAAAATAAGGGACTATCTAAAGTCCATCGATTACCCTGTTCTCCCACCCTCGGAGCTAAATATACTGGAAGCCCCCTTCACTACCCAAGAGTTAGACCGGGCCATCTCCTCTATGAAGTCGGGGAAAAGTCCTGGCCCTGACGGCTTCACTATAGCATACTATAAGGTGTTTAAAGATAAATTGTTTCCTCTCCTTCTCCGGGCATTCAACTCAATTACATCTGGCTCCCACTTTTCCCGTGACTCATTGGAGGCTCACGTGTCGGTTATACCGAAACAGGGCAAAGATCCTTTGGCCTGCTCCAACTACAGACCCATCTCCCTTCTCAACGTAGATCTTAAAATCTATGCAAAGATTCTGGCGAACAGACTTAATATGCTGGTCCCTCTTCTAGTCCATAGCGACCAGGTGGGCTTTGTCCTGGGCCGAGAGGCCAAAGACAACACTACCAAAATTCTCAACCTCATTCACCTAGCTGCCCGCAGTACTACCCCTACCATCC
The DNA here is from genome assembly GCF_028390025.1 of Pseudophryne corroboree. Lineage (NCBI taxonomy): Eukaryota > Metazoa > Chordata > Amphibia > Anura > Myobatrachidae > Pseudophryne > Pseudophryne corroboree. Next base: position 73,261,146 of record NC_086447.1, read on the forward strand.
TACTCTCCACTGACGCCGAAAAGGCATTTGATAGGGTCAGTTGGAAATTTATGGAAACTATCTTAGAGCACATAGGCTTAGGTCATAACGCACTCGCCTGGATAATGGCCCTATATGACTCCCCGACGGCAAGGGTTCGCGTAAACGGCACCCTGTCAAACCCATTCCCCATAAACAATGGCACCAGACAGGGCTGCCCACTATCTCCTTTGATCTTCGTGCTCTGCATCGAAGCATTGGCCAGGTCCATTCGGGCTAATCAGGCTATCAAAGGTTTCACCGTAGGTGATGGTGAATATAAACTTGCCTTGTTTGCCGATGACCTCCTGGCCATAATTTCACATCCCACTGACTCCCTCCCACACCTAATGAAAGAACTTGATCTATTCGGACACCTTTCCAACTTTAAAATTAATTATAATAAATCTAGTGCTCTTAACATTTCTGCTCCCGTAGACTCCGTCGCAGTCCTTAAACGCACTTTTCCTTTCGCGTGGCAATCTTCCCACATAACATACCTCGGTGTTAAATTGAGCGCTAACAACTCCCAGCTGTTCCCTTTGAATTACTTACCCCTATTGCACGCAATTCGGAATGACTACTCCAGATGGAACATGAAACTTTTATCCTGGTTCGGAAGGATAAATGTAGTTAAGATGAACACCCTCCCTAAATTATTATACTTGATGCAGACCCTCCCGATCCGCATCCCGGAGACCTGGTTTCGATCAATCTCACTCTTGATTCGACAATTTGTCTGGCAACGGAGGAGACCTAGGATTAGTAGCTCCCAATTGACAAAGCCGATTGTAAGTGGCGGCCTTAAGCTTCCTGATATAAAAAAATATTATCATGCCATCCTTTTGAATAGAATTATAGATTGGACAAGATACCGTGAACTTAAACAATGGGTGAAGTTGGAAGGCCTATACATACAACAATTCCCAGAAATATTTCCCTGGCTCCCCTCCCTCCCCAAACTGCTCCTTCCCCACCCCACCATTACTCCTACACTTACTACATGGAAATCATTGCGCACACTACCTTACATCTCTTCTAAATTCAGCCCCCTGACGTCCTTCCTGGCCAACCCTGAATTTGCACCGGGAATCAACCCAGCCCACTTCTCACATTGGGCTTCAACAGGTTTGTTCAGAGTTGGCCAGATGGTGTCATCAACTGGAGTCAAACAATTCTCAGAACTCAAGGAGAGGTGGGACATCCCCCAACAGGACTTTTGGAAATTCCTGCAAATAAGACACTTCCTGACATCTAGCTCCAGACTCAAAAACGCCGCCAGAGAGATGACCCTTTTTGAGAAGCATTGCGTTGCCGTACATGACCCGACCCACACTACTTCCACGCTTTACAAAATTGCCTGCCACTCCCAACCTACCGACACTCCATCCTTTGCTGTGGCATGGGAGAGAGACCTGGGCATCTCTCTGTCGTGTAGAGACTGGGAAAAAATATGCTTAAAAACCCATACAAGCTCTGTCTGTGTCCAGGTAAGAGAGACTCAATATAAAGTTATGACGAGATGGTACAGACACCCCTCCCTCCTCCATGCTATGTACCCATCCTCGTCGGCTCTCTGTTGGCGATGCTCCTCCTCATCTGGCACCCTTTTACATATCTGGTGGACATGCTCCCTAATCCAACCCTTTTGGCGGGAAGTTATACGCATCTCTCAGATCATTCTTAAGACCCAAATCCCACATGACCCAGCATTCTGGCTTATTAACCACTCTACAATCCCAATGTCTCAACACAAACAATCCCTGCTACGACACTTAAGCAATGCAGCACGTGCGGTTATCCCGGCTAGGTGGAGATCCCACAACCCTCCTACGAGTCGTACATGGTTCACTAAACTGAATTATTTTATGAGAATGGAGGACTTGTTCCTCACATCGATAGGCAAATCTCGTGAATTCGAATCCACATGGTCCCCCTGGTTGGAATATAAGACCTCCCAGGCCTACTTAGCCACTCCCTTGGATGATAACTGAAATCTTTATTCTTTTCACTCCATTGACTTGTTAAGTGGTAACCCCCCTCCCCCCAACTTCCCTAACCCCCTCTTTCCTTCTCTTACCCTCTCCCTTTCCTACTTCTCACTTCTCTTTATTTCTATCTTATCGCCCTCGGGCGCTCCTATTCTTTTACTCTCTTATTCAATTAATCTATATAAGCATTACATGTGAAAACACTTTTACCTAATGCAGAACAACTCCATTTTCTACATCACTTGGTATATTCTACCCCTTTTGCACCCATTCATCTCTATGGAGTTGTACATTCTCCCTTAGACATCTGTATAGCTAGACTTGTATTTATTACTGCACACTGTTGATATTGATGTTTTTCTACCTGTATATATATGGGTGTTTTCCATTTTTCTGTTTATACATTGAAAATCCTTAATAAAAATCTGATAAAAAAAAAAAAAAAAAATATTTGTTAGAAAGCAATTTGACTTTTACACCACCCATCCCCTGGCGGAAGACAATGCAGAGAGCCACAGATAGTGAGTAGATCAAGGTTAACGAGAGTAATGACTTATTAATCAAAGGCAATAGAGTGGAGATGAACTGTAAAGCAAGGAATGCAGGAAGAAGTTCATCCACACCTTATGGAAAATATCTTCTTTCTAATAAGTCAAAAAAGAATGAGGAGAAAGCCAGATGTGAAGAGGTGAAGAGGGAAAGAGAGAGAGAGAGAGAGAAAGAGAGAAAGAGAGAAAGAGAGAAAGAGAGAAAGAGAGAGAGAAAGAAAGAAAGAAAGAAAGAAAGAAAGAAAGAAAGAAAGAAAGAAAGAAAGAAAGAAAGAAAGAAAGAAAGAGAAAGAAAGAGAATGTGTTGACTGCATTTATATGCTAATCTATATTCTACTCACATTGCTACTAAGGATATTATTCCTGACTGTGGACCTAATTCAGCATGGAACGCATTTATGATGCGTTCGCATGCTGAAGCCCTTCTGGAGTTTGCGCACGTGCAGAAGCCACACTGCGCATGCGCACACAATGAGATGTGACGGCATCTCACAAATGCGAACGCCTCCGCCTGATTGACAGGCAGAGACGTTTGCAGGGCGGGAGGGGGGCATCAACGCAAATTTTTGGGGTGGGGTTGCGATGTTGGGGGACACGGTCCGGACAATGCAGGCGCATCCAGACTGTTTGTGATGCGGACTGCGGTCGCTTCATGATGTAACACGCAGCTGCTGCAAGCCTAAACTTGACCCTAGGCTATGCAGGCAGAGGGCTATCCTTAACATGCGAGGGTGTAAAGGGTTGTAGTTGTGCGATTTTTCGCACCACTACAACCCATGCTGAATTAGGCCCTGTGTTAGGATAATAGCACACTCCATTTACACAACATACCCTCCTTCATCCATTACATGTTCAATCTACTTCCTCCTAACACTCATTTTCCCTATACAATAAAACTGGCTTCCTGGCTATTATATACCTGATAACTTGATGTTACTGAAGAGGAAAATGCAGGCCTTGATTTGCCACCAACAGGGACTAAACCAAGCAACCTGTCTCCATAATTGCTTTAAGGAGGGGAGAAGTGGTGGCGGCATCTTTGCAACATCTAGGCAGAATTTGGTATAATTGGGGAAACCACGGCAGCTGTAATCACTCCCAGAACATACCACATACATTCTAATAGACCGTGACTGTTTCTCCTACCTGGTATTACAGTGTCCGATAATCGGATAGAAAACGTTCCTCCAATTGGTGGGCTCGCTGCTTGTAGTCTTGTTACTACTAACGTAACTGTTCCATTTCCAGCCGTATGTGCCTGCTGACCGTCCCCTGGGGATTCCGCAGAGGCCCTGCTGTGTTTAACAGAACATCTGCATTATCATCACAGAACAAGAGGCTGACCTATGATCTAATGAAATATAGGATGATTAATGCAAATAGCACCTCACCATAACTCTATAAGGGGAAGATTGATGCCACAACTGGCCACCAAGGCTGTCAGGTTGTATGATGGGTAAGTTCCAGTAATGCTCACGGTGGGTAGAAGGTGGCCGCCTGGTCGGGCTGCTTTAGGATCCACAAAAACTACTGTCCACAAACAAAAACAATATGCAGATACTTATATTCATATGTTGTTTCTCAATAATGAGGTAATAATCTATAAATTATTGGAGTAATGCCTGATTATGACGGTCAAGAAAAAGGAAATAGGGAGAAACCACAAGGTCAGTTGGGGTTGACTCTTGTGATTTCTGCAATTTAGCGGTTCCCATCATAGGAAAGAATGGAGCAGAGCGTCCCCATTCACTCCTATCGGCTAACAGTGATTGGCTGAGCCCTGGGAGTGCAAAGCCAGTCAGGAAGCTATTGCTATGGCAGCGGCTCCTGATTGGCTGGTGGGTACTTCTAGTGACATTAGTCACATTTGCATAGCAGAAGTTCGTTCTGGTCTGGGTTAGCTGTGGTTTGTTATTTTTAACCCTGTGTATGCCTACATGGACAGAAAAGGCCCGATCTACACCAGATTAGGTGAGTATATATATATATATATATATATATATATGCATTATACTAGACAAGGGGACCGAGGGGCTCTGTGGGACAGTAGGTAAGTATATCTAAGTGTGTGTATGTTTGTATGTAAGTGTAGTGTGAATTCACATAAATGTTTTATTCAAGTTGTACATCACGGTGTCTGTGTCCTGTGTTTATTGTAATATTTATTTTGCTGTGGAACTACATGTACCAGCGGGCCCTTTAATGCCCTGCATGTTGGTACTTGTTGTTCTCCAAGTACCAGCATGCTGGGGAGGCTTGCTGGGACCTATAGTTCCACAGCAAAAGACAATATTTATTTTTAATTTTACACTTATAAGACCACCAACAGCCCAGAGGTGGTGGGCATAGCCCTTGGCTTCAGCCGTGGCCCTTGGGTGCCTGGAGGGGGGGACCCACTCCCCCAGGAAACCCTGGCCAGGGCTGACTAGTTGGAATGAAGGGTAATGCCACGTCTGCAGGGACCTATATAAATGTGTCCCCCAGCTGTGGCATTATCTTCTTGTCTAGTAGAGCCCGGTGCTGGTTACAAAAATACGGGGGACCCCTACGTCCTTTTTACCCTGTATGTAACACATATTTACACAGAGAAGCCCTGTTTGGATCTCACTGATCTGTGCATGATTCTCCAAACACGCCAGCCAAAAGCAGTTCTATGTGAAAGTTCTATTTCTATACGAATTCTATCCTTTTGTGGCAGTGTTTGGCTATTGTCGCAGAGATTGAGAATTCTTGGTAAATTCCAGTGTTATATGAGCTGTTTGTGAAAATCCAACCGTGTTTGATCGATGGTCTATTGATTTGTATTGTGTTGTTGGCCATGAAAGTGAATACGAATTGATTAAACTCTGCCGTGATTGCTGTTTAGTAAATTACTGAGTTGCATTTTCGGATGAAAATGCAAACTTGAGTAAACAGGGGAGCTTAGTAAATTTTTACCACAGATGGGTAAAATGGGAGACTCAGTCCAAAACATACAGATATGTGGATTGAGCACCGTACAGAACATACATATATGAGAGGGGAGGATATAGATGCTCAATTAGCTTAGTCATATCACTCAGGTGCTTGCAAGGGAGGGGTAGTTCTAAGCAAGAAAAAGAGCATTTTGTTTCAGCCAGCACCCTGAATGATACCAGTAACCAGATTTAAATCCCACACAATATTAGAATTCAGAGATCATGGATACATATATTTGCGCAAATGTATGTACTGGGGTAATGGAGGTGTGGGGTATGGTGCCCCTGAATTGGCTGGGCTGGATGGCTCTAGTGTGGCATACCTTTACATTGTATTAACACTTATCACTTACTAATTTCTTCACTAACACTATTTCTTTATTTTAATTAGATCTCATTGTTTCTGATTCACTTTCTGTATATAGCTTCAGCTTCCTAACACTAATTTTTTAACACTATAGTTTTTTTCACTGGTGTGCTGCCCTGGGCTTTCTGGCTCATGCTGATTTTTGGGGAGCCACACCCTGCACTTACTTATAGTGCTAGGGACCCCAATACAGAGAGGCCTTGACGCGGCATGGGGGCTTATTCATACATTTGCACAAATATATGTAACCAAGATCTCTGAATTCTAATATTGTGTGGGATTTAAATCTGGCTACTGGTATCATTCACAGTGCTGGGGGAAACAAAATGCTTTTTTTCTTAATAAGAGGGTGACTGTTAGCAGGTATCCTAAGAATTAGAGGGTGACTGTTAGTAGGTATCCTTAGAATAAGTGGGTGACTGTTAGTAGGTATCCTTAGAATAAGTGGGTGACTGTTAGTAGGTATCCTTAGAATAAGTGGGTGACTCTTAGTATGTATCCTAAGAATAAGAGGGTGACTGTTAATAAGTATCCTAAGAATAAGAGGGTGACTGTTAGTAGGTATCCTTAGAATAAGAGGGTGACTGTTAGTAGGTATCCTTAGAATAAGTGGGTGACTGTTAGTAGGTATCCTTAGAATAAGTGGGTGACTCTTAGTATGTATCCTAAGAATAAGAGGGTGACTGTTAATAAGTATCCTAAGAATAAGAGGGTGACTGTTAATAAGTATCCTAAGAATAAGAGGGTGACTGTTAGTAGGTATCCTTAGAATAAGAGGGTGACTGTTAGTAAGTATCCTAAGAATAAGGGTGACTGTTAGTAAGTATCCTTAGAATAAGAGGGTAACTGTTAGTAGGTATCCTAAGAATAAGGGTGACTGTTAGTAGGTATCCTTAGAATAAGAGGGTGACTGTTAGTAGGTATCCTTAGAATAAGAGGGTGACTGTTAGTAAGTATCCTAAGAATAAGAGTGACTGTTAGTAGGTATCCTTAGAATAAGAGGGTGACTGTTAGTAAGTATCCTAAGAATAAGGGTGACTGTTAGTAAGTATCCTTAGAATAAGAGGGTAACTGTTAGTAGGTATCCTAAGAATAAGGGTGACTGTTAGTAGGTATCCTTAGAATAAGAGGGTGACTGTTAATAAGTATCCTTAGAATAAGAGGGTGACTGTTAGTAAGTATCCTAAGAATAAGAGTGACTGTTAGTAGGTATCCTTAGAATAAGAGGGTGACTGTTAGTAAGTATCCTAAGAATAAGGGTGACTGTTAGTAAGTATCCTGAGAAGAGAGTGACTGTTAGTAAGTATCCTAAGAATAAGAGTGACTGTTAGTAGGTATCCTAAGAATAAGAGGGTGACTGTTAGTAGGTATCCTTAGAATAAGAGGGTGACTGTTAGTAAGTATCCTAAGAATAAGGGTGAGTGTTAGTAAGTATCCTGAGAAGAGAGTGACTGTTAGCAAGTAGTCTAAGAATAAAGATGCATACACACAGTGTGATATAACCTTGAGATTTTGACTATATAGTCAAAATTGCAAGGAAAGTTAGTGCATATCGCACAGTGTGTATACAGCTTGCGATACCGATGCGCGGCCCCTCGGGATCGGGATCGCAAGAATAAATAGACTGTGCAGGCAAGTTAATCTTGACTATCTAGTTCACAGTATGCCATAGCCAAAATCACACCGTGTGTATAGACAATATCGGTGCTTCTGGGCTCTGGGGGAGTTCAAGGGAAATCACAGTCAAAATTGGACATAAACAATATCTCACCGTGTGTATGCACCTTAAGAGAATGAGTGTTAGCAAACAGTCTGAGAATAAGAGGATGACTGTTTCCTGAGAATGGGTGACTGTATCCTAAGAATAAGAGGGTGACTGTCAGTAAGTAGCCTATGAATGAGGGGTGACTGTCAGTAAGTACTCTGAGAATAAGAGGGTGACTGTCAGTAAGGAGCCTATGAATGAGGGTGACTGTCAGTAAGTACCCTGAGAATAAGAGGGTGACTGTCAGTAAGTAGCCTATGAATGAGGGTGACTGTCAGTAAGTACCCTGAGAATAAGAGGGTGACTGTCAGTAAGTAGCCTATGAATGAGGGTGACTGTCAGTAAGTACCCTGAGAATAAGAGGGTGACTGTCAGTAAGTAGCCTATGAATGAGGGTGACTGTCAGTAAGTACCCTGAGAAAAAGATGGTGACTGTCAGTAAGTAGCCTATGAAGGAGGGTGACTGTCAGTAAGTACCCTGAGAATAAGAGGGTGACTGTCAGTAAGTAGCCTATGAAGGAGGGTGACTGTCAGTAAGTACCCTGAAAATAAGATGGTGACTGTCAGTAAGTAGCCTATGAAGGAGGGTGACTGTCAGTAAGTACCCTGAGAATAAGAGGGTGACTGTCAGTAAGTAGCCTATGAAGGAGGGTGACTGTCAGTAAGTACCCTGAGAATAAGAGGGTGACTATTGCACATAGAGCTAGTACCTCTTGTGCCTCTCTTTGCAATAATGAGCTCATCAATCCAATACCAATTCTTTTGATCATTTTCCCTTTGTAACAGCAGAATCTGATCCACATATACCGATGATTGTGTAGTAGCATCATCTAGTGAGTCACGTAGACAGGTCCTGAGATCAGTACAGCCAAAATTCCATCTAACATAAAATAAATGTTCAATTAGTCACAGAGACCGATCACGATAAGAACAGATGACCCTGCTTACCCTACCTGCACAATATATCCTATAATATACAGTATTGTAATCTTCTTATCAGTGTGTGGAGTGTCCGGCTTAGCATTGGTACGTCAGTTATTATCCTGGCCACTGCTTGTGGGGAGTTAGCCTGCTCTTACATGGTAAGTACATACACACAGTCTATGTCATACACTTACAGGAGGCTATGGTTGTTTTCTGAATATAATGTGTTTTTCAGGGGTAGCAACTTACGCCCCTGAATAAAGTTCTCCGATTGTACAGCACTGCGGAATATGCTTATGATTACGGCGCAATTAAAAGTATATTTTCCAGCAAAACCACTGGAAATGGGCTCTCTTACAGCTTTGTGCCATTTATCAACGGGTAAACCCATATTCCAGAGCTTACTGCATAGACGTCAAGGTAATACCATCCTGGATCCCTGCCAGCTTAAACTTACTATGGCGGACATGTGCGGGCGTTAGTGCTTTTGCCAACAGCGTTAGGCAGTGTCAGACTGGAACATGAAGGGCCCATTGGGAAATGCAGTGGTAGGACCCAAGCTTAGGGGATATTGCCAGTCACCAGAGTGGGTGTGGTCAGCCACCACAGATGGACCTGAACGACCTGCTAAGGACAGGGTCTTTTTATAAAGGAAGTGGCAAGGGTGTGCCAGGACCACCCACTTTGATTGGCAGGAGGACTCATTTTAGTTTTCGTAGAAATGAACCAAGTACCTAAGTTCATCCATCGTGCTGCTCCACCATAGTACGGTCTCTCTAGTAGAATGTATAATTTGAGTGCACAATGTGGAATCTGACCCCTAGGGGAGAGGATAGGGCCCTCAAGCAGTGGAGCCCATCAGGGATTTCCCCTGTGCACCGGTGAGCCAGTCCAACCCTGGTGTTAGGCCACTGAAACTCGCCAAATAGGGATTTTTCAATGGGGTTTCACGAGGAGCACCAGTTTATTAAATTGCAGCTGCACATCACTATTTGTATCTGCAATATGCAGGGATAGTTAATGAAGAATACCTCACATTAATGCCTTGAAGCAATTATAATGCTTGCGTCTGTTGTAGATTACTTGAGACAGAAGCACCACTTACCTTTCTGGAAGAGTTTCATTGAATTTCCATTGGCATGTATAATTGTTGGTGACTGTGCTTAGAAACGTGCTGTTGTACGTCAATGTCACCAACAGATGGTCTCCCAAATATCCCCTATAAGCAAAGCACACCTGTAAAATGATCGAACAATGGGATGTATTAGTGACTCATATCAACAGTCTAATTAACCACAAATCACCACACTTATAGGCACAGAAATACAGTACCACTGACCCCAATATCCATACGTAGGCGAGTAAGAGGTCTATTCATGAAGCCGTGATAAAAGTGGAGAAGTGAGCCAGTGGAGAAGTTGCCCATGGCAACCAATCAGCATTGAAGTAACATTTATAATTTGCATACTATAAAATGATACAGAGCAGCTGATTGGTTGCCATGGGCAACTTCTTCACTGGCTCACTTCTCCAATCTTATCACTGCTTCATGAAGGGGGAAATGTATTTCTAAACAGTCTAGTTGCCCATAGCAACCAACCAAACAGCTTCTAGATAGCATTTATCCAGTATATTTTAGAAAATGATAGTTACTGTACAGTAGAAGCTGGTTGGATTCTATGGCAACTTCTACACTCTTCAGAATGCTTGACACATCTCCCAGCAAATCTGATAGAGGTCTGATATGTCAATGGTCGGGCTGCCCATCTGGATCGATTAGGGGGGTTTGGCTTAGGCTGTGGGTAGGGAGGTTAGGCTTAGGCTGCAGGAGTGGAGGGTTAGTCTGCGGGAAGGGAGGTTAGGCTTAGGCTGCGGGTAGGGAGGTTAGGCTTAGGCTGCAGGAGTGGAGGGTTAGTCTGCGGGAAGGGAGGTTAGGCTTAGGCTGCGGGTAGGGAGGTTTAGGCTGTGGGAGATGAGGGTTAGGCTGCGGGTAGGGAGGGTTAGGTTTAGGCTGTGGGAGAGGAGGGTTAGGTTTAGGCTGCGGGTAGGGAGGGTTAGGCTTAGGCTGCGGGTAGGGAGGGTTAGGCTTAGGCTGCAGGAGAGGAGGGTTAGGCTGCGGGTAGGGAGGTTTAGGCTGTGGGAGAGGAGGGAGGGTTAGGCATAGGCTGCGGGTAGGGAGGGTTAGGCTTAGGCTGCAGGAGAGGAGGGTTAGGCTGCGGGTAGGGAGGTTTAGGCTGTGGGAGAGGAGGGTTAGGCTTAGGTTGTGGGAGAGGAGGGTTAGGCTGCGGGTAGGGAGGGTTAGGTTTAGGCTGTGGGAGAGGAGGGTTAGGTTTAGGCTGCGGGTAGGGAGGTTAGGCTTAGGCTGCGGGTAGGAAGGGTTAGGCTGCAGGTAGGGAGGTTAGGCTAAGGCTGCGAGTAGGGAGGGTTAGGGTTAGGCTGCGGGTAGGGAGGTTAGGCTTAGGCTGCGGGTAGGGAGGGTTAGGGTTAGGCTGCGGGTAGGGAGGTTAGGCTTAGGCTGCGGGTAGGGAGGTTAGGCTTAGGCTGCGGGTAGAGAGGGTTAGGCTGTGGGTAGGGAGGTTAGGCTTAGGCTGCGGGTAGGGAGGGTTAGGCATAGGCTGCGGGTAGGGAGGGTTAGGCTTAGGCTGCAGGAGAGGAGGGTTAGGCTGCGGGTAGGGAGGGTTAGGCATAGGCTGCGGGTAGGGAGGTTTAGGCTGTGGGAGAGGAGGGTTAGGCTGAAGGTAGGGAAGGTTAGGGTTAGGCTGCAGGTAGGGAGGGTTAGGTTTAGGCTGTGGGTAGGGAGGTTAGGCTTAGGCTGCGGGTAGGGAGGGTTAGGGTTAGGCTGCGGGTAGGGAGGGTTAGGCTGCAGGTAGGAAGGATTAGGCTTAGGCTGCAGGTAGGGAGGGTTAGGGTTAGGCTGTAGCTAGGGATGGTTAGGCTTAGGCTGCAGGTAGGGAGGGTTAGGTTTAGGCTGCGGGTAGGGAGGTTAAGCTTAGGCTGCGGGTAGGGAGGGTTAGGACGAGGGTAAGGGGTAGGGTAAGCTTACCTCTGAAAAGTGTCTGGATTCTATCCATCAGGATGCTGCTGTCTGTATTCTGATTATCGACAACCTGACTGTTGGGATCCCGTACTCATCCCCCTAACCCAACACCAAGCCACCGCTCCTGCGGCCTAACCCTGACTCTCGTTCTTACCGTTTCAAGTTGTCTCCATTTTCACCCGTCGGTATTCTGATGGTAGAGATTGTGACTGTCGGGATGCCGACTACAGTACATCCCCAAATAAGGTAACGAGACACAACCGAACTGGATATCTTGTTAGTACAATTTTCTCTCCTTTATTTGATTCAGTGCGTAAATCAGTAACTCCAGATAAGCCCACGTATGCAGATGTCATATTTTATATTAATAGGGATGAATGATCCATATCTCATACTTTATTAGCCCTCTGTCCACTCTGTGGTGAAATGTCATTCAAAACTAAATGGTGTATGTCCAGTTCTAAAGGAATCCCGCAGGTTTTATTACAACAGACAACGGCTGGAACCAAGAGGGAATGCTGCCTTCATGGAGTGCTGCCCATCGTTATGCTTTCCATAGGGATTAATGATCCCTGCTGCAATCTCTGCTAGTACAGGACGAGTCAGTGGATATGAGTCAGGCAGATCCAGGACACCCACTTAGGCCACGCCTGTTATAGGGGGGATCAGTACGGGAAGCCGGTGGCCGGGATACCGATGTTCGAAATACCGAAGTCGGGATCCCAACTGCGCAGAAGCTGACAGGGAGGCCCCCTCGGAGGGGGGTGTCTAGCCCTAACCCCCCCTCCCCGCACCCAAACCCTCCCAGGGCACTGCATAACCCTAACCCTCCCCCTACCGCCTAAACCTAACCTCCACGCCCCGCAGATTACCTCCTCAGCATCCCGGCTGTCGGGATTCTGAAGCGGGGATGTCTACCTATTCGGGATGCCAGTGTCGGCATTCCGAATAGTGTCAGGATTCTGGCGTCGGTAATCTGACTGCTGGGATCCTGACAGGCAGGGTCCTGACTGCATCCCCTATAGGGTCACTGCACATCTTAGTACATCTTGCTCACCCTCTGAATATACTTACGTGACTGAACTTATGTAACTCATATCTCATGTGCAGCCACCGCGAGTCTTTCAGGATATACTTTGGCATAAAGATGCTGAACCTGCCGCAGTATGGCTCCTCCCAGCCTGCTCGCATCCCGTATGTGACCGCTTCATCCGTCCCTGACAGACACAAATCAGATGGATTACATCCATTACTCCAACATATTCTCCTAGTTTGGGCCGTTTTCATGATAGTTATTTAAATTGTTAACAACATTACAAAAACAAACAAACATAAAATGATGAAATACAATACAAAAGGAAAAGAGTAAAAGTAAAGGCAGCATAAGTAAAACAATGATAATATGATATTTTTGGTTACTATGAGTAGAAAAAGGACATGTTATTATTACTATGGTGTCCAGATGATACTGTAGGTCTGCAGTGTCTAGATCAGCAGTCAATAGGTCGACAGTATATGGTCGACATGGATTAGGTCGACAGGGTCAGAAGGAAGACAGAGTCAAAAACTTGAGAAAAGTTGACAAAGGTAGACAGTGCTTAAGGTCGACAGGTACAAAATATTGTCAGGTTACAAATGTCGACATGACAATAGATGACACACATATCTCAACACAAGTTTTTGGGAGGTCTTCACATATTTTTAAACTTTTGCTTGATTTACCATCCATGTAGACTATAATTTGGAATAACAACCTTGCCCGAAGTGTGACTAGCCAATCAAGCCCATGACGGAATACGTTTGCACTAATTGTAGTTACTTAAGAATCATAGAAAATGGCACCCCAAAAACGTAAAACACTTGTGTTGACCTTTCTTGCGTCAAACATTTCCATGTCGACCTTTTGATCATATCAACTGTTTGTACTTGTCGGCCTTTTCCACAGTCTACTTTTTCCATGTCTACCTTTTGACCCTGGGGGGGGGGTGTCGACCTAATGACTGTCTATCCAAACACTGTAGATCTATTATCACACCCCATTATTATAATAATAAACTCAATTAGGACCTGACGTATCATACTGGATGTACGCAGGGTGCTGAGAGGGGGTGGGGGTGGGGGGGGTAGGGTGATAGCATGTATTAATTACCCTGACCTGGGCTTGGGTCCAGGCAGGCACACTCTTTTTTTTTTTTGGTGGGGAGGGGGATGGGGGGTGAAGGGGGGTGCAAGTGAAAACACCCCCAGGATTTAGCCACGCTCCCCCCATTACCTGGATCCATAACTGATCTCTACGGCCTTGGATGGAAATCCCTGCGGTACATAAAACTGTGTTCTGACACATGCAGAGAACATGCAGACAGGTTCAGGGGAGTTGGGTGCAGATCCGGTATTTGCATGCTCTGGGAGTGAGTGCACACATCTACGGGTCATTCAAGTATCTCACCTTCAAATCCGCTGTGCAGGAATACGTCCCCTGTGGCCAGGTCTGTAACACAATGCACTGACAGCAGGTCTTCCACCACTGCCTGTATCTGGGAGAGACAGGAGCAATAGGAGACACTCCTTACACCAGAACGACTGTTAGGAGACACTCTATGGTATATTGTAGTGCTAGTGTTGTTGTGGTTGTGGTGTGGTACTCACTTGCTCAGCTGTGCTGGTTACGTCAACCGGTTTACTTGTCACATTGTCCCAACAAAACTGCACCAGTCCAACGCCTGCAAAGTCCAACTTCTGCAAGAAACAGCAAATGCTGGTGACACAGCTGAATACACACTGGCAGGACGGGCCTGATTCAGACCTGAACGCTCTTGTGCGAAATCGCACAGCGGTCGATTATCTAATGACTGCGCATGCGTATGCACCACAATGCACAGGCGTGTTGCCAAACAGCGACAGGATGGTGTGAAAATTTTGATCGCTCAGCGCATGGAAGGCTGAGTGACAGGAAGCCGTCATTTGTGGGTGGTACCTGTCCATTTTCTGAGAGTGTCAGGAAAAACGCAGGCATTCCCAAGCGTTTTCAGGGAGGGTGTGTGACGTTAGCTCCGACCCCGATCAGCCTGTTCTCATTGCACTGTAGGAGTAAGTCCTGGGCTGCGCACAGACTGGAAAAATCATTCTATGGTGAGTGAGTTGCGAATGGATTTGCAGATGACTGCTGTCTGGCGAAGTTTTCATACGGCATGCACATGCTTTTGCACGCTTGCACAGGGCGGGTTTTCACTCTCTATGGGCGGCGGCTAACTAATCGCAGACCTCTGCAAAAATGCACAGCAGCAATTGCAGAGTGGACAGGAGAAAGCTAAGGCTACCCCCCCCCCCCACACACACACACACACACACACACACACACACAAACTCCCCCCCTCCCTCCTCCTCCCACCCCGGCACATGCATTTCAGACGTCAGAATTCTGCACATGAAATGGTCAATGTCAACATTGTAACAACATTCATAATGTCAGAACTGTAAATAATAAATTGGATGATACACATTGCTGCATGTTTTTATTACATAAAACTCCTCCTCCCTTATTTCACCTGCACAAATGGAATTTAGCTTTTCTCTCCAAATAAATGTAGATATCGCTGTGTGGACCACTGCAAGAGCTGACTGGGAAACAGGCAGGGATGGATATAGACTTTTCTTTTAGGGGGGGCGGTTTACTGTTTAATCTTGACTCCTCCCCTCTCTAGTCCCAACTCCTCCCATCTGCAATCCTAACTCCTCCTCTCTCAATTCCTGAAAAACTGAACTTTTTGAGTGAGACTGAGATAGTGCTTTGTGATTGTTCTATGTACATGTTACTGTGCTGTGGGGTAATTGTATTTATTAGCCCTAGTACCCACACACCTGCAAGTGAGGGGCATATGCTCTATAACCCTTGCTCTCCTGGCTCCTCTGTGCTGCTGTGGTATAGGCTGCAGGACAGCGTTCTGCCTCAGGCTCTCCCTGAAGAGCTCTCTTCAGCTCAAAAGTGGGTGTGGCTATGACTGTGTTAGGGGGGGCGGTCGCCCCCTTGGCCCCCCCCTAAATCTGGCCCTGGAAACAGGTAAGGGAATGCTTCCAAACAATAAAGAATTTCCCTGAGTACCGTTATTGACAGAACCAGTCTTTCCCAGCAAAGAAACCTTAGAGGTGAGCCAGACCTTCAACATGTTGGACCATGGCGAACGCCGAAAAAACTGGCTGTAGTCCAGGGTACGGAAGGTATATAGGGACAGATGTACTAAGCCTTGGAGAGATATAAAATGGAGAGAGATAAAGTACCAACCAATCAGCTCCCAACTGTCATTTTGTTTCAAAACAGGCTGTAACATGGCAGTGTGTGGCTGATTGGCTGGTACTTTATCACTATCCACTTTATCACTCTCCAAGGCTTTAGTACATGCCCCTTATAGTTTGCAATGGATGAATAAAGAAGCACTACAGGTGTTACCCATGATTCAGTGCTCTTATGAACAGATCAGCAAGCTATAGTAGGAATCAGGATACCTCATCACCTATGTGTAAGATTACTACTATAGGTGGTCAGGGGGGTGTAGTACGGTATGCCGGCGCTCTGGCTCCCGGCGACCAGCATACCGGCGCCGGGAGCCCGACCGCCGGCATACCGACAGCGTGGCAAGCGCAAAGGAGCCCCTTGCGGGCTCGCTGCTCTCGCCACGCTGCGGGCACGGTGGCACGCTACGCGCGCCACACTATTTTATTCTCCCTCCAGGGGGGTCGTGGACCCCCACGAGGGAGAATAGTTGTCGGTATGCCGGGTGTCGGGATTCCGGCGCCGGTATACTGTGCGCCGGGATCCCGACATTCGGCATACAGAAGACCACCTGGTCAGGGCTATAGCTGCTCCCTGTAATACCTGTATCAGGGACTGGAGAAGTCCCGCCTCTCACCTGAATGTCAGGAACATGGGCGGACTCGGCTACTATCTGATGTCTCTCCCGCTGATAAGTCTGTATGACCTCCGGACTCAGCCAGGTGTTGTGAATCTGAACCCCGATTTTCATGTTGGACGCTGGCCCTGTCCCACGCTGTAACATCTCTATGTAATATTTCCTCCCCCGAGAAAGCTCCATTTTGGGGGATTTCTGTTTCCAGCGTCTGTCCCAGTCCCTTTCCCAGTGGTCAGTCCATTCAGTAATGCCTTGTGGAATGGAGGCCACCTCAACCTGCAATCCAAATTACACTTTAACATATTGCAGATGTAACATTGCATGCAAAGCCGCCAGTATTTACCCTGCATGTAATAACAGCGCATGTATCTGCACCCCCCAGCATGGTTTGTTCCAGGTGCAAAGTTACCTGCTCATTTTTGCTTTGCTTCCACCTCAGACTATTATTCCCCCCCCATATACTCTCTACAATGTTGCTGGGAATGGCACTAGCAGTAGACTATGGGTCATATATGAAATCTCCCCCACAGGTAACTAAGCAGAAATGATGGTACCCGCAAATATTAAGCAATCCTGGGATGTATGCACTGTATGCCGTCCTCCATAGGTTTCTATTGGGGCTGATTTATTGCAAAATTTATGGTCCTGGTTGATAAAGCCATTGTAGTCTATGGGCTACATAATGTACAATGTATAAGGACTCAAGGAGAGGGATCCGTAGGATCCTTTCCTGGCAAAGGCTGCCTGCACATGCCTGTGCATTCTCAGTAGTGCATCAGGGTCCTGAAGAAGAAGCGGAGCTATGGCATTAGCGATCACTTCACTTCTAACACATTGCATCTCTCTCCACTTTATCACTCTTCAAGGCTTCCCCTATATCTCACAGTGCATTGTGCAGCTTCTTCAGAGGGCCTCAATATTCAAATGTGCATAGCCACGCCCCCACATCTGGCCACGCCCGTACTGGGCCCAACTAAACTCTTGGCAGGTCTGTACTCAGGAGAAATTATAGGTGGTCATTCCTAGTTGATCGCAGCAACTTTTTGCTGCTGCTGCGATCAACTAGCACACGCCTATGGGGGAGTGTATTTTAGCTTAGCAGAGCTGCGATCGCTTGTGCAGCCCTGCTAAGCTAAAAAAAATTCAAGCAAAACTAGACTAGGCCCGTACCTACTTACCCTGTGCGATGGATCCAGCAATGATGGGACCGGCTTTGACATCACTCCTCCGCCCTCCGTTCTCCTGGACACGCCTGCATTTTACTCACCACTCCCCGAAAACGGCTCCAAACGCAACAGATCCACCCAGGTACGCCTTCTTCCTGTCAATCTTCTTTGCGGTCCGTCCTGCGACCGCTTTCTTCTTTAGACGCGACGCGCACTGCGGCCGCCGCGCATGCGCATTCCGCACCCATTCGCACCGCAGTGATAAACCGCTGCGTTGCGAATGGGTCAGAATAACCCCCCCATTGTTTCCAAAACCGCCACCTTCCTAGATAATACTTGTGTACTCTTCTAGAACGTTCACAAATTTGGGGTTTCCAATGCAATCCACAATCTCCCACTCTGCAGAACATGGAACACAGTATTAATATTTAACACAATATATGGTCTATAGTATAGGCTGCTTCAAACATATTTAAATAATATAAATAATAGGATTTTAATACCTATCGGTAAATCCTTTTCTCTTAGTCCGTAGAGGATGCTGGGGATGCTTCAAGAACCATGGGGTATAGACGGGATCCGCAGGAGACATGGGCACACTATAAGACTTTGAATGGGTGTGAACTGGCTCCTCCCTCCATGCCCCTCCTCCAGACTCCAGTTATAGGAACTGTGCCCAGGGAGACGGACATTTCGAGGAAGAGGATTTGTTTAACGTTTTTAAACTAAGGTGAGACACATACCAACTCACACTTCAAACACGCCGTACAACATGGCATTCAACAACAACGCATGCAACGGCATGATCAACATCAGTCACAGACTGACTGAACTCAACACAACATGTGTGTAACTATAACCAATAACTGCAGATACAGCCCGCACTGGGATGGGCGCCCAGCATCCTCTATGGACTAAGAGAAAAGGATTTGCCGGTAGGTATTAAAATCCTATTTTCTCATACGTGCTAGAGGATGCTGGGGATGCTTCAAGAACCATGGGGTTTATACCAAAGCTCTAGAACAGGCGGGAGAGTGCAGATGACTCTGCAGCACCGACTGACCAAACAAGAGGTCCTCCTCAGCCAGGGTATCAAACTTGTAAAACTTTGCAAAGGTGTTTACTTTGATCCCGACCAAGTTGCAGCTCGGCAAAGCTGTAATGCCGAGACCCCTCGGGCAGCCGCCCAGGATGAGCCCACCTTTCTGGTAGAATGGGCTTTCACTGATTTCGGCAACGGCAATCCTGCCGTAGGATGAGCCTGCTGAATCGTATTACAGATCCAGCGCGCAATAGTCTGCTTGGAAGCAGGCGCCCCAATCTTGTTGGGAGCATACAGGACAAACAGAGTCTCTGTTTTCCTAATCTGAGCCGTTCTGGCGACATAGATCTTCAAAGCTCTGACCACATCGAGAGACTTCGATTCCGCCAAGGCGTCAGTAGCCACTGGCACCACAATAGGCTGGTTCACGTGAAATGATGAAACCACTTTTGGCAGAAATTGCTGACGAGTTCTCAACTCCGCTCTATCAGTGTGGAAGATTAAATAGGGGCTTTTGTGAGACAAAGCCGCCAACTCAGACACCCGCCTTGCGGACGCCAAGGCCAACAACATGACTACTTTCCAAGTAAGGAATTTTAATTCAACCTTACGCAAAGGTTCAAACCAATGAGATTGCAGGAACTGCAATACCACATTAAGATCCCACAGTGCCACAGGAGGCACAAATGTAGGTTGGATGTGCAGCACGCCCTTCACGAAGGCCTCAATTTCTGGAAGGGAGGCCAATTCTTTCTGAAAGAAGATTGATAAGGCCGAAATTTGTACTTTATGGAGCCTAACTTCAGGCCCGCATCCACACCTGCTTGCAAAAAATGGAGCAAACGTCCCAGTTGAAATTCTTCCGTAGGAGCCTTCTTGGATTCACACCAAGACACATATTTCCTCCAAATACGGTGGTAATGCTTTGCCGTTACTTCTTTTCTAGCCTGAAGAAGTGTGGGAATGACTTCACTGGGAATACCCTTTCCGAGCTAGGATCTGGTGTTCAACCGCCATGCCGTCAAACGCAGCCGCGGTAAATCTTGATACACGCACGGACCTTGTTGTAACAGGTCCTCCCGTAGAGGAAGAGGCCAGGGATCTTCTATGAGCAACTCTTGAAGATCTGGATACCAGGCCCTTTTTGGCCAATCCGGAACAATGAGTATCGCCTGAACCCTTGTTCTTCTTATAATCTTTATCACGTTTGGAATGAGTGGAAGTGGAGGGAACACATAGACCGACGGAAACACCCACGGTGTCACTAGGGCGTCCACCGCTATTGCTTGAGGGTCCCTCGACCTGGAACAATATTTCTGAAGTTTCTTGTTGAGGCGGGACGCCATCATGTCTATTTGAGGCATTCCCCAATGACTTGTCATTTCTGCAAATACCTCTTGATGAAGACCCCACTCTCCTGGATGGAGATCGTATCTGCTGAGGAAGTCTGCTTCCCAGTTGTCCACTCCCGGAATGAAGACCGCTGACAGAGCGCTTGCATGTCTTTCCACCCAGCGAAGAACTTTCGTGGCCTCGACCATCGCCGCTCTGCTCCTTGTTCCGCCCTGGTGGTTTATGTACGCCACTGCTGTTATGTTGTCTGACTGAATCAAGATGGGCAGACTGCGAAGAAGATGTTCTGCTTGCAGAATGCCGTTGTAAATGGCCCTTAATTCCAGAATGTTTATGTGCAGACAAGCTTCCTGGCTTGACCATTTTCCCTGAAAATTTCTCCCCTCTGTGACTGCTCCCCAGCCTCGGAGGCTTGCATCTGTGGTCACCAGGATCCAATCCTGAATCCCGAACCTGCGACCCTCTAGAAGGTGATAACGGTGCAGCCACCACAGAAGGGAGATCCTGGTCCCGGATGATAGGATTATTTTCCAGTGCATGTCCAGGTGAGACCCGGACCACTTGTCCAATAGGTCCCACTGAAACACCCTGGCATGAAACCTGCCATACGGAATGGCCTCGTAGGCCGCCACCATCTTCCCCAGCAACCGAGTGCAGCGAAGAACTGACACCTTTGCCGGTTTCAGAATCTGCTTTACCATGTTCTGGGTAAATGCACGCTTCTGTGACCCCGGAGGGGTCTGAGTTTGTGACAATGCATCCTCCATGGACTTTCTCCATGTCTGGTTCTTAGACTCAGATTTATCCAATCTTTTAGTCAACCGCTCCACATTTGCATTCAGAACACTCAACATATTTACCCAATCATCCGTCGGCGGTGCCGACACGGTCACTCTCACAGTCTTTTTTGCCCCCACTCCAGCCTCCTCCTGGGAAGAGCACTCAGCCTCAGACATGTCGACACACACGTACCAACACCCACAACCACACTGGGGCTATAGGAGACAGACCCACAACAAAGCCTGTTAGAGAGACACAGAGGAAGTTCTGCCAGCTCACAACTCAGCGCCTATCCTGGTTCTGAAGCGAGTAACAATACTGCCCAGACCTGCTAGCGCTTTTTAAAAAATAAATAATCAAATAATTAGCACCATGTCTCTTGTGCCCCCCCCCCCCCCCCCCCGTTTTGCACCCTGTTACTTGCACAGTAGTGTGGGAGGCCAGGCTCAGCGTCTCTGCAGCTTTCTGTGAAGAGAAAATGGCACTGGTCAGAGCTGTGAGGGCTAAGCCACGCCCCCTTACTGGCGCGCTTCAGTCCCGCTTAAATTACATATTTATACTGGCGGGGGTCTGCAATTAGTGCCTAGGCACTTTATATATGTCTGCCAGTGCTTAATTGAGGTTGTTCTGCTGCCCAGGGCGCCCCCCCCCCTGCGCCCTGCACCCTTCAGTGCCGTTCTGTGTGTGGGAGCATGGCGCGCAGTGCGGCCGCTGTGCGGTACCTCAGCAAGCCGTCTTCTGCCGTCGCTGAAGTCTTCTGATCTTCATATACTCACCCGGCTTCTGACTTCTGGCTCCAAGGGGGATGACGACGCATCTCCGGGCCCGAGCAGCTAGGCGTACCGTAGTGATCGGACCCTCTGGAGCTAATGGTGTCCAGTAGCCGGAGAAGCAGAGCCCTGAAACTCACAGACGTAGGTCTGCTTCTCCCCCCTCAGTCCCACGATGCAGGGAGCCTGTAGCCAGCAGTGCTTCCTGAAAATAATAAACCTAACTATGGGGGTAATTCTGAGTTGATCGCAGCAGGAACTTTGCTAGCAGTTGGGCAAAACCATGTGCACTGCAGGGGAGGCAGATATAACATGTGCAGAGAGAGTTAGATTTGGGTGGGTTATTTTGTTTCTGTGCAGGGTAAATACTGGCTGCTTTATTTTTACACTGCAATTTAGATTTCAGTTTGAACACACCACACCCAAATCTAACTCTCTCTGCACATGTTATATCTGCCTCCCCTGCTGTGCACATGGGGGGTAATTCCAAGTTGATCGCAGCAGGAATTCTGTTAGCAATTGGGCAAAACCATGTGCACTGCAGGGGAGGCAGATATAACATGTGCAGAGAGAGTTAGATTTGGGTGTGGTGTGTTCAATCTGCAATCTAATTTGCAGTGTAAAAATAAAGCAGCCAGTATTTACCCTGCACAGAAATAAAATAGCCCACCCAAATCTAACTCTCTCTGCACATGTTATATCTGCCTCCCCTGCAGTGAACATGGTTTTGCCCAACTGCTAACAAAGTTCCTGCTGCGATCAACTCAGACTTACCCCCTAAGTCTTTTTCTGAGAAACTCTGGAGAGCTCCTCAGTGTGCATCCAGTCTCACTGGGCACAGAATCTAACTGGAGTCTGGAGGAGGGGCATAGAGGGAGGAGCCAGTTCACACCCATCCAAAGTCTTATAGTGTGCCCATGTCTCCTGCGGATCCCGTCTATACCCCATGGTTCTTGAAGCACCCCAGCATCCTCTAGGACGTATGAGAAAAGATAAGTAATCAGGAAAAGATTAAACATACTATAAATAAATACATAAATAAATACATAAACATAATAGAACCAGTACTGAACTTTCTATGCAAACATTCTCCCACCTCATGGTAAGGCTCCTGTCTCTTCTTCCTGGTAGCTACTCTCTGGTCCAGTGCACTGATTGAGGACTCAGAAACACACACACAGCAAACTTGGTAGAAGAAGCTTCTACCTCTGGGCATGTGCAGCAGCTCTGCTCTGTTCCTTAAATTGCATGCTGTGACGGCAGCTCTAGTAGTCGTATTATATACCATTGCTATTGTTTTTATAATTTGCGCAACTTGCCAAGAGGAGGAGGGTTTCTGGGCAACCAGAACCCTCCCCCCTGTGTTTGCCTATGTATAGCATCCAGTTTATACTCCGTGAAAACAGGAGATGAATTATATAACGGGATGGCTGCTGTGCTAATCTTACTTTCATTTCCAGCTTTCCACAGCCAAAGAAATAAAACAGAAATAAACAATTGTTACACTTTTCAATGCATACGGTTTGGGGATGCATTAGACCCATATGCCCATTATTTGATTAGATACAAACAATTTGATATATATTATTGATAATTAGTGTACAGAGACAAGCTGGAGAGCGGGATGTACTGCCAATGATGTAATAGCTTTCTTTTTCCAAATATGAGAAATTAATTTATGTGTCTTAAAAATGTGCATGGCAGCTCCCCCTAGTGGCAGGGGCAATAGCAGGGCTATGGTCACAGCTTATTAACGCCATCATACCTTTCTTTCTGCCTCCTCTGATTGGCTAATGAAGAGTTGAGCTTCACTGTCTGACTGTATCCAAAATGTGTAATTGTTTGTCTCCGGAGATACGAAGAAGCCGCTTAGTCTCGCTCTGGGAAGAAGGGAACAGTTACTAATGTTACACGTATTGAAAAACAGACTTGGCGGAAGCCTAAGGACTAAGATATGTTAATATAGCTCTCTGACCATATATGTGTATATTGGATCCTGGCTACACTGCCCACTGTTTTTGTGTGCCTGTGCTGCAGCTGCCACGCCCCACGCTGGGTGCAAAAGATCTGTCTGAAACAAGAGTCCGAACTCCTTAATCAAGAAGCTAAGTTGGGCTACAGGCCCATGACATTCCCATGACAGACGGTGTAACAGGTCTCCGGACACTCTGTGCCGGCCCGCCTCCTAAGAGCATGAGATCATGATGCTGCGCAGAGGGGGCGGGGCCACCAACATTGGGCATCCTGAGAGGCTGCACAGACCGAAGGGTGCCTGCCTGGAGCCTCCAAAGGCTATCACAATATCTCTTTGATGTTTCTTCTTGTATTCTATTAGGTTTTGGAGAAATCATCTCATACAGTCCATTCAACAATACTTCTGTACACCGGGTGGCGCTCATGCTAAGCCCATTGTGGTGAAATGCTATTTGGGCAACTTCAGCACCAATCAGTTTTTGGTGTATCCCATTAAGTTATCTAAAAACTGATAATGTAAATACTATAATAATCCATAGTCAAGTACATTTGAGAAGGAAGGAAGGAAGGAAAGGAAAGGAAAGGGAAGGAAGGAAGGAAGGAAGGAAGGAAGGAAGGAAGGAAGGAAGGAAGGAAGGAAGGAAGGAAGGAAGGAAGGAAGGAAGGAAGGAAGGAAGGAAGGAAGGAAGGAAGGAAGGATGGAAGGTGGCAAGGGACGGAAGGAAAGAAGGAAGGATGGATGGAAGGTGGGGAGGAAGAAGGAAGGAAGGAAGGATGGATGGGTGGATGGATGGAAGATGGCAAGGGATGGAAGGATGGAAGGTGGCAAGGGAAGGAAGGATGGAAGGTGGCAAGGGAAGGAAGGATGGAAGGTGGCAAGGGAAGGAAGGATGAAAGATGGCAAGGGAAGGAAGGATAGAAGAAGAAGAAAGGAAGGAAGGTAGGTAGCAAGCAGTGCCGTTTCTTGTGGCGGGCGAGCCGTGCAACCGCACGGGGCGCCCGCCGCGGCACTTCTTCATACTTTGAAACCCCCTTCTCCCTCCTCCCGAGTGCCCAGCTCGGGGGGCGGGGTTTCGCAGAATGACGCGATTGCGTCGTGACGTCACGACGCAAACGCGTCATTCCGCGAAACCCCGCCCCCCGAGCTGGGCACTCGGGAGGAGGGAGAAGGGGGAGCCGCGCAGACGAGGAGGGAGAGGCGGCTGAAGAGCGGCGAGAACCGCTACAAATGTAAGTCAGCCCCTCTCCCTCTCTCTCTCTCTTTCTCCCTCCCCACCACCTGCAGTAATGTGTAAAATGGGGACCTGTCTGCCTTAATGTGTAAAATGGGGACCTGTCTGCCTTAATGTGTAAAATGGGGACCTGTCTGCCTTAATGTGTAAAATGGGGACCTGTCTGCCTTAATGTGTAAAATGGGGACCTGTCTGCCTTAATGTGTAAAATGGGGACACCTGTCTGCCGCAGTGTGTAAAATGGGGACACTTGCCTGCGTACTGTGTAAAATGGGGGCACGTGTCTGCCGCAGTGTGTAAAATGGGGACACTTGCCTGCGTACTGTGTAAAATGGGGGCACGTGTCTGCCGCAGTGTGTAAAATGGGGACACTTGCCTGCGTACTGTGTAAAATGGGGGCACGTGTCTGCCGCAGTGTGTAAAATGGGGACACTTGACTGCGTACTGTGTAAAATGGGGGCACGTGTCTGCCGCAGTGTGTAAAATGGGGACACTTGCCTGCGTACTGTGTAAAATGGGGGCACGTGTCTGCCGCAGTGTGTAAAATGGGGACACTTGCCTGCGTACTGTGTAAAATGGGGGCACGTGTCTGCCGCAATGTGTAAAATGGGGACACCTGTCTGCCGCAATGTGTAAAATGGGGACACCTGTCTGCCGCAATGTGTAAAATGGGGACACTTGCCTGCCGTGCTGTGTAAAAAGAGGACACTTTTTCCTGCCGCAATGTGTAAAATGGGGACACTTGCCTGTCGTACTGTGTAAAATGGGGACACTTTTTCCTGCCGCAATGTGTAAAATGGGGGCACGTGCCTGTCGTACTGTGTAAAATGGGGACACTTGCCTGCCGTGCTGTGTAAAATGGGGTAGCGTGCCTGCTGTAATGTGTAAAATGAGGACTTTTTTTTTTTAATATCCTGTGGTGGCCGTGTTGATGAGATCAGATGAGGCCACGCCCATCTTAACAAAGCCACGCCCATTTTAATGAGGTCACACCCCCTTACCGGGAGCGCGCGCGCCTTCGACGCGCGCATGCTTTTCCTCTTTATATCTATGGGGGGTGGGGGGGGGGGCGCATTTTTAAATCTCGCACTGGGAGCCAAATTGGCTAGAAACGGCCCTGGTGGCAAGGGAAGGAAGGATGGAAGGTGGCAAGGGACGGAAGGAAAGAAGGAAGCATGGATGGAAGGTGGAGAGGAAGAAGGAAGGAAGGTTGGTTGGTTTTAGTGTGGCTACATTTTGTTTTTATGGATCTTACATTAGAATATCATTAGAATATGAATTTTGAATGTGAGAATGCAGAGTACCAAAACATGTCATTTGGACTCTTTTGACATCATAAAAGTACAGATTCAACCGAAAAATGCTGTGTAGTAGTGAAAAGTTTGGTAGAGCAATAGCTTACACAAAAAATAAAACCAAATTTGAAATTGTTAATGAACTATCCTTGCCCCCCCCTCCCCCAACAGGTGAAATGTTTCGCCAATTAGCCATTAACAGGTTAAAACATGAAATAAAAAACAGAAACAAATCTGATTGTGAGGTTCCTGGCTACTGATGTCACCTAAACCGCTGCTCAGGTGCCGGAACAATGCCTAATGCGGAACTGGCGTTGGGAACCACTGAACGTTGGTACCCCGAAGGCTTTTCAGTCATATCCATGTGCTGTAATCCATCCCATAGTTCATACAGGAGCCCTCGGTTACCTAGGGTACAGATACAAAATATTCTTAGTGCAAACAAAATGCAGTTGATAGGACGCGTTCTTGTTCTCCAAAAGACTGATACATGTTTCTTAGCGCATGTTATCGCAATGACTGCAACATGTTTCTGTGCCTTTGTTGAGGAATAGAGCAATACTGATGCAGGTGGAGCAGATGTGGTTCACACGTTCTTCCAGTGGGCAGACGTGTTCTAATTCTGACCCTCTGTACTTAAGGAACAGGCCACACCCATTTTCCCCTTCTCACACTCCTGCTCTCACCATGTGATCTGAGTTGATGTAGAAGCAGTGACCTCTCCCTTAATTTTGGATGGAGGAAAGAAAATGCCGGAGAGGAAGGTACAAAGTAAATTGGTGAAACAATGGAGATGAACTTGCATCTATTCACAGTAAGGGGAGAGCTTGGGGCAGTCGAGCATGTCCGTAAGAGCTGGGCATGCCCCCAAGAGTGACAGCAATGAGGCCACACCCCTTCCTGGCGAGCTGCGTCATCTTTATGTAAGTGCGCGCCCCATCGGCGCATGCACAGATGTCCTACCACAGCTCCTTGCCCTGTCTTAATGCTAGCGAGAACACTACATATATGAACCCAGGAGTTCATGTGGGCAGTATAAACAGGTGCAGCAGTATATAGATGTGGCCATTATACACAGGTGCAGCAGTATATACATGTGGGCATTATACACAGGTGCAGCAGTATATACATGTGGGCATTATGCACAGGAGCAGAAGTTTATACAAGGGGCATTATACACAGGTGCAGCAGTATATTCATGTGGGCAGTATACACAG
The DNA here is from genome assembly GCF_028390025.1 of Pseudophryne corroboree. Lineage (NCBI taxonomy): Eukaryota > Metazoa > Chordata > Amphibia > Anura > Myobatrachidae > Pseudophryne > Pseudophryne corroboree. The sequence goes on from NC_086447.1 coordinate 73,288,486, forward strand.
GTGCAGCAGTATATACATGGGGCATACATGTGGGCATTATACACAGGTGCAGCAGTATATACATGTGGGCATTATACACAGGTGCAGCAGTATATACATGTGGGCAGTATACACAGGTGCAGCAGTATACACATGGGGGCATTATACACAGGTGCAGCAGTATATACATGTGGGCAGTATACACAGGTGCAGCAGTATATACATGTGGGTATTATACACAGGTGCAGCAGTATATACATGTGGGTATTAACACAGGTGCAGAAGTATATATACACATGGCATTATACACAGGTGCAGCAGTATATACATGTGGGCAGTATACACAGGTGCAGCAGTATATACATGGGGCATTATACACAGGTGCAGCAGTATATACATGTGGGCATTATACACAGGTGCAGCAGTATATACATGGGGCATTATACACAGGTGCAGCAGTATATACATGTGGGCAGTATACACAGGTGCAGCAGTATACACATGGGGGCATTATACACAGGTGCAGCAGTATATACATGTGGGCATTATACACAGGTGCAGCAGTATATACATATGGGTATTATACACAGGTGCAGCAGTATATATATGTGGGTATTATACACAGGTGCAGCAGTATATACATATGGGTATTATACACAGGTGCAGCAGTATATATACACATGTGGGCATTATACACAGGTGCAGCAGTATATACATGTGGGCATTATATACAGGTGCAGCAGTATACACATGGGGGCATTATACACAGGTGCAGCAGTATATACATGTGGGCATTATACACAGGTGCAGCAGTATATACATATGGGTATTATACACAGGTGCAGCAGTATATACATGTGGGTATTATACACAGGTGCAGCAGTATATACATGTGGGTATTAACACAGGTGCAGCAGTATATATACACATGTGGGCATTATACACAGATGTGGGACATAACATTAACTAGAAAACAACATAACAAGTTCGCCCAGCACACTGCAATAGACCAGTAAAAGAGATATAGGGCCTAATTGAGACATGATCGCAGCAGCAAACTTTTTCTCGAATGGGCAAAACCCTGTGCACTGCAGGTGGGGCAGATGTAACATGTGCAGAGAGAGTTAGATTTGGGCGGGGTGTGTTCAAACTGAAATCTAAATTGCAGTGTAAAAATAAAGCAGCCAGTATTTACCCTGCACAGAAACAATATAACCCACACAAATCTAATTCTCTGCACATGTTACATCTGCCCCACCTGCAGTGCACATGGGGGGTCATTCCGAGTTGATCACTAGCTGCCGTTGTTCGCAGGCAGTGATCAGGCTAAAAATCGGCATTTCTGCGCATGCGTATGCATTGCAATGCGCACACACGACGTACGGGTACAAAGTCCTTTGTGGTTTTGCACAGGTTCTAGCGAAGCTTTCAGTCGCACGGCACAATGCAGAATGATTGACATGAAGTGGGCGTTTCTGGGTTGTAACTGACCGTTTTCAGGGAGTGCTTAGAAAACGCGGGCGTGCCAGGAAAAACGCAGGTGTGGCTGGGCGGGTGTGTGACGTCAAAAGCCGTCCCTCCAACGTTAGACTCAACGCACATGAAGAGTAAGTACAGGGCTGGTCTTGTTTTGCACAAAATGTTTTTGCAGGCGCTCTGCTGCACAAGCGTTCACACTTCTGCAAAGCGAACATACACTCCCCGGTGGGCAGCGACAATGCCTTTGCACGGCTGCTAAAAACTGCTAGCGAGCAATCAACTCGGAATGAGCCCCATGGTTTTGTCCATTAGAGAAAGATTTTGCTTTTGCAATCAGGTCTGAATTTGGTCCATAGTTCCTACATGATAATACTAATGCAGAGATCTCAGTTACACACATATGCACATTGCAATAATTCAAGCAGGCAGACTTAAATGCAACTTGCAGCCAAAGAAATTGCCTTTATGTCTCACTCTGCATAAGCCCGCTGTATATTGATGAAAGCTTGTTAACAGCTCTTCCACACACAGTAACAGAGGACGCAGTCAGATATCAGTACCTGGGTGAGGGGCTTGCTGGCTGTGTCTCTGAGGAGCAGTTGTACAGATTATGAGTCTGGGCGTCAGGTATTTGATTGCACAAGGGTTTCCTACCAGCAAATAATGAAAATGTTAGTTTTATAAAGTTATTCACCAATTTGCCCAACCGCTAATCCCCTGTGGGAAAACCATCCTCATGCTGACACGTATTATTCCCACACCCATGAGTCGTTTTTCCCATTTGGGGTGTAAACCCTTATATACAGGGACCGCCTTACCCTCCGTTTTTACGGGATCAGTACGAAATCCCGCTGGACGGGATCCCGGCGGTCGAAATACCGACACCGGAATCCCGACCAGCACAATCCCGACGGGGGTGGCGAGCCGAATGCAGCCCCTTGTGGGCTCGCTGCGCTCGGTACACTAATTTATTCTCTCTCTATGGGTGTCGTGGACACCCACGGAGGGAGAATATGTAGGGATTGTGCTGGTCGGGATTCCGGTGTTGGTATTTTGACCGCCGGGATTCCGTCCGGCGGGATCTTGACCGCATCCCGTTTTTATTTCTGCATTTATTTTGTCTTATTGTAAATCCCTGAATGATGTGCATCCTGTTCTCCCCGCTGCCCTGCCCCCCCCCCCACCCCCGACGATCGCTGCGGTGACAATGGTAAGCCGTACCTGCAATGCTGACTCTAGCCGGATGCATAAAGAAATCTCCAATAATATGAATGTCCGTCCCTCCTTCTGTGCTCCCCGAGCCTGGACTTATAGACAGTATCTCTACACAAAGACACATAAAGTATCACAAAGTAGCAGAAATCAGAGAGCAACATTTTGTGCATCAAAAAAAAAGAAGAAAATTCCTAATTTGATGATGAATTACAGTAATACCCCTTTCAGATGGCACTGCTGGGTCACACCCGGGAATTGGAAACGGGACCTTCCCGGGTGCGACCTGGCATTAGACCCTTAGACACTGGCATCCCGACCCAGCAATATGCCAGGTCGGGTTGCCATCGGGGGGTGGTGACAGCGGCAGCATCGGGGGGCGGGTGCGGAGTCGGCATTGGAAGATGAGATCATCTCCGCTCCGCCTCTGCCTATACTGTGAACGGGTCCCGGGACACATCCATCCGGCAACCCATTCACACTGCGCCTGACCCGGTATTAAACCTGGGAATAACCCTTCTTTATTCCCGGGTTGAATTACCGGGTCAGGTGACCCGGGGATGAGTCACTGACCCCTTTCACACCGCACAGTGACCCGCGCCGACCCGGCAATATACCGGGTCCATACTGGGTTATTTGTACGGTGTGAAAGGGGTATAAGTGTCAGCTGGTGAGCAAGATGTTTGTGACTGAAGTTTTGGGGCCATGTCTCATGGGGCCTAATTCAGACCTGATCGCAAAAGCAAAATCTTTCTCTAATGGGCAAAACCATGTGCACCGCAGGGGGGGCAGATATAACATGTGCAGAGAGAGTTAGATTTGGGTGGGTATATTGTTTCTGTGCAGGGTAAATACTGGCTGCTTTATTTTTACACTGCAATCTAGATTTCAGTTCGAACACACCACACCCAAATCTAACGCTCTCTGCACATGTTACATCTGCCCCCCCCCTTCCCCCTGCACTGCAGCATGGTATTGCCCATTAGAGAAAAAGTTTGCTGTTGCGATCAGGTCTGAATTAGGCCCATGGTGCGAAGTGCTGGGCACCCAATCCTTTTTGCCCATTATGCGTCATGGGGCTGATGCACACTTCAGCGCACACCTTGCATCTTATTCTGGCTTCTACTGTATGTAAGTAAATACAGTATGCTGAGGTGTATCTTTTGCATCTAGTATAGGACAGGTGCAGGTCATCAGCGATTATGCCTCACAGAGTGACGTGTCCAAACTCAAATCTAAATTGTAGTGGAACAATAAAGCTGTCTAGTGTTTGTGGACTACATGCAAAAGCAGCCGGTATTTACCCTGCATGCAAAAATAATACATGTATTTGCTCCCCTTGCAGTGCAGCCTGGTCTGCTCCAGGTGCACAGTTGCTCTTCTTTAGCACTCTTCCCAGCTCAGAGTCAGCCCATGCAGATGCAGGGAAGCATTTGGTGTCCATTTGCTTCCAACTCTGAATCCGGGCTTCACCCACTCTGTGGAATGCCCTCCCACGCACAGTAAGACTTACCTCTAGTCTCCAAACCTTTAAACGTTCCCTGAAAACTCATCTCTTCAGACAAGCCTATCAAATTCCAGACCCACCCACATAACCCTCAATGCTCCCCTATCCAATTACATCCTCTCTGTACAGTATACATAACCTCACATATCTTGTCTTCCAACATTGCTGGGTGACCATATCATGCAGCCCATTCAGAACCTAGCAATCTGGTGGACCATTATGCAATAGGTAGCACCTATCCTGGGTCTGGGACTGAGGGTCGACAGCACAAAGGTCGATACACCTTAGGTCGACGACAATTGGTCGACACACCTTAGGCCGACATGGACAAAAGGTCGACATGGACAAAAGGTCGACAGGAACAAGGTCGACATGGAAAAAGGTCGACATGAGTTTTTTATATATTTTTGGTGTCGTTTTCTTCGTAGAGTGACCGGGAACCCCAATTAGTGCACCGCGTCCCCTCGCATGGCTCGCTTCGCTCGCCATGCTTCGGGCATGGTGCCTTCGCTCCGCTACCGCTTCGCTCGGCACACTTTACCGTTCCAATCGTAGTCCACGTGGATCGTTAAGTATGAAAAGGTTCAAAAAAAAGAAAAAATCGTGAAAAACTCATGTCGACCTTTTTCCATGTCGACCTTGTTCATGTCGACTTTTTGTCCATGTCGACATTTTGTCAATGTCGACCTAAGGTGTGTCGACCAATTGGCGTCAACCTAAGGTGTGTCGACCTTTGTGCTGTCGACCTGGAGTCCGGATACCCCTATCCTTGTGTATCAATGGGTGGTATTTGATATGCCGGCTATTGGGATCCCAGCGCTCAGTATACCGGCACCGTAATCCCAACAGCTGGCATACCGACAACTATTCTCACTCTTGGGGGGTCCACGACCCCCCTGGAGGAAGAATAAATGGCACGGCGCATGGGGCTCTTTTGCGCTCGCCCCTCTGCCGGCATGCCGGTGGTCGAGGATCCCGACTCCGGCATTACAAACGACAACCATGTAAATGTCTATTTCCCTATAAAGTGTAAGCTTGCGAGCAGGGCCTTCCTACCTCTGACTGTCTGTTTTTACCCAGTTTTGTTCTATTACTGTTGTTCTAATTGTAAAGCGCAATGGAATATGCTGCACTATATAAGAAACTGCTAATAATAATAATAATAATAATCATCAGCCTCGATATTTCTACATAAGTATTTGCAGAATTTAGAACTGGGACAACAATCATTAATTCATTTTGCTGTGTGGTCCGGCTGGGGTCAGACTGGAACCACTTAAGGCCAATCACACCAGCAACATTTCGCTGGCAAATGTGAATGCTTTCTCCCACATCGGAACTGCAGGGGTTGGGTGTGCGTGACCGGCGGTCAGGAGACCGCTGGTCACCATACTGATGCCGGGATCCCGGAATCAAGATGGCTGGCGGGTGGGGCAAGGGCAACAAACCCCTTGCGGGCTCACTGCGCTCACCACACTGCGGGCTCGCCACATGTTCTATTCTCACTATATGGGTGTCGTGGTGGACACCCATGAGTGGGAATAGTCCCTGCTAGTTGGCCTACCGACTGTCGGGATTCTAAAGGGGCGGGATGTAGGGGGAGGTATTGTGACCGGCGGTCCTGAACTGCAGTTACCGGAGAACCCAATGTCTGGGGTTTCATAGAGAGGGAGACATGTAACATGCTTAAATCAAGGAAAATAAGTGAAAAGTGACTTTATCTTAATCACATTAACGTAATTGCTTCAATACAGTATGATGAATTCACAAAGGCGCAGGGTATCTTCTTTTTATTCAGGGACACATGCAGTTTAATCAGGGATGCTGAAACATTTGCTTACAACTACTATATATATATATATATATATATATATATATATATATATTGAAAATAAGATATAGTCGTGCATTCAAACAATAAAGTCTTGAGATATAAGTCAGTCCAAATGTATTTATGCTGCAGTCCTCCTTCAAGAGTCAATCCGTACTCCTCAGCTCATATTTCTTTTATATATATATATATATATATATATATAATATATATATATATATATATATATATATTGTGACAACAAGTGAAAATCCTATATTGCGCTGTACCTTAAGCTTCACCACTAAGAAATACCTTCTGTAAGAAGAGGTATTAAAGATAGATAGGAAAAATATAGAAGATTCTCATGGGAGCTGATTCGCCTTAAACGTCAGTATATAGTATTAAAAGGTTTTTATTCACATAAAATGAACAATAAAACTTATGACATTGTTGTATTCGTCAATTGACACAATTAAAAAATATATACATCAATCTTATGTACAAATGGTATTTTCAGGTTGGTCAGAGGAATCACAATCTGGTGATTTCCGCTTGGATATTGGGGAGGCTGTATCTCCAACTTGATGATTCTGATGTAGGTTCTATTTAACCAATACGAAGAAACCCAATGTTCTATTGGATGTGACATTGAGAGTTACAACCAGTGGTAATCCTTTCTGTTAAAGAAAATTTGATTTAAACCCCTGATGAAGTCCTAGTGGACGAAACGCGTTGGGTTTCTTCGTATAGTTTAAATAGAACCTACATCAGAATCATCACGTTGGATATACATCCTCCCTAATTCCAAGTGGAAATCACCAGATTGTAATTCCTCTGACCAACCTGAAAACAACATTTGTACATAAGATTGATGTATATATATTTTAATTGTGTCAATTGACGAATACAACAATGTCATAAGTTTTATTGTTCATTTTATGTGAATAAAAACCTTTTAATACTATATACTGACGTTTAAGGCAAATCAGCTCCCACGAGAATCTTCTATATATTTCATATATATTTTATATATATATATATATATATATATATATTACCCACTCCTCACTGTACCTGAGTGTGTCTGATACAGAAACAGCTCTTGTTTTGCACTGATCCGCCAGGCCTCCTTGCTCACTATTGCCCTATGAAGAGAATAACAGTGAAAATAAATGACATGCACAGAATAATCCTTGTTCTTTTCCTACTGTGGCAGACAGTTCCTGTCAAAGTCTGGGGCTGATTCTCGGTCACAAGCTACTGTGATGCTTTAGTGTCTTTTGCCGTAGTTCTGTCGGCAAATTTATGCCAATGCCAGTATCAGCCCTTCCCCTTGTGTATAAGTGTGCGTCTGAGCGTGCAAGGTCTGGGACATCCTCTCTGAGTGTCTGTAGACTCTGTAAAAGCACTTAGTGCTATTGCAAACAACTGCTCATCACAACTTGTGTCATCGAGCCCCCAGACTGTGGGTCGCACCATCAAAACTTGCAGCAGCCCCACTCTAGGTGCATAATCTGACTCCAAAGTGGGTGATTAAGAATTTGTTCAGCGACACTCCCATAACACGCCCACTCTCCATGCGTCTGTATAGGCAGCGCCCAGTCACCGCGCAGGAACACCCAGCACATTTCCAACCCATTACTATTACTGTGCATCTCAATCACAACTGTGCCTCTGTAAGTAAGTACAGTACATACCATGGGAAACATGTGCTGGGCGACTTTTTAGTTACTTAGATCCATGCACAGTTCAAAAAGATAGACCATTTGCGCTTATTTTTCCAGACTCAGGGGCAGATGTATTAACCTAGAGAGGCATAAGGAAGTTATAAACCAGTGATATGTGCAAGGTGATAAAGGCACCAGCCAATCAGCTCCAATATGTAAATTAAAATTAACAGTTAGGAGCTGATTGGCTGGTGCCTTTATCACCTTGCACATATCACTGGTTTATCACTTCCTTATGCCTTTTCCAGGTTAATACATCTGCCCCTCAGAGTCAGGCCTTGTGAGCCTGATCCTGAATTATACATAATGCAAATGCATCATCGGACACTGCTGCGAACGCAATACTAAATGCGACTATACGCCCTTATTCTGAGATGTAAGCCACTATGGGATGGCCCCCCTACCCCCCCGCTGTGTCATCTGCACTCATGGCTGCTGGGTAAGCCGTGTGGCTCGGGTACTGAGAGGTTGCTTCGACAAATTTGGGAGGCATGACCACACCCCCACCTTAAAAAACTAATGGAAAATACCATGTGCAATCCTGGGATGCGGTGGTGCACACCGCAAAGGTGGAGATTTGTTCTCCTCAGCAGCTGGTATGGGTTCCTCCAAAAACTGTTGGGGAATCAGTACCCGGTCCGCCCCCCTCTGCACCCGCAGCTAACTCTTACTAGATGCAGGAGATTTGTCTGAAGTTGGTATCCACTGAGCATGTGTATATGACACACTCCTTCCCTCCCTCACCCCAAAATGGTTCTCTTCCGTGCGTCACCATTGTTCTCCACCCAGTTGCCATCCCCAGATTTGTACCGTTAGCGGCTGCAGAAATACAACTGAGATGTGTACGGCTCTCAACCACTGCTATGAATTCAAAGACATATGCAGACCGCGACACCTGCGCAGTATGTGAGAAATGGCTGGACGCGGCCGTATTCAGTCTTGTGCGTGACTGACAGTCAGGCCCTCTGAGTTCAGGAATCACCGTCATGTGACTGTGATATATATAATTGCTTTATCCGTCCTCATTAGTCCTCTGCAAGGGACTGAGCAGTTTCCTGTTATGTCATCTAAGAGGCGCAGAAAAGAATAATATTTTGTATACCGTAAACCAGGAACATTTTCTCCTTTCCACTTAAAGTAATGAGATACTGTACGTTCACTGTCATTACTGATGTCATACGTACCTTCCTTTGTTGAATATGGACAGTGTGACATTCTGTGAACCTACCATAGAGAGAAATACAATGATTAGTGTAATTCACTATAAAATGTAAACATTTACCTACAATATATTGTCAGGGTTTCTGCTCCCTCCACTTATTTAGAAAAGTATCAGGTGGATTACAGAGCATCCAATGCACGTAAACAGAGGTGTTTAAATCAGAAGTACATGTAACCACAGTGTCCATATGTGACCATAGATGGAAACAGAAGAGATCTGGGAGCGTATTGCTAAAGCCGGGACACACTAGGTGATAGTTTGTGCCGATCCGATAATCGCTTCGATCATCATTCACCTGATCAGGAGCGATCTGAGTGCTTACCGATTAAAAACGCTCTAACGCCCCTGCATAGACACTCTCCAATGTTGGGCCGATCAGTCAGATAGTGTGTACCAGTCCACTGATAACTATCAATATCTTACAGACCTCCTTGTCTTTTATGGTCTACCGGCTTCAGAACAGTACGGTATGGCTAATAGAAGAGCTACAACTATAACCCATTGCACAAAAGCCATTATCCAACGTGTTAGTAGGGAACAGTACAAGCGTGATAACAGGATCACCTCTACTCACCAATGTAATCCCCTTCTAGCTTGCACTGCAGTGCCCCTAGTTCATCCTTTACTTGGATGGGATAACTGTGAAGATGTGCGAGTTTTAATATCAGCTCAATGTTGATATATAAGTAATTTTAAAATTAAGTACAGACAATATTAATAATAATAAAAAAGTTAGGGATTCAACAGCGGATCAGAACTGAGGGAGAGCGGAATCCGAGGGCGGGAACTAACATAAGTGGACAGTGTGGGTGGGTCAGGAGTTACAGAGAATAACAATGACTTGCTGTACGGACATCAAAGACAGATATAGCAACCAAGGGTAAGAGTCAAAACAAGAGATTATTCAGATAGACCAGGGCCAGGAGTCTGGAGTAGGCAGTCACACATCATATGGTCAAAACCAACATGGGTAGTCCGCTAGGCAGGGTCAATAGCAGGAGTCAATGTAAACATCTACAGTGCACAAAGGATGGAGGAAGGAATGACATCATTGGATGGAGGAAGGAATGACATCATTGGATGGAGGAAGGAATGACATCATTGGATGGAGGAAGGAATTACATCATTGGATGGAGGAAGGAGTGACAGCATTGGATGCAGGAAGGAAAGACATCATTGAATGGAGGAAGGAATTATATTATTGGATGGAGGAAGGAGTGACATCATTGGATGGAGGAAGGAATGACATCATTGGATAAGGGAAGGAATTACATCATTGAATGGAGGAAGGGATGACATTATTGGATGGAGGAAGGAAAGACATCATTGGATAAGGGAAGGAATTACATCCTTTGATGGAGGAAGGGATGACATCATTGGATGGAGGAAGGAAAGACATAATTGAATGGAGGAAGGAATTACATTATTGGATGGAGGAACGAATTACATAATTGGATAGGGATATGGTCGTTAGTTCGACACAATTTAGGTCGACAGTCATTAGGTCGACCACTGAAGGTCGACTTGCATTAGGTCGACATGGTCAATAGGTCAACATGTACTAGGTCGACAGGTCAAAAGGGCAACATGAGTTTTTCATTTTTTTGACTTTTTCATGCTTTACGATCCATGTGGACTACAATTGGGAACGGTAACATATGCCGAGCGCAGTGGTAGCGGAGCGAGGCACCTTGCCCAAATCATGGCGAGCAAAGCGAGCCATGCGAGGAGATACGGTGCACTAATTGGGGTTCCCCATCACTCTACAAAGAAAACAACGCCAAAAAAGTCCAAAAACCCATTTCAACCTTTTGACCTGTCGACCTAGTACATGTCGACTTAATGACCATGTCGAGCTATTACCCCTGTTGACCTAATGCATGTCGACCTTCAGTGGTCAACCTAATGACTGTCGACCTAAGTTGAGTCGACCCAACGACCCATACCCATTGGATAAGGGAAGGAATTACATCATTGGATGGAGTAAGGGATGACATCATTGGATGGAGGAAGGAATTACATAACTGGATGAAGGAAGGAATTACATCATCGGATGAAGGAAGAAAATACATTATTGGATGGAGGAAGGGATGACATCATTGGATGGAGGAAGGAATTACATAATTGGATGGAGGAAGGAATGACATCATTGGGTGGAGGAAGGAATAACATTATTGGACGGATGAAGGAATGACATCATTGGATGAAGTAAGAAATTACATTATTGGATGGAGGAAGGAATTACATCATTGGATGGAGGAAGGAATTACATCATTGGATGGTGGAATGAATAACATCATTGGATGGAGGAAGGCATGATATCATTGGATGGAGGAAAGAATAACATAAGGATGCTACCCAAACTATTGCTCATCACGACTCGCATCATTGAGCCCCTGGATTATGGAGGCAGGTCTACTCTCTCCGGATCACAGATATTTGGGAGTCTCCGAGACATTCCGGGAGAGAAGTATGGTAGCAAGCTATCACTACAGGCCATAGTGCTACATTGAAATTCTTAATTTCAAATGTTGAATGAAATAACTTACATTTTCCCAGAGGCCATGTCAGCCAGTGTACAGAGCGAGGAGTATCGGTCCCGGTCAGCTGTTAGGATCACTGGGCTATATACAAAAAGAAATAGGGGGAGATGTATAAAGTCTTCGAGAACAAAAAAGCGGAGAAGTTGCTCAAAGCGACCAATCAGCTCCCAACTGTCATTTATCTAGCACAGTCTATGAAATGACAGAAGCTGATGTGGAGGCAAGGGAGTCAAACTAAAAATGACAAAGAAAGTCCCTGTACGTGTTGCTTCTAAATATGTACTAAAGGGATTTTATCTGTCTTCTGATAGCTAGTGCTATGAGCAGGCTAGAATATTGTGTTACCATAGACGCCTATGGCAGTGCGATGTGACTCAATAGGAAGAGAGCTCTTTGTCATTTTGGTTGTTTGGGGCAGATGTATTAACCTGGAGAAGCCATAAGGAAGTGATAAACCAGAGATATGTGCAAGGTGATAAAGGCACCAGCCAATCAGATCCTAACTGTTAATTTACATATTGGAACTGATTGGCTGGTGCCTTTATCACCTTGCACATATCACTGGTTTATCACTTCCTTATGCCTTCTCCAGGTTAATACATCTGCCCCAAAGGTCAGTAAAGTTTTGACAAAGAAAAATGTCAGTGGTGCAGCTGTACGGGACAGGAGAGAGGTTAGGCCTATATTTAGTTAAATTTCCAGGAGCCGCTTCCACTTCTCCCCGGTAACAGGAGAAGCAGGAGCGGCTTTTTCTCCACGATAAGTGGAGTCTTCGTACATGGAGCCCAGACTCACCAAGCACCTCTTGTCCACAATCTTGTTTCCACCAGCAGCCACCGTAAATGCAGGCTGATAGGGCACTTGGATTGGCGTCAGTTTAAAAAAAATTGTCCCAGAAATTGTTTTCTAGGCCTGTGAGTCTTTAAATATTGGGAGAATATTCTAATAGCACAGATTATACATATTTAGATGTGAGGCTTCTCTCCAGGGGTGGTTTAAGAGAGGAGGGGGGCCGTGTGCAGACTCTGTGATGGCCCCTTCCTCTCTACAGTGCAGTACTCTACTGCACATGTGCAGGTCTCCAGGAACATGGTGTCTACCATGTTCCCAGTGACCAATATCTACTGCCCATGCACCAATCTCCGAGAAAATAGCCACTGCGTTATTTTCTATGTAATTTCTACTGCTACTGCAGCGCCAACGCAGGAGAGGTAAGTAATTAAACATGGGCGTGGGCCCCCGTGGACCTAGGGGCCTGTGTAAACCGCACACCCTGCACCCATTCCTGTCACACTGATGCAGGAAGGTTGCGCTGTCAGAAACAATTGACGCATAAAGTTTGTTTATGTTAAAGTGCTCTTTTTCCTAAAAAAAATGTTTTATTGTTTCTATGCTGTACATAATATGTCTCTTTTGTATAATTGTTATTTTTTTTTGTTCTTTGTATTTGTTAAATAAACATTTAAGAATTTAAATAAATACAATATAAATTGTTCAAAACATAAATAAATAATAATTATAATCTCCTATATAATAGCCCAGATCTGTGATTTTGTGATTCATTTGCTAACGCTGGGCGGAGTCACAACAGTGGGCGGAGTTAGTCAAATGAGTCACAGATCTGGCCAAATCTATAGGACACTAGGAGCAGCTGCAGAAGCAGATAGTATGGGCATGGCACAGGCAGGGTGCATACATCCCAGCTTTCTTCATGAGCGCACACACACACACACACACACACACACACACACACACACACACACCGAAAAGGGGGCGTGGCTTCACGGGAGGGCCCCGTTTTCGTCAGTGAGGGGGCATGCCCAGCGCTCTGTGAGCTGCTGGCATGCCCCCAGGGGCTGATTATTAGTCCAGGGGGCACAGGGTACTTGAGACAGGGGAGCCCTATCTCATTGCTGTGCCTGCTGTGGGGTTGGGGGCGTGACCTAATCGAGCCCTGCGAGGCCACGCCCCCTTATGCAAATGCCGTTTGTTTTTTTTAAATGGAATTTTGGCCCCTCAGCTAGGGGTAAATCCAGAGGGGGTGGTCGCTCCCCCCTACACACCCGCACAGGCAGAAGAAAGCAGGGAGACTGCTGCCTCCCTGCAACACCACAGACCTGCCAACACGCAGCAGCGTGTGCTGACTGTAGCACAATGCTGCCGCTGTTGCTGGCAGGACGGGGGAGCTTCTGAGCTGGGACAGAGCTACTCCAGCCGGGGGGACCCCTAAAACTGTGGGGCCAACGGTACGTACCGCCTGCTTCCCCCCCTTAATCCGGCTCTGCTGCTGGAACCCCCCCTTAATCCGTACCCCCTGATGCCCCCTCTCCCTCTGTCTCCACTATTCACCGCTGCTCTGCTAAGCAGAACAGCGAGTACAGGAGCTTTCCAACTGCTGCCTTCCCCCCCACCCCCCCACCCCCCACCGCAGGACACTGCGACCAGCGGGTGGGACAGCGGGACAGACCCCAAAAAATGGGACTGTCCCGCGAAAAAATTGGGACATTTGGGAGGTATGGGGGTGTGTGAGGGGGTATGCCATACTTGACCCCCACATCAGCATACTCAGCAGGGTCTCTCTGGCGGGGAGGAGCGTCACTTTCTGGCACACTCCACGCTTCTTAGCTGTAGTTTTGTGGGTCACCAGCCGCTGTGCACTTTCCGTACTGCCTCTGTTATCTCCAGCCCCTGCAACCCCACCGCTAGCTGCAGCGCTGCCACCCGCAGTGAGGTGCGCCCAGCTCCTTCACACACTTTAGCCGGCGGGTAGCGCTGCAGAAGTCCGTGCTGCTTGCAGGCTCTGACCCCCTCCTCCCTCCAGCAGCAGCGTCTCCTGGGAGCTAACCAGTCACTCCCAGTCTCCCCTTACCATAGTGCCCAGCAGCCGTGAGGTCCACGCCACGTGCATGCTATGACCCCCTCCTCCCTCCAGCCGCAGCATCTCCTGGGGGCTAACCAGTCACTCCCAGTCTCACCTTACCACAGTGCCCGGCAGCTGCGCGAGGTCTGCGGTGTGTGACTGAGGAGGGGGGGAGTGATGCGGACGGGCAGAGGAAGCAGGACTACAGCCTAAGAGAGTCAGCCATGCCAAGTCTCCACCAGCAGCAGATCCCAACAGGTTGGAGTGGAACAGCAGCAGCCAGCAGCAGTGACTCCGGTAAGACACATCTGTCTGTCACCACTGTTCTGTCCCTAATACCAATCTCTCCCGTGCCCTGTGTTCTGTCATGTCCCTGTCACCCCTGGCCTTGACCTGCCACCCTTATCCTGGCCCTTTCACCCTTATCCTGGCCCTTTCACCCTTATCCTGGCCCTGTCACCCTTATGCTGGCCCTGCTACCCCTATCCTGGCCCTGTGCTTGCCCTGTCAACCCTATACTGGCCCTGTCACCCCTGTCCTGGTCCTGCCGCCCCTACACTGACCCTGTCACCCCTATCCTGTCCCTGTCATTTCTGTCCTGGCCCCGTCGCCCGTGTCCTGGCCCCGTCACCCCTGTCCTGGCCCCGTCACCCCTGTTCTGACCCTGTCACCCCTGTTCTGACCCTGTCACCCCTGTCCTGGCCCAGTCAACCCTGTTCTGACCCTGTCACCCCTGTCCTGGCCCTGTTACTGCATACCCTCCAACTACCTTTTTGGCAGGTACAGTACCCGCAGCACCTCCAGACCTCTCCCCAATGCACCACACCTCCGCACCTTCCCCTCCACCACATGCGGCACTCCACCCCTCCCCCACATGCTGTGCCTCCAGACCCCCTACACCACCCGCGGCTCCAACTCCTCCGCCCCTTCACCACCCCCAGCAATCTCCAGGCCCCCTTCACCATTCACCCCCCTTATATGTCTCCCCCACACCTGCCCCCCTCCACCCGCAGCATCTACAGACACCCTCCTCCATCCGCGGTCCCCCCCTCACCCACCCCTCCCCCACCAATGGCACCCCCGCACCTGCCCCTCCACCACCTGCAGCACCTCCGGACCTCCTTCCCCATCCACCGCACCACCCGTACCTGCCCCTCCCCTACCCATGGCGCCTGCGGACCCCTACCCCACCAGCGGCACTCCCGCCCCTTCCCATCCCACAGCACCTCCGGAACCCTTCACCCATCTGCAACATCCCCACACCTGCCCTTCCCCCACCCATGGCACCCCTGCCCCTCCCCCATCCCCCACTCCTCTGCCCCTCCCCCACCCGCAGCACCTCCCAAACCTTCCCCATCCGGGCCCCACCCCCACTTCTGCCCCCCCTCCATCCGCAGCATCTACAGACACCATCCGCAGTACCCCCCGCACCCGCTACATTCTGTACATTGTGGCCTGCAGGTGCTGTTCACGCCGTCGCAAGGGGCTGCGCCTCCTTCACCATCGCACACCCTTTCATTGTGCAATATTTAACCACTAACAAAGGAATGCAGGTGATACTCCATATAACACAAATATTGAACCCCAGAAAGGCATGCAAGGGTTAAGGGGGCGTAGCCCCTTGCGACGGTGTGAAGAGCGCCCGTAGGGCGCGATGAAGCACCTAGTAGTAATAATAATAACCCACAAAAAGACACATTCAAAATTTCAAATGACATTATTTTCAACGTTTACTGGAAGATTACAGCCCCAGTTTGAATAAAATGAGCAGGCATTGTAATACACATGAACAGGGCTGTAACTAAAGGTGGGAGAGTGGTGCTGCCACCCAGGGGGATCAGGGTCTAGGGGTGTCGCCGTTGTTGCCCAGATGCACATGCATTTGGCAGTATGTTTTTGCTGGAGATGTTTTGTGAGACGTTACCCTTCTGGAATTTTGCATGAACTTAGGGCCTAATTCAGACCTGATTGCTCGCTAGCAGTTTTTTGCAGCGCTGCGATCAGATAGTCGTCACCTACAGGGGAGTGTATTTTCGCTTTGCAAGTGTGCGAACGCCTGTGCAGCCGAGCAGTACAAAAAGATCTTTTGCAGTTTCTGAATTGCCCAGAACTTACTCAGCCGCTGCAATCACATCAGCCTCTTCGGGACCGGAATATACGTCAAACACCCGCCCTGCAAACGCTTGGACACGCCTGTGTTTTTACATCCACTCCCTGAAAATGGTCAGTTGCCACCTACAAACGCCTTCTTCCTGTCAATCGGCTGTGCGAATGGATTCTTCGTAAAACCCATCGCATAGCACCGATCCACTTTGTACCCGAGCGACGCGCCTGCGCATTGCGGTGCATACACATGCGCAGTTCTAAACTGACTGCAGCGCAGCAAAAAAAGCTAGCGTGTGATCAGATCTGAATCACCCCCTTAATCATGACGTGAGGATGCCTTCTGTGCGTGTCTGTGGATGCACGTGTCAGTGTGTGGCATGATTACATGACACCCACCTGACATGACAGTACATCACTGCCATACAAACTTACACTATTCCATTGGAATTAAAAACATGTATAAGATCTTTGTCTATAATATGCTCCTCTTTTATAAATAGGCAGGGCCGGCGCTACCATTAGGCAGCTTTAGGCAGCTGCCTAGAGCGCTGGCCGCTGGAGGGCGGCACTTAGCAGCACAACTAGGAGTGAGCGGCCTCCACTTTCCCCCGCAACCCACATCACCGTTTGTTTTTCTAAAAAATATATTTCTGTGGGTTCCGGAGGGGCGAAGTGGATTGAGGACAATTGCGGGCATTTAATCAAAGGCAGCAGGCGCCCGCCCCTCGACAGAAGCAGCCGCCCATCTCGCGACATCTGCAGCGCACTATGGACTCGGAGCCGGTGTCAGCACCCGGCAGCAGTGCCTCCTCGCCAGCAGCAGCCGCCCGCCTCTCACCAGCTGCTGTGCACTATGGAGCCGCCGGCAGCAACAGCAGCAGTGACCCCCCGCTAGCAGAAGCGCTAACCCGGGCGGTCCCGTGAGCCGGAAGATGGTGGCAACAGCGGGGAACAGTACAGCATCCTGGCCAGCGGTAAGATGTCGCCCCTTTGGTGCGATGGTGGGGCACCCGGAGTAGTGGCTGCCTGGAGTCACACCCCGGGGAAGTGGTAGTTGCTAAAGTGTGCACTGAAGAGGGGAGGAGGGTTGGATTTATGTACAGTATGTATGGAGACATTATGTATATATAGATGTATGGAGAGAGTGTATATATGTGTGCATGTATGGAGGCAGTGGATGTATGTATGTATGTATGGAGACAGTGTATGGATGTATGTATGTATGTATGTATGGAGGCAGTGTGTGTATATATGTATGTATGTACGTACGTATGGAGGCAGTGTATGAATGTGTGTATGGAGGTTGCGTATGTATGTATATATGTATGTACATATGGAGGCAGTGTATGGATGTATGTATGGAGGCTGTGTACGTACGTAGGCAGTGTACGAATGTATATATATATATATATATATATATATATATATATGTACGTACGTACATACGTAGGCAGTGTATGAATGTAGGCAGTGTACCGATGTATTGTATATATGTGTGTACGTACGTACGTACGTACGTACATACGTACGTACGGAGGCAGTGTATGGATGTACTGTATATATGTATGGAGGTAGTGTATGGCTGTATATATGTGTGAATGTATGGAGGCAGTGTATGGATGTATATACGTACGTACGGAGGCAGTGTGTGTATGAATGTATATATGTACGTACGTACGTACGTACGTACGTACGTACGTACGGAGGCAGTGCGTGTATGAATGTATATATATATATGTACGTACGTACGTACGTACGTATGTACGTACGTACGGAGACAGTGTATGAATATATGTATGTACGTACGTACGTACGTACGTACGTACGTATGGAGGCAGTGTATCGCTGTATTGTATATATGTGTGTATGTATGGAGGTAATGTATGGACGTACGTACGTATGTATGTATGGAGGTAATGTATGGATGTATGTACGTACGTACGTACGTACGGAGGCAGTGTATGGATGTACTGTATGTATGAAGGTAGTGTATGGCTGTATATATGTGTGTATGTATGAATGTATATATGTACGTACGTACGTACGTTTGCTGCAGTGTATGGATGTATTGTATATATGTATGTATGGAGGCAGTGTATGGATGTATATATGTGTGTGTGTATGTATGGAGGCAGTGTATGGATGTGTGTATGTATGGAGGCAGTGTATGTATGTATGTATGTATGTATGTATGAGAGAGGCAGTGTATGTATGTATGTATGTATGTATGTATGAGAGAGGCAGTGTATGTATGTATGTATGAGAGAGGCAGTGTATGTATGTATGTATGTATGTATGTATGTATGAGAGAGGCAGTGTATGTATGTATGTATGTATGTATGTATGAGAGAGGCAGTGTATGTATGTATGTATGTATGTATGTATGTATGTATGTATGTATGAGAGAGGCAGTGTATGTATGATAGAGCCAGTGAATATGTATGTATGAGAGAGGCAGTGTATGTATGTATGTATGTATGTATGTATGTATGGAGGCAGTGTATGGATGTACTGTATATATGTATGGAGGCAGTGTATGGATGTACTGTATATATGTATGGAGGCAGTGTATGGACGTATTGTATATATGTATGGAGGCAGTGTATGGATGTACTGTATATGTGTATGGATGCAGTGAATGGATCTAATTCTATATATATGTGTGTGTGCATGTATGGATGCAGTGTTTGGATGTATATACGTATGTATGTATGGAGGCTGTGTATGGATGTATAGAGGCAGTGTATGTTTATATATGTATGGAGGCAGTGTATGGATGCGCCCCCCCCCCCCCGGCGGCCATCTGACAGACGGGATCCCGGCTACGGTATGGCGACCGGTGGTCTCCCAACTGCCGGTCACCCGATTTCAACCCTGCGTGTATGTATGGAGGCAGTGTATGTATGTATGTATGTATGTATGTATGTGAGAGGCAGTGTATGTATTAGAGAGGCAGTGTATGTATGTATGTATGCATGTATGTATGTATGTATGAGAGAGGCAGTGTATGTATATATGTATGAGGGAGGCAGTGTATGTATGTATGTATGTATGTATGTATGAGAGAGGCAGTGTATGTATGAGAGGCAGTGTATGTAATAGAGAGGCAGTGTATGTATATGTATGAGGGAGACAGTGTATGTATGTATGTATGTATGTATGTATGTATGTATGTATGAGAGAGGCAGTGTATGTATGAGAGGCAGTGTATGTATGTATGTATGTATGTATGTATGAGAGCCAGTGTATGTATTAGAGAGGCAGTGTATGTATGTATATATGTATGAGGGAGGCAGTGTATGTATGTATGTATGTATGTATGTATGTATGTATGAGAGAGGCAGTGTATGTATGTATGTATGTATGTATGAGAGAGGCAGTGTATGTATGTATGTATGAGAGAGGCAGTGTATGTATGTATGTATGTATGTATGTATGAGAGAGGCAGTGTATGTATGTATGTATGTATGTATGTATGTATGAGAGAGGCAGTGTATGTATGTATGTATGTATGTATGTATGTATGAGAGAGGCAGTGTATGTATGATAGAGCCAGTGAATATGTATGTATGAGAGAGGCAGTGTATGTATGTATGTATGTATGTATGTATGAGAGAGGTAGTGTACGTATGTATGAATGTATGTATGTATGTATGTATGTATGAGAGAGGCAGTGTATGTATGTATGTATGTATTTATTTATTGTCAAAGTCGAAAAATATTGCAGTACACACATCACGTACAAACTACACACAGATAGCCTCCGCACGTGTACTTGTTCTGCTGTGCGTGCACATGTTCGCAATTTACGTATGGTCGCTCCCGCGGTCGTGCGCATCAGCGCGTGGTATGGGTATTTACGGTAGAGTTTGTGAACGCATGGAGAGCTATCAAAACACATTACATATTTAATCCAAATAGTGCACAATGTACACATAGTCCCCCTGCACCACACCAGAAAATAACAACAGTTTAAATGGTTTCAGAACAAAGGGATTCACCTTTACAGAATAGGAGGGGACAGAACAAGGTCATAAGGTGGTGTTTGGTATCCAGCTGTAGGGTATTTTAAGGGTAACATTCCGGTGTTGGTTTGAGGAAGATTGCATGTTCCTGCGGATAGTTATGTGCAGAAGCAGAATATAGATATAAACTGTATTTACTGTACATTATGTATGCGGCGGGAATCCAGAGGAGACCACCCACAAGAGCAGTTAGAACAGACATCGCCCACCAATTCAAACCGACCTATGACCTCTCCTGTACTGTAAAAGTGCATTCCTGTGTCCAATAGACAAAGGGATTACAGTATCCATTGTATTGCGTTTGGAAGAATTGTATAAATAAAGCCTGCTGCAGCCTGGTCAGACACAAGGCTCACAACGTTATCTATCAGATGGCGGAGGACCGGACCGGGTAGCGCAAGCGAATCCACTCACGTATTTAACATTGACTGTAGCCATTTACTCTGTTATATTGTATTGTATTGTATATATTGTAACCCCCTTTCAGCAATAATCCACTGTGGTGTCGGAACCCAGTGGTTTAACTACAGACTGGTGTCGTGTATTTCTTTCCCTGCTAAGGTTTAAAGTGTAATAGCATCACACTGCATTGCTGCATAAGGTTTAAAGTGTAATAGCATCACACTGCATTGCTGCATAAGGTTTAAAGTGTAACAGCATCACACTGCATTGCTGCATAAGGTTTAAAGTGTAATAGCATCACACTGCATTGCTGCATAAGGTTTAAAGTGTAATAGCATTGCATTGCATTACTGTAAAGGTTTAAAGTGTATCTCTAGGTGTGTGCGCGCTGTGTGTACTTTGTACCCCCAGCGCGGCATTTGTACGCTAAGTCCGTACAGTGATACGGGACTCCGTACGCAAACAGTGTATAAAGTACGTAGCGTGTGTACTAGGTTTAGCGGCCGCAGCGGCTCCATGCTAAAGTGTATTCTAAGTTAGTATAAGGTATAGCTTTTCGTTCCTGTATATAAATCGACATTATCAATTGGGGGCTCTCACAGGATATCACGTTCTTAATGATGCACTGTACATTACAAATGCGGCTGTAATTGACCGGCTCCAATGGACGCATTGAGAAGCTGATGAAAATAACATCCACGTTAATGTAATTTTGTGGTATCAGTAAGCCACTGGTATGAAATTCAAGGGGCAATGCGTTTCTCATAATATTTAAGATGCTAAAATGTATTTTTATTGTTGCAAAACAAGGTTCAAATGAGTCATATTGTGTTTGATTCAGATTGGATTGTTTATCTGTTTAAGTAGGTTTAAAAGTATATTTAAAAGTTGCTGCATAGCTTTGATATAGTTTTTATTTTTAACTCAGGCCTAAAATAACTTCAGGTGCTTGAATGATGTGTGATTTCTTTGTGACAAAGGAAGCCGCATGGTCTGTCCTCCATTTTGGACTAACCACATGGCCTGTCCACCATTTTGTGTGACCCTCATGGATGTGGAAGGGGGAGGAGCAGCGGCCATTTTGGAAAGGTCATTTTTCTAAATGGCTGATTTTCACTGATCAGAATAATCAGCCATCCTTGGTCACATCAATCACCATTTATGAGTTACCAATGCATTTATTTAACCCATGCCATAGTCAATTACAAATAGTTTCAGCTGGGCCTAGTGAAAGTTAATAGTAAGATGAATACTTGATGTAAGAATTACACACAGATATAAACAAAGTTGTTTTTTTTTACCTCTAGGATTTAGTTAGAATCTGCTTGCTATAAGATAGCCATTGAAATGCAAATTAACCTGTGTAACTGCTTTTTCTTAGCAATGAAAAACCACTTTTACAGGCAGGCAAAAGCACATAGCTTTCATATGCAAATTAGAAGCACTGAATGGGTAAAGGAGTCTCGGGAGACCAGTGAATGGTACATATATATAATTATTATATCTATGTGGATATTTATATCAGTGTATGTTCTGCAAGATAGCTATCCAATCTGAATCATATAATTTAAATTATTGATTATTGCTAGAGTCATTATAGATCTGTGTGAAATAGGATACATTTGTTGCTATATAGGTAAATATATAGGTACATTTGAAATAACAGTATTTTAAGGAAGTAAGCGTAAAGACACAAACGCAGTTCTGCATAAAGGTTTATGCAGAAAGAAACTGTGTGGCGTGTTAAGTGAGCGATTATAGTTAATATTGCTCACATTTATAGAAATTGTGTGAGTTGTTTTATTGGGTACGCACATTGGTACACGTGTCTCGGACAAAGTAAGGGACCCGCACAGTCACGTGTTTGCGCAAAGTGCATAAGAATGTGGGCGCTGAGTACAAATTATTCAAAAGTGTCTTTTAGTCCAAAGGTGGGACAGTAGCCACGCTACAATAGCACAAAATTGCCCAGTTTCCAAAGTTTAGTATAAAACTCTTGTTTACTGTATTGCCTCTGGGAGTAGAGCTGCTTATCTGAATGAATGATAATCTTCTGTACAGAAAAACCAAGTATACCTGAGTGAGCGAACGTAGGAGTGAGTGAAATTTGAACCCCGGAATGCGGGATCCCGTCGTGCGGTACATCAAGTGAGTGGAGACTTGTTGGCGTGAGGCGGCTGACTCACGTTAGTATAAGGTTTAAAACGCAAATCGTGAGGTGATTTGTAAAGGAGCATGATAGTGCATTGTATTGCGAAGTATTGAAGTTAAAAGGTTTTCGGTATTACGCTCCAGACTGAGGGTCCCAGTTTGTACAACGACCCGTGATAGTACAGCAGATAGGTAACAAGTACCTATATGCTGTGCGATTGGACCGCACATTTGTGGATGCAATATATATAGCGCAACTGGATACCCCCTTTACGTGCTTTGCGTAAAATCGCGGTACCATTAGCACTGTATAGAGCATACGCAAGTGTGATTTGTGTATAAGGTTATACGGAGTTTTCGCTGGTCTCTCTCAGGAAAATCTCCAGCGGTGTATATTCACTGGAAATAGGTAAGTCACTCCTAAACACTTCCAGTGAATAGAATCAGATAGGGACCTCACTGGGTACGCGGTGCTCATTCTTGGAGTGAGTCGTGGTACCCGGCGGAGAAGGAGTGGGTGAAAGCGCTTTAAGAACTTTCACCGTCTATTCGTATTGTGCATTGGGGATTGCATAATAAGGAAAAAGTCCGCGATGGGATCCAATTGCACAAGCGGTGGACATTTAACCAGGGTTCAGGTTGAGGTGCCGCGGCCTAAGGGGTCAGCGAGGTTTGTTATGTGTGGTAAATATGGATCACACACTGAAGACTTTTTGTCTGAATGGGTACGTATGACTGACAAAGATAGGGAACCATTCCCTAAGGTGAGCAGCTTTGAACCAGAGGTATTACAGAGCTTAAGGTTAAAGATATGTCTGATTAAATCCAGAAAACAAAGGATTAGACATAATGATTGTTTAAAATTATGGCAGCAAGAGGGGGATATGCAAAGGGAATTAGCTCGTGCAGCAGGTTCCAAACCTAGCGGGAAAACAATGGCGACCGCACCACCACTACCGTATATTGCGGGGGAGAAGATGGCTACAGTCAATGGTATATCCTTAAAATATAGTAGTATGTAAAAACAATGTATTAACCCTAATTATTTTTTGCAAGATGTATCCTGTTTTTTTTAAGTCTTTTCAAGGTTATAGGTCACAAGAGGATGATGGACTTGCTGGCAGATCAGTTCCTGTATTTATTTACAGAGAGAGAGAGACATAAGATGCATTGGAGGGAATGGTAATTGTATCGCTGGCCTGTAACTGTAATTGTATGTAACTGTATGTTTTAACTGCTTACTGTATGAGTTGTAACTATCGGTATACTGTACTTCGTAATATATATATTGAATCTATATCTTTTTTTTAATAACAAATATATCCAGCCAAATCGCAGCTCTCCTCCAAGCAGTCACCTTACTGCAGGAAACTCAGGTGGGGCCTGTCCGACCAGGTAGAGCAGTAACAATATTCCCCAATGAAAGAACTGGTGAGGTCACAGCTACCGGTAAGTGTGAGACAGTTCATTGCAAAGAGACAACAACACCTCACAGTAAACAGATTAGGAACGGAATGGTAGGATTACACCCTGTCTTGGAAATAGTAACCCCCAATGGGGGAACCGATAGTCAGGGAGTAGTCCTCACCAGGACTAATGCAATGTATTGCCCGTGACCCAGAGCTGAGCTGCGATCAATCATTTCAGAATTCCCCGACCCTCGGAAGCATTTAGCCAGATGTCAGAAATTTTTCAGAGATCTGGGTAATGCGTATGAACCGACAAACAAACACTGGCGGATATTTTTGAAAGCGTGCCTACCTCCTAATATTGACACCCAAAAATGTATCACTGATTGTAGATTAGAGTTGGATAGTCTTATGACTGACAAAACACAATCAGGAGAACTTAGAGCAAATTAACATGCAACTAGAGTTGTATTTCCCCACAACTGTTAAGTGGAGAAAAAAAATTTCTCCATAAATCAGAGGGAAAATGAAATGACATCTGAATACTTCCATCAGGACCTGCAAAAAATAAATAGATACATGGGGGTATCAGATACAGGGAACGATGCGAATTACAGGAAGGTAGCTGTTTCTGTATTAATGGACGGACTCAATCAGACAGTAAGGGACAGGGTACAAACATTTTTTGCCTGATTGTATAGCTTGTCGTAGAGAGTGCGCGATTGAACACCATAAGAATATTGCTAGGCGTAGAGAACTGCAGGAGGAGAGGCTGGGGATTGAAAGTATACAGGCTCTTACACCAGAGTCTCATCAGCCTAAACCCCAACAACCCTGGTGGTAAGAAAAGAAAAAAAAAGGACATTTTGCTAGAGATTGCAAGAGTAGTAGAGCACATAGCCAATATAGACCCCTAGACAGAGAAAACAAGCCACGTTATTAAACACATAGATGGGATCAAGGGACATATAGTAAGGAATCACGAGCCATATAGAAAACACAGATTCGGTTAATGGGAAGAATGGAATAAATGCAACTTTACCCTTTTGACAGAACTTACTGGGGTTAGGAGGAGGTCCCTAAACTTCTGCTTCTTTCTATAGCAGAAGTGACCTCTAATTAATTTAACAGAAGTTTTGTTAGAGATGGTATACATATAGCGTGCTCCCGCCCAGGAAGTACGAATTATGTTGGATACCCACTAAGACTAAGGTTGCATTTCGCTGTTCTGGATACATGTCCATGACAGGTAGAGGAAATTATCTAAAAGATACCGGGTTCCCTATGAATTTAGAATGGACAGGACACTGGATTGATGGCTGGGATAGTCCCAGTAGAGATATAACACACATAGATTTTTTTGGGGGGGAGCAGAACGAGTAGAGAATCATTCCCCTTAGTGCCCAATCCAGATGTCAAACTTTGTAAAATCTTCTTTGCCTCTACCAACTTATCTGTTACTAAACTCTATGTGATTTGTCTTCAAAGCTTCCTCTTCATCTCTTACGTTCACCGACAGGGTTACAGTTCAGACGCCACAGGCCTACTCGGTCTTTCAGAGTCCTGCCCAAATCCAGTATATCTCACCAGCATAGGGACACCAGTATCAGTGTGCCTGGTCATGCACAAAGGGTGGAGAATGAGAATACTGGTGAAGGGAGACTGTGCATAGACACAAATCTGAAAATTTTCCTTTTTATAATTTCCTTTCTCTTTTTACTTTCCACAGATGGTTTAATTCACACAACTGATAATACACAACAGTTAAACACATTGAAATGCAAGATTTATGTTCCCTACAGAAAGGCCGCTGACCCAGAGAGAACTCGTGACAAAGAGCAGAGTGTAGAGAACCTCGTATCACTGGAGTGTCTGTTCCGGGAAGGTTGAGAGGCAGGACTGTTGAAGGGCATCCGAGCACAGATCTAGAACGGTTGTAGTATCATTTTTTTTTCTTTTTTCACCTCCCCCTGCATTTTCCTGTCTTTTCCCCTTCTTATTTTCCTCCTTTCCCTAAACGAAATGGATCGATCACAAGAGACTGCGTTTCGGGTTCTATTAGTAACTCTGGTTTTGATAAGGACAGTTTGTTTTTGTGAGAGTCCCAGAGAGGTCGAGCAGGGATCTGGAATGGGTTCTGATGGCAAGTATGAATTTGTAGGATCTCAGGATCAGCACATCACTTTAGTAAAGGCTGGCATCAGTAAGCGCCCTGGTAGTCAGGGAGCTCGGAGGCACTGTGAGGGGTTATTGTCTGATGAATATTGTATTTGTAGGAATTATGAGAATATAGTTAAGGATGGGTGTATCCAGAGATGTCAGTCCAACCTTAATATCGACATGGACCGTCATCCGTTGAGTGATTACCATTCACTAGTGGGTAAGGTCTTAAACCAGACAGAATGCTGGGTGTGCTCACAAGTACCTCAAGGTCAGAGCAAGTCAGGATTAGTACCGTACCCTTTAGCAATAGATGAGGTACTTGAATTGCGGGGTGGTAGACAGGTGGACAAGAAATTCAATATCTCTAGGCCCCCTAGTTTGAAGCTCCACCAGTATCATGTAGACAGGTCCTTATTGGGTTTTAATATTTCCAATTACCGAAAACTGGGAAATTGGGAAGTGACGTGGAATAACAAGACAATGACTTTTTCACACAGAGCTGATAGGATACCCATAGACTCTGAACTTGTACACCAAAAAGCCAACAGTGGAAGGTATTTTCGGTATAGGTATACTCGTGGAAGCAAGACCATGTGGGTTGGAAAAGTATCGCCAGGGTATTGTGCTCATATCATCCAGCCCGATACTTGTACTGAGCAGATGGGAGAACTAGGGATTGGTTTCTTCACTTGGAAAGTTTGTAATATGGTAATGTCATATTCTGTCCCCTATGTTCTCCCCGATGATGCCTATTTCATATGTGGGAGGAAGGCGTACAAGTGGCTTGCCCCGAGCTCAGAGGGATTGTGTTACATTGGGAGAGTACTGCCAGAGGTCATGACCATAACCCATGATAAGATGAGAGATGTTCACCGCAGTGCTCAGGCTCCTTATACTCAAACTCACTATGAACACATCATCAAGAGACACCTCATAGATAGGACAGAGCACGCAGCCTCTAATTTGAGCCACGAAGTCACCGGGATTCAATTCCTTCTCGCATTAGACATCACCCATACTGCCAGAGGAACTATAAATTATAGGTATATCCATGCGCTAGCGAACTTGATAGATAATATCACTGAGATGTATGACGACACCTTCAGGTATACGGGAAGGGAGTTACAAGCTCACAAGAAGGAACTGATTCAGCACAGGATGGTCCTTAATTATATCACAGCCGTGACAGGTGGGTACTGTGTTACGCTGGCAACTCAAAATGGGGTGAAGTGCTGTACGTATATTACGAACAGTACTGACGACCCAACGGAGATCATCGATCAAAAGATGGACGATATCTTGCAGTTGAAGTGGGAGTTCAGGAGGAAACACAACCTTACCCTGACTGCTGTGGGTAATGAACTGACCGGCTGGGTCTCATGGTTGTACCCACGAAATTGGTTCTCAGGTTTAGGAGAGTGGTCTCAAAATGTTATTATGAGTGTAGGGAAGTTTCTCCTTTGTATCCTGGGAGTTGTCATAATTATTGGTTTGATATTTAGGTGTGTTCGAATTCTGACGCGGCGCAAGCACGGCACAAAGTTGATGAGTCTCAGGAGCAAGGGTACTGTTATAGCAGCAGATTTAATTCATGACCCTTCCATAGAGACAGCGTTATGATATGGATTGCAAATGAATTTCATGGCCTGTTTCGTTCACCTGTTTTTCTTTTGTCTCCCCCTCTGCCCAGATACATCAATCCGGAAAAGACATCAGCCCTACCCAAAATGTTTATGTGAATGTATTTTATTTATGTCTTATCTTCATCTCTACAACCATCAGTTAATAGCACACATAGTGGACAGGTGATATCCACATATACTAGCACTCACTTATATTTCCCCCTCCATGTATCATCAACTAAATGTGCACCCCATTTGTTGGAACAAGAAGCCGAAAAGAGCTCGGTAGTGTTTGTTGGCCCATTTACAGACCCTTAATACAGGATGAGAAGGATTTAATGTATACTTCGCAATACCTCCAAGCTTATGTAGAACATATAAGGCACGATGATACATGCTCCTCAGACATGGATTCATACATACATATTTTTACTATCCCACTAGGTCATACATTTCCTACCTACCACTCTCCCCCGACCATCCAAAACTTCTGTAGATATTGTGTAGATATTTTTCTGTTTAGTGATTAGATAGTGGCAGTTATTGGTGACTGCCAAAAAGTGGACTGTCAAAGTCGAAAAATATTGCAGTACACACATCACGTACAAACAACACACAGATGGTCTCCGCGCGTGTACTTGTTCTGCTGTGCGTGCACATATTCGCAATTTACGTATGGTCGCTCCCGCGGTCGTGCGCATCAGCGCGTGGTATGGGTATTTACGGTAGAGTTTGTGAATGCATGGAGAGCTATCAAAACACATTACATATTTAAGCCACATATTGCACAATGTACACATAGTCCCCCTGCACCACACCAGAAAATAACAACAGTTTAAATGGTTTCAGAACAAAGGGATTCACCTTTACAGAATAGGAGGGGACAGAACAAGGTCATAAGGTGGTGTTTGGTATCCAGCTGTAGGGTATTTTAAGGGTACCATTCCGGTGTTGGTTTGAGGAAGATTGCATGTTCCTGCGGATAGTTATGTGCAGAAGCAGAATATAGATATAAACTGTATTTACTGTACATTATGTATGTGGCGGGAATCCAGAGGAGACCACCCACAAGAGCAGTAAGAACAGACATCGCCCACCAATTCAAACCGACCTATGACCTCTCCTGTACTGTAAAGGTGCAATCCTGTGTCCAATGGACAAAGGGATTACAGTATCCATTGTATTGCGTTTGGAAGAATTGTATAAATAAAGCCTGCTGCAGCCTGGTCAGACACAAGGCTCACAACATTATCTATCAGATGGCGGAGGACCGGACCGGGTGGCGCAATCGAATCCACTCATGTATGTAACATTGACTGTAGCCATTTACTCTGTTATATTGTATTGTATTGTATATATTGTAATCCCCTTTCAGCAATAATCCACTGTGGTGTCAGAACCCAGTGGTTTAACTACAGACTGGTGTCGTGTATTTCTTTCCCTGCTAAGGTTTAAAGTGTAATAGCATCACACTGCATTGCTGCATAAGGTTTAAAGTGTAATAGCATCACACTGCATTGCTGCATAAGGTTTAAAGTGTAATTGCATCACACTGCATTGCTGCATAAGGTTTAAAGTGTAATAGCATCACACTGCATTGCTGCATAAGGTTTACAGTGTAATAGCATTGCATTGCATTACTGTAAAGGTTTAAAGTGTATCTCTGGGTGTGTGCTCGCTGTGTGTACTTTGTACCCCTAGCGGGGCGTTTGTACGCTAAGTCCGTACAGTGATACGGGACTCCGTACGCAAACAGTGTATAAAGTACGTAGCGTGTGTACTAGGTTTAGCGGCCGCAGTGGCTCCATGGTAAAGTGTATTCTAAGTTAGTATAAGGTATAGCTTTTCGTTCCTGTATATAAATCGACATTATCAGTATGT
This sequence comes from Pseudophryne corroboree, assembly GCF_028390025.1. Classification (NCBI taxonomy): domain Eukaryota; kingdom Metazoa; phylum Chordata; class Amphibia; order Anura; family Myobatrachidae; genus Pseudophryne; species Pseudophryne corroboree. Next base: position 73,318,587 of record NC_086447.1, read on the forward strand.
ATGTATGTATGTATGTATGTATGTATGAGAGAGGCAGTGTATGTATGTATGTATGTACAGTATGTATGTATGTATGTATGTATGTATGTATGTATGTATGAGAGAGGCAGTGTATGTATGAGAGAGCCAGTGAATATGTATGTATGAGAGAGGCAGTGTATGTATGTATGTATGTATGTATGTATGTATGAGAGAGGCAGTGTATGTATGTATGTATGTATGTATGTATGTATGAGAGAGGCAGTGAGTGTATGTATGTATGTATGTATGTATGTATGAGAGAGGCAGTGTATGTATGAGAGAACCAGTGAATATGTATGTATGAGAGAGGCAGTGTATGTATGTATGTATGTATGTATGTATGAGAAAGGCAGTGTATGTATGTATGTATGTATGTATGTATGTATGAGAGAGGCAGTGTATGTATGTATGTATGTATGTATGTATGTATGAGAGAGGCAGTGTATGTATGTATGTATGTATGTATGTATGTATGTATGAGAGAGGCAGTGTATGTATGAGAGAACCAGTGAATATGTATGTATGTATGTATGTATGTATGTATGTATGTATGTATGAGAGAGGCAGTGTATGTATGTATGTATGTATGTATGAATGAGAAAGGCAGTGTTTGTATGTATGTATGTATGTATGTATGAGAGAGGCAGTGTATGTATGTATGTATGTATGTATGTATGTATGAGAGAGGCAGTGTATGTATGTATGTATGTATGTATGTATGTATGTATGTATGTATGTATGAGAGAGGCAGTGTATGTATGAGAGAACCAGTGAATATGTATGTATGAGAGAGGCAGTGTATGTATGTATGTATGTATGTATGTATGTATGTATGTATGAGAAAGGCAGTGTATGTATGTATGTATGTATGTATGTATGTATGTATGAGAAAGGCAGTGTATGTATGTATGTATGTATGTATGTATGTATGTATGTATGAGAGAGGCAGTGTATGTATGTATGTATGTATGTATGTATGTATGTATGTATGAGAGAGGCAGTGTATGTATATATGTATGAGAGACAGAATAAAATAGAAAGAGAGATGTGTGTGTGGCAGAAATAAAGGGAGATAATATATATGTAAAAGAGAGCGAGAATGAGAAAGACAGAGAAAAAGTAGAGAGATGTGAAGGAATGAGAGAGTATGAATGTATATATGAGAGAGGCAGTGTATGGATATGTATGTATGTATGTATGCATGTATGTATGTATGTATGTATGTATGTATGTATGAGAGACGAATGAAATAGAAAGAGATAGGCAGCTGGGCAGGGTGCCAGGATCTGGGAAGGTGGTGCCACTGAGTGTAGCTATCAAATAATTAATGATATCTTTGAGAGATAATGCAGTCAGACGGCTGGGAAATGTATAAGACGCCACCTATGAACTTTCACCTTAGTGACTGGGAAAGTGAGTAACGGATGATGTTGGGGGTCAGTAGGCAGACATTTTGACTAGGGTGCCAAGAAACCTTGCACCGGCCCTGTAAATAAGTCTATGCATTTATTAAGCATGTGTTTAGAGGATATATTTAAACAGAACCTACATTAACAAAGCCTATCTTACACTTACTAGGGGGCCGCTCAAAGGGGGAAAATGACTCCAGCAGCCACGAAAGAGAGAGGAAAGATGGTCTTGCCCCCAGATTGCTGCAGCTGCAGTACATAACATCACCCATAGATGGCGTTATATTTCTCCAAAAAGCTAGTTTGATAAGTGTCAATCACGATATGGCGGCAGTATTTGAATACATAGAAAGAGGCACAGATGCAGGAATCTGAGATAAAAGGATTTTTTTCCACTTGATAAATAATAAATCCCACATACTGTATTTCACTATGAACCTACCTCTCAATGAAGTCAATATTAAAATCATAGTTTTCAAAGACTTGGGTCATGATCCTGCCAGAAATGTTAATGACGTCCCCTACAAAGGTCAGAACGGAGTAATGTCAAAAACCATTTTATCGGTGATAAACTTTACATTTCACAGCAGAACAATTCTATTGTAGATATTGTAGCTATTTAAAAAGAAGTGACAAAATCTCGCTGCAACTGAGGATTCGGATGCGCTGTGAGAACACCGGCCCAATCTGCAATGTGATAATTGATTACAGCGCATGGATGTATCACTTATCACATACAGGGCCAGAGTTAGCGAGAGAGCTCTGTCCCTGCGATGCCTCTCCGGAGCCAAATCTGTTTTTTTTCTCCGCAAAAAATATCCTGATTATGTACTGCGCATGCACCACCGTTCCGGCATTGCCGACGCTACCGCCGATGCTGGCACCCCCCTCCCCATCGCACTCATCCGACCCCCAACCCTGATCATACTCACCAACATACACATGGAGATCAGTGATCGGAGCTCCTGGAGGGCTGCTGGTTATTGGGGCTGCCGGGCGCCGGATCCTACTGCTGTGCTGTGACCTCTGGTGCTGTAAAGTAAGCTACTGCTTTGCAGCATCACTTTACTGCACTGGGGGTCACATGAGCAGCAGGGAGCCCCATGTGACCGGCAGCCCACACCGATCATCGGTCCCTGGGTAGGTGAGTATGATTTCTTTTTTAACTTTTTTATTTTCACAGTGGCCGGGTCACCGCGAATCCTATGCAGGGGCACAGGATTCGCATGTGAGCCCTGTGATTACTCCAGCTTACGCCAAGGCTTAGTAAATAGAACCCTAAGAATTAGGCCCTAGTATTACAGATAAATGCAAATTACATAAGTTTAGTTGATATTGCTGCTGTCTTACCTGGCACTCCATGTGATGGGCTGACGTCATGAATTACAGGAGTCTCCAGCTCGGAAAACTGTATGGAAGCAGCGTTATTACACAACATATAGTTATTCACTAACATAGAAGAGGCCTGATAGAGGAGAATGCATTACAGTCTCAGTAATAACCATACAGGGTGGTTCTGCTGTATCCAAGGGTTACTTTCCAACATGACACGCTCGCTGGATAGAACTGTAAAAACTCACTTACTGTATAATACACTTTATTTATATGGGATGCGGTCAATTTACCGACAATCAAAATCCCGACGGACAAAGTCCCGACAGCAATTGACCAACGGTCAAAATCCCGACATGGCCAAAATACCGCCATTTAAAATACCGACAAGGTCAAAATACCGACATTTAAAATGTCGACAGGTCAAAAAGTCGACATGAGGTTTTTATGATTTTTTTTATTGAAACCGACTTGTTCATACTTTACCATCCCAGTGGAACTGGAGGTGGAATATAATAGTGCCCGAAGCATGTCAACTTTTTGACCTGTCATTTTAAATGTTGGTATTTTGACTGTCGGGATTTTTAGTGTAGGTATTTCATACTAAACCCATTTATACAGCATACAGTGATAAGCTAAATAATTCTTCATGGTTCTGAATTTGTTGGATATTGGGGGTCATTCCGAGTTGATCGCTCGCTGCCGATTTTCGCAGCGCAGCGATCAGGTGAAAAAATGGCATTTATGCGCGTGCGTATGGGCCGCAATGCGCACGCGTGACGTACGGGTACAAAGCTCTTTGTGGTTGTGCTCAGGTTCTTGCGAAGTTTTCCTTTGCACTGACGGCCGCAAGAAGATTGACAGGAAGGGGGCGTTTCTGGGTGTCAACTGACCGTTTTCAGGGAGTGTTTGTAAAAACGCATGCGTGTCTGAAAAAACGCAGGTGTGGCTGGACGTTCGCTGGGCGGGTGTATGACGTCATATCCGGACACGAATAGGCTGAAGTGATCGCAAGCGCTGAGTAGGTTCAGAGCTACTCTGAAACTGCACAAACTGTTTTTGCAGAGCTCGGCTGCACAAGCGTTCGCACTTCTGCTAAGCTAAAATACACTCCCAGAGGGCGGTGGCTTAGCGTTTGCACGGCTGCTGAAAACTGCTATCGAGCGATCAACTCGGAATGACCCCCATTGTCCATAAAATTGATATTGAGCCAAGGATTGCATACGCAAGGCAGGTGTGAGCAGCTTGGCATATACGATATTTGCTGAGTGAGGGCCTAAATTACATTTTGTTAATTCTAATTCAGGACGTTCACTGAAAAACGTGATGTACTGTATTTAAAACACGATGCTGTCTAAGGGTCTACTCATTATCCTACTGTATATTGACTTCTTTAAAAGCAGGTGAAATGTAACATTTTCACCTACTTTTGTAGAAATGAAGTATCGAACATTCATTGTAAAGGTAATGTAGGAGATATATAACGGATATCTCCTGCTTTCCTGTCACTCCCGATCTGGCCCGCTGTCCCCTTACTATATGACAGATTAAAGTATTAAACAATAACTGATATTCTTGTTATCACTCGTCATGAACGATAAATTGTGCTCCAGCCAATCAGATTCAAACACATGACAGTTAGGGTCTGATTGGCTATAGCACCATTTATCATTTGTGATGAGTGATAACAAGAATCTTACTCGTTGTTAAATCTGCCCCTACAGTATGTATGAGGAAAAAATTCATCAAGCTCCGAAAATACCACATTTGTTTAGCTTGAATGCAAGAACCTTCACCATCTTCAGTTGGAGTCCAGCTCCTTCCCTTTGGAGAAAGAGGGATGCTTTCAGATACCTACACCCCTGTCTGGATCCTTCTGCCGGCTGCCCGCATATTTGTGCGCATGCGTGAACCCCAGCCAGACTTGGCAGTGCTACTAAAGTAGCGCTGATAGGGATTGCAGGAACATCTAAACTTTGGATCAGCTGTCCCCGCACCAGACCAATATTGGGTGGGGAAAGGATGCCTGGAAAATCCCTCTTTGCCTCGGGATGACTGATTGATAAGGCTGTTCCAGAGCTGGATTAAGACCCCAAGGGTTCCTAGGCAATATATTGGTTTGGCCCTCTTCGGTCTCCCATTTTGTGGACAAACCAAACATACAAGAGTTTAGGGTACTCTGAGCTCCTCTGTTCCCAGTGAACCCTTGGTTGGAGCATAGGTTGCCTCATGGACAATCCATCTTCAGGACCAACCACCATACCACTTACAGCACTGGATCTTACAGATCCTACATCCAAATAGAGATGCAGCGAGTGATAATAATAATTACTGATGCCACGTATAGCGCATGACGCTGAATACAATACTGCATAGATCTGCAGAATACTGGGGAGACATGTAAGTACTGCTGCAATGTCTAAGAAGGGTAACATCAAGTAAGTACTGCCGATCTCTTGTTCTAAGCTGTATCCTTACATTATTATTTACTCTTGTTGTCATTTTAATATAAGGAGCCTCAAAGTGTATACAGCACCCAGTGTCGGACTGGAGCATGTAGGGCCCACCGGGGGAATGCAGTGGTAGGGGCCTATGTTAGGGGTGTGGCCAGTCTGCACAGGGGGTGTGGCCTGCCACCTCATTGGTTTGACTAACCATTAGAGAGTGCAACGTCTGGGCCCTTCATAAATATATACAGCAAATTCAGCTGCTGCATGCATGATAATGTACCAGGTTAATAACAGATTAATAATAGCAATGCACTATAGAAAATACACCATAGTCCAGTATACGGTAACATATGTATAATGTATCATTCAAGTGCACAGTCTGGAATCTGATCCTAAAAATAGGAGGTGGGCCCCAGGCAGTAGGGCCCACCGGTGGTTTCCCATGTACCCCTGTGGGCCAGTCCAAGCCTGACAGCACCTTACAGGGTAACACCGGAACCATGTCATAGTAACAGGGTCTCAGAACACTTGTACAATACACAACAGCAGAGCGTTGCATAAGTAAATAGCATCAGCACCAAACATTACTATCTCACCACAGACTGGATAGGAGTAGGACAGGTAAGGGTGGCACTGGCATGGGTTGTGCAACTGAAGGAGACAAGAGGGCAGAGCGTTGGTGACATGGAGTGTTGTAGGGAAGAACAAGACACATGAGGGTCCTGCTGACATTGCCTGTGGCAATCATATTTGTTTACCGTCCAGAGAGGTATTGGAAATGAAATACTAATCTGTAGTACTGTCAGATACAGGTGGCTAAGAACAAGGGGCCTACTTCAGAGTTGATCGCAGCAGCAAATTTGTTAGCAGTTGAGAAAAACCGAGGGGGTCATTCAGACCTGATCGCACGCTAGTTTTTTTCGCAGCGCTGCGATCAGGTCAGAACTGCGCATGCGTATGCACCGCAATGCGCAGGCGCGTCACACGGGTACAAAGCGGATCGTTGCTGAGCGAGGGATTTAACGAAGAATCCATTCGCACGGCCAATCGCAAGGAGATTGACAGGAAGAAGGCGTTTGTGGGTGGCAACTGACCGTTTTCTGGGCAACTCAGAAACTGCACAAAACTTTTTTGTACCGCTCGGCTGCACATGCGATCGCACACTTGCAAAGCTAAAATACACTCCCCTATAGGCGGCGACTATCTGATCGCAGTGCTGCAAAAAGCTGCTAGAGAGCGATCAGGTCTGAATTAGGCCCCATGTGCACTGCAGGGGGGGGGGGGGGGCAGATATAACATGTGCAGAGAGAGTCAGATTTGGGTGGGGTGTGTTCAAACTGAAATCTAAATTGCAGTGTAAAAATAAAGCAGCCAGTATTCACCCTGCACAGAAACAATAACCCACCCAAATCTAACTCTCTCTGCACGTGTTACATCTGCCCCACCTGCAGTGCACATGGTTTTTAGAGATGAGCGGGTTCGGTTTCTCTGAATCCGAACCCGCACGAACTTCATGTTTTTTTTCACGGGTCCGAGCGACTCGGATCTTCCCGCCTTGCTCGGTTAACCCGAGCGCGCCCGAACGTCATCATGACGCTGTCGGATTCTCGCGAGACTCGGATTCTATATAAGGAGCCGCGCGTCGCCGCCATTTTCACACGTGCATTGAGATTGATAGGGAGAGGACGTGGCTGGCGTCCTCTCCATTTAGATTAGGAGAGAGAGAGAGAGATTGACCTGAGGCTGATACTGTAGAAGAGAGTGCAGAGTTTAGTGACTGACCACAGTGACCACCAGCAGTGCAGTTGTTTTATTTAATATATCCGTTCTCTGCCTGAAAAAAACGGTACACACAGTGACTCAGTCACATACCATATCTGTGTGCACTGCTCAGCCCAGTGTGCTGCATGCCTGCATCATCTATGTATATATTATATATCTGACTGTGCTCAGCTCACACAGCTTATAATTGTGGGGGAGACTGGGGAGCACTGCAGTGCCAGTTATAGGTTATAGCAGGAGCCAGGAGTACAAGACAGTCACATACCATATCTGTGTGCACTGCTCAGCCCAGTGTGCTGCATCATCTATGTATATATATTATATATCTGACTGTGCTCAGCTCACACAGCTTATAATTGTGGGGGAGACTGGGGAGCACTGCAGTGCCAGTTATAGGTTATAGCAGGAGCCAGGAGTACATATTATATTAAAATTAAACAGTGCACACTTTTGCTGCAGGAGTGCCACTGCCAGTGTGACTGACCAGTGACCTGACCACACTGACCACCAGTATAGTTAGTAGTATACTATATTGTGATTGCCTGAAAAAGTTAAACACTCGTCGTGTGACTTCACTTGTGTGGTGTTTTTTTTTTTATTCTATAAAAAACTCATTCTGCTGACAGACAGTGTCCAGCAGGTCCGTCATTATATAATATATATACCTGTCCGGCTGCAGTAGTGATATATATATATATTTTTATATCATTATTTATCATCCAGTCGCAGCAGACACAGTACGGTAGTTCACGGCTGTAGCTACCTCTGTGTCGGCACTCGGCAGTCCATCCATAATTGTATACCACCTACCCGTGGTTTTTTTTTCTTTCTTCTTTATACATACATACTACTACATCTCTTTATCAACCAGTCTATATTAGCAGCAGACACAGTACAGTACGGTAGTTCACGGCTGTGGCTACCTCTGTGTCGGCACTCGGCAGTCCGTCCATAATTGTATACCACCTAACCGTGGTTTTTTTTTCTTTCTTCTTTATACATACATACTACGACATCTCTTTATCAACCAGTCTATATTAGCAGCAGACACAGTACAGTACGGTAGTTCACGGCTGTGGCTACCTCTGTGTCGGCACTCGGCAGTCCGTCCATAATTGTATACCACCTAACCGTGGTTTTTTTTTCTTTCTTCTTCATACATACATACTACGACATCTCTTTATCAACGAGTCTATATTAGCAGCAGACACAGTACAGTACGGTAGTTCACGGCTGTGGCTACCTCTGTGTCGGCACTCGGCAGTCCGTCCATAATTGTATACCACCTAACCGTGGTTTTTTTTTCTTTCTTCTTTATACATACATACTACGACATCTCTTTATCAACCAGTCTATATTAGCAGCAGACACAGTACAGTACGGTAGTTCACGGCTGTGGCTACCTCTGTGTCGGCACTCGGCAGTCCGTCCATAATTGTATACCACCTAACCGTGGTTTTTTTTTCTTTCTTCTTCATACATACATACTACGACATCTCTTTATCAACCAGTCTATATTAGCAGCAGACACAGTACAGTACGGTAGTTCACGGCTGTGGCTACCTCTGTGTCGGCACTCGGCAGTCCGTCCATAATTGTATACCACCTACCCGTGGTTTTTTTTTCTTTCTTCTTTATACATACATACTACTACATCTCTTTATCAACCAGTCTATATTAGCAGCAGACACAGTACAGTACGGTAGTTCACGGCTGTGGCTACCTCTGTGTCGGCACTCGGCAGTCCGTCCATAATTGTATACCACCTACCCGTGTTTTTTTTTTCTTTCTTCTTCATACATACATACTACGACATCTCTTTATCAACCAGTCTATATTAGCAGCAGACACAGTACAGTACGGTAGTTCACGGCTGTGGCTACCTCTGTGTCGGCACTCGGCAGTCCGTCCATAATTGTATACCACCTAACCGTGGTTTTTTTTTCTTTCTTCTTCATACATACATACTACGACATCTCTTTATCAACCAGTCTATATTAGCAGCAGACACAGTACGGTAGTTCACGGCTGTAGCTACCTCTGTGTCGGCACTCGGCAGTCCGTCCATAATTGTATACTAGTATCCATCCATCTCCATTGTTTACCTGAGGTGCCTTTTAGTTGTGCCTATTAAAATATGGAGAACAAAAATGTTGAGGTTCCAAAATTAGGGAAAGATCAAGATCCACTTCCACCTCGTGCTGAAGCTGCTGCCACTAGTCATGGCCGAGACGATGAAATGCCAGCAACGTCGTCTGCCAAGGCCGATGCCCAATGTCATAGTACAGAGCATGTCAAATCCAAAACACCAAATATCAGTAAAAAAAGGACTCCAAAACCTAAAATAAAATTGTCGGAGGAGAAGCGTAAACTTGCCAATATGCCATTTACCACACGGAGTGGCAAGGAACGGCTGAGGCCCTTGCCTATGTTCATGGCTAGTGGTTCAGCTTCACATGAGGATGGAGGCACTCAGCCTCTCGCTAGAAAAATGAAAAGACTCAAGCTGGCAAAAGCAGTAGCACCGCAAAGAACTGTGCGTTCTTCGAAATCCCAAATCCACAAGGAGAGTCCAATTGTGTCGGTTGCGATGCCTGACCTTCCCAACACTGGACGTGAAGAGCATGCGCCTTCCACCATTTGCACGCCCCCTGCAAGTGCTGGAAGGAGCACCCGCAGTCCAGTTCCTGATAGTCAGATTGAAGATGTCAGTGTTGAAGTACACCAGGATGAGGAGGATATGGGTGTTGCTGGCGCTGGGGAGGAAATTGACCAGGAGGATTCTGATGGTGAGGTGGTTAGTTTAAGTCAGGCACCCGGGGAGACACCTGTTGTCCGTGGGAGGAATATGGCCGTTGACATGCCTGGTGAAAATACCAAAAAAATCAGCTCTTCGGTGTGGAACTATTTCAACAGAAATGCGGACAACAGGTGTCAAGCCGTGTGTTCCCTTTGTCAAGCTGTAATAAGTAGGGGTAAGGACGTTAACCACCTCGGAACATCCTCCCTTATACGTCACCTGCAGCGCATTCATAATAAGTCAGTGACAAGTTCAAAAACTTTGGGTGACAGCGGAAGCAGTCCACTGACCAGTAAATCCCTTCCTCTTGTAACCAAGCTCACGCAAACCACCCCACCAACTCCCTCAGTGTCAATTTCCTCCTTCCCCAGGAATGCCAATAGTCCTGCAGGCAATGTCACTGGCAATTCTGACGAGTCCTCTCCTGCCTGGGATTCCTCCGATGCATCCTTGCGTGTAACGCCTACTGCTGCTGGCGCTGCTGTTGTTGCTGCTGGGAGTCGATGGTCATCCCAGAGGGGAAGTCGTAAGCCCACTTGTACTACTTCCAGTAAGCAATTGACTGTTCAACAGTCCTTTGCGAGGAAGATGAAATATCACAGCAGTCATCCTGCTGCAAAGCGGATAACTCAGGCCTTGACAACTATGTTGGTGTTAGACGTGCGTCCGGTATCCGCCGTTAGTTCACAGGGAACTAGACAATTTATTGAGGCAGTGTGCCCCCGTTACCAAATACCATCTAGGTTCCACTTCTCTAGGCAGGCGATACCGAGAATGTACACGGACGTCAGAAAAAGACTCACCAGTGTCCTAAAAAATGCAGTTGTACCCAATGTCCACTTAACCACGGACATGTGGACAAGTGGAGCAGGGCAGGGTCAGGACTATATGACTGTGACAGCCCACTGGGTAGATGTATGGACTCCCGCCGCAAGAACAGCAGCGGCGGCACCAGTAGCAGCATCTCGCAAACGCCAACTCTTTCCTAGGCAGGCTACGCTTTGTATCACCGGTTTCCAGAATACGCACACAGCTGAAAACCTCTTACGGCAACTGAGGAAGATCATCGCGGAATGGCTTACCCCAATTGGACTCTCCTGTGGATTTGTGGCATCGGACAACGCCAGCAATATTGTGTGTGCATTAAATATGGGCAAATTCCAGCACGTCCCATGTTTTGCACATACCTTGAATTTGGTGGTGCAGAATTATTTAAAAAACGACAGGGGCGTGCAAGAGATGCTGTCGGTGGCCAGAAAAATTGCGGGACACTTTCGGCGTACAGGCACCACGTACAGAAGACTGGAGCACCACCAAAAACTACTGAACCTGCCCTGCCATCATCTGAAGCAAGAAGTGGTAACGAGGTGGAATTCAACCCTCTATATGCTTCAGAGGTTGGAGGAGCAGCAAAAGGCCATTCAAGCCTATACAATTGAGCACGATATAGGAGGTGGAATGCACCTGTCTCAAGCGCAGTGGAGAATGATTTCAACGTTGTGCAAGGTTCTGATGCCCTTTGAACTTGCCACACGTGAAGTCAGTTCAGACACTGCCAGCCTGAGTCAGGTCATTCCCCTCATCAGGCTTTTGCAGAAGAAGCTGGAGACATTGAAGGAGGAGCTAACACGGAGCGATTCCGCTAGGCATGTGGGACTTGTGGATGGAGCCCTTAATTCGCTTAACAAGGATTCACGGGTGGTCAATCTGTTGAAATCAGAGCACTACATTTTGGCCACCGTGCTCGATCCTAGATTTAAAGCCTACCTTGGATCTCTCTTTCTGGCAGACACAAGTCTGCTGGGGTTGAAAGACCTGCTGGTGAGAAAATTGTCAAGTCAAGCGGAACGCGACCTGTCAACATCTCCTCCTTCACATTCTCCCGCAACTGGGGGTGCGAGGAAAAGGCTCAGAATTCCGAGCCCACCCGCTGGCGGTGATGCAGGGCAGTCTGGAGCGACTGCTGATGCTGACATCTGGTCCGGACTGAAGGACCTGACAACGATTACGGACATGTCGTCTACTGTCACTGCATATGATTCTCTCACCATTGAAAGAATGGTGGAGGATTATATGAGTGACCGCATCCAAGTAGGCACGTCACACAGTCCATACTTATACTGGCAGGAAAAAGAGGCAATTTGGAGGCCATTGCACAAACTGGCTTTATTCTACCTAAGTTGCCCTCCCACAAGTGTGTACTCCGAAAGAGTGTTTAGTGCCGCCGCTCACCTTGTCAGCAATCGGCGTACGAGGTTACATCCAGAAAATGTGGAGAAGATGATGTTCATTAAAATGAATTATAATCAATTCCTCCGCGGAGACATTGACCAGCAGCAATTGCCTCCACAAAGTACACAGGGAGCTGAGATGGTGGATTCCAGTGGGGACGAATTGATAATCTGTGAGGAGGGGGATGTACACGGTGATATATCGGAGGGTGATGATGAGGTGGACATCTTGCCTCTGTAGAGCCAGTTTGTGCAAGGAGAGATTAATTGCTTCTTTTTTGGGGGGGGTCCAAACCAACCCGTCATATCAGTCACAGTCGTGTGGCAGACCCTGTCACTGAAATGATGGGTTGGTTAAAGTGTGCATGTCCGGTTTTGTTTATACAACATAAGGGTGGGTGGGAGGGCCCAAGGACAATTCCATCTTGCACCTCTTTTTTCTTTTATTTTTCTTTGCGTCATGTGCTGTTTGGGGAGGGTTTTTTGGAAGGGACATCCTGAGTGACACTGCAGTGCCACTCCTAAATGAGCCCGGTGTTTGTGTCGGCCACTAGGGTCGCTAATCTTACTCACACAGTCAGCTACCTCATTGCGCCTCTTTTTTTCTTTGCGTCATGTGCTGATTGGGGAGGGTTTTTTGGAAGGGACATCCTGCGTGACACTGCAGTGCCACTCCTAAATGGGCCCGGTGTTTGTGTCGGCCACTAGGGTCGCTAATCTTACTCACACAGTCAGCTACCTCATTGCGCCTCTTTTTTTCTTTGCGTCATGTGCTGATTGGGGAGGGTTTTTTGGAAGGGACATCCTGCGTGACACTGCAGTGCCACTCCTAAATGGGCCCGGTGTTTGTGTCGGCCACTAGGGTCGCTAATCTTACTCACACAGTCGGCTACCTCATTGCGCCTCTTTTTTTCTTTGCGTCATGTGCTGATTGGGGAGGGTTTTTTGGAAGGGACATCCTGCGTGACACTGCAGTGCCACTCCTAAATGGGCCCGGTGTTTGTGTCGGCCACTAGGGTCGCTAATCTTACTCACACAGTCAGCTACCTCATTGCGCCTCTTTTTTTCTTTGCGTCATGTGCTGATTGGGGAGGGTTTTTTGGAAGGGACATCCTGCGTGACACTGCAGTGCCACTCCTAAATGGGCCCGGTGTTTGTGTCGGCCACTAGGGTCGCTAATCTTACTCACACAGTCAGCTACCTCATTGCGCCTCTTTTTTTCTTTGCGTCATGTGCTGATTGGGGAGGGTTTTTTGGAAGGGACATCCTGCGTGACACTGCAGTGCCACTCCTAAATGGGCCCGGTGTTTGTGTCGGCCACTAGGGTCGCTTATCTTACTCACACAGTCAGCTACCTCATTGCGCCTCTTTTTTTCTTTGCGTCATGTGCTGATTGGGGAGGGTTTTTTGGAAGGGACATCCTGCGTGACACTGCAGTGCCACTCCTAGATGGGCCAGGTGTTTGTGTCGGCCACTAGTGTCGCTTAGCTTAGTCATCCAGCGACCTTGGTGCAAATTTTAGGACTAAAAATAATATTGTGAGGTGTGAGGTATTCAGAATAGACTGAAAATGAGTGGAAATTATGGTTTTTGAGGTTAATAATAATATGGGATCAAAATGACCCCCAAATTCTATGATTTAAGCTGTTTTTTTGTGTTTTTTTAAAAAAACACCCGAATCCAAAACACACCCGAATCCGACAAAAAAAATTCGGTGAGGTTTTGCCAAAACGCGGTCGAACCCAAAACACGGCCGCGGAACCGAACCCAAAACCAAAACACAAAACCCGAAAAATTTCAGGCGCTCATCTCTAAATTGGTTTTGCCCAACTGCTAACAAATTTGCTGCTGCGATCAACTCTGAATTACCCCCAATGACTACAAAATGCATGCTTGAAAGGATTTTAACTTGTTATTTAATTTTCTGCAGGACTGCTGCTGTAAACACTAATGGTACCTGTGCAAGTCATATAAGACAAAACATTCGGTGCCTTTTAAGACTGTTTGAAGGCTCGTTTAGATTCCCTTCAGATGTACAAGTTTATAAAAGCCGATTTTACCAAATGCTCTCGACGGCAAACAAAGCGTGCCTGAAATCCTGCACAAAGTCTCTACTTATGCAAGAGGGAGGTCAGCGCCATTGCAGGAGAACAGAAAGTCATTAGGGAGATAAGCAATGACCACCAGCTGACAGGTAAACTTTCCGTGAGCTGTTTAAACTTGTCTCTGCCTACAGCGAGCTGCAAACGGCTGGCAGGAGCACAGCCTCCAAACAAAGACACACATTGTGCTCTTTTCACTCAGGAATGTGACTCATTAACTTTATTCCCTGGCGATATTTAATCAGAGCGCCGAGAAGATCTTTATGGCATGCAAATACTTTTCACATTAAACAAAAGTGCTTCTAATGCTGTTTAGGCTGCGAGCGTCGCTTCTGATACAGATTTTGCTGTGTACCAAATGAATGGCAATCTGCTGAACACCAGAAAGAAGTCAAGGGCTTCAATTACTAGAGTTTAACTTTAAATATCAGTAGTCGTAGTAGGCCGGGGCGAGTTCTTAAAGGAACAGTGTCATCGATATTGTGCAGAAGTTACATGTGGATTTAAACATGGCATTTTACACAAGTGACATACCTCCCAACATGACCCTCTCCAGGAGGGACGCAATGTTCTGCTTCTGGACTTTTCCCTTTCTCTATGATTGCCGGCACCTGTGTTGAACAGGTTAATGGATAAGAAAGGTGTTTCACCACAGGTGATGGCAATCACAAATTAAGAGGGAAGTCCAGGAGCAGAGTATTATAGACCCTACACACTGGGCGATATTCCTCAGAGATATGAACGATCTCGTTCATCATTGGACAAGATAACGTTCATATCTTTGAGTGTGGAGGCTCCAGCGATGAACGATGTGCGGCCCCGCCCTCGTTCATCGCTGGTTTCCCGTCGGCTGTGCATGCAGGCCAATATGGACGATTTTGTCCATATTGGCCTGCACTTCAATGGAGCCGGGCGACGGGGGGAGTGAAGAAACTTCACTCCCCCCGTCACTGCCCCCCGCCGCCGGGTCACCCGTCGGCCGTATCCGCCGTCGGGCAGCTCGGCGGCGGATCTTTATATGTGTAGGGCCCATTACCTGCGTATTAATGCTAGTGAAAGCCTGTAATGGCCGGGTTATGGGACTATAACCTATTGGCTACAATAATCACAATTCCTTTTATGCCTGGGATCTGGAGCGCTGCTAAATACCTTTGTTATATACCTAATTACTGATCCATAGGATCAATTTCTAATTTGGACACCGACATGGCTTACTGGACAAAACTGATTGACAGGCAGAGGCGGTCGAAGGGTGGGAGGGGGCGTGCCAATGGCGTTAGAACGCCGTTGACGAGGCGTGGTCCGGACAACGAAGGCATGTCCGGACCGTTAGGTGGGCGGGCTGCGGCAGCTGCGTGACGTCACACGCAGCTGCTGCAACATGTGACACGGCGGTTTGCCCCCTGCCAGCGCGCAGGAGCTGCGCTGGCAGGGAGCTACTTGTCAGGTACAAAAGCATCGCCGCCGTGCCATGCTTTTGTACCTGTGCGGCGGGGGGGCCTGACATGCGGGGCGGACTAGCCCTGTGCTGGCCGTCCCTCCGCATGTCAGAGTAAATGATCGTAGATGTGCTAAATTTAGCACATCTACGATCCACTCTGAATTACCCCGCATATGCAGTGCAGGTGGGGCAGATGTAACACGTGCAGAGAGAGTTAGATTTGGGTGGGGTGAGTTCAAACTGAAATCTAAATTGCAGTGTAAAAATAAAGCAGCCAGTATTTACCCTGCACAGAAACAATATAATCCACCCAAATCTAACTCTCTCTGCACATGTTACATCTGCCCCACCTGCAGAGCACATGGGGGGTCATTCCCAGTTCATCGCACGCTGCAACTTTTTGCAGCCCGTGCGATCAACATGACACCGCCTATGGGGGAGTGTATTTTTGCATAGCAAGGCTGCGATCGCTTGTGCAGCCCTGCGATGCAAAAAAGTTTTGTGTAGAACAAGACCAGGGTAAGACTTACTTACCCTCTGTGATCACTTCAGCGTTGCAGGTCCCGGAATTGACGTCAGACATCCGCCCTCCAGACGCCTCGACACGCCTGCGTTTGGATCTCCACGCCCAGAAAACGGTGAGTTGACGCCCGTTTCCGCCTTCCTCTTGTCAATCTTCATGCGGACCGCTTTCTTTGTTAGCGCCGTCGCTCCCGCAGCGACGTGCCTGTGCAATGCGGCCACCGTGCATGTGCAGTTCCGACCCGATTGCACGGCTGCGAAGAAGCGCAGCGTGCGATCGGGTCGTAATGACCCCCATGGTTTTGCCCAGCTGCTAACAAATTTGCTGCTGCGATCAGGTCTGAATTAGGCCCAATGTTACTCTGTTACTATGTAAACTATTACTGTATTTCTCTAATTGCATCCTGGAAAATTATAGAATGTGATTGGTTGCTATGGGCAGCAACCCCACTTTTAATTTTTAGAAGCTTTAGTCAATCTACCCCAAATATTTGATATCTCTCCCCCTAAAATAGGCTGACCATATTATCCCTTTAACCTGGGACACTCATGAATTACACAGATTCTGTGGCTGCTTAAAATCAGGTGAAATGTAGGCTTGTAGTCAGCCCGCCACAGAACCTGTGTAATTCATGAGTGTCCCAGGTTAAAGGGATAATATGGACAGCCTACCTAAAAGTGTCTATGTACTAATCCTTGGAGAGAGATAAAGTACCAGCCAGTCAGCTCCTGTCATTCTTCAAACATTGGGGCAGATGTAATAAGCCTGGAGAGGTGATAAAGTGGAAGGTGATGACGCATGAGCCAATCAGCTCCTAACTGTCAAGTTACAGACTAGGGGGCAGATGTATTAACCTGGAGAAGGCATAAGGAAGTGATAAACCAGTGATAAATGCAAGGTGATAAACACACCAGCCAATAAGCTCCTAACTGTTAATTTACATATTGGAGCTGATTGGCTGGTGTGTTTATCACCTTGCATTTATCACTGGTTTATCACTTCCTTATGCCTTCTCCAGGTTAATACATCTGCCCCTAGGTTTGAAAAATGACAGTTAGGAGCTTTATCACTTCACCAGGCTTAGTACATCTGCCCTACTGCCTTTTGCACGGCAATTACTGTAGAAGCTGATTGGCTTGTATTTTCTCTCTCTCAGCTTTAGCTCTCTCCAAGGCTTAGTATATAGACCCCTAAGTCTATTGACTGAGGTTCCACAACCACAATGCCACGGTGCCACCCCAGGTGTGATGTCAGCCCCATATACTGTACGTGCAAAATACAACCTGATAACACATGGGTGATTGGCATGTGAGTGACATGAGACATTATGTAGGTGGGTGGTCCTCCTGCATCCCCTGTGAGAATGCAGCAGGTCACACTACTCAGGAAATGAACAACAGAACATGAGGCATGTTTCCTGACAACACCATGCGGGGCACTACTTTATTGCTCTATTGTAAAGTAAGACTCTTACCTGGAACATAATACCCGTGGTCTGTTTTATCAGCTGTCCATCACAGAACACTTCCAGCTCATACCAGTCTTCTTGTCCGGATGGTCTATCAACAACAGTACTTTGTATTTAACACATAACCTGGCTGAGCGATAATAACATCGGGGGCCTGATTCAGGGGCGGAGCTGCAATGCTGATGTTTTCGCGATTGGCCAATGCTTTTTTTTTTACTGCGCATGTATCCAAGTCGGGGGCGTGTCATAGCCTGCACTGCATCCTTATACACAGTGGTACTGGCCCGGGAGTCTTAGGGGGAGATGTACTAAGCAGTGCAAAGAGTGGAGAAGTAAGCCAGTGGAGAAGTTGCCCATGGCAACCAATCAGCATTGAAGTCACATTTATAATTTTCATACTATAAAATTAGACAGAGCAGAAGATTGGTTGCCATGGGCAACTTCTCCACTGGCTCACTTCTCCACTTTTATCACTGCTTGGTACATCTCCCCCTTAGGGCTTAATTTACTAGAGCTTCTAAAACAGAGAATTGGTGATGTTGCCCGTAGCAACCAATCAGATGCTATCATTTTCTAAAAGAAATGGTCGAAAGATTCTGATTGGTTGCTATATGCAACATCAACAATTTTCTGCTTTAGAAGCTTTAGTAAATTTGCCCTTAGTTCTGATGGACTTCAATGGTGAGACGGATGTGCGTTCTGACGCGGCATCTTTGTACGCAAGCAGTGGATTTGAGACACCGGCATGGGGCATCTCTGTACAAAGAGACATTAGCAAATCTTCTCAATTCCACTGCATAAGACGTAGCGGCGATGGGATTTGCGTCCGCCGCTGAATCATACTTTCAAGGTTTCAAAAATGCCCAAATTCAATGATACCCCTTTCACACCGCACAAATAACCCGGTATCAAGCCGGCATATTGCCGGGTCGACACGGGTCGGTGTGCGGTGTGAAAGCGCCAAGTCCGAATTCCCGGGTCATCTGACCCGGTAATTCAACCCGGGTTGTAAGCAGTGTTATTCCCGGGTTGAATACTGGGTCAATGGCTGCATAAATGGATTCCCGGGTCGATGCGACGTTTACTAGATAGGGAGAGGCGGCGCGGAGATGAGCTCATCTCCCAGCGCTGCCTCCACCTCCGTCGCCGGCTCCGCCCCCCCGCCGCTATGGCAACCGTCCCGGCATATCGCTGGGTCTGGAAGCCAGCAAAAGGGGTAGGAGAGTCTCCAATGCCGAATCCCACCTGTTACTAATTCCCGAGTGGGATCCGGCATTGGAAATGTGAAAGGGGTATTATTAATAGCAGAAGGGGTGACAGATTCCTGCTGCTGAAATGTAGCACACGGGAGCCGGGATAAAGGTACTATGGGGGTAATTCCAAGTTGATCGCAGCAGGAAATTTTTTAGCAGTTGGGCAAAACCATGTGCACTGCAGGGGGAGGCAGATATAACATGTGCAGAGAGAGTTAGATTTGGGTGGGGTGTGTTCAATCTGCAATCTAAATTGCAGTGTAAAAATAAAGCAGCCAGTATTTACCATGCACAGAAACAAAATAACCCACCCAAATCTAACTCTCTCTGCACATGTTATATCTGCCCCCCCTGCAGTGCACATGGTTTTGCCCAACTGCTAAAAAAAATCCTGCTGCGATCAACTTGGAATTACCCCCTATATACTACACAAAGCAGAAGAGAGGCGTCCCTGTAGCGTAAATGCTGTTTTGCAACAAGCTCATTTTGCGTGTATGCGCGTGCGTCCTAGCAGGTCAAGCCGCAAGGCTAGATGCCTCTTTCCATGAAATACCATTTTCAGCATTCAGTGTAACCAGGCATTATACGTGCATTAGTGATGTGAATAAGAAACACATTGTTGGAAAATAATCACTATTGGGGTGGTTGGAGCGGCTAAATTGTAATGTTCGTGGTTTGCGCCCATGGACTTCCCAACTCTGAGCAGAGGTGTCTGTGTATGTTTGATGTTTTACCCAACCATCGGTAGCTGCCTTCCCCTCCTCCATTTTTGTGACCCACAGTTTCCCCCGTTTTCATTGCTAATTTGTAATGTGTTTTTCTCATTGGTACGGACCGGTATAACTTGAACTGAATGAAACATTATTTAATAAAATTTAGCTGGAAATATATATTTTAATATAGACAACAAAGTATATTAAATAGGAATTTGGAACCTGAAATCCAAGTTTACCCACTATGAAAAGGTCCATTTAGATTAATATCTGACTGCCCAACTCTCCCAAGGCGTGGAGCTCAAAAAGGGAGGAACTGAAATGAAAGTGGATGAAAGATCTCTCAAAGTATCAGTAGGAAAGAGGGTGTGAGAGAGCAATAAAGGGAAACATGTACTAAGGGCTATATTCAATAAGAGTCGGAAACTGCCGTCTTGTCGGAAAGACGGCCGTTTCCGACTGGAATAGGTCAGAAGGGGTTCCGACCTATTCAATAGGGGCACATTTTTTCTGACAAGTCGGGAAATCCAACTTGTCGGAATGCTGTCGGAAAGCAGGTGGATCGGTGGAATACCCGTCGATCCACCTGCTGCTGTCGGAAACGGGGCCAAATCCGACAGGTTTTGGCCCCCTTTCCGACAAACTCAATCCGACTTGAAAACAAGTTGGATTGAGGTGAAGAGACGGGGAGCGGTGTGGCGGGCTATGGGGAGGATAGTACCTGCAGTGCCTCCTCCGCCGCCACACAGATCACTCCCGCTGCCAGCTCCGGCCACCGCTGGAAGCTCCCCCGCTGGCTGCCACACATTGCTCCCCCCGCCGCTGCTGTCAGCGCACCCGGCAGCTGCTGACAGCAGCGGCAGGACAGGACACAGGGAACGCGCTCTTTGAATAGGGGTTGTCAGGTCCATTCCGACAACTGCATGTCGGAATGGACCAGACTCTTATTGAATAATATATACCCCCATGCCTTGGAGAGTGACAGAGTGGAGAGAGATAAACTACCAACCAATCAGCTCCTGTCTATTTTTAAACACAGCCTGTAACATGGAAGTTAGGAGCTGATTGGTTGGTACTTTAACATCGCGCTATTTATAACTCTCCAGGCTTGATAAATGGGGGCTTTTATCTCCACCACTTTATCTCTCTCCAAGCTATGATAAATCACTCCCACAGAGAGAGAGAGAGAGAGGGGGCTGCAGTTTTTATTGAAGTAATTCATACTCCGTACCTTGTTTTACATGTAATGGATGCTGATGGTGAATAAGTCGGTTGTAGGTCACAAATCATTCGTGGCCTCTCTGGATTAGTCATGTGCACCTCAAAAGGTGGCCCATCTCCAGTGTACCACGGACATTGGTTCCCCATGCCGCTGCCTGGTTATTGTAACCGGGAAGAAAGAAACAGGTTAGATGCTGCGCTGCAGAACGCAGGGCCCAACCGGACATCTATGATCAGGGGCGGATTGGGAACAAAAAGCGGCCCTGGAAAAATTTGTACTAGTGGCCCCACATGGGCAGCACCAGAGGTGTAAGGTCTAGCCATGGGCCATGGCAGCAGCACCCTCCCCCCAAGACTTTCCAGATAGTGGGGATGAC
Source organism: Pseudophryne corroboree (assembly GCF_028390025.1). Classification (NCBI taxonomy): domain Eukaryota; kingdom Metazoa; phylum Chordata; class Amphibia; order Anura; family Myobatrachidae; genus Pseudophryne; species Pseudophryne corroboree. The sequence continues at coordinate 73,339,710 of NC_086447.1, forward strand.
CAGCATCAAGGGGAAGTTAAAAGGAAATAAAATTAAATATTATGAGCACATTATATGATACACCTTCAGAATTTAGGAAACTATATAATTCTGTAGAAAGATATATTTTCTTGCTTATTACACCAACCGTATCCCAATCACTATTCACTCAATCTTATATGTCAGCCAAGCAGGCAGATTGAGCATACACTAGATCAGTGGTTCTCAAACTCGGTCCTCAGGACCCCACACAGTGCATGTTTTGCAGGTAACCCAGCAAGTGCACAGGTGTATTAATTAATCACTGACACATTTTAAAAGGTCCACAGGTGGAGCTAATTATTTCACTTGTGATTCTGTGAGGAGACCTGCAAAACATGCACTGTGTGGGGTCCTGAGGACCGAGTTTGAGAACCTATGCACTAGATCATCTGCAATCACAGGCTAAGTGGCAAAGTCGTTTTCATATATGCAAATTATTTTGCATCTTATTCATTATGTCTTTAAAAAGGACCACATGTCCTCAAACAAAACAGGCCCCACGGGTGCGTCGGCCCACCGGGAATCTTCCCTGTAAACCCTATGGCCAATCCGCCTCTGTCTATGATTCACTACCAAATACTATCACTATCTATAACTGTATGTGCTAAGTAGCTTGGTAATCGGTGATGTCAGAAGCATCTATTACAGCAAAATAAATCTGTTACTTAGTATAACTCCATCTTACCATTAAACAAGATGGTGACGAGTGTGCCACCGCCAGTGCTGCCCCCTTCAGGTTGTGCAGTGTAGGTCAGGCAATGAGCTACAATAAAACAGATGTAAACAAGTACAAAAATAATCTAATTAAAAATATCATTTGTACGGTACTGCAAAACCGGTGGCACTATACAAAGCTATGATAGCAGCTTTCTGTCGTTGCTTACTGCCCTTATTCCTGGCTGACAGTAATAAAGATAATCTTTCTGGTTTGCACATGCACAGTGGAACTGGAAGCTCAGACTTATCATTAATAATTATTATAGTGAAAAATATTTTCATTTTCCTTTACTGCCCCATCTACCGACATGCTGAGATGGCGGAGGCAGTGGTTCTCATACCACCTCTTATTACAGCCAGGGGTGCAAGTATGGGGATACGCTCGGGTACGGTATACCCTTAAGAATTTGGCAGCGGGTACTCAGTACCACCCGCCACACACTTTGCCATTACCACAATTATAATGTGCCACAAAGCAACAAGATGGTGCTTGGCAGCATGACGGCTCCTCCCACTTTGTCAGGGTTACTGGGAGTGCGACAGTGGACGTATTTTCCTGTTATAATGGAGTCATTACTATATATTGTTATTATACTGGAGGTATCACTATATATTTCTATTATACTGGAGGTGTCACTATATATTTCTATTATACTGGAGGCATTACTATATATTTCTATTATACTGGCGGTATCACTATATATTTCTATTATACTGGAGGTATCACTATATATTTCTATTACACTGGTGGTGTCACTATATATTTCTATTATACTGGAGGCATTACTATATATTTCTATTATACTGGGGGTATCACTATATATTTCTATTATACTGGTGGTGTCACTATATATTTCTATTATACTGGAGATATCACTATATATTTCTATTATACTGGTGGTATTACTATATATTTCTATTATACTGGAGGTATCACTATATATTTCTATTATACTGGAGGTGTCACTATATATTTCTATTATACTGGTGGTGTCACTATATATTTCTATTATACTGGAGGTATTACTATATATTTCTATTATACTGGAGGTATTACTATATATTTCTATTATACTGGAGGCATTACTATATATTTCTATTATACTGGAGGTATCACTATATATTTCTATTATACTGGAGGTATCACTATATATTTCTACTATACTGGAGGTATCACTATATATTTCTATTATACTGGAGGTATCACTATATATTTCTATTATACTGGCGGTATCACTATATATTTCTATTATACTGGAGGCATTACTATATATTTCTATTATACTGGAGGTATTACTATATATTTCTATTATACTGGAGGTATCACTATATATTTCTATTATACTGGAGGCATTACTATATATTTCTATTATACTGGAGGTATCACTATATATTTCTATTATACTGGAGGTATCACTATATATTTCTATTATACTGGAGGCATTACTATATATTTCTATTATACTGGAGGCATTACTATATATTTCTATTATACTGGCGGTATCACTATATATTTCTATTATACTGGTGGTATTACTACATATTTCTATTATACTGGAGGTATCACTATATCTTTCTATTATACTGGAGGTATCACTATATCTTTCTATTATACTGGAGGTATCACTATATATTTCTATTATACTGGAGGCATTACTATATATTTCTATTATACTGGAGGTAGTACTATATATTTCTATTATACTGGAGGTATCACTATATATTTCTATTATACTGGAGGTATCACTATATATTTCTATTATACTGGAGGTATCACTATATATTTCTATTATACTGGAGGTGTCACTATATATTTCTATTATACTGGCGGTATCACTATATATTTCTATTATACTGGCGGTATCACTATATATTTCTATTATACTGGCGGTATCACTATATATTTCTATTATACTGGAGGTATCACTATATATTTCTATTATACTGGAGGCATTACTATATATTTCTATTATACTGGGGGCATTACTATATATTTCTATTATACTGGAGGTATCACTATATATTTCTATTATACTGGCGGTATCACTATATATTTCTATTATACTGGAGGTATCACTATATATTTCTATTATACTGGAGGTAGTACTATATATTTCTATTATACTGGAGGTAGTACTATATATTTCTATTATACTGGAGGCATTACTATATATTTCTATTATACTGGCGGTGTCACTATATATTTCTATTATACTGGAGGCATTACTATATATTTCTATTATACTGGAGGCATTACTATATATTTCTATTATACTGGCAGTATCACTATATATTTCTATTATACTGGAGGCATTACTATATATTTCTATTATACTGGCGGTATCACTATATATTTCTATTATACTGGAGGTATCACTATATATTTCTATTATACTGGAGGTATCACTATATATTTCTATTATACTGGAGGTATCACTATATATTTCTATTATACTGGAGGCATTACTATATATTTCTATTATACTGGCGGTGTCACTATATATTTCTATTATACTGGAGGTATCACTATATATTTCTATTATACTGGAGGTATCACTATATATTTCTATTATACTGGAGGCATTACTATATATTTCTATTATAATGGCAGTGTCACTATATATTTCTATTATACTGGCGGTGTCACTATATATTTCTATTATACTGGAGGCATTACTATATATTTCTATTATACTGGAGGCATTACTATATATTTCTATTATACTGGCGGTATCACTATATATTTCTATTATACTGGGGGCATTACTATATACTAGGTGATTCATCGCGCCCTACGGGCGCTCTTCACACCGTCGTTAGGGGCTACGCCCCGTTAACCGGGTGTAGCGGGGGGAGAGGTGGGTATGGGGGTGGAGTGGGGGGGTGTCACGGGTGGGGGAGGGGGCGGTTTGCCGGTGCGGTGCATTTGGGGGTGGTGGTGGGTTTGAGGGTGCCACGGTTGCAAGGGCAGGTGCTACAGGTAGGGGAGGGGTGGGGGTGCGGGAGCAGGGGTGCTGTGCGTAGGAGAGGGGCGGGGGTGCCATGGGTGGGGGGTTGGGAGCAGGGGTGATGTGGGTGTGGGAGGGCCGTGGGAGAAGCTGGTGTGGGAGTGCCGTGGATGGGGGAGGGGGGGTGCTGGGGGTGGAGGGACAGGTGCGGAGGGGGGGCAGGGGCTGGAGCAGTGGTGGTGCAGTTGGGTGGTGGGAGGCAGCTGCTGGGGTTCCGAGGGTTGGGGCGGTGGTGCGGGTGCAGGAGGGGTGGGTGCAGGATGGGGCAGTTGCGGTGGTGGTGCGGGTTGGGTGAAGGGTGCAGCAGGGGGGAGAGGTGGGTATGGGGGAGGGGCAGGGTTGCAGCGGGTGGGGGAGGGGCGGGGGGTGCTGCAGGTGTGGGAGCTACGGGTGGGGGCGTGAGTGCCGCGGGTGGGAGCGGATGTGGGGGATGCGTTGGGTGCCGCGGGGGGGGGGGGCAGCGGGTGTTGGTGCTGTGGGTGGGGGAGGGGGTGGAGTGCCACGGGTGGTGGGTGGATGCGGTGGGTGTCGCGGGTAGGTGGCGCGGGTGTTGGTGCTGCGGGTGGGAGTGCCGCGGGTGGGGGGCGAATGCGGTTGGTTGCCTCGGGTGTTGGTGCTACGGGTGGGCGAGGGGGCGGGAGTTCCGCGGGTGGGTGGCGCGGGTGCTTGTGCTCTGGGTGGGGGAGGGGACGGGAGTGCCGCGGGTGGTGGGTGGATGCGGCGGGTGTTTGTGCTACGGGTGGGGGCGGGAGCAGTGGCGCCACAACGTGGGTGCGGGGGGTGCGGCCCGCACCCGGGTGTTACCCTCTGAGGGGTGACACCAAAGTGCCGGCTCCTGTCACAGTCCAGAAGCCAGCACTGCAGATTCAGCAGTGTCCGGGTGAAGGCCGTATGCCCCGATCCACAATGTGCCGAAAACGGGCATCGGGACGCGGAGCCACGCCCCCTTCCGCGAAGCCACGCCCCCTTTTCACCCGCGACCGCGGGTAAGTGACGGGTGGATGCCGTGGGTGGGGGGCAGATGCGGGTGGTTGCTGCGGGTGGGAGGGGGGGCGAGTTGTGCCGAAAACGGGGGTCGGGACGCGGAACCACGCCCCCTTCCGCGAAGCCACGCCCCCTTTTCACCTGCGACCGCGGGTAAGTGACGGGTGGATGCCGCGGGTGGGGGGCAGATGCGGGTGGTTGCCGCGGGTGGGAGGGGGGGGGGGGCGAGTTGTGCCGAAAACGGGGGTCCGGACGCGGAGCCACGCCCCCTTCCGCGAAGCCACGCCCCCTTTTCACCCGCGACCGCGGGTAAGTGACGGGTGGTTGCCGTGGGTGGGAGAGGGAGCGAGAGCAGCTGCCAGTGCTCAGCATGTCCCCCTGAACTCTGCAGCAGCCGCTAGTCTGTGAGGCGGGTAGTGTGAGTTCCGCTCACAGTCAGCGGCTGCGATGTCACCAGAGAGTGTACGGGGAGGAGGGAGACAGGGGACCGGGCGGAGATGGGGAGGGGACTGGGCGGAGAGAGGGAGGGGACTGTCCTGGCCAGATCTGTGCCTGTGACTCCGCACAGCGTTTCGGGCACAGAGTCACAGACTTGGGCAAATATATAGGAGATTTCTATTATACTGGAGGCATTACTATATATTTTTAGCCTTGCCTCCAGATTCCCCCCCCAAAAAAGGGGCTGTCGTGTGGCCACGCCACTAGTGTAATGTAGCCACTCCCGCTAGCAGCATGTGACCACGCCCCCCACATCACATGACCACGCCCATTGTCACTCAGTACCACTAAGAAAATATTTGTACTTGCACCCCTGATTTTAGAGCACTCATGCATCTGGGAACAATTTTATTGTACACTAGAACCACCCATTGGGCGATATTCAATTCTTTCCTCTGCCTCCCGCACCTGTTCAAGCCCGCTAGCAGCTATTCAATTGTTTCTGCCTATGGGCACAATATTGTAATTTCAGCGCGCTAAACCCAGGGGGTGGGGAGCTGAAATGAACGAAAAGTGACCCGTTTGGGCACCCAAACAGGACTTTTCGCAATCACGCCCATTAGTTTAGTCGGGTTTAACCGCTTTACATGGCTAAACTCGACTGCTATGGGCGCAATAACAGGGATCAATTGAATATCGCCCCACAATCTCCCACCACTTTAGACAGGAGATCGGGTGCAATATAACAATTGCATATCGCCCATGGGCCCTCATTCCGAGTTGTTCGCTCGTTAGTTTTTTTCGCAACAGAGCGATTAGTCGCAAACTGCGCATGCGCAATGTTCGCAGTGCGTCTGCGCCAAGTAAATTTGCACAAAAGTTTGGTATTTTACTCACGGCTTAACGAAGATATTTCTTCGTTCTGGTGATCGGAGTGAGATTGACAGGAAGTGGGTGTTTCTGGGCGGAAACTGGCCGTTTTATGGGTGTGTGAAAAAACGCTGCCGTTTCTGTGAAAAACGCGGGAGTGGCTGGAGAAACGGGGGAGTGTCTGGGCGAACGCTGGGTGTGTTTGTGACGTCAAACCAGGAACGAAACTGACTGAACTGATCGCAGTGGCAGAGTAAGTCTCGAGCTACTCAGAAACTGCAAAGAAATTTATTTTCGCAATTCTGCGAATCTTGCGTTCGCTATTCTGCAAAGCTAAGATTCACTCCCAGTAGGCGGCGGCTTAGCGTGTGCAATGCTGCTAAAAGCAGCTAGCGAGCGAACAACTCGGAATGAGGGCCATTGTGTGAATAGTATACTGCTCTATGGAGAAATTAAGCCTTCTAAAGAGTGAAGAAGTGAAGTTGCCCATAGCAACCCAACAGTCTATAAAATAATAGGTAGAAGTGGATTGGTCCACTTCTCCACTATTTAGAAGACTTGATATATTTCCCCTTTAGCACTGCATACAAATGTTTAAATTAATAATAATGACAATTATTATTAAATACCTTTCATATCATATACCACACATATAAAAAAGGATTTATGGTATAATGGTGTGAGATGTATCAAGGCTTAGAGAGAGATAGAATACCGACAAACCAGCTCCTGTCGTTTTTCAAACACACCCTGTAACATGGCAGCTAGGAACTGATTGCCTGGTACTTTATCACTTTCCACTGTATCTGTCTCTATGGGGTCTATGTACTAAATCTTGGAGAGCTACAAAGTGGCGGAGATAAGGTACCAACCAATCAGCTCCTAACTGCCATATTACAGGCTTTGGCCCAGATTTTCCAAGCCTTGGAGAGTGATAACTTGCAAGGTGATAAAGTAACAGCCAACCAGCTCCTAACTGTCATTTTTCAAACCCAGCTTGTAAAATGACAGTTAGGAGCTGATTGGCTGGTACTTTATCACAGTCCACTTTATCTCTCTCCAAGGCTCAGTACGTAGACCCCCAAGTTTTGATACATTTCCCCCACAGTGCAGGAAAAAAAACCCAGTAGTAGTACAATTTTCTAAGTTACCTCTTCAAGGTGCAACTTGATTAAGGGGCAGATGCTTCAAACCATTTAAAAAGGACAAATGGAGGTGTTGCCCATACCTTATACAGATGGAGCCCTGCTCATCTATCCCTTTAATAGGCTTAATTGAACCAGTGCTGTCGGACTTAATCCCCTGCTGTAATGACTTAATCCCCTGCTGTATTGTTCTCTCTGTATTGTATTGCAGCTGAGAACAATAGATGAAAGGCGTATGCTAATAAGCCTTGGTGCACCTAGGCACAGCAGAGAAGGCTAGATGAGCGAGGCTCCATCTGTACCTATTATTTATAAAGTACATTCTCTAAAATGATAGTCAGGAGCTGATTGGTTCGTACAGGCTACATCTCCCTCTTAGGCCCCCCGCTGGGGAGAGTTAGTACTCAGAGTGCCCGCAGCACATCCCGGCATCTTTCGCCGGCTGTCCTATGACGTCACACCCTGCATTCAGCGCTGCATCCACATTACGTACCAATGACAGGGAACAATAGTAAGACAGTGAAATGAATCATCCCGGAGTTTAGAGAACTTGTCTCGACTCTCCTCCTCATTCTCATCTCTGGATGTGACTTGAAATGAACAGAAATGGGTGAAAACATTTGGAGAATAATCAGATTGTACAATGTTCCAACTCACGTCTAGCAGTAGAATTCATTGTATTTGCATTTGTTTTGCAACAACAAAATTTATTTTCGTAATATAACCATAAATTTTACCACAAATACGTTCCTTATGACTAATGTCTGCAGTGGACGATACATTCCTGTTTTAGGGTCTTTATTTCTTTTTGGATATCTGTTGCAATAGCAAATATCTGAATCATTGACAATTTTCCAATTCCTCTTTTCAAAGTACAGTATATCAACATTACCATACTGTAATAAACAGTTGAAAATAATGATGAACAAAAACTTTTGCTTTGAAGTTCACACAGTGGAAGCAGCTCAATATTCATGAGACCGCAGTCCATCAGTTCACTAGGAACATTCTGAGTTGATCGCACGTAACAACTTTTTGCTGCTGGTGCGATCAACTAGACGTCGCCTATGGGGGAGTGTATTTTAGCATAGTAGGGCTGCGAACGCTTGTGCAGCTCTGCTATGCTAAGAAAGTTTTGTGTAAAAGAAGACTAGCCCTGTAGTTACTTATCCTGTGCGATGAAGGTCCCGGAATTGACGTCAGACATCCACCCTCCAAACGCCTCGACACGCCTGCGTTCGGATCTCCACGCCTGGAAAACGGTGAGTAGATGCCCCGATCAGCCTCCCGCCTGTCAATCTTCTTGCGATCCGTGCTGCGGCCGATTTCTTCGTTCCCAGCGTCGTTGCCCAGCGACTGCCGCCGCTGAGCAACGACGTGCCTGCACATTGCGTCTGCCGGGCATGCGCAGAACCAACCTGTTCGCACCTCTGCGATGAACCACAGCGTGCGAACGGGTTGGAATGACCCCCAGAGGGCTCAATTCAGCAAAAACATCAATACTGTCCCAATCATTATCGGGCAATGTCAACACAATAAAAAAAAAATGCACTTTTTTCCCCCCACCTATTCAGCAAAAAACTTCACAGGAACAGCATTTGCGGTTACACGCTGTTCCTGCGTGCGGGCCGCGCATCGTTCATCGCTGGAGCCTCCACACTGCACGATATGAACGTTATCTCGTTCATTAATGAACGAGATCGTTCATATCGTGCAGTTATGTCGGCCAGTGTGTAGGGCCCTTAAGCTTCTAAATTTATTCAAATGTGTACAGTATATACTATAGGCTTTATATTAGTCAGTATACATTTATATTTATGTGGTTTATATATATACATTTTATATAAAGTGAAACATTTTTGGGAAGTTTAAAGTTTTTATGTTTGCTGAATAGCATAAACCATTAAACCACAATCAATGGAGTGATCCCTATTGTGCGATATTCAGCAAGATGGGTATAAAGAGAGAAGATAATTGCGTTATCTTTTTCGTTTACCCTTTGCTTAATAGCAAGGTTATGTTAAAAATGGCGAAACATTAGTTTCTGCATTTTTAACATGAATAAAATTGTCTTTAATAGAGCCCATACTATCAGTATATAGAGTATATAATAAATTCCTGACTCATGAGACTCTGATAGTATATAGTTGATTAATTTGCTGGATAAGGGGATATTTATCAGACCTTACAAAGAGGACAACTGGAGTAAATGTACTGAAGCTTCTAAAAATTAAAAGTGGTGGTGTGATGTGCAATGCAGGGGGGGGGGGGCAGATGTAACATGTGCAGAGAGAGATTTGGATGGGGTGTGTTCAATCTGAGATCTAAATTGCAGTGTAAAAATAAAGCAGCCAGTATTTACCCTGCACAGAAACAAAATAACCCACCCAAATCTAACTCTCTCTGCACATGTTACATCTGGCCCACCTGCAGTGCACATGGTTTTGCCCAACTGTTAACAAATTTGCTGCTTCGATCAACTCTGAATTACCCCCCATATTCTGTCTATCATTTCTCTGTTGCATCCTAGAACATGATAGACAGAATTTGATTGGTTGCTATGGCCAAATCACCACTTTTCAATTGTAGAAGCTTTAGTAAATGTACCCCTACCTCTGATTTATCTAGTACATTTTATAAAAGATAGCTAGAATTTGATTGATTGCCATGGGCAAGTTCAAGTGGAGAAGTTGCCCATATAAATCTCCCCTAAGTGTGTTGGTCGCAGGTGCGTTTTCATTGGAAACTTGAAATCATCGCCGGATTGCCCATTATTTATGGTTTTCCTGCTACGCACATTACAGTTGTTTATATCCTATCCTATTCTCATATTCCCTTTTGGTTAAAATGGATATTACATATTATCACATTTCTTATTAAGCATATCAGGCCTCCCACGTCCTGTGGATCAGACAATTGGACACGGCATCAAGGACCGGTGCCCCAAAAGAGTGCCACCAAAATCTTCCCCTTCAAACTAACATCATATTGACCAGGAGCAGGACATCTCTTCCATTATCTACTGTATTTCTCATTACCTTGAAAGAACATTACATTCACGTCATACTCACAGGTTTTGTGCTGAAGATAAAACAGATTCACTCATGAACTCCAAAGTGCGTCACTGCCTGTTAAATACCCCCCGTCATCCAGGATATAAGTGCTTTGTATCCGAATGTCTTCATGGGTCCCCATATGAGGGCTAATCATCAAACTCTGCCATCTGCCCCAGGTGTCCTGTTGCCCCAAGCTCCCACTTATACCGTGTGCATTGTGTGAATGAAGTATTGGGGTTGTGAATGAGCTGTCTGGCCAGGTAATCGCAGGACCTGCTGCTTGCTTGTTGCAGGTCATTAATCTCTTCCTCTGTGCTGGAGACTAATTCTCATACCTGGACCCAGGCGCAGCTTAATCATTTACTGATCTGTAAATCTCTATGCTCCAGTATGTAAGGGAAGAAAATCCTGTAGGGAAAGGACTCTATTTATGTAGAATTAACAATTCACAGGTTTGTGTGTGGCTTCCAGGCGACTTACCTCCTGTACCCGCAGAATGAGATTAAACATGACTTTTGCATCATGTGTAGGTTACACTGATGCCATCCTTACTGACGTGCTGATGCCATTCTTACTGACGTGCAGCTGCCATCTTCCAATATAGGGAAGAAAGATCTGTACAGTATGTAGCGGTGAGCGGTTCCGTTACTTGCCTGCAGAACGCAGCGAAGATACCTTAAAGGGTATAAAATTCAACGTGCTATGTTTATATCTACATGGAGAATAAATCCTGGAAAACTGTTCCTTTTATGTGCTGCTATGTTTTATGTGGCCTTTTTGCTATATTTTGTTTTGTCTACTTTATACAGTATGGCTGTTTTATGTTTATCCTATTCTCCCCACTGTGCGGCGCTGTGGAGCACTTATGACGTATAAACAAATAATAATAATGATAATAATAATAATTATCATTTTGTCCTAAGTAATTCACCACAATGCATAGCAATTGCACATACAGTATGATGTTACTGAGCCTGTATTTGGGAAGCTGACCTCACCTTGCTTCAGCACAAGCGCCCTCTAGTGGCTGTGTCACTTTGCATTGCACACAGAGAGGCAGTCATATACCTTATGTCACCACCATCCAATTCATTATACCCACCTTCTTAGTCTTACATGACTGACACAGCCCTGATTATACACAGCAGTAAATGCTTTCATTATTCTTTTTTACTACATGTTCAATTAGTCAGGACATTGGCCCTCATTCCGAGTTGTTCGTTCGCAAGCAGATTTTAGCAGATTTACTCACGCTAAGCCGCCGCCTACTGGGAGTGAATCTTAGCTTCTTAAAATTGCGAACGACGTATTCACAATATTGCGATTACACACTTCTTAGCAGTTTCAGAGTAGCTTCAGACTTACTCGGCATCTGCGATCAGTTCAGTGCTTGTCGTTCCTGGTTTGACGTCACAAACACACCCAGCGTTCGCCCAGACACTCCCCCGTTTCTCCAGCCACTCCTGAAACGGTAGCGTTTTTCCGCACACACCCACAAAACGGCCAGTTTCCGCCCAGTAACACCCATTTCCTGTCAATCACATTACGAACACCAGAACGATGAAAAAGGCGTGAGTAAAAATCCTAACTGCATAGCAAATTTACTTGGCGCAGCCGCACTGCGGACATTGCGCATGCGCACTAAGCGGAAAATCGCTGCGATGCGAAGAAATTTACAGAGCGAACGACTCGGAATGACCACCATGGCTCCGATCACGCACAAAGGAAAGACCGTTTTCTTAGAGTTGCTACATTATAATATCCCTCTAATCAGGGACACACATGTCTTACACAGGTTCTGTGGCTGGCTTCAAGCCTGAAGTTCACATAATCAACCCCAGAACCTGTGTAAATCATATATGTCCCTGATTAAAGGGATATTATAGCAAAACAAATTTGACATTTATTTTTGCACTTTGCAAAACTTATTGAAAAATGTATTTCTTCGACTCCAGAAGATTGATGAAACAAATGACGCTGCGACATTCCAGACAGATAAATACAAACACGACAATCGGCTCACTGTCTTTGTTATTACACTTGTTGACTTTTCCGGCTTTAATGTAAAAATATACTATAGAGGGATTGTCAATGTCATCTCTGCAGCATTCGTTGGGGTCGGCAGAGGCCCCCCTCCTGGTAAGTGTGTCACACCAGCACATGTCTTGTGAACGTTAATCCCTGTAACGTGATCTATAAACAAGTGCGTTCTGCCTGGTCACATTCTCCTCGCCTCAGATGACCTTCGTCTTCTCTGCTGCGCCGTTATTCCCGGCAGGCTGGCCACCAGCGAATCACGCAGCGTGTCGCTCAGAGGCCTGGATGGGAAGGTACGGAGACTGAATTAGTCATATCAATCAGCCCTGAGACGACACCTGTCACTCACCATGGCCTGACATTTCATTATTCAACAATAAACACTGTAAAAGCTCCCGATATCATGCAAGCTTTTTTTTTGTTCGAAACCTGTTTGTGTTCGCAAAACAATAATTCACAAAAAGCTATATATAGACGCATGTGTAGTACATATGTACATGACTGTAGTGAGGGGTGTAGGGGCCGTGTTGCCATTCAGGGCACAAAGGGGGCTGCATGGTCCCTGACCCTTTGGTAGCTTGTGGGGTGCCCGGAGAGGCAATCTGCTGAAGAACCGATCTTCCTGATCCACCAACACTGTACTATGACGTCATGATGAACCAGAAAGAGACAGAAGGACAACGGAGGGTACAGAAAATGCTGGAAGGATTTTAAGCCTCAAATCAGGGCAAGATAGAGTTACTGTGAAAGGGGGAGTGTTGTTTAGTGTAGTGTGTTATTGTTGCTAGGGTTACTAGCCAATGTGCTGCAAAAAGGTGTTGTTAAGGGAGGGCTTTTTGAGTTATAGTTGGGTATTGATTTAGGGATGTCCACCGAATGGTCAGCACAGATGGCATGAAAACATCAATGGTTTGACCATTGATGGCCATCCCTACTGTGAAGCATGGTGGGCCGCTGGCCATTCATGTATGGGGTTGAGGTTTAGTGGAGCAGTGGATGCAGGGATAGGCTGGGTGCCCCCTGCACTAAACCTCCCCCCAAAGCTGACATCAATGGTGGAGAGCCATTGGACCTCTGCCATTGATGGTAAAACCATCGCCCATCAGTGGTAACCCATCTCTACATTTTTGATGGTCATCCCTACATTGTTCTGCCTTTTATCTGCAAATTTTTCCCTCCCTTACTATTGTGTCTGTGGAATTTTTGGCAAGAAACAATGACAGTCCACTGGACATCTTGATACAGTCTGGGGTGCGTTCTCTTTCAACACATGCCTCATTGTTATCCGTGCGTTTATTGTATTATACTGTATGAGTTTATTATGGTTTATGGTGGTTTATTAAGATATCGGAAATCTGAAGTTAGGGCTTTTAGAAAAAAAACAACACAGCAAGTTCTGGTAATAGTGTTACATGCTACTTTGTCACCTCCTCAAGGTGGAAAGTAAAGGTACAGAACTTAATAAAACCATCAGACAGTAATCAATTTAGGGCTCTATTTATAGAGGTCATCTGCAACCGGTGATACCTTTAGTTTATTATCACTTTGATTCAAATGTGGATACCATCGGTACTCATCAGTACTTACCCACCTGGCGATCAATGGCAGTATCTCCTCCTCAGTAGTACCATTGGTACTATGGTACTATGACCGAGCATGCGTTTAATTGTTTAACAATCTACGACTTCTCTAGTCCCCATTTCTGAGTACAGGTTCTGCCATTTCTCTATGAAAAAAAGTCCAGATACTCCTGAAAACAAGGGTCCTGACACTAGGGGTACATGGAGACATGCAGTACAACGGGCTCACCACCCTGCAATACAAAAAGGAGGCCTTTGTTACCCTCGAACAAGCCTGGGCATGGGTAATAAGTACTCACCTCCTCCCTAACACTCTTGGGGCCGCATGTAGTGAAGTCCGAGTTAGCTGGAAGTGTGGGTTCCCGGCTGGACTTTTTTTCAAAGCGGCAATCGTGTACAAGAAATAAACGTTATGGTAAGAACTTACCGTTGATAACGTGATTTCTCTTATGTCCACAGGTATCCACAGGATAACATTGGGATATTGTCGAGCGACAGCGAAAATGGCACCAACACGGTCACGAGCTTTCTGGCCTCCCAGGATGCATTGGGGCCTCCACTATATAGTCCCGCCCACTGACTCAGTCAGATCAGTTCTTTCCACAGCGATTATAGGCAGGAACATTAGGTAGAGACCTGTACAGGCGATAAGAACACACATGCACACCCTTCCATACAAGAAGGAAGAGGTTTTTAGTGTTTGTCTAGATCCTCAAATCAGATGCGTCCGGGTGGGATCCCTGTGGATACCTGTGGACATAAGAGAAATCACGTTATCAACGGTAAGTTCTTACCATAACGTTTATTTCTCTGGCTGGGTCCACAGGATTATCCACAGGATAACATTGGGATTCCCAAAGCCATTTTAGTGGTGGGGACATTCCTGATTGCACAGGAGGACCTTTCGCCCGAAGTCTGCGTCATGAGAGGCAAAAGTATCCAAGGCATAATGTCTGATGAATGTGTTTATGGAAGACCATGTGGTTGCCTTACATATCTGTTCTGCTGATGCACCCTGTTGTGCTGCCCAAGAAGGACCTACCTTACGTGTAGATTGTGCAGAGACATTAGCCGGAATAGGGAGATCTGCATGAGAATAAGCTTCAGATATTACCACTCGGAGCCATCTCGCCAGCGTCTGTTTACTAGCAGGCCAACCTCTCCTATGGAATCCGTAGAGGATGAAGAGGGAATCTGTTTTCCTGATGGCACTAGTACGATCTATATAGATTTTTAAAGACCGGACCACGTCCAGTGACGCTTCTCCCGCAGATAGTCCCGATACCTGAAAAGCTGGGACTACAATCTCTTCATTCAGGTGAAACTTTGACACCACCTTTGGAAGATAACTAGATCTCGTTCTGAGAACTGCTCTGTCTGGAAAAAAACTTAGGAAAGGAGACTTACATGATAATGCTCCTAAATCTGACACTCTTCTGGCTGACGCCATTGCCAGTAAAAAAAGAACTTTAATCGTTAACCACTTAAGATCCGCTCTCTCAAGTGGTTCAAACAAAGGACCCTGGAGAAATTTAAGAACTAAATTCAAATCCCAGGGAGCTGCAGGAGGAACAAATGGAGGTTGAATATGTACTACTCCTTGGAAAAACGTACGTACATCCTGTAGGTCAGCAATCTTCTGCTGAAACCATACAGTCAACGCTGAGACTTGCACCCTCAAGGAAGCAACCTTCAACCCCTTATCCAATCCTGCCTGCAGAAAATCCAAAATTCTAGCTACTTTAAAGGCTCTTGGATTGCAATTTTTTCCAGAACACCAATGAATATAGGCTTGCCATATTCTATGATATACACGGGCCGAAGAAGGCTTTCTTGCTCTAAGCATGGTTTGGATTACTTGCTTTGAAAATCCTTTAGCCTCTAAGATAGAGGTTTCAACAGCCACGCCGTCAAAGACAGGCGATCCAGATGACTGTGACAACAAGGACCCTGCATTAACAGATCTGGACGTTGAGGGAGCAGTATCGGTGCTTCCACGGACATTCTCCACAGATCTGTGTACCAATGCCTTCTTGGCCAAGCTGGAGCTATTAGAATGATTGCTCCTTTTGCCTGTTTTATCTTTCTCACTACTCTGGGTAACAGAGATATTGGAGGGAACAGATATGCCAGCTGAAACCTCCATTCTACTGACAGTGCGTCTACCAGGACTGCTCCTGAGTCCCTTGTTCTTGATCCGTACCTCGGAACTTTGTTGTTTAGACGAGACGCCATAAGGTCTATCTCCGGTAGACCCCATCTGTTCACCAGTGTCTGAAACACTTCTGGGTGTAGTGCCCATTCGGTTTCCTGAATGGTGTGCCGACTGAGAAAATCCGCTTCCCAATTTAGTACACCGGGGACAAATACTGCTGACAATGCTGGGAGATGGAGTTCTGCCCACTTTAGAATGGGAGTTACTTCCTCCATCAGACTCTTGCTGTGAGTCCCTCCTTGATGATTTAGGTATGCTACTGCCGTCGCATTGTCTGAGCGGATCTGGACTGGTCTTCCTTGTAGATTGTCCTTTGCCTGAACTAGGGCCAAGTAAATGGCTCTTATTTCTAACAGATTTATCGGCAGGCGACTTTCCCTTGCGGTCCATTTTCCCTGGAACCATAGGCTTCCGAGTACCGCCCCCCAACCTTGCAGGCTGGCATCTGTCGTCAGGACTTGACACTCTTTTATCCAAAAGGGTCTCCCCTTGTTTAAATGGTCTGTCTGTAGCCACCATGCTAGAGACCTTTTTACATTTACTGGAATCTTTATCATCTGCTTCTTTATTGTTTGATGATTTCCGTTCCATTTTGTCAAAATGAGATGCTGCAATGGTCTGGAGTGGAATTGCGCATATTCCACCATGTCGAACGTTGATACCATCAGACCCAACAGTCGCATTGCTGCATGGACTGACATTGTCTGGGCTTGCAACGCTTCCTGAGCCATGACCTGCACCTTGACTATTTTCTTCTCTGGTAAGAGAACTCTCTGTAGGTCTGAATCCAATATGGCTCCCAAATGAACCATCCGCTGTGATGGAATCAGGGACGACTTCTCCCAATTTATGAGCCACCCGTGTCTCTGTAAACAAACTATCGTCTGTTGGAGATGGCTCAACAGTAAATCTTGCGACTGTGCTAAGATTAATAGGTCGTCTAGGTATGGGAATATCCTTATCCCTTGTTTGCGCAGACAAGCTGCCATAACCACCATGATCTTGGTAAACACCCTGGGTGCTGTAGCTAGCCCGAAGGGCAGAGCTTGGAACTGGAAGTGTTCCTTGAGGATGGCAAACCTGAGGTAACACTGATGTGATAGTGCTATAGGCACATGTAGGTAAGCATCCCGCACATCCAGAGATACCATATAGTCTCCCGGTTCCATAGCCAACATTATGGAGCGTAACGTCTCCATGTGGAACTTCGGGATCCATATGTAATTGTTCAACATCTTCAGATTTAGAATTGGTCGATATGACCCATTTGGTTTCTGGATTAGAAACAGATTGGAGTAATACCCCTGTCCATTTTGTGATGGAGGTACTGGGACAATCACACCTGACTGCAGTCATTTTTGGACTGCTTCTTGCAGGGCATTGGCCTTCGACTCTATACAAGACGGGCTGGTGCAAAAAAATCTTTGAGGAGGCTGCCTCCTGAATGGGAACCCATACCCCTGAGATACTACCTTCTGCACCCAGGCATCTGTTGTTGACTGTTGCCATGTGTGTGCAAATTGCAGGAGTCGGCCCCCAACCCTGGAATCCTCCAGGCGGAGGCCCGTCTCTTCAGGCTGAGGGCTTTTGTTCAGGTTTGGAAGCTGGCTTTTTGCTAGCCCACTGCTTCCTACCCCTGGATTTAAACTGGGGTTGTTTAGGCTCCTCTTTACCTTTCGCTTTGCTTTGCCAGCGAAATGAGCGAAATTTTAAACCCTTGGACTTAGGGTTGTAGGTAGCCGGAAATCTGACCTTCTTCGATTCAGCCTCTGACTCTAGGATATCCGATAAAGGTTTTCCAAATAATATATTACCCACGAAAGGCAATGCTTCCAATTCCTTCTTGGACTCCGCATCTGCCTTCCAGGTCCGTAGCCAGACTGCTCTGCGAGCGACTACTGCCAGGGCTGAAGCTTTAGAAGCAACAGTGCCTACATCAATGGCTGCTTCTTCTAAATACTGGGCAGATTGTCTTAAACGGCAAAGACGATCCTCTTGCTCCCTAGTAGGAGAGGGGATGTCATTCTCTAGTTCCTCTATCCATTCGCCCATTGCCTTTGCTACCCAGGCCGAAGCCATAGCAGGTCTTACCACTGCACCCACAAGAGAAATTTTTTTTTTCAATAGGCTCTCTACCCTCCTGTCTGTGACATCATTCAAAGAGGTAGATGACAGTGGCAAAGCAGATTTGTGCACGAGTCGCAGAACATGTGCATCTACTTTTGGAGGAACTTCTCTCTTCGAACAATCTCCAGCAGGAAATGGATAATAAGAATCCCATCTCCTAGGAATCTTATACTTTTTACCGGCGCTGCCCAAGACTCATCCATCATTTCCGTCAACTCCTCTGACGCTGGAAATTCAGCTTTCACTGACTTTGTTCGTTTGAATACAGGTGCTGAAACCAAACCATAGGAAGGGAGCTGCATGTATGGGTTCATAGTGTAACCTAACCCTTGAGGTGGTGCTACTGGAGCTAACCTGTCCGCTATTGAAGAGAGAGTCTTTGCGAACATATTCCATGGTGGCTCTACTGGAGGTTGAACTAACTCCTGTTTTTTACTTCGCTGAAAAGCGAAACAGTTTGCACACAAACCCTCATAAGTGACCAATTGAATCATATCAATTACCCCTGACTTACAAGATAAGCATGTTAGGGCTGTAGGAGTGCTTGACAAATTCTCCTCATCACTTTTGCCGCTCACAGACATTTTTTCTGATATTGACTACACAATTTTGTGACTGAACCACACCCTATAATCAGTATATAGAGGTGAAATCACTCTCTACCCTCCCTGACCATGCGGCTTCCTGCCGCACCAAGCAAAAAACTGATCTGACTGAGTCAGTGGGCGGGACTATATAGTGGAGGCCCCAATGCATCCTGGGAGGCCAGAAAGCTCGTGACCGTGTTGGTGCCATTTTCGCTGTCGCTCGACAATATCCCAATGTTATCCTGTGGATAATCCTGTGGACCCAGCCAGAGAAAGAACCGTATATTGTAAATGATTGCCGCTTTAAAAAACCGTCCGAGTTTGGCCGGTAACCCGCACCTCCTGCCAACTCGGACTTCATTACATCTGTCCCCTGGGGTCCCTATCGGTGCACTGTATCACTGAGTACCATCAGAAAAAAACAATGTGTACAGGTAACGCCAAGATGGTTTTATCCAGTGGCGAATAACTAGGGTTTTCACCACTTGATAACTTGAATAAATCTGCTGTCCTCACAGACGTCTCAGTTCTGGTAAATCGGTCAAGAGAATTCTTCCGGCATTAACCTTTTTATAAGTGGCACGAATCAGTGAAAAGCTTATGTATCAGCATTTTCACTGCTGTAGAAAAAGTGCAATGTTAGATGTATGGTATTATTATGATGTGTGCAATTCTGTGTAACTCCCACTAAGTATAAAACATTTCCATAATTGCAAAAAAAGGGAAGGTTAAGGGGTACATTTACTAAGCAGTGATAAGAGCGGAGAAGTGAGACAGTGGAGAAGTTGCTCATGGCAACCAATCAGCACTGAAGTAACATCTATAATTTGCATACTACAAAATTATACACAGCTGCTGATTGGTTGATGGGGAAACTTCTCCACTGGCTCACTTCTCCGCTCTTATCATTGCTTAGTAAATGTCCCCCAAAATCACTTAAGTTACAAAAACAGCACATTAAACACTATTAAAAGTATACAACAAACATACTAAAAAAAGACCTATGCTTGGCATATACTGGGGAGATCTATCAAAATTTGGAGACAGATAAAGTGGAAAGAGATAAAGTACCAACCAATCGGCTTCTAACTGTCATGTTACAGGCTGTGGGCCCATTTTTCAACGAGTGATAAAAATCGTTGTGAATAATAAAACTCGTTGCGTACGATAAATGGTGCTCCAGCCAATCAGCCCCGAACTGTTATTTTGCAAACACATGACAGTTGGGAGGGAGCCGATTGGCTGGAGCACCATTTATCATACGCAGTGACTTTTAAAACTTGTGTATTATAAAATGCCTTGATAAATCAGCCCCTATGTTTTCCAGAAATGGGAGTGGGGTTCTGATGCCGTGTCCTCCCCCATCTAGTGTAAAATAAAAATGGGGTGCCCAGATTAATTTACTAGTTTTCTCAGAGAACCCCCCCCCCCCGAACCTAGAGGATCCGGGGTGATCGGTGCCACAGGTAGGATCTTCCAGCCTGCCCCAGATCCCCATTCGAGGCAAAACGTCTGGATCCCGCTGTCAGATCCTGAGGTTTTGCCTCAGACTCCGGTCTCAATAGTAACCTATGAAAGACCGCTGATTGGCTGAGAGAGCCATCTGTCACGGCTCTCAGCCAATCAGCGTGTCCCCCAGGCTACAATGGCCAAGATGGATGCCCCCTCAGCGCTAATAGCGCCACTGCCGATACCACCAACCATACTGCTGACACCGCTGCCCGCACTGCCAACACTCCCTCACTGCCGGCACCCCCGGACTGACCGCACTGCCAACACAGCCGGCACCCCTGCACTGGGGACACTGCCAGCACTCCTGCTCTGAGGACACCTCCCGCACTGTCGGCACCCCTGCACTGAGGACACTTATGGCACTCCCACACTGCCGACACTGCCGTCACCCCTGTACTGAGGACACCTCCAGCACTCCCGCATTGCCGACACTGTCAGCACCCTGGAACTAAGGACACCTCTAGCACTCCCGCATTGCCAACATTGCCAGCACCCCTGCACTAAGGATACCTCCGGCACTCCCGCATTGACGACACTGCCAGCACCCCTGCACTGAGGACACTGCTGGCACTCCTGCACTGAGGACACCTCCGGCACTCCCGCAATTGCCGACACTGCAGGCACCCCTGCACTGCCAACACTGCTGGTACCACCGCACTGAGGACACTGCTGGCACCCCTGCACTGCCGACACCACTGCACTGAGGACACCGCTGGCACCCTACTCTTGAAGTGCAAAGGCATTGCCGCTGTGCGATGCCTTTGCACTTCTGCGGGGGGGTGCACTGACATGCGGAGCAGACTAGCACTGCGCTTGGCGTCCCCCTGCATGTCAGTGTGAATGATCGTAGCTACGATCAACTCGGAATGACCCACTGTGTGCGATCTGCACTATATACAACCCGCAATGAATTCCACCTACACTGTGTCCAACCCGGTTTGTATCCAACCTGCACTGTAACCCTGTCAATATTTAAATGTGTGTCCCAAAGTATTGTGCACTGTACTATGCAGGTATGAAATGCTGTTTTTTGTGATTGGGGAGATTTTGGGGAGCTGCTCGACAAAATGGCTGATTGATCAGGGCTTTACATGGGCACAGAGTGCCAGTCATCAGTGACCCAGGGCCCCCAGGAGGGAGGTACAGACTGGGCACTGAGAACAGGCATGTGATGGGGGCATGTGCACCTGTGTAGGGGGCATCAATGTCTGCTGTTGCTATTGTACACATGGTTTCAGGTTGTTTTTCTTTGCTGTTTGGTAACTACTTTAGAGCAATGATATTGTACACACGATTCTCAGGAAATCTCTGTGTTGGATTGCTTTCTATTGATAGTACTTGTGAGTTGATTTGATTGGTTATTGCTAATACAGTACTAATTTGTAAAACATTTTTAAACAGAAATAACTGCCGTGTGTTTGTGCCGCTGCTCTGTTGCTTAGCCAGGCTTTGGCCTATCTTAGTGAACAATATTGTGAGGTGTGAGGCGATCAAAATTGTCTGGATATGAGTGGAAATGAATGTTATTGAGGTTACTAATACTGTAGGAACAAAAATACCCCCAAATTCTGTAATATTAGCTGTTTTGATGATTTTTTTCGAAAAAAATCAAGATCCAAAACCAAAACCCAAAAGGGTGGTTTTGGGAAAACCAATCCAGATTCAAAACACAAAAGGAGATACAGAGCCAAAACACAAAACCTGAAAAGTGTCCGGTGCACATTTCTAA
Organism: Pseudophryne corroboree; assembly: GCF_028390025.1. Taxonomy (NCBI): domain Eukaryota; kingdom Metazoa; phylum Chordata; class Amphibia; order Anura; family Myobatrachidae; genus Pseudophryne; species Pseudophryne corroboree. The sequence continues at coordinate 73,361,736 of NC_086447.1, forward strand.
GTGTAGGGCCACACATAGCGGCCCCCTTTCAGCGGGATGCGCTTGCCCAGAAGGAGAGTGCACATGGGCACCTATGCATGCACCCACACATGTGCGGCAGTCCCACCGCCGCCGGATCCGACCGCAGCATGCTGCTCTTGGGCCGGACGGCAGGACAACGGGATTTCATTGTGAACACCTACATTTCAACTATCAACTATACTACACAACTATACTTTCTCTACCATAAGTCTCATTATCTGGAGTTTTCTGCATACTGTAGCAGCACATCACAGCCCCATAGCAGTAGCGCAGACAGGTGGAGCAAATAATTTTTGTTGTAACTTAGCTGTGGTCCCACAGCCGGCATTCGGATCCCCGCTCCCCTCGCTGCTATATGCTGCGATTTGCAGGTCAGTGGTTAAGGGGTGGAGCCAATATGACATGATTCTCATAGAATTGCATCATACTGGCTCCGCCCCCTCCCCACCGACCTGTGAATCTCATTATCATGCCGTCAGTACGTGACCTAATGATGAAAAGTTCCTCTGCTTGCGAGACGGCCAGAGCTCCGAGACTATGGCCCTCATTCCGAGTCGTTCGCTCGGTAATTTTCTTCGCATCGCAGTGAAATTCCGCTTAGTACGCATGCGCAATATTCGCACTGCGACTGCGCCAAGTAATTTTACAATGAAGATAGTATTTTTACTCACGGCTTTTTCTTCGCTCTGGCGAACGTAGTGTGATTGACAGGAAATGGGTGTTACTGGGCGGAAACACGGCGTTTTCGGGGCGTGTGGATAAAAACGCTACCGTTTCCGGAAAAAACGCAGGAGTGGCCGGAGAAACGGGGGAGTGTCTGGGCGAACGCTGGGTGTGTTTATGACGTCAAACCAGGAACGACAAGCACTGAACTGAACGCAGATGCCGAGTAAGTCTGAAGCTACTCTGAAACTGCTAAGTAGTTTGTAATCGCAGTATTGCGAATACATTGGTCGCAATTTTAAGAAGCTAAGATACACTCCCAGTAGGCGTAGGCTTAGCGTGAGCAACTCTGCTAAATTCGCCTTGCGAGCGATCAACTCGGAATGAGGGCCTATGTTTTTTTTAAAGCAGAAAACTTTTAGAAGGCAAAATCAACCAGGTTCTGCCTTGTAAATGTTTGCTGCTTTCAAAAAAAGTACGAGTTTGGCCGGAGTCTCGGAGCTTCGGCCGTCTCGCAAGCCATTACATCCATCCCTTTATCTCTCTCCACTTTATCTCTTTCCAAGGCTTAGTACATCTGGCCCACTTGTGTTTATGTGTTCTATGTGTGTGTATATGTCTGGATGTGTTCATCTGTGTTAGAGATGAGCGGGTTCGGTTCGTCGAGATCCGAACCCCCCCAACTTCACCTATTTTACATGGTTCCGAGGCAGCCTCGGATCTTCCCGCCTTGCTCGGTTAACCCGAACGCTGCCGAACGTCATCATCCCGCTGTCGGATTCTCGCGAGATTCGTATTCTATATAAAGAGCCGCGCGTCACCGCCATTTTCACTCGTGCATTGGAGATTGAACGGAGAGGACGTGGCTGCGTTCTCTGCCTGAAAAGTTCAATATCTGTGCTCTGTGTGCTGCAAATATATGTGCTCAGTGTGCTGAAAATATCTACGTTCTCTGCCTGAAAACGCTCCATATCTGTGCTCAGTGTGCTGAAAATATCTGTGCTCAGTGTGCTGCATTTTGGTGACCAACAGTATATACAGTAGTTGTACAGTACAGTAGGCCATTGCTGTATCTTGCAGCTCTGTGTCACTGCAAGTATCCATTCCATATCTGTGCTGCATTATTGTGAGCAGTATATATAGTAGTACAGTGCAGCATTTTGGTGACCAACAGTATACAGTTGTACAGTACAGTAGGCCATTGCTGTATCTTGCAGCTCTGTGTCACTGCAAGTATCCATTCCATATCTGTGCTGCATTTTTGTGAGCAGTATATATAGTAGTACAGTGCAGCATTTTGGTGATCAACAGTATATAGTTGTACAGTACAGTAGGCCATTGCTGTATCTTGCAGCTCTGTGTCACTGCAAGTATCCATTCCATATCTGTGCTGCATTTTTGTGAGCAGTATATATAGTAGTACAGTGCAGCATTTTGGTGACCAACAGTATATAGTTTGATAAAGCTGAATATTTATCTTATATAATACCCTTTATGAGGTCTAAGAACACTGTACGCTGTTTACGTATGAAGTACCGTAAGGGTACGCACGTTGTGTAACAATCGCTTAGCCGTAGTCGAGACGCTCAAGCGCCACGTTCGCTCACGGCCAAGAGATCGCAGGCAGGCACGCTATTGGCTGCTGACTAACGTAATGATTCGCTATAGCGTAGCGGACGCTCGGGACCACGAGGAGATCACCAGCGGCGCTGACGCTAACAATGTTAAACCTTTAAATCTAAACCATAAACAATGTATTGTGCTGTAAAACCTTAGTGTAATGATAGAGTGTAAATGCAACACAGTATAACCTCATTACCTTTAAAGCTGTTCTAGCGTCACCGACGCTCTGAGAATACTTAACACTATAAGAAATACACAGATACCGTGCTCAGGGTCCAACGCCTAATATATATATTATGAATGATATACTTGCAAAAGAATTAATACAAATACAAATCATACACTACAATATAACATAGACTACCTAACCAGATAACTACACAGGAAATACAATACAATTACTATTTAAGGGAAAATAAGAGAGAAAGAGGAGAAGAGAGAGAGAGAGAGATTGGCTCACAATAACAAGAAGATCAATATGGTTGCGGAGAAAAACTTACGCACAAAGGAAACGATCGCATGCGCCTCTGGACATCCAGCTCCCGATTTTCAGCAATGATAACCGTTGAAGAGTGAGAGCTGGATGTGATCGGCCTGTCTATTTATGCCCCACACACAATACAATTCAATGGTCCCTACAATCTCATTGTTCATTGGACACAGGAATTCCTCCTCGCATTATAACAAAAGGTCATAGGTTGATTCATACAGGTGGGCCGTGACTATTTCCAACAGCTCAGGTGGGAGGGAAACTGGGTTTCCCGCCGCATGGATAAGTAAGTGCAAATACAGTAAATGTTCATAAACTTCTTATGTCCATAACTATTCGCACGAGCGATTAATCTGCTTCAAACCAACACCGGAATATTGCTAATTAAATACTCTTCCGATGGGTACTAAACACCACTGTATTACTCCTGTCTGACCCTTCGTATCAAACAAAGAGGGATCTCTCTGTTCACGAACATTCTATATTAATCAAACTTTCAGAATCTATCAAAGGGACCATGATCTACAAAATACATTATATAGTGAAAATATGTAACGATTGAGTCGCACGCTACGATCACATAAACTCTACCGTAAATACGCATACCGTGCGCCTGCGGGTGCCCACGACTGTGAGTATGCGCACGTACGGGAGAGCGTACGCATGCGCAGCACGGACCTATGTGAGGTGCAAATATGGTAGTGTGCATAGAGATATTTTTCTGACTTTGACAGTCCACCCTTTGGCAGTCAACAATAACTGCCACCTTCTAAAACATTTCAAAAAGAGAAAAATATATGTCAGGGGTTAATACATTTACATGGTTGGGTAGGGGAGGAGAGGAGAAGGTAGGAAAAGGGTATGACCTAGTGAGATAGCAGAAGCATGTGTGTATGAATCCGTGCTTGGGGGTCATGTATCATCGTGCCATACGTGTTTTAAATCAAGCTTCGAGGTATTGCGAAGTATACATTTGAATTCCTTCTTATCCCGTGGTACGGGTCTGTGGATGGGCTGTCAAACTTTACCGAGCTCTTTTCGGCTTTGGTTGTAACAAAATGGGGGAGCACATTTTAGTTGATGATACATGAATGGGGGAGATATGTGATTGCTGATATCTGTGCCTGTATTCCCTATCGACTATGTGTGTCATTACCTGAGGGTTGTAGAAATGAAGAAAAGACATAATTACGGTAAATGCGGTGGTATTCTATGTCAGGTAAATGTACATTCGTCGATTGAGGTCTTGTTTGGTGTCTGTTGAATGCAGTCTTCTTTGTGCTTTTGCCCATAAGGTGCGAGCAAAAGCTGTCAATGTCCATAGATTTACAAAAGTGTTGGGCTAGCGTAATTTTAAAATTTCTAGGGAAACTGGGGATCCATGGCATAGTTCATCAAAAATCTGTGTATCAGGTTGTCAAAACTTCTTCTTTAATCCCTCTGTTGTCTGTATATCGGCTCATCAAATTCCTCGTCCAAGTGGGTCTTTTTACCTTGGAGGAAACGGAAAAACAGGTGAAAGAAACGGACCGTAGAAATCGCATTTTCATCACATCATTGTTTCTACATTTGGGTCATAAATCAGATCCATGGGAATTACAGTTTCCTCACTCCTTAAACTCATTACCTCAGGTAGTACTTTTCCAATATAACACAATCCCTCAGAGTTTGGGGCAAGCCACTTGTACGCCTTCCTCCCGCATATGAAATATGCATCATCGGGGAGAACATATGGGACGGAGTAGGACATAACCATATTACACACCTTCCATGTGAAATCTCCTGACCCTAATTTTTCCATCTGTCTAGTACACGTATCAGCTTGTACGATATGTGCACTGTATCCTGGTGATACCTCTCCAACTCTCGTAATCCTATTTCCTAGGGTATACCTATATCGGAAAGATTTTCCTGTACTGGCTATGTGGCGTACAAGCTCTGTATCTGTCGGCATTCTATCTGCTTTATATGAAAAGGTCATGGTTTGGTTACTCCATGACACTTCCCAATTTCCCGGCTTTCGGGGATTGGAGATGTTAAAACATAATAGGGACCTATCCACATGGTATTGGTGGAGCTTCAAACTAGGAGGGCTAGAGATATTAAACCTCCTGTCCACCGGTCTCCCACTCTTTAGCTCAAGTACCTCCCCTACCGTTAAAGGAAATGGTACTAGCCCTGATTTGCTATGACCTTGAGGTACTTGAGAGCATACCCAACAATCTGTTTGATTTAATACACTACCCACTAAGGAGTGATAGTCACTCAATGGATGCCGGTCCATATGGATATTAAAACTGGATTGGCATTTCTTTATGCACCCATCCTCTACTACACTGTCACAGAGTCTACAGATACAGTTCTCTTTTCAGCTAACAATCCTTCACAATGTTTACAAATAACATGACTGCTAGATCGTTTCCGGTACTCGCCTTTGCTTGGTGGTTGTGTTGCTATTGGAAATTTACACCTCCGTCTTAGTCATCAGAAACCCGTTCTGGATCCTTTCTCGACCTCACTGGTACTCTCACCGAAACAGACTGCTCTGGTCAACATCATGGTCAACAGGAAAAATCCATATCACAGTCTCTTGGGGCAAGTCCATCTTACAGGAGGAGAAAAGAAGAAATTTGTAATGGGGGTACAGAAAATCAGTTTGAGGGGGAAGAGAGACTTGTTACGATAATTAGTTCTCTCGTCTTGTTGTTCTTCTTGTTCTGCTGTCTTCTCAAAGGTGCTGTCTCTCAGTCTTCCAAACGAACATTCTGGTGATGCAATATTCCCTCCAAACCAGCGATCTTTCTGTAAGGAGCAAAAAATCTTGCATTACCATTTGCCTAACTGAGGTGTGACATACCATCTTTAAAACATGAAAGCATGAGTGAGAAGAGAGAGAGAAAACAACAACAGCAAAAAAAACAAAAGAGAGAGAGAACAATTCATATATGTATATATATAACAAAACACATCAATAAACAACAACAGGAAAAAAAACATTTTTCAAACAAACTGTTTTCAAACATTTTAAAACATTTTAAAACATTGTCAGATCATCAGGCTGTCATATCTACATGTCTAATGGTTTCCTTGCGCAGTCCCTCCCCCCCAGCACTTCCATATTCCATTGTCTGTATCTGGCCAGAATACATTGGTGCGGATAGGTCATGCTGGGGTTTGGTAGACTTCTGCAAAGACCAAGTATATATGCAATGTTTGAATCCTACCAATAATCGTCAGAGATGGGGATAGAGAGAGAGAAAGAGAAAAAAATCATTTTTCACAAATACATTTACAACGTTTCACCTGGTCATTCCTGTGTCTTCAGGGAATGACCTCCCAATTTATTAACCGTTACCTCAGGCTTACCATCAGTCGTATGATCACCTTTCTTGACTACATATCATGGGTGTGGCTCAAAATTCTTCCTATGTGATCCCTGATTGTAATTTGGTGTGTCATATTTATGCTCATTTTCATGTCTAGGGGGTCTGACTTTCTGTGTGCTATTACAGTTGCTGGCATAATGCCCTTCTCTTTTACAAAGATAACAAACCCGGGGCTTCTTCCAAGTGTCAGTGACCTGAGGTTTTGGTTGATTTGATGCCTCCTCAAACGCTCGGATGCTCATCACCATCAACCGCTTTCCCTGTGCTTCCCTGCTTCCTTGGATATCATGGTTATGTTGTTGTCTAGGGGATTGATATGACTTTTGTATTCCTCTTGATCTACAATCTCTCGCAAAGTGTCCTTTTTTATGACAATTGTAACAGACTTCCACATTTAAATTTCTCGCAGGGGTTTGGGGCTTATGCTGGAGTGATCTTGTGGTTAGGGCCTGTATACTTGCGGCCATTAATTTATCACTTTGTGACTCTCTGTATCTGGTGATATTTTGATCAATATCAATAGCGGCCTCTCTTAATGCGGCCACCGAGATATTTCTCCAGTTTGGGTTGGTGGTCTGTACCCTTGTACTCAATACCTCCTTTAAACCATTCATTAATACCTTAACCGCTATTTCTCTATGCTGTGCGCATGTTTTGATGTCTGTGATCCCAGTGTTCCTAGCCATTACTTGCAGTGCTCGATTGAAATAACTGGAGATACTTTCCCTTTCGTTTTGTCTTATGGAGAAGATTTCATTCCACTTGACAACGGCAGGGAAATATACTTCCAACTGTTGGTTTATCTGCTTAATACATTCCTGATTGTGTTCCTCCGTTTGAGGTACTTCTGTGTCTAATTGACAATCAGTAATAAATGTCGCAGAGTCAACACCGGAGGGCAAACATGCCCTCAGCACTGTCCGCCAATCTTTGTTGGTGGGTTCTGTTGAGTTTCCTAGTTCTTTAATGAACCTTTGACATGCGACTAGATTTTTCCGTGGATCGGGAAATTCGGACATAATTGATCTCAATTCGGTCCGGGACCAGGGACAGCGCATTGCACTGTCCTGGACGGGAATGGTTCCCTGATCGTCAGTCTTCCCATTGGGGACTGTGATCACCCTGACAGGACTAAACTCAATTACATCACCTTGTTTTGGTCTTACAATATGGGGTACATTTGTTTGTGCGTGATATAAAACATTGTACGTACCTGTGGACACGACCTCACCTGACCCTCCGTTAGGGGGTTTGATTATTGCCTTTACCGATTTGGTCGCGTCCACCTGGATGTCTTGTGTGATGGCTGCTGGAAGTGGTGCCGACATCGTGTTGAGTTCACTTTCTTGCTCGTATTCCTGAGGGAAGTTTGACATGGGGTGCAACTTGCACGGGTTAATAGTTGTACATTTAACAGCATTACAATTATCATTGTTATGTTTATTACACTTATTCTTATCATCTATACTACAGTTGCTAAGTGCATTTTTATTGTTCAACATTGTGCCTTTCTCCGCAACCATAATCCTCTCCATTGCCACATCTCTCCTCCCAAGATAAGAGTCAGGTATGTCAGTTAGCTCTTTTTGCATTTCACTTTCCTGTTGCCATAACTTTAAACAATCATAATGTTTGATCCGTCTCTTTGCTGGTTCAATAAGACCTATCCTTCTCTTTAGATTTAGTAACACTTCTGGGCTAAAGCTACCTATTCTTGGGAATTTCTCCCCGTCATGTACAGTCATTCTTTCCCATTCATCACATAAAACCTCTATGTGTGAACCGTATTTTTCACACATTACATACCTGGCCGACCCGATTGGTCGGTTTACTAAATCAACCCGAACCGAGGTTGATCGCCCCCTACCTGAACAACTGGCCCCCATAACTTGCAGGTGTTGCTTTTCTTCAGCAAACCCTTACAAAAACCAAGATGCCCGGGGCAGGCTGGCGGTGAAGTTTACCGAGTACTCCACTCACTTCTCGCCCACGTTGGCCAGTAACACAATCACTGTATCCAGAGCTGTTGTACCCAACCTAGGGCCCCTGTGAACCTTTATTTACTGGGGCGCGTTCCCCAGCAAGTATCGGTTGTTGGATAGTTCCTGAGTGACCAGCGAACTTCCCTTAAAATAAAAAAAATTACACAAATCACGTTAGAATGTACAAATAGCGTTTATGACCTTCGTACACAAATAGTACCGGTCAGGTTTACTAATGCACACAATTACGTGCGGTACAATCGTTCAGCACATAAGCAACTAATCTTATGTACTGAGCGACCAACGGAATCGAAAATTACGGCTGCGAATTCCTTCAGCCAGAGCTTGTATGGCCTATATGGGTGTTGCACCAACCCTTTTAGGTGTTGTGCCTGTGGACTGTATAGCGGACTTCCTTGTCTGCTGTACCTGAACCTGCTGGTCTGCTATGACCTCCTGGTCTGTTACAGTATGACCTCCTGGTCTGCTACACTCTAATGCTCAAATTGTATGTTTTAACCAGGGATGCCTCCCTAGCCACCATGTACGTCACTTACACGTATGTACCTCACGAGAACTCGACTTTTCTTGTGGTTCAACCTCAAAAATTGTAAAAACAAACACTCACTCACCACATATACACTTTTGTTTCTATTTCTATTTCTGCGCAGAAATTTCTCTTTAGACCAGATGTGTTACAAATTAGGAGAAGGATCTATTAATTTAAATTTTGAATGTTAAAATAGATTTGCGCGATTTATCGCCTTGCGTTATTTACCGCGTTGCGCTATTTATCGCGTTGAAAAAAAATTAACACTTGTGATTTGAGTTACGTGGGCGTACCCGTACGCTCCGTTGCGTAATATACGCTGCGTGCGTCAGCCCTTGGGTTGCGCACGCAAGTCTCAGTCCTTTGTTAGAGACACGTGTGCGCAAAGCAAAGATCCACCGTAACACAATTTATACGTTTATCAATGTAGATGATCCTTTATCATCTACCGCGCACCACACTGACTTCGCCTTGTCTCTCAGGCACAGCTGTGTTTGTCTATACTTTAACTATATTACCTTTTTACTCTTAAACTATGAAATAGCGGCAAATCTCTCTTAGCACGTTTATCAATTATACAATGGCAAACAGGAGAGTGATATATGAAAATACACGAATGAAAAGAAATGCAGATATGCGTGCGTGTGTACGCAAGACAGAAAAATAAACAGTTTTAAAAGAGACTAGCGTGTTGTTCTTACCTCCGGTTCCCGGATTCCTTCAGCACCCTTTACTAAGAGAAGCAGACGCTTATCCAAACAGCACTACGAGGAATATGATCTCCCGCCCTTTGCTGCTGGATAATGTCTGCTGAAATTACCTAGTGCAGATATGTGAAGGACGGACGAGCCCCCAATTGATAAAGCTGAATATTTATCTTATATAATACCCTTTATGAGGTCTAAGAACACTGTACGCTGTTTACGTATGAAGTACCGTAAGGGTACGCACGTTGTGTAACAATCGCTTAGCCGTAGTCGAGACGCTCAAGCGTCACGTTCGCTCACGGCCAAGAGATCGCAGGCAGGCACGCTATTGGCTGCTGACTAACGTAATGATTCGCTATAGCGTAGCGGACGCTCGGGACCACGAGGAGATCACCAGCGGCGCTGACGCTAACAATGTTAAACCTTTAAATCTAAACCATAAACAATGTATTGTGCTGTAAAACCTTAGTGTAATGATAGAGTGTAAATGCAACACAGTATAACCTCATTACCTTTAAAGCTGTTCTAGCGTCACCGACGCTCTGAGAATACTTAACACTATAAGAAATACACAGATACCGTGCTCAGGGTCCAACGCCTAATATATATATTATGAATGATATACTTGCAAAAGAATTAATACAAATACAAATCATACACTACAATATAACATAGACTACCTAACCAGATAACTACACAGGAAATACAATACAATTACTATTTAAGGGAAAATAAGAGAGAAAGAGGAGAAGAGAGAGAGAGAGAGATTGGCTCACAATAACAAGAAGATCAATATGGTTGCGGAGAAAAACTTACGCACAAAGGAAACGATCGCATGCGCCTCTGGACATCCAGCTCCCGATTTTCAGCAATGATAACCGTTGAAGAGTGAGAGCTGGATGTGATCGGCCTGTCTATTTATGCCCCACACACAATACAATTCAATGGTCCCTACAATCTCATTGTTCATTGGACACAGGAATTCCTCCTCGCATTATAACAAAAGGTCATAGGTTGATTCATACAGGTGGGCCGTGACTATTTCCAACAGCTCAGGTGGGAGGGAAACTGGGTTTCCCGCCGCATGGATAAGTAAGTGCAAATACAGTAAATGTTCATAAACTTCTTATGTCCATAACTATTCGCACGAGCGATTAATCTGCTTCAAACCAACACCGGAATATTGCTAATTAAATACTCTTCCGATGGGTACTAAACACCACTGTATGACTCCTGTTAGACCCTTCGTACAATACAAAGAGGGATCTCTCTGTTCAGGAACATTCTATATTAATCAAACTTTCAGAATCTATCAAAGGGACCATGATCTACAAAATACATTATATAGTGAAAATATGTAACGATTGAGTCGCACGCTACGATCACATAAACTCTACCGTAAATATGCATACCGTGCGCCTGCGGGTGCCCGCGACTGTGAGTATGCGCACGTACGGGAGAGCGTACGCATGCGCAGCACGGACCTTTGTGAGGTGCAAATATGGTAGTGTGCATAGAGATATTTTTCTGACTTTGACAAGTTGTACAGTACAGTAGGCCATTGCTGTATCTTGCAGCTCTGTGTCACTGAAAGTATCCATTCCATATCTGTGCTGCATTTTTGTGAGCAGTATATATAGTAGTACAGTGCAGCATTTTGGTGACCAACAGTATATAGTTGTACAGTACAGTAGGCCATTGCTGTATCTTGCAGCTCTGTGTCACTGCAAGTATCCATTCCATATCTGTGCTCCATTTTTGTGAGCAGTATATATAGTGGTACAGTGCAGCACTTGGTGACCAACAGTATATAGTTGTACAGTACAGTAGGCCATTGCTATTGATATAATAATATTACTGGCATATAATTCCACACATTAAAAAATGGAGAACAAAAATGTGGAGGGTGAAATAGGGAAAGATCAAGATCCACTTCCACCTAGTGCTGAATCTGCTGCCACTAGTCATGGCAGAGATGATTCAATGCCATCAACGTCGTCTGCCAAGGCCAATGCCCAATGTCATAGTAGAGAGTATGTAAAATCCAAAAAACTAAAGTTCAGTAAAATGAGCCAAAAATCTAAATTAAAAGCGTCTGAGGAGAAGCGTAAACTTGCCAATATGCCATTTACGACACGGAGTGGCAAGGAACGGCTGAGGCCCTGGCCTATATTCATGGCTAGTGGTTCACCTTCACATAAGAATGGTAGCACTCATCCCCCTGCTAGAAAACTGAAAAGAGTTAAGATGGCAAAAGCACAGCCAAGAACTGTGCGTTCTTCTAAATCACAAATCCCCAAGGAGAGTCCAATTGTGTCAGTTGCGATGCCTGACCTTCCCAACACTGGACGGGAAGAGGTGGCTCCTTCCACCATTTGCACGCCCCCTGCAAGTGCTGGAAGGAGCACCCACAGTCCAGTTCCTGATAGTCAAATTGAAGATGTCACTGTTGAAGTACACCAGGATGAGGATATGGGTGTTGCTGGCGCTGAGGAGGAAATTGACAAGGAGGATTCTGATGGTGAGGTGGTTTGTTTAAGTCAGGTACCCGGGGAGACACCTGTTGTCCATGGGATGAATATGGCCATTGACATGCCTCTTCGGTGTGGAATTATTTTAACAGAAATGCGGACAACAGGTGTCAAGCCATGTGTTGCCTTTGTCAAGCTGTAATAAGTAGGGGTAAGGACGTTAACCACCTAGGAACATCCTCCCTTATACGTCACCTGGAGCGCATTCATCAGGAGTCATTGACAAGTTCAAAAACTTTGGGTGACAGCGGAAGCAGTCCACTGACCACTAAATCCCTTCTTCTTGTAACCAAGCTCCTGCAAACCACACCACCAACTCCCTCAGTGTCAATTTCCTCCTTAGACAGGAACGCCAATAGTCCTGCAGGCCATGTCACTGGCAAGTCTGACGAGTCCTCTCCTAACTAGGATTCCTCCGATGGATCCTTGAATGTAACGCCTACTGCTGCTGACGCTGCTGTTGTTGCTGCTGGGAGTCGATTGTCATCCCAGAGGGGAAGTCGGAAGACCACTTGTACTACTTCCAGTAAACAATTGACTGTCCAACAGTCCTTTGCAAGGAAGATGAAATATCACAGCAGTCATCCTGCTGCAAAGCGGATAACTCAGGCCTTGGCAGCCTGGGCGGTGTTAAACGTGTTTCCGGTATCCACCGTTAATTCACAGGGAACTAGAGTATTGCTTGAGGTATTGTGTCCCCAGTACCAAATACCATCTAGGTTCCACTTCTCTAGGCAGGCGATACCGAGAATGTACACAGACGTCAGAAAAAGAGTCACCAGTGTCTTAAAAAATGCAGTTGTACCCAATGTCCACTTAACCACGGACATGTGGACAAGTGGAGCAGGGCAGACTCAGGACTATATGACTGTGACAGCCCACTGGGTAGATGTATTGCCTCCCGCAGCAAGAACAGCAGCGGCGGCACCAGTAGCAGCATCTCGCAAACGCCAACTTGTTCCTAGGCAGGCTACGCTTTGTATCACCGCTTTCCATAAGAGGCACACAGCTGACAACCTCTTACGGAAACTGAGGAACATCATCGCAGAATGGCTTACCCCAATTGGACTCTCCTGGGGATTTGTGACATCGGACAATGCCATCAATATTGTGCATGCATTACATGTGGGCAAATTCCAGCACGTCCCATGTTTTGCACATACATTGAATTTGGTGGTGCAGAATTTTTTTTAAAATGACAGGGGCGTGCAAGAGATGCTGTCGGTGACCCGAAGAATTGCGGGCCACTTTCGGCATTCAGCCACTGCGTGCCGAAGACTGGAGCACTAGCAAAAACTCCTGAACCTGCCCCGCCATCATCTGAAGCAAGAGGTGGCAACAAGGTGGAATTCAACCCTCTAAATGCTTCAGAGGATGGAGGAGCAGCAAAAGGCCATTCAAGCCTATACATCTGCCTACGATATAGGCAAAGGAGGGGGAATGCACCTGACTCAAGCGCAGTGGAGAATGATTTCAACGTTGTGCAAGGTTCTGCAACCCTTTGAACTTGCCACACGTGAAGTCAGTTCAGATACTGCCAGCCTGAGTCAGGTCATTCCCCTCATCAGGCTTTTGCAGAAGCTGCTGGAGAGATTGAAGGAGGAGCTAAAACGGAGCGATTCCGCTAGGCATGTGGGACTTGTGGATAGAGCCCTTCATTCGCTTAACCAGGATTCACGGGTGGTCAATCTGTTGAAATCAGAGCACTACATTTTGGCAACCGTGCTCGATCCTAGGTTTAAAGCCTACGTTGTATCTCTCTTTCCGGCAGACACAAGTCTGCAGAGGTTCAAAGACCTGCTGGTGAGACACTTGTCAACTCAAGCGGAACGTGACCCGTCAACAGCTCCTTCTTCACATTCTCCCGCAACTGGGGCTGTGAGGAAAAGGCTAAGAATTCCGAGCCCACCTGCTGGCGGTGATGCAGGGCAGTCTGGAGCGAGTGATGACATCTGGTCTGGACTGAAGGACCTCCCAACGATTACTGACATGTCGTCTACTGTCACTGCATATGATTCTGTCACCATTGAAAGAATGGTGGAGGATTATATGAGTGTCAGCATCCAAGTAGGCACGTCAGACAGTCCGTATGTATACTGGCAGGAAAAAGAGGCAATTTGGAAGCCCTTGCACAAACTGGCTTTATTTTACCTAAGTTGCCCCCCCTCCAGTGTGTACTCCGAAAGAGTGTTTAGTGCAGCCGGTCACCTTGTCAGCGATCGGCGTACGAGGTTACTTCCACAAAATGTGGAGAAGATGATGTTCATCAAAATGAATTATAATCAATTCCTCCGTGGAGACATTCACCATCAATTGCCTCCAGAAAGTACACAGGGACCTGAGATGGTGGATTCCAGTGGGGACGAATTAATACTCTGTGAGGAGGGGGATGTACACAGTGAAATGGGTGAGGAATTGGAGGATGATGATGAGGTGGACATCTTGCCTCTGTAGAGCCAGTTTGAGCAAGGAGAGATTGATTGCTTCTTTTTTTGGTGGGGGCCCAAACCAACCAGTTATTTCAGCCACAGTTGTGTGGCAGACCCTGTGGCTGAAATGATGGGTTTGTTAAAGTGTGCATGTCCTATTTATACAACATAAGGGTGGGTGGGAGGACCCAAGGACAATTCCATCTTGCACCTCTTTTTTTATTTTATTTATCTTTGCATCATGTGATGTTTGGGGACAATTTTTTTAAGTGCCATCCTGTCTGACACTGCAGTGCCACTCCTAGATGGGCCAGGTGTTTGTTCCGCCCACTTGGGTCGCTTAGCTTAGTCATCCAGCGACCTCGGTGCAAATTTTAGGACTAAAAATAATATTGTGAGGTGTTCAGAATAGACTGGAAATGAGTGGAAATTATGGTTATTGAGGCTAATAATACTATAGGATCAAAATGACCCCCAAATTCTATGATTTAGGCTGTTTTTGAGGGGTTTTTGAAGAAAAAAACACCTGAATCCAAAACACATCTGAATCCGAGAAAAAAATTTCATGGAGGTTTTGCCAAAATGCGTCCGAATCCAAAACACGGCCGCGGAACCGAATCCAAAACCAAAACACAAAACCCGATAAATTTCCGGTGCACATCTCTAATCTGTGTATATGTGTACAGTATGTATCCTACAGTATGTGTGTGTGTTTGTGTGTGTATGTTCTATGTGTGTGTGTACAGTATATGTATGTGTGCAGGGCCGGTCCGCCTGTTACGCGTGTTATGCGCACGGGTAAGGCGCCCTGAGAACGAACCCTACCGAATAGCACATCCCGAGCCCGAATCTGAGCCTGGCTCGGGACTTCCCGCCAGACTCGGAAACCAGAACGAGGCAAAACGTCATCATCCCGCTGTCGGATTCTCGCGGGTTTTGGATTCCATATAAGGATCTGCGATTCGCCGCCATTTTCACTCCAGTCCTGGAGAGTGTAGCGAGAGGACATATCTCCTCAGTGTCTGTCTGTGCGGGAAAGTGGTGTGGCGTGTGTGGTGGCGACCTGCTCTTATGTGTCATTCCAGTGGTGTCTTGTGCTGTATCAGTCCAGTCACAGTGGTGGTGTCCTCTGCTGCCATATGTTCAGTGCTGCTGTATAAGTCCAGTCCAATGGTGCTGTGTTGTGATGCATCGGTCCAGTGGTGGTGTCTTGTGCTGCATCAGTCCAGTCACAGTTGTGGTGTCCTCTGCTGCCATATGTTCAGTGCTGCTGTATAAGTCCAGTCCAATGGTGCTGTGTTGTGCTGCATCAGTCCAGTGGTGGTGTCTTGTGCTGCATCAGTCCAGTCACAGTGGTGGTATCCTCTACTGCCATATGTCCAGTGCTGCTGTATAAGTCCAGTCCAGTGCAGTGGTGCTGTGTTGTCCTGCATCAGTCCAATGGTGGTGTCCCTGTGCTGCCATAAGTCCAGTGGTGCTGCTGTATAAGTCCAGGGGTACTGCCGTATAAGTCCAGTGGTACTGCCGTATAAGTCCAGTCCAGTGGTGCAGCCGTATAAGTCCAGGGGTACTGCGTATAAGTCCAGTGGTACTGCCGTATAAGTCCAGGGGTATGGCGTATAAGTCCAGTCCAGTGGTGCAGCCGTGTAAGTTCAGGGGTACTGCCATATAAGTCCAGTGGTACTGCCGTATAAGTCCAGTGATACTGCCGTATAAGTCCAGTCCAGTGGTGCAGCGGTATAAGTTCAGGGGTACTGCCATATAAGTCCAGTGGTGCTGTCCTCTGCTATATATTATTTACTCAAAATAAAGGGGTTATTAATATTTAATCCAAATCATTTTTACAGGGTTTGCCCTGTGTGGTTTAGGGGTACGCTCTTCTGTGCCACTAATATTGTTATATAACTCTGTCCAAATAAAAGGGTTATTATTATCCAAGTTATTTTTACAGGCTCTTCCGTGTGCGTGTGTGGTTTAGGGGTACGCTCTTCTGTGCCACCAATATTGTTATGGTGCACATCTCTAATCTGTGTATATGTGAACAGTATGTATTCTACAGTATGTTTGTGTGTTTGTGTGTGTATGTTCTATGTGTGTGTGTACAGTATATGTATGTGTGCAGGGCCGGCCCGCCTGTTACGCGCACGGGTAAGGCGCCACACTGTTGAAGGAGCCGGCACAACAGGCGAGGAGAGCGCAGCGCGCGCCTCTCCTGCCTGCCGCCCTGCACCCTCGGTCTGGTCTCCGGCAGTGACGGCGGAGTGTATAGCTCAAATCAGGTGCCGGTTCGTTAGCCAATCAGAGCTCGCGGACCGGCGCCTGATTTGAGATATACATGCTGCCGTCACCACCGGAGACCAGACTGAGGGGCAGAGCGGCAGGCAGGAGAGGCGCGCGCTGCGCTCTCCACACATCCATAAAACGGTGAGCAGCACTATGGGGGCATATGTGGCACTGTGGGGGCATATCTGGCATTGTGGGCATATGTGGCACTGTGGGGGTATAGCTAGCACTGTGGGCACATGGCACTGTGGGGGCATATCTGGCACTGTGGGGTCATATGTGGCACTGTGGGGGCATAGCTAGCACTGTGGGCACATGGCACTGTGGGGTCATATATAGCACTGTGGGGGCATATCTGGCAATCTGGGGGCATATGTGGCACTCTGGTGGCATATCTGGCATTGTGGGCACATGGCACTGTGGGGGCATATCTGTATCTGGCACTGTGGGGGCATATGTGGCACTGTGGGGGCATATCTGGCACTGTGGGGGCATAGCTAGCACTGTGGGCACATGGCACTGTGGGGGCATATGTGGCACTGTGGGGGCATATCTGGCACTGTGGGGGCATAGCTAGCACTGTGGGCACATGGCACTGTGGGGGCATATGTGGCACTGTGGGGTCATATGTGGCACTGTGGGGGCATATCTGGCATTGTGGGCACATGGCACTGTGGGTGCATATGTGGCACTGTGGGGTTATATGTGGCACTGTGGGGTCAAATGTGGCACTGTGGGGGCATATGCGGCACTGTGGGGGCATATCTGGCACTGTGGGGGCATATCTGTATCTGGCACTGTGGGGGCATATCTGTATCTGGCACTGTGGGGGCATATCTGGCACTGTGGGCACATGGCACTGTGGGAGCATATCTGTATCTGGCACCGTGGGGGCATATCTGGCATATCTGGCACTGTGGGGGCATATCTGTATCTGGCACTGTGGGGTCATATGTGGCACTGTGGGGGCATATCTAGCACTGTGGGTATATGGCACCCACTATCTCCCTGTGACCCCAGCCTCCTCAGTCACCCACTATCTCCATCACCTCTGCCACCCAGTCACGAACTTTCTCCCTGTCACTGACAATCTCCCTGGACCCCTGGGGGTACTATTGTGTGGCCACGCCCCTTCCTTGTGAGTCCACACCTCTTTTAAAATTTGATCCCATCAAGGGGCGCTAAATTCTAAATTCGCTTACCAAAAAAATTAAGCTCGGGCCGGCCCTGTATGTGTGTGTGTGTATATGTATGTGTGTAAATCTATGGGGACAGCAGTGCCGGTGGGCCGCAGTGGATTTCTCTGATATCCGCTGTGGACCACTATGCATATTAATTAGTGATGAGCGGGTTCGGTTCCCTGAGAACCGAACCCTACTGAACCCTACCTCTTATGTGTCATTCCAGTGGTGTCTTGTGCTGTATCAGTCCAGTCACAGTGGTGGTGTCCTCAATGCCATATGTCCAGTGCTGCTGTATGAGTCCAGTTCAATGGTGCTGTGTTGTGCTGCATCAGTCCAGTGGTGGTGTCTTGTGCTGCATCAGTCCAGTCCAGTGGTGGTGTCTTGTGCTGCATCAGTCCAGTCAGAGTGGTGGTGTCCTCTGCTGCCATATGTCCAGTGCTGCTGTATAAGTCCAGTCCAATGGTGCTGTGTTGTGCTGCATCAGTCCAGTGGTGCTGCATCAGTCCAGTTACAGTGGTGGTGGTATCCTCTACAGCCATATGTCCATTGCTGCTGTATAAGTCCAGTCCAGTGCAGTGGTGCTGTGTTGTCCTGCATCAGTCCAATTGTGGTGTCCCTGTGCTGCCATAAGTCCAGTGGTGCTGCCATATAAGTCCAGGGGTACTGCCGTATAAGTCCAGTGGTACTGCCGTATAAGTCCTGTCCAGTGGTGCAGCCGTATAAGTACAGGGATACTGCGTATAAGTCCAGTGGTACTGCCGTATAAGTCCAGGGGTATGGCGTATAAGTCCAGTCCAGTGGTGCAGCCATCTAAGTTCAGGGGTATTGCCATATAAGTCCAGTGGTACTGCCGTATAAGTCCAGTGATACTGCCGTATAAGTCCAGTCCAGTGGTGCAGCGGTATAAGTTCAGGGGTACTGCCATATAAGTCCAGTGGTGCTGTCCTGTGCTATATATTATTTACTCAAAATAAAGGGGTTATTAATATTTAATAAATTTTTTTACAGAGTTTGCCCTGTGTGGTTTAGGGGTACGCTCTTCTGTGCCACCAATATTGTTATATAACTCTGTCCAAATAAAAGGGTTATTATTATCCAAATTATTTTTACAGGCTTTGCCGTGTGTGTGTGTGGTTTAGGGGTACGCTCTTCTGTGCCGCATATTGTTATATTACTCCATCAAAATAAAAGAGTTATTATACAAATAATTTTTACAGGCTATGCCATGTGTGTGTGTGTGTGTGTGTGTGTGTGTGTGTGTGTGTGTGTGTGGTTTAGGGGTACACTCCTGTGCCACCAATATTGTACGTGTATTACATCTGGGCAAATTCCAGCATGTCCCATGTTTTGCACACACAATTAATTTGATGGTGCAGAATTTTTTGAGAAAGGACAGGGGCGTGCAGGAGATGCGGTCAGTGGCCCAAAAAATTGCGGGCCACTTTCGACATTCAGCCACTGCGTGTCACTCCTAGATGGGCCAGGTGTTTGTGCTGCTCACTTGTGTCGCTTAGCTTAGTCATACAGCTACCTCGGTGCACCTTTTTTTCTTCTTTACACGATGTGCTGTTTGGGGACTAGTTTTTTTTAAGTGCCATCCTGTCTGCCACTGCAATGCAACTCCTAGATGGCCAGGTGTTTGTGCCTCACACTTGTGTCGTTTAGCTTAGCCATCCAGCGACCTCATTGCCCCTCTTTTTTTCTTAGCATCATGTGCTGTTTGGGGCCTAGATTTTAAAACTGTCATCCTGTCTGCCATTGCAGTGCCACTCCTAGATGGGCCAGGTGTTTGTGCCTCACACTTGTGTCGCTTAGCTTAGTCATACAGCGACCTCAGTGCACCTCTTTTTTTCTTTGCATCATGTGTTGTTTGTGGCTTATTTTTTAAAACTGCCATCCTGTCTGCCACTGCAGTGCCACTCCTAGATGGGCCAGGTGTTTGTGCCGCACACTTGTGTCGCTTAGCTTAGTCATACAGCCACCTCGGTGCAACTTTTAGGCCTAAAAACAATATTGTGAGGTGTGAGGTGTTCAGAATAGACTGGAAATAAATGAGTGGAAATTAATGTTATTGAGGTTAATAATACCGTAGGATCAAAATTACCCCAAAATTCTGTGATTTTAGCTATTTTTATGTTTTTTTTACAAATATCATCCAGATCCAAAACCAAAATCCGAAAGGGTGGTTTTGGCAAAATCAGTCCAGATCCAAAACACGAGCGAGGATCCAGATTCAAACACAAAACACGAAAAGTGCCCGCCGCACATTTCTAATATTAATAATGTGGCAAACCTCCAAAAATGGCAGTTTTCAGAGGTTTGAGGCATTTTAGAGGATCGTGCATCCCGCCCAGAGTCCTATAATACAATAAACATCCCAGAGTAATTTATTCACTTAAGTTGATCAAACCGAATTGATTATAACCGTTTTTTCAAGAGATATTCCCATTACTAGCTGGACTGACGCTAGACACCAAGGAGCATGGCTGTTCTAGGACACAGATGTAGGGGGGGGGGGGAATATTAATAAATAAATGAAGACAAAAAAAAATGTTAGATCCCATTCCTACAGAAGGAAAGGCAGCCATTTTGCAATGTAAACCAATCAGTGACATCACTGACACAAAATGGCTGGATGTAGCATCTCAACTCCATACGAACCAGTAACACCAGTGTATGTGAGGCACAAAATGGAAACAATGTGTATGAGGCAGCAAACCATTTACCGCCTCAGAAGTTACTATTCCATTTTCAGTCGTTTAGGGGTCATTTGTGTATTCAGTTCAAATAAAATTTCAGCCTATCATAAAAACCCTTCTGTAATTATGTTTTATTTAGTAGAAAACAAGATTTGAATGATAAATATTCCATACCTAAAAGGAAATCTTAAACAGATACCATGAAAGCTGAGGCAGAGGATGAGGCCTGTAATCAGTTTTGTATTTCTGGTGATCAGACGTGTTTGCTGCTTTCTCCGCTGACTCCAGCCGTCCACCTGTTCTCAGCAGCTGGCACCCAGAGTGTTTTCCTTGTCACAGCGTCTTCTGGCCAGCTACAGTCACTTATAAAGTACTTAAGAGATATTGTAGTTGCTCACCTGCTCACGTAGAGAACAACTGTCCGCATATAGTCATTCTCAGGGGAATGCTCTGCCCCTGGTAATAAGGTTACGCTTGGTAAACCTAACAATCTCTCTCTATTTATTAAACTACTGTAAGGGCTTGTTAACGTTTCTAATGCTGGATACACACTGTCCAATTATCGGCCCGATCAGGCGATAACCATCTGTGTATTGCTATAACTGACCAGTAATTATCGGTCTGTCAGACATGCAACAATCGTCCAGCATATCCGATGATTGGTCACCCTCATCTGACCGCAGGGGCGCTGACAGCTCTGCAGGGCCCAGGTACGGGGAGGGGGCATGGACAATGCGCCCTGCAATGGCTCCTCCTAAACATCGCGCATGGATAGGACTGCAGCTACCTATCCGCCGAGCTGAGAACATAGCAGTGTGTGCCGCGTGCTGGGCTGGGGATAGAGGCTGCTGCAGCAGACAGTCCTCTCTCTCCCTGCCCAGAGTGCCTCTGTCTGCAATCGGGAAGGGGGGAGCTGTGGGACCTGGGCCCCTCCAACCGGCCCGGGCTTCTCCCTCTTGGCGCCACTGACTGACCACCCAACCTTTCCCATGTCCCATCACAGAGGAGGAACACAGATATCATGGCCATACACTGTAAAATATCTCACAGTGGGTGAGATGTATTAAACCTTGGAGAGAGATAAAGTCAACCACTCAGCTCCCAACTGCCATTTTTCAAATAAAGCCTGTAATATGACAGTGAGGAGCTGATTGGTTGGTACTTTATCTCTTCGAGGTTCTAACACATTTCCGCTACTGTACTGCACGGCCACGATATCTGATGGGTTTCAGTTTGACAGATAACGTCCCGAGTGATTGAGCAGCTACCCTTGGGTTTGTTTGCAGATAAAATGTCTGACAGACATTTTATCTCATACACTGGGGGAGATTTATCAAAACTTGGAGAGAGATAAAGAACCATCCAATCAGCTACTAACTGTCATTTTTCTGGGCCTCATATAAAACTCACGAATTATAAAACTTGTTGTGTATTATAAATGGTGCTCCAGCCAATCAGCTCCTACCTGTCGTGTTAAAAAAAAAAAAAAGACAATTGGGAGCTACTTAGCTGGAGCACCATTTATCATACGCAGAAATGGGTAGAATGGGGGGGTTGCGATGACAGACCCTCCGACATGATCCTTTCCACCAGGTACATAATGCCCTGCTCCTGGGCTTCCCACTTAAATTATGATTGCAGTCTCCTGTGTTGAACTGCTGTAGTTAACTTGCGCGAAAGGTACTTTTATTACAGGCGACTGCAGCCAATCAGCTCCTAGCTGCCATGTTACAGGCTGTTTTGGAAAAATGACCGTTAGTAGCTGGTTGGTTGGTATTTTATCTCTCTCCAAAGCTTAGTACAGCTGCCCCTATGTCATTACAAGGAGCCGTGACTGGCTGGGAAACTGGTCAGACGGTAGACCCCTGGATGCGGGCTGGAGAGCACACGATGCGAGGAAACGGCGCCCTGGGACCAGAAGACGTGACAGCGATTGTCTTTTCCTCCTGGAGGGGTCCGCACTTTAAAAATAGAAAATATTTCCTCTTTAGAGCTATGTACACATCACAGCCAGTACGCTGTCTCCATTTAAAGAAGTGGACTGACTTATTTATAGCCGAGATTCCGGCACATCTCAGATTTTTCCTTCTCTAAGGCTCCGGCGCGGTGGTTGGTTTACAGCAGGCATTAAACAGAGAGGTGCAGAACAGCTGAGAGAAGATGCGACGGGGATGGACGGAACAGGCATCTGCTCCTCCTCACAATCACTTCCTGAGACTGACAATTAAACACATGGAGAAGTGCTGATTTTTCCGTGGTGAACAACTGTCGCCGAGGATTGACTGGGCCGGATACCGTTACACAATCTCATGTTCCACATGGAGAAAGGTCACAGAAACAGGCCTCTCACACCCCCGTCATGTGTTACACCATACATTATATATAGCATAGGTGCAGCATGTGCCAGCATACAGGGATACGCTCCTTAGGTCCACCTCACTTAGGTCGACCGCTATTTGTCGAAATGCATTAGGTTGACATGGTCATTAGGTCGACTTGGCAAATGTCGACACATGAAAAGGTCGACATAAGTTTTTTACAAAAATGTCAGTTTTTTAACTTTTTCATACTTTACGATCCACGTGGACTACGATTGGGAATAGTAACCTGTGCCGAGTGCAGCGGTAACGGAGCGAGGACACGGTGCACTAATTGGGGTTCCCGTCACTTTAAGAAGAAAACGACACAAACCCCCTTCAAAAAAAACTCATGGGGGTAAATTTACTAAGATGGGAGTTCTATTTCAGATGGGATGTTGCCCGTAACAACCAATCAGATTCCAGATATTGGGCGGGATGTACTAAAGGAAAAATGCGGTACCGCATTTTCAAATATACTAAGACCCTACCGCGTCCAGGGTATCGCGATCTTTGGATGGCGATACCCTGTAGAAACCTATGGGCTTCTTATCGCCGACCGCCGCCACCTCCGCTGCCCCGGCCGCAGACGCCGACCCCCCTCTCCACGGCATACCTTCATCCAGGCTGCCCTGGACCCGGAAGGTAATCTCCTCCTCCCCCTAGCAATGCAGCCGTAGGTCCTTCCGGCTGCAGGGGGGAGGAGGAGGCGCCAGGGGCAACTTCCCGGCGTCTAGCCAGTGTGGAGATCCCTGGGAGGTGACGGAGACCCCCCGCAGACCACCTCACAGGTATCGCGGGGGGCCTCCGTCACCGCATTGCGATATTGATCACATATGTTAGTACATATGCGATCAACATCGTTGCGAGGGGCGGCGATGTATCTTAATACATCCCGCCCTCAATCTTCTAGAAGGTGCTAGATAAATAAGAAATAGAATCTGATTGGTTGCTATGGGCAACATCCCATCTTAAATAGAACTCCCATCTTAGTAAATTTATCCCCTGGTGACCTTTTTCCATGTTGACCTGATGACCCTGTCAATCTTTTCCAGGTCACGACCTAGTGCCTGTTGACCAATAGTGGTCGACCTAATGAGTGTCGACCTAAATTGGGTCGACCTAATGATCCCATTCCCAGCATACAGTACACACTACTGCCACAGAGGACTGTCCCCAGTAATTATCATTATTAATATTATTATGATATTATCCTTTATTATAATGCACCGACATTTTTTGCAGCACTGTACACACAGTGGTAACAGCTGAGTTGTGTCTTGAGTGTGCCATCATTTTATACAGCGCTGTACACACAGGAGAGACACAAGTGAACTGCATGCAGTGCCATGAATCATAAAGTAAAGGTGGCAGTGCCCGGATGAGCTTACAATCAGGGGTGTTTTCCGTGGATAAACCGGCACCGGCGCTGAAAATCACTGTGCCAGTCTTTTGCACAACACCATACTTCCGCCAGAAATGGCTGGACGCCATGTTCCTGGAGAAATATTTGGAATAATGGCACGGGCGGCTGGCAGGGAAGGCAGTAAGTGCAATGGGCGCTGGCTGTGCGGTGTGGACACTGGCTCCTGCACCTACAGTACCATAGATACACCGATGCGTGCAATCTCTGTTAACAATATTCTTACAATATACTCCAGAAGGAGAGAGTAGATGGGGATCCCTTGTATATATTACATCGGATACTGAGAGGGGGGGGGGGGAAACAGGGGGCACTGCCAGGTTTATAGGTTGCAGGTAGAACAAACAGTGGGCCTGATTCAGTGTTTGAGTAGCTGAGCGATTAATGATGTACAGCACATGCGTCAGAGTCATGGAGGTCGAAGAGCTAATATGTACGCAGTTTGATTGACAGGCAGTGAGTAATTGTGGGGAATAATGAGGGGGGGTGGGGGTGGCGACGGAAATGCAGGTGTCCCGCAACCATTTCAGAGGCGTGTCTCAGGCAGCGATTGCCTCCTGTACGCAGTAGTAAAGACCCGGCGGCTTACTTGCAACGGACGGTCTGAGCAACGTTAAGGATCTGCAACTGTGGTCAGGATCTACAACTACAGCTGTTGTGGAACTACTAGTCACAGCAAGCCTTGCCTGCATGCCTATGCTAAGTTCTATTCCTTACAAGGCGTTAGATGCTCCTGTCTCCCACACAGACTGGAAGCTTCTTTTCTCAGGGCTATACCAATATTCATGAGAGCACAGTCTCTCCATTCCCCAGGAACCAGGGACATTACTGAGGCACTGGGGCTCCTAGTGAGCTGACAGGCTGCACACGGCCATCTTACCAACAGTGTAGGCCCCTGGACAAAGCAATGCACGGGTGTGGTGAGGAAGTTCGACCACTCTTAGGTCGACAGTGTCTAGGTCGACCAGTACTGGTCGTCAGTAACTAGGTCGACAGGGATTCTAGGTCGACAGGGTTTCTTGGTCGACATGTTCTAGGTCAAAAGGTCAACATGAGATTTGTTTTTTAAATTTGGTGTCGTTTTCTCCATACAGTGATCAGGAACCCCAATTAGTGCACCCTGTCTCCTCGCATGGCGAGCAAGCTTTGGGCAAGGTTACTATTCCCTATCGTAGTCCACATGGATCGTTAAGTATGAAAAAGTTCAAAAAAAAGAAAAAAATTGTGAAAAACTCATGTCGAACTTTTGACCTGTCGACCTAGAACATGTCGACCTAGAAACCCTGGTGACCTAGAAACCCTGGCGACCTAGAAACCCTATCAACCTAGTTACTGTCGACCAATAGTGTTCGACCTAGACATGGCCGACCTAAGTGTGGTCAACCTAGAGACCGGATACCCAATGCACTGGGGCCCCTACCCATCCTGCAGCAGTAGGGGTGGTAGGTGCTATCAGCGGCAGCTTTGATGTCCTGCGGGCGGTAGGGGGTGTTCTATCTTCCGCTCAGCATGTAGGACCTGGGGCAGTAAATTCTGCTAATTACTCCTTTACTGCACAGATGGTGGGAGATGGGGCGAGAGGGAGAACACTAAAGTGTAGAAGGGGGCATTGGGCCGAGTGAAGTGGCCCCGGTACATGACTTCCAGGGTGGTAGGGGGTGTTTAATACGCAGGGGAGGGGTGGATAGTGGAGTTGGCTTAATATTCAACATATTCCGGTGGGGTGGGCAGCTTACTTGACTACAGATATCTCCAGTTCCTGGAAATAGATTCTTAGCTTTCAATAGAATAAAAAGACTAGAGAACCCCACCTTTCAGCAGGTATTTGGTACTTGGGGATCAGAGTTCAGGAGACAGAGTAATCCACCAAGAAAAATATAAAACTGCATACAAGGCATGTGGAGCTGGAGCAGGGACCAGCTGCTGGAAGGCTGATATCTCTGGTTCTGGGCATAACAGAGACAAGCTGCCAGTATTCACTGAAAGGGGAGAGTCCCAGCTTTTAGAGTATACCCTCAGAAAAACTTTTAATCAGACAGAAACGGGGATATCTGGCTGGAAAGTGAAATTAAAAGGCTCGGTTGGGGCCCACTATTTTGAAGTTCAATATCTACGGTTCCACAGGGCTGATTTTAAAAAATCTGGTACTCCTAGGAAAAGGGGACCCTCAGCTATCAATCAGCCTACCACCCTGATACTCTTGGGGCCCTTGGCCAACTGCCCACTGAGCCCATACGAAAGACGGCCCTGATGCTGCAATGCTCATGTCCATTGGATCTGCTCTGTGTGCAGGCAGCAGATCTTTGTAACGCTGATTGTCAGGTCACACTAGTGCTGGCAGTAATAGCCTAAGTGAGGGCGAGACCACCTGTCATTTAGCCTCCAACAGGGAAGCTTACTGCCCCTTCGTCCTGCATTTCCTCACATAATAGCATGTATAGCAATATACCTCCCGATGTTTGGATGGGTATATTCAGGATTGTGAGAAAAGGAACATGGCCATGTGTCGTGCAGGGTCGGACTGGCCCACAGGGGAACAGGGGAAACCACCGGTGGGCCCCACTGCCTGTGGGTCCCCCTCCTCCTCTAGGGATCAGGTTCCAGACTCTATCCTAGTGCACTTGAATTATGCATTATACAGATGTTACATTATACTTCACAGGAATATGGTTTATTATACATTTACCAAGGGGTACAGAACATGTACTCTGTAATGGTTAGCCAAACCTCGGTGGTGGCTGGCCACGCCCCAGTGGAGCCTGGCCACACCCTTAAGCATGGGCCCCTACAACAGCATCTCCCCGGTGGGCCCTTCATGCCCCAGTCCGACACTGGTGTCATGTCAACATTGAGCTTCATTTTGGGGGCTAAGCCTAGGGCATACCTACCAACATGACCCTCTCCAGGAGGGACGCAATGCTCTGCTTCTGGACTTTTCTCTTAATGTATGATTGCCGGCACCTGTGTTGAACAGGGTAATGGATAAGAAAGGTGTGTCAGCACAGGTGAGGGCAATCATAAATTAAGAGGGAAGTCCAGGAGCAGAGTAATCTGTCCCTCCTGGAGAGGGTCATGTTGGGAGGTATGGCCTAGGGGCAGTGAGAGAGTTCCCTCCCAACTCTTCCCCTCTAAGGGTCACTGTGGCTCGGGGATGGAATGATGGGACAGTGACGGAAAAATGGGACTGTCCTGCCAAATTCAGAATGTTTTGGAGGTTTTTAACAAGGTCTCAACACCAAGCAGTGGAGAGAAGAATGCCGCGGCCTTTTATATATTTATCACCAAAATCTTTATATGAGGGGCGTACCAGGCAACCTTCTGCCCTCAAGGGCCATGAAAACTAGAGATGAGCGCCGGAAATTTTTCGGGTTTTGTGTTTTGGTTTTGGGTTCGGTTCCGCGGCCGTGTTTTGGGTTCGTCCGCGTTTTGGCAAAACCTCACCGAATTTTTTTTGTCGGATTCGGGTGTGTTTTGGATTCGGGTGTTTTTTTTCTAAAAAACCTAAAAACAGCTTAAATCATAGAATTTGGGGTTCATTTTGATCCCAAAGTATTATTAACCTCAAAAACCATAATTTCCACTCATTTTCAGTCTATTCTGAATACCTCACACCTCACAATATTATTTTTAGTCCTAAAATTTGCACCGAGGTCGCTGGATGACTAAGCTAAGCGACCCTAGTGGCCGACACAAACACCTGGCCCATCTAGGAGTGGCACTGCAGTGTCACGCAGGATGGCCCTTCCGAAAAACACTCCCCAAACAGCACATGACGCAAAGAAAAAAAGAGGCGCAATGAGGTAGCTGTGTGAGTAAGATAAGCGACCCTAGTGGCCGACACAAACACCGGGCCCATCTAGGAGTGGCACTGCAGTGTCACGCAGGATGGCCCTTCCAAAAAACACTCCCCAAACAGCACATGACGCAAAGAAAAAAAGAGGCGCAATGAGGTAGCTGTGTGAGTAAGATAAGCGACCCTAGTGGCCGACAGAAACACCGGGCCCATCTAGGAGTGGCACTGCAGTGTCACGCAGGATGGCCCTTCCAAAAAACACTCCCCAAACAGCACATGACGCAAAGAAAAAAAGAGGCGCAATGAGGTAGCTGTGTGAGTAAGATAAGCGACCCTAGTGGCCGACACAAACACCGGGCCCATCTAGGAGTGGCACTGCAGTGTCACGCAGGATGGCCCTTCCAAAAAACACTCCCCAAACAGCACATGACGCAAAGAAAAAAAGAGGCGCAATGAGGTAGCTGTGTGAGTAAGATAAGCGATACTAGTGGCCGACACAAACACCGGGCCCATCTAGGAGTGGCACTGCAGTGTCACGCAGGATGGCCCTTCCAAAAAACACTCCACAAACAGCACATGACGCAAAGAAAAAAAGAGGCGCAATGAGGTAGCTGTGTGAGTAAGATAAGCGACCCTAGTGGCCGACACAAACACCGGGCCCATCTAGGAGTGGCACTGCAGTGTCACGCAGGATGGCCCTTCCAAAAAACACTCCACAAACAGCACATGACGCAAAGAAAAAAAGAGGCGCAATGAGGTAGCTGTGTGAGTAAGATAGGCGACCCTAGTGGCCGACACAAACACCGGGCCCATCTAGGAGTGGCACTGCAGTGTCACGCAGGATGGCCCTTCCAAAAAACACTCCCCAAACAGCACATGACGCAAAGAAAAAAAGAGGCGCAATGAGGTAGCTGTGTGAGTAAGATAAGCGACCCTAGTGGCCGACACAAACACCGGGCCCATCTAGGAGTGGCACTGCAGTGTCACGCAGGATGGCCCTTCCAAAAAACACTCCCCAAACAGCACATGACGCAAAGAAAAAAAGAGGCGCAATGAGGTAGCTGTGTGAGTAAGATAAGCGACCCTAGTGGCCGACACAAACACCGGGCCCATCTAGGAGTGGCACTGCAGTGTCACGCAGGATAGCCCTTCCAAAAAACACTCCACAAACAGCACATGACGCAAAGAAAAATTAAAGAAAAAAGAGGTGCAAGATGGAATTGTCCTTGGGCCCTCCCACCCACCCTTATGTTGTATAAACAGGACATGCACACTTTAACCAACCCATCATTTCAGTGACAGGGTCTGCCACATGACTGTGACTGAAATGACGGGATGGTTTGGACCCCCACCAAAAAAGAAGCAATTAATCTCTCCTTGCACAAACTGGCTCTACAGAGGCAAGATGTCCACCTCATCATCATCCTCCGATATATCACCGTGTACATCCCCCTCCTCACAGATTATCAATTCGTCCCCACTGGAATCCACCATCTCAGCTCCCTGTGTACTTTGTGGAGGCAATTGCTGCTGGTCAATGTCTCCACGGAGGAATTGATTATAATTCATTTTAATGAACATCATCTTCTCCACATTTTCTGGATGTAACCTCGTACGCCGATTGCTGACCAGGTGAGCGGCGGCACTAAACACTCTTTCGGAGTACACACTTGTGGGAGGGCAACTTAGGTAGAATAAAGCCAGTTTGGGCAAGGGCCTCCAAATTGCCTCTTTTTCCTGCCAGTATAAGTACGGACTGTGTGACGTGCCTACTTGGATGCGGTCACTCATATAATCCTCCACCATTCTTTCAATGGTGAGAGAATCATATGCAGTGACAGTAGACGACATGTCCGTAATCGTTGTCAGGTCCTTCAGTCCGGACCAGATGTCAGCATCAGCAGTCGCTCCAGACTGCCCTGCATCACCGCCAGCGGGTGGGCTCGGAATTCTGAGCCTTTTCCTCGCACCCCCAGTTGCGGGAGAATGTGAAGGAGGAGATGTTGACAGGTCGCGTTCCGCTTGACTTGACAATTTTCTCACCAGCAGGTCTTTCAACCCCAGCAGACTTGTGTCTGCCGGAAAGAGAGATCCAAGGTAGGCTTTAAATCTAGGATCGAGCACGGTGGCCAAAATGTAGTGCTCTGATTTCAACAGATTGACCACCCGTGAATCCTTGTTAAGCGAATTAAGGGCTCCATCCACAAGTCCCACATGCCTAGCGGAATCGCTCCGTGTTAGCTCCTCCTTCAATGTCTCCAGCTTCTTCTGCAAAAGCCTGATGAGGGGAATGACCTGACTCAGGCTGGCAGTGTCTGAACTGACTTCACGTGTGGCAAGTTCAAAGGGCAGCAGAACCTTGCACAACGTTGAAATCATTCTCCACTGCGCTTGAGACAGGTGCATTCCACCTCCTATATCGTGCTCAATTGTATAGGCTTGAATGGCCTTTTGCTGCTCCTCCAACCTCTGAAGCATATAGAGGGTTGAATTTCACCTCGTTACCACTTCTTGCTTCAGATGATGGCAGGGCAGGTTCAGTTGTTTTTGGTGGTGCTCCAGTCTTCTGTACGTGGTGCCTGTACGCCGAAAGTGTCCCGCAATTCTTCTGGCCACGGACAGCATCTCTTGCACGCCCCTGTCGTTTTTTAAAAAATTCTGCACCACCAAATTCAAGGTATGTGCAAAACATGGGACGTGCTGGAATTTGCCCATATTTAATGCACACACAATATTGCTGGCGTTGTCCGATGCCACAAATCCACAGGAGAGTCCAATTGGGGTAAGCCATTCCGCGATGATCTTCCTCAGTTGCCGTAAGAGGTTTTCAGCTGTGTGCGTATTCTGGAAACCGGTGATACAAAGCGTAGCCTGCCTAGGAAAGAGTTGGCGTTTGCGAGATGCTGCTACTGGTGCCGCCGCTGCTGTTCTTGCGGCGGGAGTCCATACATCTACCCAGTGGGCTGTCACAGTCATATAGTCCTGACCCTGCCCTGCTCCACTTGTCCACATGTCCGTGGTTAAGTGGACATTGGGTACAGCTGCATTTTTTAGGACACTGGTGACTCTTTTTCTGAGGTCTGTGTACATTTTCGGTATCGCCTGCCTAGAGAAATGGAACCTAGATGGTATTTGGTACCGGGGACATAGTACCTCCAACAAGTCTCTAGTTGGCTCTGCAGTAATGATGGATACCGGAACAACGTTTCTCACCACCCAGGATGCCAAGGCCTCAGTTATCCGCTTTGCAGTAGGATGACTGCTGTGATATTTCATCTTCCTCGCAAAGGACTGTTGGACAGTCAATTGCTTGGTGGAAGTAGTAAAAGTGGTCTTACGACTTCCCCTCTGGGATGACCATCGACTCCCAGCAGCAACAACAGCAGCGCCAGCAGCAGTAGGCGTTACACGCAAGGATGCATCGGAGGAATCCCAGGCAGGAGAGGAATCGTCAGAATTGCCAGTGACATGGCCTGCAGGACTATTGGCATTCCTGGGGAAGGAGGAAATTGACACTGAGGGAGTTGGTGGGGTGGTTTGCGTGAGCTTGGTTACAAGAGGAAGGTATTTACTGGTCAGTGGACTGCTTCCGCTGTCACCCAAAGTTTTTGAACTTGTCACTGACTTATTATGAATGCGCTGCAGGTGACGTATAAGGGAGGATGTTCCGAGGTGGTTAACGTCCTTACCCCTACTTATTACAGCTTGACAAAGGCAACACACGGCTTGACACCTGTTGTCCGCATTTCTGTTGAAATACTTCCACACCGAAGAGCTGATTTTTTTGGTATTTTCACCAGGCATGTCAGTGGCCATATTCCTCCCACGGACAACAGGTGTCTCCCCGGGTGCCTGACTTAAACAAACCACCTCACCATCAGAATCCTCCTGGTCAATTTTCTCCCCAGCGCCAGCAACACCCATATCCTCCTCATCCTGGTGTACTTCAACACTGACATCTTCAATCTGACTATCAGGAACTGGACTGCGGGTGCTCCTTCCAGCACTTGCAGGGGGCGTGCAAATGGTGGAAGGCGCATGCTCTTCACGTCCAGTGTTGGGAAGGTCAGGCATCGCAACCGACACAATTGGAGTCGGACTCTCCTTGTGGATTTGGGATTTCGAAGAACGCACAGTTCTTTGCGGTGCTACTGCTTTTGCCAGCTTGAGTCTTTTCATTTTTCTAGCGAGAGGCTGAGTGCTTCCATCCTCATGTGAAGCTGAACCACTAGCCATGAACATAGGCCAGGGCCTCAGCCGTTCCTTGCCACTCCGTGTGGTAAATGGCATATTGGCAAGTTTACGCTTCTACTCCGACAATTTTATTTTAGGTTTTGGAGTCCTTTTTTTACTGATATTTGGTGTTTTGGATTTGACATGCTCTGTACTATGACATTGGGCATCGGCCTTGGCAGACGACGTTGCTGGCATTTCATCGTCTCGGTCATGACTAGTGGCAGCAGCTTCAGCACGAGGTGGAAGTGGATCTTGATCTTTCCCTAATTTTGGAACCTCAACATTTTTGTTCTCCATATTTTAATAGGCACAACTAAAAGGCACCTCAGGTAAACAATGGAGATGGATGGATACTAGTATACTTATGGATGGACTGCCGAGTGCCGACACAGAGGTAGCTACAGCCGTGGACTACCGTACTGTGTCTGCTGCTAATATAGACTGGATGATAATGATATGAAATCAATATATATATGTATATATAATATCACTAGTACTGCAGCCGGACAGGTAGATATATATTTATTAGGTAATGATGACTGATGACGGACCTGCTGGACACTGTCAGCTCAGCAGCACCGCAGACTGCTACAGTAAGCTACTATAGTAGTATGTATCAAGAAGAAAGAAAAAAAAAAAACACGGGTAGGTGGTATACAATTATGGATGGACTGCCGAGTGCCGACACAGAGGTAGCTACAGCCGTGGACTACCGTACTGTGTCTGCTGCTAATATAGACTGGATGATAATGATATGAAATCAATTTATATATGTATATATAATATCACTAGTACTGCAGCCGGACAGGTAGATATATATTTATTAGGTAATGATGACTGATGACGGACCTGCTGGACACTGTCAGCTCAGCAGCACCGCAGACTGCTACAGTAAGCTACTATAGTAGTATGTATCAAGAAGAAAGAAAAAAAAAAAACCACGGGTAGGTGGTATACAATTATGGATGGACTGCCGAGTGCCGACACAGAGGTAGCTACAGCCGTGGACTACCGTACTGTGTCTGCTGCTAATATAGACTGGATGATAATGATATGAAATCAATATATATATGTATATATAATATCACTAGTACTGCAGCCGGACAGGTAGATATATATTTATTAGGTAATGATGACTGATGACGGACCTGCTGGACACTGTCAGCTCAGCAGCACCGCAGACTGCTACAGTAAGCTACTATAGTAGTATGTATCAAGAAGAAAGAAAAAAAAAAACCACGGGTAGGTGGTATACAATTATGGATGGACTGCCGTGTGCCGACACAGAGGTAGCTACAGCCGTGGACTAACATACTGTGTCTGCTGCTAATATAGACTGGATGATAATGATATGAAATCAATATATATCTGTATATATAATATCACTAGTACTGCAGCCGGACAGGTAGATATATATTTATTAGGTAATGATGACTGATGACGGACCTGCTGGACACTGTCAGCTCAGCAGCACCGCAGACTGCTACAGTAAGCTACTATAGTAGTATGTATCAAGAAGAAAGAAAAAAAAACCACGGGTAGGTGGTATACAATTATGGATGGACTGCCGAGTGCCGACACAGAGGTAGCTACAGCCGTGGACTAACGTACTGTGTCTGCTGCTAATATAGACTGGATGATAATGATATGAAATCAATATATATATGTATATATAATATCACTAGTACTGCAGCCGGACAGGTAGATATATATTTATTAGGTAATGATGACTAATGACGGACCTGCTGGACACTGTCAGCTCAGCAGCACCGCAGACTGCTACAGTAAGCTACTATAGTAGTATGTATCAAGAAGAAAGAAAAAAAAAAAAACACGGGTAGGTGGTATACAATTATGGATGGACTGCCGAGTGCCGACACAGAGGTAGCTACAGCCGTGGACTAACGTACTGTGTCTGCTGCTAATATAGACTGGATGATAATGATATGAAATCAATATATATATGTATATATAATATCACTAGTACTGCAGCCGGACAGGTATATATATTTATTATGTAATGACTGATGACGGACCTGCTGGACACTGTCAGCTCAGCAGCACCGCAGACTGCTACAGTAAGCTACTATAGTAGTATGTATAAAGAAGAAAGAAAAAAAAAAACACGGGTAGGTGGTATACAATTATAATATTATATATATATTAATTATATTCAATTATATATATATATATATATATATATATATATATATATTAATTAAACTGGTGGTGATTATTAAACTGGTGGTCAGGTCACTGGTCACACTATCAGCAACTTGCAAGTAGTACTCCTAAGCATACAATCACAATATATATTATACTGGTGTGGCACTCTGGCAGCAAAAGTGTGCACTGTACGTTATATGTAGTATGTACTCCTGAGTCCTGAGTCCTGCTCTCAGACTCTAACTGCTCCCCACTGTCAGTGTCTCCCCCACAAGTCAGATAATACAATACAGTTACACTATCTATCACTTCACTTCAGCAAGTACTAGTAGTAGTAGTACTCCTCCTAATGCTCCCCAAAATTACTACTGTGTCTCTCTCTAGTGAGACTGTCTCACTCTCTTCTCGAATCTCTATAAACGGAGAGGACGCCAGCCACGTCCTCTCCCTATGAATCTCAATGCACGTGTGAAAAATGGCGGCGACGCGCGGCTCCTTATATAGAATCCGAGCCTCGCGAGAATCCGACAGCGTGATGATGACGTTCGGGCTCGCTCGGGTTAACCGAGCAAGGCAGGAAGATCCGAGTCGCTCGGACCCGTGTAAACAAACATGAAGTTCGGGCGGGTTCGGATTCCGAGGAACCGAACCCGCTCATCTCTAATGAAAACTCTATGGTCTCGCAGGAGCTGACATCACAGGCTCTGGTGAGGTTCCGGTATGAATGGTCGACCATGTTAAGGTCGACAGTCATTAGGTCGACCACTACTGGTCGAGATTGACATGGTCGACATGGACTAATGGTCGACACATGAAAATGGTCGACACGTGACAGGTCGACACATGAAAAGGTTTACATGGATTTCTGAACTGTTTTTGGTGTCATTTTTTCCGTAACATGACCAGGAACCCCAGTTAGTGTACTGCGTCCCCTCGCATGGCTCGCTTCACTCACTATGCTGTGGGCAAGGTTCCTCGCTGCGCTCGGCACACTATTCCTAATCATAGTCCACGTGGATGGTAAAGTATGACAAATTTAAAAATCTATTAAAAAAAAAAAAAAGCCATGTCACCTTTTCATACTGTATGTCGACCTGTCATGTGTCGACCATTTCCGGGTGTGGACCATGTCAATGTTGATCAATAGTGGTTGACCTAATGACTGTCGACCATAACATGATCGACCATCCAAACGGATTCCCTCTGGTGGGACTGGTCGGGGTTCTTGTCAACTGTCATAACCAGACATCAGAAGTAATGCAAACAATATTGCCCAAAATAAGCAATATGCAGCCAAAATTTTAAAAATATACAGAAAAATGCCCCCCAAAATACAAAAATATATGCCAAAATTTTGAACTCAGTTATTTACTGCTGCTATTATTTATTATTTTACCATATCTTCTTATGAATGTACCCATATTTATGGTTCAGTTACTTCACTAATTGATTTAAATACTTCATAACATCTATTAAATTTTAGAAAAAAAAACCCTGTGTACTATATATGTCAAACGTTAGTTCATTGGGAACAGTGGAAACTAATTATTGCCACAAAAAAAGTAAACGTCACTATTGGTTACTTTTGAATCATGTTACAATATAACACAAACATTTCCCACAAGTTGTTTTGTGTTACCTTACAACAGTGTTTCCCATACTTGGGGGTATATTTACAAAGATTCGTGTTTTGGCCGTTTTGAAGGGTGTTTGAACTCGAATGGTATCGGGTGCATTTTACTGCAACTTTTTGAATCCTGATACGGTCATTCACTAAGCTGCCGCCTTTTCACAATTCGTATTTTCCGATGTCAATGTGATTCGTAATATCAGGCAGTGTTTTACGGGAGTGATGACTAAAACACTGCCTGACAAAACACAAGGAATCCCGGACGGATCTGTGAGATCCGTGCAGGGCTTCATTGTGTACCTTAAAAAGGTTTTTAAAGTGTTTAAGAATCTGGAAAAAAATGCGTGGGGTCCCCCCTCCTAAGCATAACCAGCCTCGGGCTCTTTGAGCCGGAACTGGTTGAAAAAAATATGGGGGGGAAATTGACAGGGGTTCCCCCATATTTGATCAACCAGCACCGGGCTCTGCGCCTGGTCCTGGTGCAAAAAATACGGGGGACAAAAAGCGTAGGGGTCCCCCGTATTTTTTGAACCAGCACCGGGCTCCACTAGTCGGAGAGATAATGCCACAGCCGGGGGACACTTTTATATAGGTCCCTGTGGCCCTGGCATTAAATCACTAACTAGTCACCCCTGGCCGGGGTACCCTGGAGGAGTGGGGACCCCTTAAATCAAGGGGTCCCCCCCTCCAGCCACCCAAGGGCCAGGGGTGAAGCCCGAGGTTGTGCCCCCCATCCATGGGCTGCGGATGGGGGGCTGATAGCCAAGTGTAAAATAAAAGAATATTGTTTTTTGCACAAGAACTACAAGTCCCTGCAAGCCTCCCCCGCAAGCTGGTACTTGGAGAACCACAAGTACCAGCATGCGGGGGTTAAACGGGCCCGCTGGTACCTATAGTTCTTCTGCAAAAAAAATACCCAAATAAAAACAGGACACACACACCTTGAAAGTACAACTTTATTACATACATTCCGACACACACATACTTACCTATGTTCACATGCTGACTCGGCCCACGTCTCGACGGCGATTCCAGGGTACCTGAAAATAAAATTATACTCACCTAAATCCTGTGTGTCGTGTCCTTATGTAATAATCCACGTACTTGGCAAAACAAAAAAACGGAAACCCGACCACGCACTGAAAGGGGTCCCATGTTTACACATGGGACCCCTTTCCCCGACTGCCAGGACCCCCCCTGACTCCTGTCAAAGAGGGTCCCTTCAGCCAATCAGGGAGCGCCACGTCGTGGCACTCTCCTGATTGGCTGTGTACTCCTGTAGTGTCTGTGAGGCAGCACACGGCAGAGATACAATGTAGCGCCTATGCGCTCTATTGTAGCCAATGGTAGGAACTTTGCGGTCAGCGGTGAGGTTACTTTCGGTGAGTATAATTTTATTTTCAGGTACCCTGGAATCGCCGTCGAGACGTGGGCCGAGTCGGCATGTGAACATAGGTAAGTATGTGTGTGTCGGAATGTATGTATGTAATAAAGTTGTACTTTCAAGGTGTGTGTGTCCTGTTTTTATTTGGGTATTTTTTTTGCAGAAGAACTATAGGTACCAGCGGGCCCGTTTAACCCCCGCATGCTGGTACTTGTGGTTCTCCAAGTACCAGCTTGCGGGGGAGGCTTGCAGGGACTTGTAGTTCTTGTGCAAAAAACAATATTCTTTTATTTTACACTTGGCTATCAGCCCCCCATCCGCAGCCCATGGATGGGGGGGACAGCCTCGGGCTTCACCCCTGGCCCTTGGGTGGCTGGAGGGGGGGACCCCTTGATTTAAGGGGTCCCCACTCCTCCAGGGTACCCCGGCCAGGGGTGACTAGTTAGTGATTTAATGCCAGGGCCGCAGGGACCTATATAAAAGTGTCCCCCGGCTGTGGCATTATCTCTCATACTAGTGGAGCCCGGTGCTGGTTCAAAAAATACGGGGGACCCCTACGCTTTTTGTCCCCTGTATTTTTTGCACCAGGACCAGGCGCAGAGCCCGGTGCTGGTTGATCAAATATGTTGGAACCCCTGTCAATTTTTTCCCCATATTTTTTCAACCAGGACCGGCTCAAAGAGCCCGAGGCTGGTTGTGCTTAGGAGGGGGGACCCCACGCAATTTCTTTTCCTGTTTTTACACTAAACAGACCCTTTACCATAGATAACCATGCACAGATCTCACTGATCCGTGCATGGTTATCCAAACTCGACTGGAAAAAGCAGGTCTATTTTTTTGCTGCTTTTTTTTAACGAATCGAAAAAAAATAGTCCCGCTCTTGAGCACTCAGAGACTAACACCCAAATACGAATGAATAGTGAATTGCCGTATTGTATGAAATAACAGCCGCGTTTGACCGATGGTCTACTCATTCGTATTTCAGAACTTTGCCAATCAAACCATTACGAATAGACCAGACACTGCCGAGTTTTCTGCTTAGTGAATTCCCGGATTGGGACTTAGAAAAAAAAACACAAATCGGCCAAACTCGGATTTTTAGTAAATACTGGCCTTGGTCTGCAAGTCACACGAACAGTCCATGTTTTAGTGATATCCAAGCTTGAGCACAGATGGTTAAATCAAAATAACTGTGGTTATAAATAAATCACCTGTGCTCAAATATGGCTATCCTTAAAACCTGGACTGTTAGTGTGCCTTGGAAACCACTGCCTTACAGTGTGCCTCTTGTGACTTTAAATTGTTTTCTTGCTCTACTTTGTTGATTTGATGTCACTTACGCCGCATTTAAAAGTACAAATAAACAGTTCAATAAAATGGTTCGTAAGCAGAAAAGCTTCGTTCTACATCAGAGGAAGTCAAAGGCACACATTTAAACTTTGGGGCAGACGTATGAAGCCTGGAGAAGTAATAAAGCAGTGATATGTGCAAGGTGATACACCAGCCAATCAGCTCTTTACTGACAATTTACATATTGCAGCTGATTGGCTGGTGCGTTATCACCTTGCACTTATCACTGCTTTATCACTTCTCCAGGCTTAATACATCTGCCCCTTTGTCACTTGTTTTACTGTTTGGGAACTGTGGGGTCATCTCTTGTAACATATCTGCCAACGCCAGAGTATCAGAGTATGCTTAATTTGAATTCACCCTTACATTACACAGATACATGCAGTCTACAGTTATATATCAGTCTATGCGGGTGTAGTA
The DNA here is from genome assembly GCF_028390025.1 of Pseudophryne corroboree. Taxonomy (NCBI): domain Eukaryota; kingdom Metazoa; phylum Chordata; class Amphibia; order Anura; family Myobatrachidae; genus Pseudophryne; species Pseudophryne corroboree. The sequence goes on from NC_086447.1 coordinate 73,401,043, forward strand.
TGGTATGCCGGCGGCCGGGCTCCCGGCGACCAGCATACCGGCGCCGGGAGCCCGACCGCGGGCATACTGACAGTGTGGTGAGCGCAAATGAGCCCCTTGCGGGTTCGCTGCGCTCGCCACGCTGCGGGCACGGTGGCGCGCTACACGCGCCACGCTATTTATTCTCCCTCCAGGGGGGTCGTGGACCCCCACGAGGGAGAATAGCTGTCGGTATGCCGGGTGTCGGGATCCCGACATTCGGCATACTGAAGACCACCCGTCTATGCCATACTCAGTTACCTTCTTACTGGTGAATATGGGGGTTTTCAGGTGTGTTAGCAAACCCAAAAAGTAAGCAACTGGGCAACACCATGGGGGTAATTCCAAGTTGATCGCAGCAGGATTTTTGTTAGCAATTGGGCAAAACCATGTGCACTGCAGGGGAGGCAGATATAACATGTGCAGAGAGAGTTAGATTTGGGTGGGGTGTGTTCAATCTGCAATCTCATTTGCAGTGTAAAAATAAAGCAGCCAGTATTTACCCTGCACAGAAATAAAATAACCCATCCAAATCTAACTCTCTCTGCACATGTTATATCTGCCTCCCCTGCAGTGCACATGGTTTTGCCCAATTGCTTTCAAAAATCCTGCTGCGATCAACTTGGAATTACCCCTCATGTGCAGTGCAGGTGGGGCAGATATAAAATGTGCAGAGAAAGTTAGATTTGGGTGGGTTATATTGTTTCTGTGCAGGGTAAATAGTGGCTGCTTAAATTCTGCACTGCAATTTAGATTTCAGTTTGAACACACCCCACCCAAATCTAACTCTCTATGCACATGTTACATTTGACCCACCTGCACTGCACATGGTTTTGCCCATAAATGTGCTTTTTTTTTTATTGTTTGCTAATTAACCTGAATAAGGTCCATTGGGTGTCATTCCGAGTTGTTCGCTCGCTAGCAGTTTTTAGCAGCTGTGCAAATGTTATGCCTCCCACTGGGAGTGTATTTTAGCTTAGCAGAAGTGCGAATGAAAGGATCGCAGAGCGGCTACAAAGTTTTTTGTGCAGTTTCAGAGTAGCTCAAAACCTACTCAGCGCTTGCAATCACTTCAGACCGTTCAGTTCCTGTTTTGACGTCACAAACACGTCCTGCGTTCGCCCAGCCATGCCTGCGTTTTTTTCTGGCACGCCTGCGTTTTTTTCGAACACTCCCTGAAAACGGTCAGTTGACACCCAGAAACGCCCTCTTCCTGTCAATCACTCTGCTGCAGCCAGTGCGACTGAAAAGCATCGCTAGACCCTGTGTGAAACGACATCGTTCGTTGTAATAGTACGTCGAGGAAATTCAGTGGTAGGGGCCCATGTTTAGGGGTGTGGCCAGTCTCCAAAGGGGTTGTGGCCAGTCACCACAGAACTTTGGCTAACCATTAGAGAGTACATGGTCTGGACCTTTTGATAAATATACAGTATATAGCAAATACTGCTAGTACATGCATGATAATGTACCAGATTAATTACTGCAATGTACTGTAGAAAATACACCATAGTCCTTTGCAGTTTTAAGGCAACATATGCATAATGTAAAATTCAAGTGCACAGTCTGTAACCTGTTTCTTATAAGAGGTGTAACATTCCCACCATGTATCATTACCAAGGTTGCTGTATCCTGTTGCACCCATCTGTGGCGCAGTAAAGTGCTGACAACTGCTGTCACAACTGAAGTCCATCCTCTGACAATAGGAGTAGGCGCAGGCCGGGGCTCACGGAATGGGGAAGGTATATGCACCAGATGACTGGGGGAGATTCAGGAGATGCCATTATTGCAATTCCTGGAATTCAAACCCAGAGATCTCCTAGACAGACTCTTTCCCACCATAGTATCAAAGGCAGCAGCTGAGGAAAGGTTATTTTACACACAGACTCAGACAAAAATGGCGTTACTATACAGTGGGTACAAATTAATCTGGTGGGATTCACCCCTGACATTTCATGCGGATACTATTCCTCATATAGAATAGACTTGCAGTATGCAATTTACATTATAGGTAGAGATGTGCACCGGACATTTTTCGGGTTTTGTGTTTTGGTTTTGGATTCGGTTCCGCGGTCGTGTTTTGGATTGGACGCGTTTTGGCAAAACCTCCTTTAAGATTTTTTGTCGGATTCAGGTGCGTTTTGGATTCGGGTGTTTTTTTTAAAAAACCCTCAAAAGCAGCTTAAATCATAGAATTTGGGGGTCATTATTAACCTCAATAACCATAATTTCCACTCATTTCCAGTCTATTCTGAACACCTCACACCTCACAATATTATTTTTAGTCCTACAATTTGCACCGCAGTCGCTGGATGACTAAGCTAAGTGACCCAAGAGGGCGGCGCAAACACCTGGCCCATCTAGGAGTGGCACTGCAGTGTCAGACAGGATGGCCGATTTAAAAAATAGTCCACAAACAGCACATGATGCAAAGAAAAAAAGAGGTGCACCAAGATCGCTGGATGGCGGTCGCTGGACGGCTAAGCTAAGCGACACAAACACCTCAATATCACAGGAGTTATTCATTCTAATCAATGGTATTATTTATTGGTCCAAATCACTGGAAGAAAATGACAAAAGCACTGGAATTAAATGGCAGTAATGTCGGGAATTATATCAAATGGCAGTACCACTGGACATATACGGAAGTGTCAGACAGGATGGCACTTTAGAAAAAAACTTTTTTTTTACATGACAGGGACAAACCCACTGTCCTAACAATTGGCAGGGCTGATTAAACAAACAGCCAGGGGGAAACTCCTAAATCCAGTTTCTAACCCTGGGTAATAATTTTTATTACCCGGGATATAATAATAATCACTAAGGCTCCCCTGTAGTGATGTAGATGAGATCCCCACCCCCCAGTGGACCCCCACATGGGAGTCCTTCCGTGTCACGCTGAGGACGCTAAGGGAGTAGAATCCAACCTCTGAACCCGTGCACCTGTAGTGGGTGCAGACTTTCTGCTCTTTCTATGGCCTAGCCTCGTGCAGAAGTAGGCCCTCACGAATTTTCTCGATCTGGCAGCCCAAGGGGACTGCATCAGAGAAGCAGAGTTACGTCTTCTCACAGGTGGTGCTGCAGAAGGATTTGTATTCAGAGTGTCCCCAAGCGGTGTCTCACCTGCGAAGGGGAGGTACCTCTTGGATTCGGCGTCTGCGTTCCATTGGCGGATCCAGAGACCTCTGCGAGCCACTACTGCCATGGAGGATGCTGTAGAATTCATCAGCCCAATGTCCCTCATGGCTTTCACCATGAATTTAGCCGAATCCTTTATGTGACCTAGAATCAAGACAACATCGTCCCTATGGATTGCATCAAGGTCTTCTATTAAATTGTCTGACCATTTTAACATAGCCCTAGCTACCCAAGTGCATACACTAGTGAGCCTAAGGGTGGCTCCAGTAGCCGTGTAAATGGATTTTAGAGTTGTCTCTATCTTGCGGTCAGTCGGCTCCTTTAACGAGGCCGAGCCTGGTACAGGTAATGTAATTACCCCTGATGGCCTGGACACCGAAATGTCCATTATGGGAGGAATCTCCCATCTCCTTCTATCCTCCTCAGGAAAGGGATATGTCTTAAGTACTTTATTGGGGATGTGAAAAACCTCTTCCTGGTTTAACCAGGATCTTTCAAATAGGGTATTCAACTCTCCCGAAACCGGGAATGTCACTAATGATTTTGCAGTTAGCATACAAGAATTTTCCTCTATTTGTATAGGTATTTCTAACACATCCCTAATGGCATTGATAAATTGCTGCATTTTGTATTCCAATCTATCATAGTGCCCCCCTCTAACTTCTGTGTTGATCCCTCTGTCGGCATCGATGTCCGCGTTGGCCTACAAGACCTGTGTATCAGGAGCTGAGGGGGTCCTGGATGAAATGGACTGATCCATATCTAGAGCATTCTTCTTAGCTTTTTTCCAGCAATTTAATAGAGTATGCCCTAATGAACTCTGAGGAATCTTATTTCCTAGGCTATCCAGCCATTCTGTCTCCATCCTAATGGGATGAAATCACTCAAGGCAATCCTGAGTACCTGGTACAGACTCCTCAGAGGAAGACATCTCCACAACCTCCAAAACATTTTGTTCTGACATGACACTGACCAGTGATGCTGAGCACTGTTCAGGATACTAGAAGTGACACAGAGCAGCAAGATACAGCAATGGGCTACTGTACTGTACTACTATATACTGGTCAGTTGTCACAACAATTCAGCAATGATAATAATGACCACAGATATTGAGCACTGTTCAGGATACTAGAAGTGACACAGAGCAGCAAGATACAGCAATGGGCTACTGTACTGTACTACTATATACTGGTCACCACAATGCAGCACTGACACTGACCAGTGATACTGAGCACTGATGAGGATACTAGAACTGACACTGGGCAGCGAGAACAGCACTGGACTACTGTACTGTACTACTATATACTGGTCAGTTGTCACAACAATTAAGCAATGATAATAATGACCACAGATATTGAGCACTGTTCAGGATACTAGAAGTGACACGGAGCAGCAAAATACAGCAATGGGCTACTGTACTGTACTACTATATACTGGTCACCACAATGCAGCACTAACACCGAGCACAGATATTGAGCACTGTTCAGGATACTAGAACTGACACTGGGCAGCGAGAACAGCACTGGACTACTGTACTGTACTACTATATACTGGTCACCACAATGCAGCACTGATACTGAGCACAGATATTGAGCACTGTTCAGGATACTAGAACTGACACGGAGCAGCTAGATACAGCAATGGACTACTGTACTGTACTACTATATACTGGTCACCACAATGCAGCACTGACACTGAGCACAGATATTGATCACTGTTCAGGATACTAGAAGTGACATGGAGCAGCAAGATACAGCAATGGGCTACTGTACTGTACTACTATATACTGGTCACCACAATGCAACACTGATACTGAGCACAGATATTGGCCCTCATTCCGAGTTGATCGCTTGCTGCCGTTTTTCGCAGCATAGCAATCAGGCTAAAAATCTGCATTTCTGCGCATGTGTATGGGCCGCAGGGTGCACGCGCCAAGTAATTTCACACAAAACTATGCAATTTTACACAGGGGCGAGCGACGCTTTTCAGTCGCTCTGCTGATCGGTGAGTGATTGACAGGAAGTGGGTGTTTCTGGGTGGAAACTGTCCGTTTTCTGGGAGTGTGCTAAAAAACGCAGGCGTGTCAGGTAAAAACGCAGGAGTGGCTGGGGAAATGGGGGAGTGGCTGGCCGAACGCAGGGTGTGTTTGTGACGTCAAAGCAGGAACTAAACGGACTGAGGTGATCGCAATCTAGGAGTAGGTCTGGAGGTACTCAGAAACTGCAGGAAATGATTTTCGAGCAGTTCTGTTAATCTTTCGTTCGCTATTCTGCTAAGCTAAGATACACTCCCAGAGGGCGACGGCCTAGCGTTTGCAATGCTCCTAAAAGCAGCTAGCGAGCGATCAACTCGGAATGAGGGCCATTGAGCGAGCACTGATGAGGATACTGGAACTGACACGGAGCAGCAAGATACAGCAATGGGCTACTGTACTGTAGTACTATATACTGGTGGTCACCACAATGCAACACTGAGCACAGATATTGAGCTTTTCAGGCAGAGAACGTAGCCACGTCCTCTCCGCTCAATCTACAATGCACGAGTGAAAATGACGGCGACGTGCGGTTCTTTATATGGAATCCAAATATCGCGAGAATCCGACAGTGGGATGATGACGTTTTGCCTCGTTCGGGTTAACTGAGCAAGGCGGGAAGAACCGAGGCTGCCTCGGACCCGTGTAAACCACGTGAAGTTCGGGGGGGGGGGTTCGGATCTCGACGAACCGAACCCGCTCATCTCTAATTATAGGTATGTAGAAATTACCTAGAATACAGTGGGATCTCTTAAAATTTAAACATACGACCACGGTGCATAAAACAGAGGAATATAATAAGGCCAATAGCTTTAGTTAGGAAGAAGAGGCAAGAACGATACTTTGGTGCATACGTATTACAAATTCCCACGGAAATCAACACAGGGACATGTATGCTGAGAAATGGCGCTTTGGAAAGCCTCTCTGCTCCCAACATCACCTCATGTAACTGTGGTCGCCATGGTAATTGCATGATGCTAGGGTTATAGTGCATAGCAAGCAATCATCTGGTAGGATAACAAAATTTAAGGTGGGGAAGCCTCCGTACTGATATACTGACCCTGTGAAGAGGCCGGTGCATGCAGTAGACCTGTGCTTGCTCAGTGCACCCCGATTTATGCTTCCAGTTCTGTTATACCCCTTTCACACCGCACAAATAACCCGGTATCGACCCGGTACCGCCTCCACCTCTGCCCCCCCGCCGGCTCCGCCCCCCGCTGCTATGGCAACCCGGGTCGGGGAAGGCTGCAGCAGCAGCCAATGCCGGATCCCACCTGGGAAGGACCCGTTTCCAATTCTCGGGTGGGATCCGGCATTGGCAGTGTGAAAGAGGTATAAGTGAAATCCCAGATGCATGTGTAGGAAGTCCAAGTGGACAATTCTGTAAATGCTGTTTCATGTTATAAAACTCGTATGATAAATGGTGCTCCAGCCAATCAACCTCCAACTGCCATGTGTTTGAAAAGTGACAGTTGGGAGCTGATTACATGGAGCACCATTTATAACGCGCAATGAGTTTGAAAAGTTTTCGCATATGATAAAACTCATTGATAAATCAGCCCCAAGGTGTTGGTAGTGAGCTGTCTGGAAAGTTACTCACCAGTTCCCTGCAGAAGGTATAGTAACTCTTGGTGCCTTTAGGTTACCCGCCCCCAGAGAATGTTCAATATGTCCTACAGCAGGGGTAGCCAACCCTGGTCCTTGAGAGCTACCAACAATTCACGTTTTCCAGCTCACCTAGCAGGTGCACAGGTGTAGTCATTACTCACTGACACATTTGAAAAGATCCACAGATGGAGCTAATTACTTAACTTGTGATTCTTTATGGAGACCTGGAAAACGTTCACTGTTGGTAGCTCTTGAGGACCAGGATTGGCTACCCCTGTCCTACAGTTTCCAATGTATAAAATGGGTCTATATTTGCGTTACCTGTGTAAAAGGATGTCGTTACATAAACATTACAGAAATAAACAACCACCCCCTTCCCGCACTATTCAGTAACACTGCAGAATGTGACTGGTTTGACAACACAACTTCCTATTATAATGCAGACACCTCTGTAAGGTGTTTAGAAGTGGTGACGATACTTAAAAATATATGCTAGGATCTGAAGTTCCCTATAGTAAAGAATTAAGAAATATACACGGTCAAGTCACATTATTATGACCACCAGCTTATAACCCCAGTAACCGCCGTGTGCAGCACGGACAGCAACTAGACGGGCTGAACTGTCATTTTAGACACACGTCTTGTAGCCCCCCGGTTTATTCTGACGGTGAGTTGCTCCACTGTAGTGTGTCGGTCGGCCCTCACGCACCTTTGTAGCCGCATTCACCTCTCACATCAATGGAACGTGGTGCTCCGCAGTTTCCACGTCGGTTATTCGCAATGGCACCATTTGTCAAGTCACGATACACAGTCACCACAGCAGCAGGCGGACAGTTCACAAACTGCGCTGTGTCTGAAATACTAAACAAAATCTAAAGCCGAACAAAACAAAGCAATCACACAATCACAGTACACTTACACACAAAAACTGACACACAGAACTTTAAAAATGAAGAAAAAAAGAAAATAGACGTTATGGAAAACACTCTACAAAAAGACAAATACAGTAAGACAAATACAGAATAAGAAACAAGACAACTTACAGTATTAGCAATCACTTTATGGGTAGTATCCTATTACAAAAATGAGCATTACCCATCATTTCCATTATCTATTATTAGTTTTTACCGTGTGGTAAATTACCCTGTATCGCACAGAACCACATAGGTTCTGTGAAATACTGTGGCAGCGATGCCGGCTTTTGAGAGACTTATCAGGGGAGAGGAAACCATTGATAAGTGTCGGTACCCGGGGCAAATAGAAAAGCCCTGGGTGCACTAATTAGCTGCCAATTAGCTCCTTCACTTACTTACAAATACTGTAACTCCTCACAAATCCACAAAGTGAAAATAAGTAGCTGTCTGTTTCTATGATGTCAGGTGAATGTTTCTCTGTAAAAGAACCACGTCATCTTCCTTCCGCACCGCACGCTTCCATTGGTAAATAGGAGGCTGGCAGCAGGTGGCGACTGGGTTCAGGAGACTTGCCCGCTCTTCCGGTTGGACGGGAGTGTCACCCGTTTTTCGGAAGCTTCCCAGCTGTTCCGGGAAGGATAGGCCTAAAGACTGGGGTAAAATGCAAATGGCATACAAGATACACTAATCAATGGCTATTAATAATCCCAGATGATTCATAATTTCCTTTAGTTTGGGTACTAAAGAGTGGAAGAGAAAAGAAATGAAAAATCAACTTTTCAGCACACAGGAAACACTCTGGGCCTGACGCAAAGCGTCATCCAGTGCAAAAGTCTGCAGCAGCCATATTTACTACCTAATGCTAATGTGAGTATACATCCATCTATGCAAGTATATGTCTTCATGCACATGCATCGCACTGTTTCCACATCCACAGCCGCCCCCATTAGCATGCATAACCAAAAGTGTGGGTGTGTGTGTGTGGGGGGGGGGGGGGGGTCAGTTGCCCGGAAAGTGCGGAAACCCCCCTTCCCCACAGCCTAGCCAGCGGCCGCTACATGCAGTATATAGGTATGGAATGGAGCTGCTGCACATGTCTGTTGTGCATGTCTGTTGTGTCATGTCTGTGGTGCATGTCTGTTGTGTGTGTGTCTGTGGTTCTGAGAGCTCAATCATTGCACCGGAGAGAGAACCTGGCTTATCATGATTGTGATCACTGGGCCTGCATATGTCTGACGTACTTTATTACATACATTACACTTTGTTTGGGGCAGATAATTGGATCATCTGCGTGACCATTGGCCATCTGAGTGACCCTCACGTATCACGTTACCGGGGCCAGTCAAGCTGCCTCTAAGGACGCAGCCACCCGCTTTGTCACACTTAGAAAATGGGGCCGACGTGCCCTCATTTTCTGAAACCCTGCCTGCCCCATCAATGTCCCAAACTCCAGCTGCATGTCAATGATGTTGTGGTGTTTGGGGCACCGCTGGCGACACCGCAGCCCCGGCCCTGCACGTGCAGTGTGACTTTTGTACATGCTCACATCCAAAAACATCGGACTTATATACAATTCTAAAACAGTGGCCTTGATTTGAGAGAGATAAAGTGGCGAGAGATAGAGTACCAACCAATCAGCTCCTAACTGCCATGTTACAGGCTGGGTTTGAAAAATGACAGTTAGGAGCTGATTGGTTAGTGCATCATCTATCTCCACTTTATCTCTCTCCTAGCTCTGATAAATCTGGGTCAGGATGTGTTAACAAGGGCCCTCATTCCGAGTTGTTCGCTCGGTATTTTTCATCGCATCGCAGTGAAAATCCGCTTAGTACGCATGCGCAATGTTCGCACTGCGACTGCGCCAAGTAACTTTACTATGAAGAAAGTAATTTTACTCACGGCTTTTTCTTCGCTCCGGCGATCGTAATGTGATTGACAGGAAATGGGTGTTACTGGGCGGAAACACGGCGTTTCAGGGGCGTGTGGCTGAAAACGCTACCGTTTCCGGAAAAAACGCAGGAGTGGCCGGGGAAACGGTGGGAGTGCCTGGGCGAACGCTGGGTGTGTTTGTGACGTCAACCAGGAACGACAAGCACTGAAATGATCGCACAGGCAGAGTAAGTCTGGAGCTACTCAGAAACTGCTAAGTAGTTAGTAATCGCAATATTGCGAATACATCGGTCGCAATTTTAAGAAGCTAAGATTCACTCCCAGTAGGCGGCGGCTTAGCGTGTGTAACTCTGCTAAATTCGCCTTGCGACCGATCAACTCGGAATGAGGGCCAAGGTGCATCGTACAGAGATGGAGCCAGGAATAATTCTGTCTGTATTGCAGGCCCCCCCTGTCGGGTGGTCTTCAGTATGCCGACTGACGGGATCCCGGCGCACAGTATACCGGCGCCGGGATCCCGACAGCCGGCATACCGACACTTATTCTCCCTCGTGGGGGTCCACGACCCCCCTGGAGGGAGAATAAAATAGCGTGGCGCGCCCGTAGCGTGGCGAGCGCAGCGAGCCCGCAAGGGGCTCATTTGCGCTCGCCACACTGTCGGTAAGCCAGCGGTCGGGCTCCCGGCGCCGGTATGCTGGTCGCCGGGAGCCCGACCGCCGGCATATCGTAGTGAACCCCCCCCTGTCCCTGAGTATAAGCATCGCTGCCATGGCTACTGTACATATGTTCCATTTCAAACAGTACATAGATTTGCTTAATTGTCACATTTATTGCAGATCACAGCTGCTTTCAACAGGTTTAAGGGTTATTTAGTTACAGCAGTGAGAGGGCTTAATGCCTGGCACGTCCGTTCAATGTGTCTGTCTGTGGGGCGCTCTCAGCAGCCACACACGTCTCCGGAGGTCAGGGGTAGGGAGTGTTGAAGGGGACATTATGTGACTTGCATGCAGTGCAGTTGAGCTGAGTGACCAAGTTTTACTGCTGTGCACCACCAAATACACGTACGACGCACAGAGGCGCTGCTGCCATTGACACGCGCGGTATCAGTAGTCTGGAGAAAGAGCTGGGTGTTCCCGGGCAGTGACTGGGAGGAGGCTAAACAGACGCAGAACGATGGTCCCTATTATGGGAGTGTCGCAGGCGTGTGGCGAAAGTATTTGTGCACTCAGGCACTTTATTGTTCACGCTGGAGGCCGTACTCAGACAGGAAAATCTACACCCGCCATCGGAAAATCTGCACCCGCCATCGGATGGTACTCCTGATGGCGGGGACTAAAGATGCACCGGGCGGTATTACGGCATCTACAGATGCTCATATAGTGGGTGTCTCAGTCCTTACTCATTCATATAGATGGATGTACAGATGGAGCCATGCTCAGCAAGGTGGGGGCGCCCGGCGAGCGTACAAAGATGCTCCAATTCACTTTGAATGAGGCACGTGCGCGTCTACGACACACGCGTCCCATTTGTGCCCTGCGGTCCACCTCACTGGGCGCACTCAGTCGCAGATGGAGCCATGATTCGTGTGGCTCCATCTGTACACCAAGGAAGGGATTAGTAGTGCCATTTGTATTGAGTAACAGGCCCAATGTCATTTTCTGGATAAAATAAAATACATTTTTTTTTTTAAATATATAGGTGGTATGTACTAGGCTGTTTGAAAAATGACAGTTAGGAGCTGACTGGCTGGTACTTTATCTTTCTCCACTTTATATCTCTCAAAGGCTTAACAGATCTGCCCCATAGGATGATTTATAGTGTTTATCGCAGAAACAATAATTCAAATAATATGCAATATCCGCTGTTATGGACAAAATATATATATATATATATATATATATATATATATATATATATATATATATAAATTTTAATAGAGATGTGCATTTTTTGTGTTTTGGTTCTAATTCCCCGCTCGTGTTTTGGTTTTGGTTTTGGATCTGGATGATTTAAAAAAAAAATACATAAAAACAGCTAAAATAAAATAATTTGGGGGTAATTTTGTTCCTACGGTATTATTATCCTCAATAACATTCATTTCCTCTCATTTCCAGTCTATTCTGATCACCTCACACCTCACAGTATTGTTTTTAGACCTAAAAGTTGCACCGAGGTGGCTGTATGACTAACCTAAGCGACACCGGTGTGCGACACAAACACCTGGCCCATCTACGAGTGGCACTGCAGAGGCAGACAGGAGGGCAGATTTAAAAAATAGGCCCCAAACAGCACATAATGCAAAGAAGAAAAAGGGGTGCAAGATGGAATTGTCCTTGGGACCTCCCACCCACCCTCATGTATAAACAGGACATGCACACTTTAACAAACCAATTATTTCAGCGACAGGGTCTGCCACACGACAGTGGCTGAAATGACTTGTTTGTTTGGGCCCCCACCAAAAAAGAAGCAATCAATCTCTCCTTGCACAAACTGGCTCTACAGAGGCAAGATGTCACCTCATCCTCCGATTCCTCACCCCTTTCACTGTGTACATCCTCCTCCTCACAGAGTATTAATTCGTCCCCACTGGAATACACCATCATAGGTGCCTGTGTACTTTCTGGAGGCAATTGCTGGTAAAGGTCTCCATGGAGGAATTTATAATTCATTTTGATAAACATCATCTTCTCCACATTTTGTGGAAGTAACCTCCTACGCTGATCGCTGACAAGGTGACCGGCTGCACTAAACACTCTTTCGGGGTACACACTGGAGGGTGGGCAACTTAGGTAAAATAAAGCCAGTTTGTGCAAGGGCTTCCAAATTGCCTCTTTTTCCTGCCAGTATACGTACGGACTGTCTGACGTGCCTACTTGGATGCTGTCACTCATATAATCCTCCACCATTCTTTCAATGGTGACAGAATCATATGCAGTGACAGTAGACGACATGTCAATAATCGTTGGCAGGTCCTTCAGTCCGGACCAGATGTCAGCACTCGCTCCTGGCTGCCCTGCATCACCACCAGCGGGTGGGCTAGGAAATCATATCCTTTTCCTCGCAGCCCCAGTTGTGGGAGAAAGTGAAGGAGGAGCTATTGACGGGTCACGTTCCGCTTGCGTTGACAATTTTCTCACTACCAGGTCTTTGAACCTCTGCAGACTTGTGTCTGCCGGAAACAGAGATACAATGTAGGCTTTAAACCTAGGATCGAACACGGTGGCCAAAATGTAGTGCTCTGATTTCAACAGATTGACCACCCTTGAATACTGGCAAAGCGAATGAAGGGCACCATCCACAAGTCCCACATACTTTGCGAAATAGCTCCGTATTAGCTCCTCCTTCAATTTCTCCAGCTGCTTCTGCAAAAGCCTGATGAAGGAAATGACCTAACTCAAGCTGGCAGTTTCTGAACTGACTTCACCTGTGTCAAGTTCGAAGGGTTGGAGAACCTTGCACAAGATGGAAATCATTCTCCACTGCACTTGAATCAGGTGCTTTCCCACTCCTTTGCCTGTATCGTAGGTGGATGTATAGGCTTGAATGGACTTTTGCTGCTCCTCCATCCTCTGAAGCATATAGAGTGTTTAATTCCACCTCGTTACCACCTCTTGCTTCAGGTGATGGCAGGGCAGGTTCAGGTGTGTTTGATGGCGCTCCAGTATTCGGCATGGGGTGACTGAATGCCGAAAGTGACCCGCAATTCTTCGGGCCACCGACAGCATCTCCTGCACGCCCCTGTCATTTTTCAATAAATTCTGCATCACCAAATTAATTGTATGTGCAAAACATGGGACGTGCTTGAATTTGCCCAGAAGTAATGCACGCACAATATTGGTGGCTTTGTCTGATATCACAAATCCCCAGGAGAGTCTAATTGGGGTAAACCATCGTGCAAGGATGTCCCTCAGTTTCCGTAAGAGGTTGTCAGCGGTGTGCCTCTTACGGAAAGCGGTGATACATAGTGTAGCCTGAACGAGTTGGTGTTTGCGAGATGCTGCTACTGGTGCCGCTGCTGTTGATGCTGTGGGAGGCCATAAATCTACCCAGTGGGCTGTCACAGTCATACAGTCCTTAGCCTGTCCTGCTCCACTTGTCCACATGTCAGTGGTTAAGTGAGGATGTTCCTAGGTGGTTAACATCCTTACCCCTACTTATTACAGATTAACAGAGGCAACACACGGCTTGACACCTGTTGTCCGGATTTGTGGAGAAATAATTCCACACCGAAGAGGTGGCTTTTTTGGTATTTTGCCCAGGCATCACAATGGGTTTATTCATCCCACAGGCAAAAGGTGTCTTCCCCGGTGCCTAAATTAAACAAACCACATCACCATCAGAATCCTCATCGTCAACTTCCTCCTCAGCGCCAGCAACACCCATATCCTCATCTTGGTGTACTTCAACAGTGACATCTTCAATTTGACTATCAGAAACTGGACTGTGGGTGCTACTTCCAGCACTTGCAGAGGGCGTGCAAATGGTGGAAGGAGCCACCTCTTCCCGTGCAGTGTTGGGAAGGTCAGGCATCGCAACCGTCGACACACTTGGACTCTCCTTTGGGATTTGTGATACCATCTTAGAATGCACAGTCCTTTGCTGTGCTTTTTCCAGCTTAACTCTTATCATTTTTCTAGCAGGAGGATGAGGGCTTCCATCGTCATGTGAAGCTGAACCACTAGTCATGAACATAGGCCAGGGCCTCAGCCGTTCCTTGTCACTCCATGTCGTAAATGGCATATTGGCAAGTTTACGTTTCTCCTCAGACCATTTAAATTTCTTTTTTTGTTGTTTTTTTACTGAACTTTGGCTTTTGGATTTTACATGCCCTCTACTATCACATTGGGCATCGGCCTTGGCTAACGACGTTGAAGGGATTTTATCGTCTACAGTATGTCATGACTAGTGGCAGCAGCTTCAGCACTAGGAGGAAGTGGTTCTTGATCTTTCCCTATTTTATCCTCCAAATTTTTGTTCTCCATTCTTCTTCTGGAGTTATATAACAATATGCGGTACAGGAGAGCGTACCTCTACACCACACAGGGCAAACTCTGTGATAATTATTTGGATTAAATATTAAT